>NC_140586.1:828461838-829097338 GCF_964204655.1 Triturus cristatus | reverse complement strand
ACACTCTATGCAACTGCAGTGTACCCCACATCACTCCACTCTAAGGCACTCACCCTACTCTGAAACAATCTGCTCTATGCCACTTTGCTCTATTCTGAGCCACCCCACTCTGTCACTGCTCTCTACGCCACTCTACTGTTAACCACTGCACTGTACGCCAGTGCACTCTACTCTGCATCACTGTACCCTACACCACTGCACTATGACACTGTACTCTGCAACACCGCACTCTGTCACTCTGCTCTACATTACTCCACTCTATGCCACTGCACTTTACTCCAATCTGCACCACTTTATGCCACAGCACTCAATGCTACTTAACTCTACTCTGCGCTCTACGCCACTGCACTGTCACTCCACTCTACTCTGCATCACTGAACTCTGCGCATCACTCCACGCTGCTCCCCTCCACGCTGCTCCCCTCCACGCTGCTCCCCTCCACACGCTTCTCCCCTCCACGCTGCTCCTCTTCACGCTGCTCCCCTCCACGCTGCTCCTCTCTGCGCTGCTCCACTCTGCGCCACTGCAATCTGCACGACTCTGCTGTGCACCACTGCACTCTACTCTGCGCCACTCTGCCACTGCACTCTACAGTGCACCACTATAGTCTACGCCACTACTCTCTGTGCCACTCTACTCACTCTGCGCCACTCTACTCTGTGCCTCTCTGCACCACTCTGCTCTGTGCCACTGCACTCTGCTATTCACCACTCTAATTATGCCACTGTATTCTAGAATGCTCCATTGTATGCCGCTAAATTGAATGCCGCTGCACTTAATGCTGCTGCATTCTACACCACTGTACTCTGCAACACTCTACTCCAGTGCACTCTACATCAGTCCTCTCTACTCTATGCCACTCCAGTGTATGTCACTCTACGTGACTCCACACTATGCCACTCTAATACACAACACTCTCTGCCACTCTATTCTACATTGCTGTACTCCACTCTTCGCTATTCCACTCTGCGACACTTCACATGACTCTCCTCTACGGCACATGCTGAACAGCAGCCATGTTTGCGTACAGCATGGCTAAAACACTTTGGCAAAGCCAGAAGCTCTTGAATACGCGAGACCCATTGGCTTTGCCAATGTTTGTTTACAATGCTCGTGATGAATCCTTAGTGTGTCGTACTTTCCACCCTGTCCCGGCGTAGGAGGGTATGCGTTTGACATCTTTTGATCAGATCCACTTCTGGCCTCATCCTGAGATATTTCGGGCTGATGTCATTCACCCCCACTTGCTCTCAAATGAAGCCCCCGGTGTATCCCAGCAGATCCGCTTCAGGCCCCAGTGGGATCCTGATATTCTCACATGCTGGAGAGCTGCTCTCCAGCCATCGTTTTATGCTGTTCTTAACCATCAAGTATGAGCCCCAAGAATTTATAATATTTATTATTTGTCATGATATTAATTGTTCACTTTAAAAAAATAAAATGATATTTTTACTTCTCTTTTTATCCCAGTCAATTGAATCTTGGTTATAAAATCCTTTTTCTTTTTAAATGCTTCGATACCAATCTATTATTTACTTGGTTCTGGCCTGTTGTATTGTTAATGTATTACAAATGTATTTTTTTTCTTCCAAATAAGCAATAAATATATTTGAGCTAAAAAAGTATGAGCCCCAAGACGGGTTGCTTTGTCTCTAGCTTTGAGCCTGACGTGGTGCTCGACTGGCCTCGGTGTCGTGATGCTCACCTAGATGTTAGCAGACATCCTTCCGGGAATGCAAACAAGAGCATGTTAAAGTGTTTTTATGGAATGAGTCATTTTATTATCATAAGTATCACCTTGACAAGGAACAGCCCTGCTCAATCCCTGTAGATGGTAGAAATCATTGCTGCTCTCAAATCATCACTGCTCTCAAATCATCGCTGCTCTCAAATCATCGCTGCTCTCAAATCATCACTGCTCTCAAATCATCACTGCTCTCAAATCATCACTGCTCTCAAATCATCGTTGCTCTCAAATCATCACTGCTCTCAAATCATCGCTGCTCTCAAATCATCGCTGCTCTCAAATCATCGCTGCTCTCAAATCATCGCGGCTCTCAAATCATCGCGGCTCTCAAATCATCGCTGCTCTCAAATCATCGCTGCTCTCAAATCATCGCTGCTCTCAAGTCATCGCTGCTCTCAAGTCATCGCTGCTCTCAAGTCATCGCTGCTCTCAAGTCATCAATGCTCTCAAGTCATCGCTGCTCTCAAGTCATCGCTGCTCTCAAATCATCGCTGCTCTCAAATCATCGCTGCTCTCAAATCATCGCTGCTCTCAAATCAAATCATCAATGCTTTCAAATCATCAATGCTTTCAAATCGCTGCTCTCAAATCATCGCTGCTCTCAAATCATCGCTGCTCTCAAATCATCGCTGCTCTCAAATCATCGCTGCTCTCAAATCAAATCATCAATGCTTTCAAATCATCACTGCTCTCAAATCATCGCTGCTCTCAAATCATCGCGGCTCTCAAATCATCGCGGCTCTCAAATCATCGCGGCTCTCAAATCATCACTGCTCTCAAATCATCACTGCTCTCAAATCATCGCTGCTCTCAAATCATCGCTGCTCTCAAATCATCGCTGCTCTCAAATCATCACTGCTCTCAAATCATCACTGCTCTCAAGTCATCAATGCTCTCAAATCATCGCTGCTCTCAAATCATCGCTGCTCTCAAATCATCGCTGCTCTCAAATCATCGCTGCTCTCAAATCATCGCGGCTCTCAAATCAAATCATCAATGCTTTCAAATCATCAATGCTTTCAAATCATCACTGCTCTCAAATCATCACTGCTCTCAAATCATCGCTGCTCTCAAATCATCGCTGCTCTCAAATCATCGCTGCTCTCAATTCATAGCTGCTCTCAATTCATCGCTGCTCTCAATTCATCGCTGCTCTCAATTCATCGCTGCTCTCAATTCATCGCTGCTCTCAATTCATCGCTGCTCTCAAATCATCGCTGCTCTCAAATCATCGCTGCTCTCAAATCATCGCTGCTCTCAAATCATCGCTGCTCCCAAATCATCACTGCTCCCAAATCATCAATGCTCTCACTGTTCCACTGCCACATGCTTGTGAAAAGCCAATCAGGGAATTTAAGTTTAGTTTTTTAGCCTTAAGACTGTTCTCATATCAAGGGAACCTTGATACCAAGGTCACCGTTATCTTCGATTGCTTTACATCCATTGCTGGCCCGCGCCTCGTGAGCAGCCCAGATGAACAGGACTAGACCATTGTTCTTCTGCCCTCGTGAAGGTTACCCCGGCAGCAGCGACATTCCTTTCCACCCTGTCTGAAGGAACAGTCCAGAGCCCTTGTAGCAGCTCTTTAAGAGTCTGTAAAATAAGTCTGCATGTTGACCTTGCGTAGCCAGCTATATTCCAACCTTTTCCAATTTTTGTCAGCAGAAGATTTTTAACAGGGTTTTGAGGGACCATCTGTTAAGCTGCCTACATGTCCCATGCTTCTATAGCACTCATTTAAAGGGGACATCCGGTGAGTGATGTCACAGTAGGTCTCAAAGCCCAAGCTGATTTCATCAAACAAAACATTCTGGTGTGACTAGTGTTGTTGACTCTCAGCACTGTAGAACCGGGGAAAGAGATCTGTTTGTTTCTCTACACTGGGTGGCCCATTTAATTTCACATGCCCAGGGGCTGTGAGTGCTCCAGCATGTGTCCTGGGTGCTCATGGGTTACAGTGACCCACCTGGGTTGCTTTTCTTGCCTCTGCTGTTTAATTTTTTTGCAAGGCTAACATGATGCTATGTGGATGCTGAATCAAATGTGCCAAGACACCAGTATGCTGATCACCCAGTGCTACATGTCTCTCTTTCTGTCGCAAACCTACAATTAAACATTCCATAAAATATAGCCTTGAGTACCCAAATAAGACCGGGCCCACTAATAACGAAATCAGGTGTGTGACGTGTATAAAATTACATCTTTGAAGCTAATGGCCTCTCATTATTAAATGGGCAAAATCCATTTTTACTCTGAAAGGGCCCGCCTGCACCGGCAGGGCCATTTTAGGGGAACAACCCTGCTTGTGTGCTATTGGAGTAGGTCGCAGGAGTAAAATACAGTTTCATATTTCATTTCCTACTAAATTCAATATATGAACAATGCAACATGGAAAATATACATCATATGCACCGGCAATATAGGTTCATATTTATGGCTGCCTATATTACAGCACACCTGCATTTATCCATATTTATTTTTGCTCATATTATGGGTACTTACCCATATTTATTTTGTGTTAAGTGAAAAAAATAACTTCAACTAGTATATCTCAAAATGTATATACGTGTTAAATATGCCATCACACTTAAGTGTCTGGTTTTAGCATATCATGGAAGCATTTAGCATACAACAATACACACATCAGAAAACATAAATATTACGTTGCAAATACATGTGCATTTCTATGTTTATTTAAGAAAATCTAATTTCCAACTTAAGTCTCCATCCTGTCATTACCCAGACATATTGGGCTGAAAGTCAACATTAAAAGCAAGGACAAATGACTCGAAAACACATACTTTCTGTATGTTATTCCTTTTTTAAATTAAATAAAGAGAGACACATTAATTCGAACTATATTTATGTCCAAAAATCAGAATAAATTGTAATAAAATATGTAACAGTAGATACTCTGCTGAAATAAAAACACATGGGTAAACAGTTGTAATTCTATACAGATGGTGCCATACCTAGCACTGTCAAAAGCAGAGGAAGAGCAAGAATTGGCAAAGCCTGGTTTAATGTTCTACCATATGCAGCATTAACACATTAAGAATGATACACACAGGAGGGGTTTGCAAGACCATATAGAGAGTGCTCTAGTTATGCAATAATCCCTCAAGTGGATGCAAAAAAATACAGTCATACAGCCAAATGTGTTCGGTGAGAGAACAATACGTTTCTGGGTTGAGCCAAGATGTGGTTTACAAACTCTCAATCCAGTGGCTGAAAGTGACTGGTCAAAGGAAGCCAATGGTCGAATGCGTCCGCTCCAAAGCCCACTCAATGGCTCTGATTCAGAGTTTGTCAGACCAGCAGATGCTATTGCTGTTCATCGCTCCTGGTAAGAATGATATCTGGGGGTATATTTACCGGGTGAGGTAAATGGTGCCTATTCTGAGTTTTAGTGGAATAACATGCTGTTTTTTGTGCTCAACTCGCCAAAATCCACATTGTATTGAAGTATTGTACATTTTCCCCTGATGAATTCCGTCAGGTTTGAACTGCAAACATTTAATGAGGGGTGAGGTATTGAACACACCCAGTAATTATCGATTCAGTTAAATACCATCCAACTCAGAATTCTAACCCAATCTGAATCGGGGTATATGTATTGATTATCACTTGGTTTGCTTGACATCTGCATTGTCAGAAACCGAGACCTAAAAGACTTCTTGTGTTATTGCAGTAGTCAACTAAAATGATCATTGTTACCTGCCATGGGAGGGGGTATCTGTATTTAGTTTGATCAACATGTCTGCTGCTTATCATCACATTGATTTATGTAGTAAATTACTTGTCTACTATTCTCCACTGTACTGCTCTATCGGAATGTTCCATGACCTCATAGAATGCCTGGGTGCCTCTCTGTGTTAGAGAGTCAGTAGTCAACTCAGGCTGAGCTGTAAGGAGCTTGCTCCTTTTGGGGCTAGCTCTGTTTCTTCTTTTACAACAATTTTGGCGACGATCTTGAACCTACACGAGGAGTAAGGAGTAAGGACAACTGAGGAACTAAAGGACAAGGAACTAAAGACTTTAAGGACTTTCAAAACGCCAATTGAAACTCAAAGGTAACGCCCTGGCCAGCCCCACCAGTGTCCTGTACCATCTGGACAGCCTGAAGCCTGGGCGTTTGACACCTCATCACCGGTGAGTCTGCTGTCACCCATCTGTCTACTGTAAGACTCCTACTATCAATGGTCTCCCCAACAAGTGGCTTGCCCATCCTTCTGTGTTCCCTATTTTGTCTGGGCCCTCGATCTACGTGGGAAGCGTCGTGCTGTGGCAGCAGCAGTGTTGGTGTATTTTTCCTTCCGATCAAACAAAATGGACAAGTTTCATGACTCAAAGCAAACTTTTTTCGCTGTCATTGTTGAAAACAACGTGAAAGGAGGGAGAGCACAACTGCTGTGTAAGAAACCCCTCACCCACCTACCTAGTAGGTGGCATGCTTCATCATCGGGGCCCAACTGGATTGTCTAGCACAATCCAGTTGTGCTACAACGCCTGAGATACAGCGGAGCAGGGTTATGAGCAGTGAGTGGAGTGCTATGTGTGAAGTGATTAAGAGTTAATCAATCATAGGCATAGTAAGTACCGCTACTCATCACACAGCCCTAAGCGGTAGCCTGTGACCCTGCTTTTTACCCTCCCTCCTATTACATTGGCATAGCTGGCCTCGTAGGATTCCTCCTATTTAAATATTTAGGAGCTCTTCACTGTGTCCCACTTCTGTTTCCTCCCTTAATATTTTAAAATGTTTATCTGCCCAGAGACTTAACTACTCTTCTTTCGTGTCACCTCTACTCAGTGCTCCGTACACGGGACACCGAGTATTTCTTTTATTTCCATTCACAATGAAGACGTTCTAGTCTTCCCAGCGGCAGCACGCAACTTCCTGCTTGCCGACCTTCTTAACCACGCCCCACCCGTGTATCGGCGCTGAACAAGCGGAACCGATCGCCGCCCTAGGTATTTCGGACCGGTTCTCCCTTACAAACTGTGAGTACTTACGGGTCTACCATGGACCGGTTTAGACCCTCAATACTACACTTCTTTAACGCTTCAACCCCCCTTTTTTCCTGTAAAGTGCGTTCACGCTCTTACACTCTCCTTGCCATTCCTTCTCCACTAAGGGCAAGCGGAGAACCATACGGCGTTCTAACTCCAGAGGATTAACAACCTCTCTACTCAAGTGAGCCTGTATTTTATGTTGTCTGTCATCTAGTTGTTGTTTGTCTTTCATTTTTAAGCACGAATGTCTGTCTGCTGAACGGCACACACAGCGGACATAATGTTGATATATACCACCATGTAATCAGCTCATTTTAATACTGCACGTGCACGTGACTACTTTAGCATATCAGCTACTAGTGTCTTCAATACTTGCACAGTCACAACTCTATAAGTACAATATGTGTATGACCGCGCTATAGGCACGCAAATAATGGATAACGAATATGCGCACCATGTGCCCCAATACTACAACAATTACTCACCTACGGATCTCGTGGGGCACATTGTAGCCACGCAAGCCTCTATAGTGTTCATGCACTTTCACAAAATCAGTCTAGTTCGATATCACTAGCCTTCTAGTCGAAAGGAGCATGCATTTAGTATATATGCATGATTCACAACTGTTCCCCACTTCTAAATTAATTCTTCATTTGCAGGTAACCTCAAACGGAGTTACTGTGAGTACCTCATCACCACACTCACAGCACACTTTAGGGTGTGTGCTGATATTTACACTTGGCCTATATATTATTTTTACGGCCATTCACCAAAATTATTTTTATCTTCAATTTTGGCTGGTCCTGACGAAAGCCTCTAGAACTATGATGAAGGCTGAAACTAGTTGACCTTAGTTTCTAGGGATACAAGGAAAATAACATTCCTAATTACATCCCCCCCTTTTTTACATTAGTCCTGGGACCCTTATAATTAAAGTTTTTTCATAGGGCATTTCCCAGAGACTTTTTTAACTCTTAATCACTTCACACATAGCACTCCACTCACTGCTCATAACCCTGCTCCGCTGTATCTCAGGCGTTGTAGCACAACTGGATTGTGCTAGACAATCCAGTTGGGCCCCGATGATGAAGCATGCCACCTACTAGGTAGGTGGGTGAGGGGTTTCTTACACAGCAGTTGTGCTCTCCCTCCTTTCACGTTGTTTTCAACAATGACAGCGAAAAAAGTTTGCTTTGAGTCATGAAACTTGTCCATTTTGTTTGATCATATTGTTCTGGGGAAGAGGACAAGTTTTCCTTTTCCTCGCTCTCTTGTTGTTCTCATTTGTCATTACAGCGCACAGCTGTGAGAGCCAAAAACATTTTATTTTTGTTCCTATTCATTTGATAAGCACAAACTACAACTTCTGACACACCATGGCAGAAAATGCAGGACTCACGTTCACTGACGAGGATGTCAACAACATCTTAGCAGCTACTCCTTTATTAGCTGACTTCAATGTGGCACAAACAATTTCTCAGAGCGCAGATTGGGAAAATCTTTCTGAGAAAAAAAGAACACGCATCAGAACAATACTACACGGGGTAATACTGACTGAATATTTGCGTTCCAATACAGCCCCAAAAGGTCTAATAGTAACTAACGCGCCACGCATCTTCCTAGACGATGCAGCATTCCGTAGAGACTGGGCACAAATTGCATGGCACTGCACAAGAGACTGGATCATTCTGATCATCCAAACAGCAAAAAGACTTTCAGATGCGATCCTCATAGAAATCCAGGCAACTGAACAACACTTCAAAACCACGTTAACATCATACAAGAAAAGACTAGAGGAGGTCAATAAAGAAATAGCAGATTACAAAGAAGAGCTAACACAATCCAAGATCCAACAATTTCAAAAAGACTTAAAAAAATTCTCATATGTCAAAACATACCCGTATTCTGACGCAGACTACAAAACCCCTACGAGATCCAGCCACTCTATGTCTTCAGAAGAAGGTTCCTCAATACATAGTGGTGGCAGTAATGAGAGCTCAGGATCAGAGAAAAGTTACTACACAAACCGACAACGGGGAAGAGGCAGAGGAAGAAACACACACTGGCAACAACCATGGCCTAACATGCACCCAGGAATGGTACCCAATTACCCGGCTCCTTTCCCTCCCATGACTCAACCAATGTTCTATGGCTGGAACCCACAATTTCAACAACCCCACCCCCAATTTGGCAACCCCAACCAACGGTTCCCTTTTTTAGGATCAGGCCAGAGGGGACGCGGAAGACGCCAACGAGGAAACCAAGTACACTGGGAAGACAATCAGAACCCAAGTGCCAACACACGCAGCAGAACGAAGGAACCCCAGCCGAGCACAAGCAGAGCCTAATAACCAATCTTTCAAACCATACTCTCACTACAGCGGAGGAACAGGTCCTCAATAGAGGCCTTGGATTTTCACCCACAGCGAAACTTGATAAATTCAAATTACACTGTGAATTATCAGAATTCTTTCGTAAGCTTAAACTTAAAGCTTTTTTTGAAAACTCACCGAATAAGGAATCACAACAAGAAGCAAAAGGTGACACCACCCTTAAATTGAAATCAACTTTCATTCCTCCTCCTCATACTACACCAGCCGAACTCATCGCATTCGAACAAGCGATATACAAAGGCATAGAAAATACTCAGGAGAACAAAGGATTTAACAACACTACAACTCAACAGTTCAATGCCATCCGGAGTCTCAAAAACAACAGAGACATTATCATCAAACCAGCTGATAAAGGAGGGGGGATAGTTATTCAAAATCGGAATGCCTACCATCTAGAATGCACACGCCTCCTAGATGATCCAAAGAACTACAAAATATTGAACGAAGATCCCACTAACAGAGTCAAGACCAAAATTGACATCATGGTTCATGAAGCAGAATCTAATGGCTACATTAGCAAACAAGAGGCATTATTCCTTACCTCAGGTGGTAAAACCATTCCATACTTCTACACCATCCCAAAAATACATAAAAATAAAACACCACCACCGGGCAGACCCATTGTCTCTGGAATAGGCTCATTGCTTGAACCCCTGTCTCGCTTCTGTGATTTCTATCTACAGCCTCTAGTACAGTCGACTCCTGCGTACTTAAAAGATACTAAAGACTTACTGAGCCAAATTAACAACCTGGAATTCAACCCTACTACTTCCATCCTTGTAAGTCTAGACATTGAGAGCCTCTATACCAGCCTACCCCAAGATGACACCCTAGAGGTTCTCCGCACCTCCCTTGATAAAACAATCTGGGAGTATAACACCCCAAAATCATTCATAATGGAATGTGCGGAAATAGCCCTCAAAGATAATTTTTTCGAATATGAAGGTACCATCTTCCTACAACAGTACGGAACTTCTATGGGGAGCACCTTCGCTCCTAGTGTAGCGGGGCTGTACGTGTCTAATTTTGAAGAACTATATATCCTCAACCCTCAATCAATTTACAATCAAGACATCACGTTCTATAAAAGATACATCGACGATGTACTCTTAATTTGGACAAGTAATAACCAAAGACTTAATGAATTCTTGAATTGGATTAACACACTAGATCCAAACCTACGATTTACTCACACTACAAGCAAAACCAAAATCACCTTTCTAGACCTGGAAATTGAAGCAAAAGATGGAATACTGATGACTAAAACCCACTTTAAACCAACAGCGAAAAATTCTCTTCTGCATTTCCAGAGTTTCCACCCTAGGCCTCTCAGGGACAATCTGCCGTTCGGCCAATACCTCAGATTACGCCGTAACTGTAGTGATCTTAAAGATTTCATTTATGGGGAGGTCTTGGGGGCGTTGTACCCAGACATGGGGAGGTTGAGGGAGCAGTCTGTGCTCAAATTCAAGTTTTGTTTTTGGGTGACGTATACCCTACGATGTACCCTGGTACAGGGAGGTTGTACCCTGCCATGGGGAGGTCAGTTGTTGTGCTGATGTACCCTATTTAAGGGAGGTTGTAGCTTTTGTTTTCCAGGGTGGGTGCCTGTGGAATCAATGCCTCTAATTTAGTTTTCAGTTTTCTAGGGTGCGTGTACCCTTTGGTGTACCCTATCTAGGAGAGGTTGTTTTATGTTCATGGGTTAGTACCCAGTCGTGTTCCTTGGTGAAGTTTTTTTGGTTGGTTCCTAACGTTATCTTGGGTCTTTCTTTCATGCGGACACTATGCTCCGGTCGAAGTCTACCTGCGTGGAATTCGTGGCCAAGGGTTTCATGCTTGTACAACTTTGAGTGGGAAGCTTTTCTCCAGTGTTTAGACCTCTTTAAGTGTCAGCATGCCTTCTACCAACGGGTCTCGTGTTTCCTTACAGAGTGTTTCCTCTCTGGAGTATCTTTGTTGTTGAGGGGGCACTCTTCTTGTTATCTAGAGTGTATCTAGCCCCTATTGTACCTCTCTATTGGGGATGTTGTTTTCTCCCAAGGGTTAGTGTTTGCACCCACCTTTGTTTAACAGGGTGTCTACCCTGTGGTGTACCCGCTTATGGGGAGGTTGTGTGGGTGATCACCTGATGCAGATTGGGGTGTACAAAATCTCCTTACTTCCACGGATAGAGTAATTTCACAGTTACACGCACATACACTCACCATACACTAGGGCCCATTTCACTAACATACACTCAAATACTCCACCAGCATTGAACCTGTAGAAAGAAAACTCCTAAACTCCTAAACCCCACAACTACATCGAGGTCGATAAGACCTAGCTATTGCAATTGTCATAATCTAAACAATCTATACATCAATAATCAAATAGAGTACTCAATAATTGACAAGAAATAATCACCAACACCGTATTTAAAATTATGATTCTTTATCTAAAATTAATCAAAAGAAATTAATCAGAATAAATCATTTTCTCATAATTACCTATTCTAGCTAAATGTCAGAATGGGTCATCAGGACAAGTCTCTCAGTAGAAATCTCTCAAGTCACCGTCCTCTCAGCATCGATTCTCACCAACGCAGGTTTGGGCATCAAAATCCCGAATGCAATGAACGCAGACCCTCTCTAGTCTAGTATATTTATAATGAAACTTGCAATATTAAAAAAACATTAAATGTTTACACATCCGCCGAACCGCTGAGCAGAGCGAGCAGGAAAGGATGTAGCATCGCTACATTTGGAAAATCTCCGCTCAGGAAATCACAAAAATAAAAAGACAGAACAGGAACCAAAAATAAAAATGTATCCTTTAGCAACCACATTTCTTCAGCGATGACACAATGCTCAGAGTTCTTTCTTAACAGTTCCTTTGTCCTCCAAGGCTGTCCAATACATCTGGAAACCTGCCCAGAACTGCTGCTGTCCTCACGGAAAGTTTTAACCAGGCAAGGACTGTGATCAAATGTGTTCAGCAAGGCCTTCTCATCACAAATTCTCACTCGAGGCCAGGCTGCAAACGGCGGACATGTTTGGTTAGGCCAAAATGGACCATCTTAATTAAAAGAGACAAAAACAACGTTACCACAGCATAGTGATTAAACAGTGTTAACCCCACTAATACCCTTATGTGTATGTAATTATCTAGCTTTAGCAACACAGAAAAGCATTAATTCAAAAGCGTTTCGTGCTTAAAATAAACAGCACTCAGCAACGTTTATTTAATAAAACATGCACATTGTTAAATAACAATACAAAAGCATTCCCTCGTGTCGGTTTTCTTCTCATTAGTATGTTGGTAAGTTTAAACATATACACAAAACAAATAATTAGTAATTAATAATTAATAATGTTTACTTATGACAAATAGACAAACCAGAGCTTCAAAACCCTATAGATTTTCATTAGAAAATCCTGCTCCAGCAATCCCCCCTTTGGTGATTTTATCACCAAATAACCCAAAAAAAACAAATTTAGTGAAATTTAGTCCCATTTTAGGAGAAGTTAGAAATGTCTTTTTCCTCCTTACACAACACTACACACCAGACACTCTTTCATCATCCCTCTTTGTTTCTAAGTAGACACTCTCCCTTAATTCTTCTAATTCAATTTCTTGTGGTTCTCTTTTCAACCTTTTATTTCTCTTTTCATTGTTTCTTTTAATTAATTTCTTTTCCCTCCCCTGTTTTTACAACACAAACACACCAATCTCAATATCAATAAAGCAACAATTATACAAGTTAAAGGAAACAATATCTTACCTATAATAGTACTACCTATTTTTGCAATAAAACTCTTAACAGCTATCACCTTATTAGCTATTTTAGTCCAGATACTTTCAGCTTCAAGTGGTACTAATTCTTCATGCAAATCAGTAATATTTTTGATATAGACCTTCAGGTCTTTGCTTTCGTCTGGAATGTAAGTGCAACAATGTTGAACTTTCAGCATTCCACAAACTCCACCCTCCTTAGCCAATAGAATATCAAGAGCAAGTCTATTTTGCATAGACATGGCACGTACGGCAATTAGTTCCGTATTCACCAAAAGAAACCCTCCAGCGGTATTTGTCGATAAGCGATCCACCACTGTTGACAGTTTCCGAATCCCATTAGCATTTAAAGAAATTCCCACTGCTGGAATTAAAGCTCCAAAAATATCACCCACAATTTCAGACCAAGTTTCCCTCTTAAAGCGCATTAGTAAATTAATATGTTCTACATCTTCTATTCTATCTATATGAAAAATCTTTGGAAAAACCAGGCCCACATAACATGTGCCATACCAATGGTCAGGCAACTTGTAATAAGCCTTGTTCCCACAAACATAATACACTCCTGGAAAAATTGTATCTTCTCCACCTCTGAAACCCCATCCTGTTGCAATGAAGTATGTATCATGACATTCACTAGTCCCAACAAAATATGTATCATATTGGGATTTCCCTCTTGTAATGCACAGCTTACCCTTCTGTGGTGCATCTAAAGCTAAAGTTGGACTAGCTCCATTTCTCAATTCTTTTCCCATCTCAATGTCCCAAATTGTCTCACTCACTTTATATTTCCCTGCCTTTTCATGCATACTCAATCTCCTTTCCTCCACCATGTTCAGGAAAGCTTTCTCCTCTTCTTCCAAACTACAAGTTAAATTATTCTTAAAAATGTAATCTAATGTTAATTCTCCTTTCTCAATAAAAATCTCACCAAAAATGTTAGCTTCTTTAGCTGGATTCAGCTCTTTGTTCATTGGCAAGTGCCCAAAAATACTATCTTTGTTAGACATCTTATAATCTATTTTCCCTAACAAATAAAAAACACTACTTAATACACTACAAGAAATTCCATACGTAGCTGGTAAATGGTGATAAGTAACACCCTCTGATACAGATGCAGGTAATTGCATACAAACGTAGCAATCCCTTACTTCCATTGTTTTCACATATTCGTATAACAACTTTGAAAAAACATTACTAGAAAAATCATTAATTGACCTATCTTTATGCATGTAAGTATTACTAATTCTAGTTGGAACTACTTTTTGCAAATTCTTTTCTACATTTGTCTCATTCTCAGTATGTATTTCAAATGTACCTATTGAAACTCTAAATGTAACTAATAAAGCTAAAATACCCCATAGTAGCATTAATAATCCAGTACAGCAGCAGCACATTCTACACCATCTTCTTAAGAAGGCACATCTACTTTGATTATTCTCTATGTTAGCCATTTTACTACTTTGACCTTGTCTTTTGACTTAGCCTCTACTACTCCACTACTGTAATTTCTCAAACTTTGGATTACTTCAGACAGCTGAATTTCAGACTTTCTCCTTTTCACTTTCTCCAAGTGATTTCTTCAGTTCACTCAATTTGGATATTCATCACTTTTCACTCCTCCTTCTTCAGCAACATCAAATTGTATCAGATCATCAACAACATCCTGTGCATCTGACTCTTCTCCAATGTCAGTCAGGATAACTTTTAAGATTCCAACAGATTCTTCCTTTTCCTCAACCACTTTTCTCAAGATCCCCTCCGGATTATCTCGAGTCACTGTTTCTTCTTCTCCTTCTTCAGACAGTGCCACATAAGACCATTCCGGTGATCTGTACTTTTGGTTGGGTCTTCTAATTCTCTTTATTTCCTCAGGTTCTCTTGACTCCTTTTGTTCCTTCCTTTTTACTTCGTTTTGACTCGACACTTCATTCACTTGTTCAGCTTTCGATGTATTTCCTCTTATCAGTCTGTATCTCAGCCTCTTTACTCTGTTGTTAGGCCAAAAATCTCCTCTTACGACCTTTTTCGGTCTTGTTTCTGTATTATTTCTTTCTCCAATCCAAGTTCTCTTTCTCAGAACTCGACCCTCTGATTTTCCATTCTCACTTTTATCCGATTCTGTTTCAAATGCCTCTTGTTCTTCAGCAGTTTTCTTTCGCTCTTGTTCTTCAGCAGTTTTCTTTCGCTCCACAGTCTTTTTCACCACTATTTGAGACTTCCCTACTTCTGTCCCTCCTCGGGTCTCCGACACGCAATCTTCTTGCTGTCTACTTGTCCCTTCACCTAGCTTATTAGATGTGTTCCCTACACCTCCTCGGGGGTCTTCCGCAATCTGTCCCTCTCTATCTTCTTCTGACCCTACTTCTTCAGATATAATCTCAAGTGGTTCTTCAATCTCCTCCTCTTCTGATTCAGGAGTAATTTCTGTGGAACTGCTCTTTTCTTTTCTTTTTCCTCCACTGCTTTTTGGAACTTCAGGCTCTCTTTCAGAATCTGATCTCCTTTCTGAGATTCTCAATGGTTCACTTGAACTTGAAGCCTTTTCTGCTTCTTTTCCTGAACTTTGATTCTTTCTCACTGGTTCTGGGTCTTCATCATCACTGGAATCTGACTCTTCAAAATACTCTCTACCAGTCCCATCCTTTGGGTTTGGAACTCTCAGAGTATGACTCGCATGCACCCAGTTTTTCACACCAGCACACTTCACTGCAGTCGTCGTAGTTAAAATGACTTGTCTTGGTCTTCCCCACCTCGGAACCAAGCAATTTCTTCTTCTGTGAACTTTAATCCTCACCCAGTCTCCTGGACTCAGATCATGAGCTTGCTTCTTCTCAAGTGTAGTAGCTTCTTCTCCAATCTGGTGAAACACAGAATGAACTGCGTCAGCCAGGCCTTTACAGTAATCCAAAATCATGTCATCAGTTATTGTCATCAACTTATTGACAGGTACATATGCATGTCGCATTGCACGTCCCATTATGATTTCGTGCGGACTTAAACCAGTAGTTCTATCTGGAGTAGATCTAATAGTCATTAGCACTAGAGGCAAGACATCCGGCCATTTCATGCCAGTGGCTAAGCACATCTTACCAATCCTGTTCTTGATTGTGCCATTTATCTGCTCAACCACACCAGAAGCCTCTGGTCTGTATGCACAATGTAGCTTCTGCTGTATGCTCAATGCTTCACAAATCAAACTCATCAGTTCATTATAGAAGTGTCCACCTCTATCAGACTCAATCGTTACCGGAAATCCGTACCTAGGAATCAACTCTCTTAACAGTAACTTTGCCACTGTTACTCCATCATTTCTCCTAGTCGGATAGGCCTCAACCCATCTTGAAAACAAACAGACTACCACTAGTACATATCTCAGTCTGTTCACTTGGGTCTGTTCACTTGGGGCATTTCAATGAAATCAATCTGCATTCTTGTAAAAGGACCTCCTTCTCTGCCTATTGTTCCCAGACTCACCACTGTCTTCTTCCCAGTGTTAAATTGCTGGCAAATCAAACATCTTTGACAGATACTTTCTGCAATTGTCCTGAACTTTGCATTGTACCAGGTTTGCTTAAAAGACCTAATCATTGAATCCCTTCCCAAATGTCCCTGGCCATGATACATCCTTGCCATTGCTGACAGCATGGAATTCGGCATTACTGGTCTGCCATCTCTATAGACCCAAACATGGTCTGTCTCTCTTGGGGCACAACCTGCCTTAATCCAATCTTTCTTTTCTTCCTCCTCTGCCTCATCCTGCAACTGTTTCACTTCATCCCATGTCTCTAAGACATTAGTAAACATCACAGAACAAAAAGACATTTCACCCTCTCGTTCCCGATTAATGGACTGATTATTCTTCGCACAATATTGTGCAATGTCGTTAGCATATCTATTGCCAACTGTCACAAAATCATCTCTTTGTCCATGAGCAGCACATTTCACAACTGCCAATTCTTTAGGCAGCTGTATCGCCTCAAGTAATTTCCCAATCACTTCAGCATTCTTTATTGGAGTCCCACTCGACGTCAAGAAACCTCTTTGTAGCCAAAGTTGGCCAAAGTCATGCACAACTCCAAATCCATACTGACTATCAGTCATCACAGTCGTTCTCAAATCTTTCCCAATTTCACAAGCTTTTGTCAATGCAACTAATTCAGCAACTTGCGCAGATTTCACTCCTTTCAATGATGATGCTTCCATTACTTCTGAAACCTTACACACCGCATATGCTGCACATAGCACACCTTCATCATTCCTCAGGCATGATCCATCCACAAACAACACATGATCACTCTCATGCAAGGGAAGATCCCTTATGTCTGGTCTCGGTTTTGTACAGTAATCCAGCACATCCAAACAATTGTGATCATCTTCTGTTTTCACACCCACATTTTCAATATCCGGCAACAATGTCGCTGGATTCACATTCACACATCTCTCAAGAGTCACATTTGATGCTCCCAGAATGACTTTCTCATATTTAGTCAACCGACTATGTGACATGTACTGAGTTCTGCTTCTCGTCAAAAGAATTGCCACATTATGAGGTACGAATACCCTTACAGGATATCCCATTATGATTCCCTCACTCTGTTCTAGGCTTCTGCATGTTGCAGCCACAGATTTCAGACAACCTGGTAAACCTACAGCTACAGGGTCAAGTGTCGATGAGAAGTACGCAATAGGCCTTCTCAGTAATCCATGCTTCTGAATTAACACTGAAAGTGCACATCCATTTCTCTCACTGCAGTACAATTCAAATTCTTTCTCATAATCTGGCATACCCAAAGCAGGGGCTTCACACATTCTGCTTTTTAACTCTTCAAATGCTTCCATTTGTTCTCCATCTAGTTCTAATGGGTCTGTCATCTCACTTTTAGTCAGCTTAATCAGTGACTTTGCTATCAGCGAAAAATTAATTATCCACTGACGACAATAACCCACCATTCCCAGGAACATTCTCACTTCCCTCTGGGTCTTTGGGGCCTTCATTTCCCTGATAATTTTGATCCTGTCATCAGTCACTTTTCTCAGACCTTTCTCAATATTGTGTCCAAGATAATGCACCTCTTTCTTGCAGAATTGCAATTTAGCTGGAAATACTTTTAACCCTCCATCTGCCAGATGATTCAGTAAAGCTATAGTATCTACTTCACAAGCTTCACGTGTCTTTGATGCCACAAGTAGGTCATCAATATACTGCACTAATACTGAACTTTCAGGCATGATCAAACTCTCCAATGACTTTTTCAATAACTGATTGAATATTGAAGGACTCTCCGTATACCCCTGTGGGATACGACACCATGCTAAAATACGCTGGCCAAATCTAAATGCAAAAATCGGCTGGCTGTCATGATGCAATGGAATTGAAAAGAAAGCATGACACAAATCAATCACTGTATACCACTCAGCATCATGTGGAATCTGATACAAAATCACTGATGGATTTGGTACAATAGGACAACACGCCACCACAATTTGATTAACTTTTCTCAAATCCTGTACAATCCTGAACTTCCCATTAGGCTTCTTTAGCCCCATTATCGGTGAATTACACGGACTACTCAGTAGTTCTCTCAGAACTCCCTGCTGAATCATTTTCTCAATTATAGGAGTTATTCCCTCAATTATTTCTGGTGTCATTTTGTACTGAGGAATGTTAGGATAAGTAATTCCCTCTTTCACTGAAATTTTTACAGGATATACATTATTCATCAATCCCACATCCTCTCCAGTAAAATCACAAACTGTCCTTTTCACTGTGTCTCTCAGCTCTTGAGGCAAATCCTCCGGATCAAACACAGCATATGCACCAATTAACTCACTCTCTCTATTTTCTAGAGTCATTCGGTACAAAACATCCTCATCTGGTGTTTCAAAAGCTATTCCATCTGGTGTACAAAAAATTGTACAGTTCATTTTACATAACAAATCCCTACCTAACAAGTTCACTGGACTTGTGTCACAGACGATAATTCTGTGCATGTCTGAGAATTTCCCTATTTGTACTCTTACTGGTTCAGTAAGACGTGTTCTGATTTGTGTATTGGCTACACCAACTACTTGGATTGCTTCATCCGAGAGAGGAAGATTTCTAATATCTGTTGACCTGACAGTTGATCTTGTCGCACCTGTGTCTACTAAAAAAGTAACACCTTCTTCATTTATTTTTCCATCCACAAATGGTCCTGCCTGGTCTATTTCTAGAGTTGCACCAAGTATGCACTCTTCCTCCTCTCTTCGGCACCGTCAATAATCACCCTCAGACTCACTCCCTTCATTCTTTAACAAGTACTGTTGTACCTGGTTAGAACGCCTTGGTTTGTTTACCTGCTCATCATTGTAGAATCCCGAATCCGGATTATACTTTTGTGCTCCTCTATTCTGCGGCAAGGGCGGTTTTGGCTCTTGACTCTGCTGACTCACAACTTTCTGCTGTTGCTGCTGTTGATTATTCCCCTCGTTCTGCACCTGTTGATTTAAGGATTTTCCCTCATTATTCACTAATGGTGGATTGGTACATTCAGATCTCCAATGTCCCAGTTGGCCACAGTTGTGACATGGGAACTTTTTTTTAGCTTCCTCAAGATTCCCCTTTCCTTTCCCTGCATACCTAGGTCTATTCCCTGCATTATTTCCTGCATTATTCGCCTGTTCCACCAACTGTGCTTCCTGTCTTTCCGCAACTTTCACTTGTGCCCACATTGCTTTCTCTTTCAGCTTTCTCTGTTTTGCTTCAATCTCATCACTGAAGTATTTTGCATGTCTCAGAATCTCATCTATTTTCTTACTCTGTCAATCCACAGTATGCTCACGAATTCTTTCACTAATCTCAGGTCTCAGGCCATATACAAATCTGTATACAAAATGACTCAAATCCTTGTCACCCAGGTGTTCATCTCCACTGAATTGCTTAAATGCCAGTATCAACCTCTCGTAAAAAGCATGAACTGATTCTTTTGCTTCCTGATGTGTTCGATCTATTTTAACCCAGTCTGTTTCTTTTGGAGGTACTTTATTTTTCAGGTATACAATCACCTGCTCATACTTTCTCATTACTTCTGGATCTGTTGCTCCTGTTCTCTGATCTCTTGGATATTCCTCAGTAGGCCAACTCACAACTATTTTACACTCAGCCCACAAGTCTGCTGGAACAATTATATCAAACAGACTATTCAGGTCAATCCACAGCACTTTTGACAATTTCACAAACCTGTCTACCTGCCTATACCACTCGACGGGCTTTTCTCTCAATCGAGGGAAATCATTCGTAAATGATAAAATATCCTGTCTGGTCCATGGAACATGTACATATCCTCCTCCAGGTATTTCTCTCATAGGATAAGTATCCACTGGTTTTTCCTTTTCTCTCACAGGAAATGCTGAATAAGTCCTATCCCCTGATTCTTCTCTCTTTTTGTACCATCTATCCTTCCACTTCACATCACCCCATTTTCGCAATAAAGCGATCATCTCTTTAATCTGTCCTGTTCTACCAGTACCATTCAAATTTTCAATGTCTTTGTCTGTGAAATCCATCCTGTAAGACTTCTGCAAAACTTTCACTTTATCAATGTCAACTCCATAGTCATTTGCTATTGCTCTTAATCTGTCATGTGTATTTCTCGCTCTCCAGGTGATATTCTTGCACATAAACAATAATTCACCATCATGATGATTTTTTAGAATTTCTGTTGGAACTGTCCCTGCAACAAGCTCTTCTAATTCTACACGTAACCTAGCAACATCAATTGCTTGTGAATCTTTATCCCTCTTTTGAAGAACTTTCATCCATTCATTCAAATCTTCAGCTGTTATTTCAGTAGGTTTTCTCACTGGAACCACTTTCTTCTGCGGTTCTAAAATTGGCATCCCTGAACAACTAGCTTCACCAGCATCCAGTCCTGAATTAGACTCCTCTAATCCTTCATTACATGTGTCATGTCTGAATTTTCCTGCCCTTTTTCCTGAATCTCCTGAAGGACCAGCCAAACTTGTCAATCTATTCCCAACATATGGAATAACCAAACCATTCTCACCCGTCCTCTGCTTATCAAAAACAGGCATAACCGGATCTATGGTTACGGGTACCGTAACAGCGTCTAGATTTTTTGTCAGTTCCTTGATCCTTTCAGTCAACTCCGATGTAGTTCTAGCTAATTCTCTCGTATTTTCGCCACTGCTTCTATTCTCTCTTTCCCTGAAAGGATTACCACTTCTTAACTCAGGTGTCACATTTTCTGTCTCAATGATACGCACTGTATCTCTTATCGGAGAAACAACTGGTGTACTCTCTTCTGGTTCCGGTCTATATGGAGGTGGTCTTTTGTAAATCATGTCATTTAAACCCTCATCCTCATATTCATTAACTCCATATCTTCTCACTTCTGCCTCAGGAACTCTTTCTGCTCCCTCTTCAACTGTTCTCACAGGATATAATCCCTCTGACATACTAGCATCTCGCCATCTCGTCATTCGATCATGATGAGTTTCACGACCATGTCTCCTCCCGAACATATACCTATAGTTGCCTCCAGACCTCTGTTTCTCTCGCTCATGTACTTCCTCTTCCCATTCCACTAAAGCCTCGAACTGTGTCGGCCTTGGTCTTGGGTCAAGACATAACATCTTTTCCCGTAAATTTTTCAACACAGCCAGATTAAATGAACCATGTTCTGGAAATGCTAAAACTCCATCCTCTTTGGTATACCTAACCCAATTCCCCAACCATATACAGGTATGATACCCATATCTTGCAGCCATGAAGGATGCAGGCGTTTTCGATGGAGGTAACAATTCACCCTCTCTCGTTTTAACATCTTTATCCTTGTCGAACCAATTTTTAATCTTTCTGAACAAAGATTTTTTCTTTTTCTCTTCTTGGTAATACATTTTAACGCTTACCAAAACTTTCTAATCCCTTCCGTAATACAACTGCACAATATGATTTTTCAACCAATAACAGCGCGACTCACACTAACGCACCAATCCTGGAACGTTACGTCACTAGAATAGCTCTTCCAATCCTTGCACGGCTCACACCAACACACCAATCTCAGCGCGAGCACTATCCTGATCTAATATCCAATCAGAGCGCGGTCTGTTTGACGTCAGCAGTCGCTGCAGTCGCTTCTGTCTCCTGTCTCTTGTCACTCGTCTACCCCTCCTTTACAAAATTTCTCAGTAGACTCCGTGTCAAATTTCTACAAAATCTATTAGTTACAACATATAAACATCTCCATTGTCTGCTTCGCTAACCACAGAATAGTAAAGCAAATCTATTTCACAAGAATCAACGAAATTCTTTCATACATTCCTTAACTGTTTCCTCTAGGACTTGTCCAAAGAGTCTTACAATCAACTAAATATACGAACATTCACGCACATTCATACAAGAAAATATAGTACATACACACAGAATCCTGCTTTTCCCGAGAACAGCGAACAATCTGCTCCACTACAGAATTATAACACACATCAACCAAGCAGCTTACTTCTACCCAGTTTCTCAAACAAGCTCAGAGAATACCTATTACTTCTCCCGCGATAACCTTTAACGGCGAACCTTACGGATCCCTGGGACTTAAAACCAGAGTTTCACAGATAACCTTCACTACCATACGCACTCCTTATATACCAGAAAGATTTCTAATAGTAACATACAACAATGTCACTTATTCCGAATCCAGACAATGTGACTTTCCTGCATACGTACAGGACCAACAATCCCGTCTTTCCCGAGAGCAGCATATACTTCCCTCTGCCCTACTACGGAACTGCTACTAGCTCCCAAGTTCCAGAAGCACTACATATAACTCAACATGACGACTCCAACATATAGTATTAGTACATATACCAACATCACCAATAATCAATAATCAATAAGCTAATGTACAAGCAATCTAATCAGATCGAGACAATCATCAATAACCATCATCACTCTGCTACCAGGAACTTGATGCAGATTGGGGTGTACAAAATCTCCCTACTTCCACGGATAGAGTAATTTCACAGTTACACGCACATACACTCACCATACACTAGGGCCCATTTCACTAACATACACTCAAATACTCCACCAGCATTGAACCTGTAGAAAGAAAACTCCTAAACTCCTAAACCCCACAACTACATCGAGGTCGATAAGACCTAGCTATTGCAATTGTCATAATCTAAACAATCTATACATCAATAATCAAATAGAGTACTCAATAATTGACAAGAAATAATCACCAACACCGTATTTAAAATTATGATTCTTTATCTAAAATTAATCAAAAGAAATTAATCAGAATAAATCATTTTCTCATAATTACCTATTCTAGCTAAATGTCAGAATGGGTCATCAGGACAAGTCTCTCAGTAGAAATCTCTCAAGTCACCGTCCTCTCAGCATCGATTCTCACCAACGCAGGTTTGGGCATCAAAATCCCGAATGCAATGAACGCAGACCCTCTCTAGTCTAGTATATTTATAATGAAACTTGCAATATTAAAAAAACATTAAATGTTTACACATCCGCCGAACCGCTGAGCAGAGCGAGCAGGAAAGGATGTAGCATCGCTACATTTGGAAAATCTCCGCTAAGGAAATCACAAAAATAAAAAGACAGAACAGGAACCAAAAATAAAAATGTATCCTTTAGCAACCACATTTCTTCAGCGATGACACAATGCTCAGAGTTCTTTCTTAACAGTTCCTTTGTCCTCCAAGGCTGTCCAATACATCTGGAAACCTGCCCAGAACTGCTGCTGTCCTCACGGAAAGTTTTAACCAGGCAAGGACTGTGATCAAATGTGTTCAGCAAGGCCTTCTCATCACAAATTCTCACTCGAGGCCAGGCTGCAAACGGCGGACATGTTTGGTTAGGCCAAAATGGACCGTCTTAATTAAAAGAGACAAAAACAACGTTACCACAGCATAGTGATTAAACAGTGTTAACCCCACTAATACCCTTATGTGTATGTAATTATCTAGCTTTAGCAACAAAGAAAAGCATTAATTCAAAAGCGTTTCGTGCTTAAAATAAACAGCACTCAGCAACGTTTATTTAATAAAACATGCACATTGTTAAATAACAATACAAAAGCATTCCCTCGTGTCGGTTTTCTTCTCATTAGTATGTTGGTAAGTTTAAACATATACACAAAACAAATAATTAGTAATTAATAATTAATAATGTTTACTTATGACAAATAGACAAACCAGAGCTTCAAAACCCTATAGATTTTCATTAGAAAATCCTGCTCCAGCACACCCTTCTCTGTTGCATTGGTTTTTTCCATCTAAGCCATGCTTTGTTTTTCCCTAAGGGAGGGGCATGGGGTGTGTAGTAATGTTATTTGTCATCTCAACACATTTCTGTTCATGCCGGTGGAATTTCTGATACCTCATGCATTACACCTGTGGATATGAGCATTTCATTGTTGTGTCTTCTAGCTAACAATATATTGAGGTATCTTACTTGTCTTTATCTTCACTTCTGCTGTTGTTCCCTAAGGAAGGAGGATGTGTAGTAAAGTACTTGTCTACTATTCTCCACTGTACTGCTCTATCCGAATGTTCCATGACATCATAGAATGCCTGGGTGCCTCTCTGTGTTAGAGAGTCAGTTAGTCAACTCAGGCTGAGCTGTAAGGAGCTTGCTCCTGGTGGGGCTATCTCTGTATCATCTATCTTCTCCTACCATCCTGACCACCTATGCTGGAACCAAGCTACTAATAAAGAAGTATTCTACATGTACAGATGGACTCTGTATCTTCCTTTACAAAAATTTACATGAAGAGTCAAGAAACCTTGCGTCGTTTGGAACACCGTTGGGAGCTTTTTGATATTTAAAGGCTCCTTTTGAGTCGGCATCAGCCTCAACTGTGCTTCAGAGGGTGATGAAGCACATTTCTTAGGGGCTCGGGAGCGTCTTATGCTTTCAAGATGGCGTTCTCATTGTGGGGAAGAATGAAACTGAACATGATGAATTGATTGAGGTGGTCAGTGATCGATTAAAGGAATAGGGTTGAGCGGTAAAAATGGAAAACAGTCAATTAAGAAAAGAACAAGCTCAATATTTTGGGGTACAAAATATCAAATGATGGCATCAGAACCAAGAAAAACATCATTATGGCAACAAAAGGCCCACCTAGACCAGCGAACAAGGATCAGCTAAAATAATTTCTGCAGCAAGCGGAGTGTTCACAATTTTAGTTCTTTCACTGAGCTTGTGGAGCCTCACAGGGCACTGATGAAAAACAATGCTGTCTTTGAATGGGATAGTGAGTGTAAGGAAGCCGTTGCAGGAGTAAATAAAGGCATATCACAGGCCCCAACTTTAGGACACTGGATATAACAGCTAAAACATATATAACTACAGATGTGAGCAATATGGGAATTGGAGCAGTGCTGAAACAAGTGAAAGATGGTCAGGAACGTGTAGTTGGGGTTGCATCAAGATGGCTACACAAAGCAGAGACCTTGTATTCAGTAATAGGGAGAGAGGCCCCTGTGTGTTGTTAGGTCATCAGACATTTCAAGTACTTTGTGTGGTGGCTGTCCATCACAACTGACCACAAGCTGTTGATACACTTGTTCAAAGGTGGAAAGGGTTTGGAATAAAATATAATGCCTAGAATATCAAGATGAATCTTATCTGTGATGGAATACAATTTTGAGATGGAGTATGTGAAAGGATCGAACAGTGTTGTGGCTGATTGCTTGACGCGGTTGTCTATAGATGAAATAGAGCAAACTTTGGAAACGAGTGTGAAAGGGGTGTTAAATAATTGAAAGACTGTGTAAGACATGATTGGAACAATGAAATCAGTCTAATTAATGACATGAGTGCATTTTATAATGTGAGGGATGAGTTGAGCATATGTGAAGGAAAGCTGAGCTCAGATAATTCCGCCAGTGAATCTTCAAAGCGCACTGTCCAGATAGCCCATGAAGGACTTCTAGGTCGCACCATGAGTAAAGGAAGAGTAAGGCAGTCATTTTGGTGGCCCAAGATGGATGGGATAGTTGAATATGTTGTAAGAGATTGTTATGCATGTGCCAAAAGCAAACAAGACTAAAGTAGTGAGACAACCACCATTAGGGTGTATGGAACTACCTGACGAACCATGGGAAAGCATAACTACAGATTTTCTGGGTCCAATGGCCAGGTTGGGGTCAAGAGACAAATACGTGATAATTTTAAAATGAAAACTCTGGATCGGATTGATACTGTGAATCTGATTAGATTTTTAGACAAACTCTCTAAGGATGATGGCATCCCTAAAACCTTGGACTCCGACAATAAGTTTTGAGAAGTATGACAGAATTTTTCTCTAAGATGGGAATTGTACATGAGAGGGTGGCCTTATTCGGACCTCAGGCCAATGGTTTAGTGGAAAGGATTAATTGCCTGGTCATGGAAAACATTCAATTGTCTCTACCGTTATCCATAATTAAATAATAAATATGATTAAAAAGGATGGCAGCATGTTTTGCCCTATAAATACACGTGCTGCTCTCCACTTGACGATTATTTAAGTAGCAATAAATGTAGTGGTATGTCAGACATTCTGCTGCATGAAAAACAATGTACCTTATTATATGAAGGCAGAAATGGGAAACCTTATCTTGTAAGTAGCTTCAGTTGTCTCGGGTGCCAATTTTCTTCTTTTTAGAGTTTTCGTTCGAGACTTCCATTTATGTAGAACAGAACCAGCCTAGATAAATGCGGACAAAACACAACTTATGCTTGTATGATCCAAAGGCTCCTTGAGGTTGGATCATGGTGTTCTAGAGCATGCACAAAGGAGTGGCTTCAGAAAATCTCTGCAGTGGATTGATTTTCAGAGATCCAGCAGTGATCAAGTCTGGTTATCATCCTATCCTCAGGTTGCCCGGATAACTGTTGGCTCTAGAACTAGAATCATTGGGCCGTGTCCTTTGTGTGTGATGCTAAGGTTATGGAATTGCCCTGCACACAGGTCTGCTATTGTTCTATTATGGAAACGTCAGTGTGATCTTCTCTCGGATGGTAAAAGAGTGTTGTGGGATCCAGTGGCGTAACGAAACTTGAGGGGGCCTCCCTGCAAAGTACAGGAAGGGCCTCCCTCCAGACACATATAGGAGCTCTCAGGCCAGGATACTTCACTGAGGGGGCTCCCTGGAGCTTGGTGGCCCCCCAGACTGCGGGGGCTACAGGGACCTGTGTTACGCCACTGGTGGGATCTAAGCCTCTAATACCTTCAAACACAGATTAATATTGAAGACAAATATCCATTATCATCTTTGATCTGTAGGACCATGATTGCTTTACCTACTTACTCATTACCCATGGCGCAAGAGCCTGGTCTTTGCTTAAAGTGTCCCACGGCTGTTCAACTCCTTCATGTCGATTCAGGGAACCTTGCAAAACTTGTCATTCTTGTGACTTACCGTTTATTGTTAAAGATGTAACCATATGTATATACTTTAAAAAAGCACTCAGTTAATACATTTGCACTATACTGTTAATCAACCAAATGTCCTTGCATTTCGTATAAGTGACCGAGATTTCCTGAGTACCTTCTTGCCCTCTGCAGCCTGCTTCTAGTGTCTTGGAACTGTAAAGTTGATGATTATACTTAGGAGCCCAGTGGGCACTCATCATGTGTATACTTAGGAGCCCAGTGGCCACTCATCGTGGCTAGCGTTTTTAGCCTTGCCACATATGTACTGCGTTGTACCACAGGTCAACATGAAGCATAACTGGTCATCATTCAGATAACGTTCTGGCTACATGCGTTCTGCTGTAAATGGGTTAGCCTTCTGCAGTGTGCACTCCTAATGTAATGCTCATTTGTATATTTCCTGTGAGAGGCATTAGCATATTGATGAGTAGATTTAATACTTGATTAAAAATGTTAAATGTGCTCTAAATGGTTATGGGAAGCATGGACCATTGATAACTTACTGGCAATCTTAGTATGTAAAATAAAACCCCCATATTAATATGAGGACCTTTTTTCAATGGTGTGATGTTCCCCTGCCAGTCACACAACATGTTAGAACCGTGCCTGTTTGAAATTAGGCCTACTGCCTTTATGAAACCTACACATTGGATATGGAAATCTAAAGACACTGCCTTTCTTTTCCAGGGTTGCATTGTCATCCGCTACACTGCGCCATGGAAGATGATCTTTTTCTCTGAATCCTTCGGCCTCGACAGTCTGCGTGAACAGGCCAAGAAGCTGCTGGAACTTCTCTTCGACTATGAAATTGAAAGAAGCCCTATTCTCTTCCACATCTTTAGCAATGGTGGGGTCATGCTTTATCGCTATGTGGTGGAGCTGGTCCACAGCCACCGGCAAATCAGCACCCTCTGGGTTGTGGGCACTATTATTGATAGTGGGCCCGGGAACCGCAATGTGAGAGGCTCTGTCCGTGCTCTAAATGCTGTCTTGATGGGCTCAACCAATACAATCCTCCGGTATCTCATTTTGGCTGCTTTCCTAATCATGGTAATTCTGTTGCGCATCATACTGTACCCCCTGACAAAATTCTTTCATGAGAACCACTATGATGCGATGAAGAAAGACCCATCCCGGTGGCCACAGCTGTATCTGTACTCAAAGGCAGACCTCATTGTGGCAGCCAGTGATGTGGAGACCATGATGCAGAGGCGCAAAGAGCAAGGCATACTGGTCGATTCTGTGGACTTTGAAGAGTCGGCTCACGTTAGCCATTTCCGAGATTATCCTGTGAGGTATACTGAAGTCTGCTCCTCCTTCTTGAAGGACTGTGTCATGAGATCACCAGGACCTTCCAGAAAGAAGCAGCAATTGATTTTCTAATCCATCAGCCCTACTATTGTTTTAAAGAAAGACCTTATGAAAGGAGAGTGTGGGTCTGCAAAGTGTGTGTGGTTCAATACTGAGCAACCTAATTTTTTTCCCAGCTTGTTCACCACTCAGAATAAAATCCTGACTCCTCAAAGAATCTTAATGTTTTGTAGATGTTTTTTGACCGCATCTTGCTCATACTGTTATTTCCACTCCCTTTTTACAATCTCAAACTAAGGTAAAGTTCAGGTGTTATTCTATTGTATTGGAACAGAAATCTCCTGGGCTCGCTCCGAGGAGCAGCACGGCCCTAACGCGTCAGTGATGGTTCTCTGTGGTTCTTTACAGTGGTTCCCACAGTGCACCATGCAGGTGGTTGAACCCTACCTTGTCACGCCATGATCTCTAATAGGACTCATAATGAACTTGAAATTGGGGCATGAAGCACTTGCTGGGTTATAAAGTATAGACTTAATAGTTAAGGGGGCTGCACTGAGCGAGTGTAACCTTTGTGAGTAGTTGTTGCTGTGGTTGTCTCTGTCCTTGATAGTCTCTGCTTTCTGTGGGGCTTGGGCAGCCAGGTGCTAATGCAGACCATGTAGCTGTGTGTACCAGCCCTTCCTTCGGGTCTCAGATTCTTCTTACCTGCCGGTACGTGTGCGTCGCCTGCTGTTCAGGGGTGTGGGTAGGGGAGAAAACATGTGGCATGTATCTCGGTGGGCTTGTTAGTGAACATTTGCAGTTCCTGCTGCCTGGTGTCTAGGGATGTGTTACTTTGCTTGCGACTTTCCCTCCTTCTTGAGAGAGCAGGTGCTGTGACCATTGCTGTACCAGGTGAGGAAATCTCAGTCTGGCTCAGGCCTGTCACAGCCTCTTCCTGGTCACTCCTCCTCCCTGTGTAGTCTGCCAGCTCTCTCGCATGCTTCTGCTTTGCCGTAGCTCATTCCACCCCTTCTCATAGTGCTCCTAAATCTCTCCATTCTGTGTTCTCCTTGCAACCTTCCCTCTTGCCCTCCTTGTGATCCCACAACAGCATAAGTCCACTCCATATGACTCCTCTCTGCCCCTCCTGTATTCTACACTGTCCTCTCTGTGGCCTCTCTCAGGCTGCTTTTATGCTCCCACTATCTCCTTGCACACATTGTCCCCCAACCCGTTGTGCCTAATATACTATCCCCGCTTGTCCCTCCTTTTCTTCAAGCTGTGCTGCCCACAAAGCTATGCCTTTGTCCCCTTATGGTACCATTGCATTCCCCTGATGGTCCCTTGCTGTGCCTTCTGCCCCATTATCTGCCTCATCCCCTTAAGTAAAACTGAACAATGGTTATCCCCTCTGTCAATCCTTGCACAGTTCACTATGCCTCCCTACTCTTCTGTGCTCCCCAGCGCCCCCCTTGTACTGCCTGCATTGTAATCCTTCTCTTCTTGTCAAACCACCGCGCCCTCCCCTTTGCTCCTCTCTATGCCTTCCCCTGATTTTCCATTCTACTCATGATCCTTGCTTAATGATCTTGTGGTACACCCCCCCCCCCCCCTATGGCTCTTTAGCACCTTTGCTGCTCTTAGGGTCCTTCTGTAGGAGAATGTAGGGGTTGCTGTAAAAACTGGAGCACAAAAGATATAGAAGGGCGATTGGAGAGCCATTAGAAAGATGCAGGAGGGTGGAAAGATTCAACGCTTTGAGTAAGCGTGGAGTGGGGAGCCATCTTCAGACCAATCAATCCTATATATGAAGTCAACTCTAACCCTCAAAGCCTCGATGTAATCTCCAATCTCAAAACTGTTGTCTTTTCTAGTTCTGATTTCTCAGCTCCACCATTCACTTCTCAGTACTTTCTTCTTCTATGTCAAACATTTGATGCCACAAATATTACATTATAAATGAGTCCACCCACCTTGAGTGATCTTCCTGTGAACACTGAGTGACTGTGAGTGGGTGGTGCATCTTTCCCTGTGTGCAGCTGTGATTGCCCTCTTGGAGTGACCTCCTACAGTGCTTAGAGTGACAGCGAGAAGCTTTGTCTTCTTCCATAAAATGAATCCCCAGTGTACTCTGCAGCCATGAGGCAGCTTCATCTGCTCCCTTTGAGGATCCTCCTCTGTGTCATGGGAGCTATACAGAGACTTTTTGCGGCTTCCACTTAGGCTCCTCCATTTGACGAGGAAAGGATCTTCTCCGCCTTTAGAGTAAACCCCATTTCTTCCAGGAGCTGTGACTGGGACATTACCATCCCGGTCAGAGCGAACTATATGACCAGATTGGCTCTGAGGGAGATGGATCTATCCTCCTTACAGCAGAATCCCTATTGTGTCAAGTGTGGCTGGGAGGCGAATTCATTGGTCCCCTTCACTCTACCAAATCCTGTCTGGTAGGACATTGCCTCGCTCTCTTCCCTCTTATCCTCCCATGCCCCAACATTCTATGGATGCTGCCTCAGGCTTGATGAGCTGTTTGGATCATGTGTGCCAGATGCCAGCTCTCACTAGCGAGTTGTCAAGGATGCTCTTGCCCAGGTGTCCAAGTGATGGTAACTCCCTTTCAGGACTTTTGCCTGCCCATGCTAGGTCCTGGAATGACACTGTACCTAAGATCCCGCACTCTGTATGTGCAACGTGTCATACCGACCCTTCAATTGCCAACCTTCGTGGAAACTCCCCGTTATCACTCCGGAGATTGAGATCTACAAACCTGCTGCTCTTCTGGAGGGAGGAGTCATGGGTACTCTGGACCGGCACCTTATACCTGAATCGCTGCTGTTAAAGAGCGTGCAACCAATGCCAGAAACATTACTCAGCAATTATTTATTATGCACTGAATTCAACAAAATAGATCATTTGGGATCTATGTGTCTGTGACTGCAGATCTGGCACTTCCTCACTACTGCTTTTCTACCACAAGACAACACTGCAGCCAGCTAGCTCTAACTACATGCACCCCAAACCCTCAACAGTCCACACAACTCCGCAGTCGGTATCTTATAGTTACCCCCAAACCACAGACCTCGGGAAGCCCATAGCATGTCTCTCGTCAGATAGTCAACAACACCCTGGACCCAAGAACAAGTCCACACCATCTTCCACTCTAATTAAAATGGTCTCACTCAGACAGCACAGTCTTAAGAGACCAGTGCCAGCATTATGCACAAAACCCACCACCCTGCCACAGACCTGGCAAACCTCTGCCCAGTCATCAGTACTGCCATGCTCTACACCAGCAGACACTCTGGAAGCATGCAGGGAAACTAGAATAAACATACCATACTGACGCACTCACCGTCGCACCAGGCACACACCCCATCGCCCTGCCAGAGAGCTGGCAGGCTGCTGCCCAGTCATCAGTACTGCCAGGCTCCGCACCAGCAGACACCCTGGAAGCATGCAGAGAAACTAGAATAAACACACCACACTAACACACTCCCCCTCGCACCAGGCACACAACCTGGCACCCTGCCACGGAGCTGCCAGACTGTTGCCCAGTAATCAGTACTGCCAGGCTCCGCACCAGCAGACACCCTGGAAGCATGCAGGGAAACTGGGATAAACTCACCACACCACACTAACGCACTCGCCCTCACACTAGGCACACAGCCCGGCACCCTGCCACAGATCAGGCAGACTGCTGCCCAGTCATCAGTACTGCCAGGCTCCACCCCAGCAGACTCCCTGGAAGCATGCAGGGAAACTAGAATAAACACACCACGCTAACGCACTCACCCTCGCACCTTGCCACAGAGCTGGCAGACTGCTGCCCAGTCATCACTACTGCCAGGCTCCACCCCAGCAGACACCCTGGAAGCATGCAGGGAAACTAGAATAAACTCACCACGCTAAAGCATTCACCCTCGCACCAGGCACACAACCCAGCACCCTGCCACAGAGCTAGCAGACTGCTGCCCAGTCATCAGTACTGCCAGGTTCCACACCAGCAGACAACCTGGAAGCATGCAGGGAAACCAGGTTAAACACACCACACTGAAGAACTCGCCCTCACACCAGACACACACCCCAGCACCCTGCCACAGATCTGACAGACCGCTGCCCAGTCATCAGTACTGCCAGGCTTCACCCCAGCAGACACCCTGGAAGCATGCAGGGAAACCAAAATAAACACACCACACTGACGCACTCATCCTTGCACCAGGCACATACCCCAGCACCCTGCCACACATCTGACAGATCACTGCCCAGTCATCAGTACTGACAGGCTCCACCCCAGCAGACACCCAGTTAACATGCAGGGAAACTAGAATAAACACACCACACTGACGCACTCCCCCTCGCAGCAGGCCAACACACCAGCACCCTGCCACAGATTTGGCAGACCGCTGCCCAGTCATCAGTACTTGCCAGGCTCCGCACCAGCAGACACCCAGGAAGCATGCAGGGAAAGTAGAATAAACACACCACACTAACGTAATCCCCCTCGCACCAGGCACACAACCCAGCACCCTGCCACAGAGCTAGCAGACCGCTGATCAGTCATCAGTACTGCGAAGGCTCCACACCAGCAGACATCCTGGAAGCAGGGAAACCAGGATAAACACACCACACTGACGCACTCACCCTGGCACAAGGCACACAACCCAGCGCCCTGCTACAGATCTGGCAGACCGCTGCCCAGTCATCAGTACTTGCCAGGCTCCACCCCAACACACACCCTGGAAGCAGGGAAACCAGGATAAACACACCACACTGACGCACTCGCGCTCGCACCAGGCACACCCTGGCACCCTACCAGAGATCTGACAGACTGCTGCCCAGTCATCAGTACTTGCCAGGCTCCACCCCAGCAGACACCCTGGAAGCAGGCAGGGAAACCAGGATAAAAACACCACACTAAAGCACTCGCCCTCGCACCAGGCACACACCCCAGCGCCCTGCTGCAGATCTAGTGGACCGCTGCCCAGTCATCAGTACTTGCCAGGCTCCACCCCAGCACACACCCTGGAAGCAGGGAAACCAGGATAAACACACCACACTGACGCACTCGCACCAGGCACACACCCTGGCACCCTACCACAGATCTGGCATACCGCTGCCCATTCATCAGTACTGCCAGGCTCCCCACCAGCAGACTCCCTGGGAGCATGCAGGGAAACCAGAATAAACACACCACGCTAAAACACTCACACTTGCACCAGGCACACACCCCAGCACCCTGCCACAGATCTGACAGAACGTTTCCCAGTCATCAGTACTGCCAGGCTCCGCACCAGCAGACACCCTTGAAGCATGCAGGGAAACCAGAATAAACACACCACACTAACGCACTCGTCCTTGCACCAGGCTCATACCCCAGCACCCTGCCACACATCTCACAGATCGCTGCCCAGTCATCAGTACTGCCAAGCTCCACCCCAGCAGACACCTTGGAAGCATGCAGGGAAACTAGAATAAACACACCACACTGACGCACTCCCCCTCGCACCAGGCCCTCACCCCAGCACCCTGCTACAGATCTGGTGGACCGCTGCCCAGTCATCAGTACTTGCCAGGCTCCACCCCAGCACACACCCTGGAAGCAGGGAAACCAGGATAAACACACCACACTGACGCGCTCGCACCAGGCACACACCCTGGCACCCTGCCACAGATCTGGCCGACTGCTGCCCAGTCATCAGTACTGCCAGGCTCCGCACAAGCAGACACCCTGGAAGCATGCAGGGAAACCAGAATAAACACACCACACTGATACATTCACCCTCGCAAGAGGCACACAACGCAGCTCCCTGCCACAGATCTGGCAGACCGCTGCCCAGTCATCAGTACTGCCAGGCTCCACCCCAGCAGACACCCTGGAAGCATGCAGGGAAACTAGAATAAACACAGCTCGCTAACGCACTCCCCCTCGCACCAGCCACACAACCCAGCACCCTGCCACAGATCTGGCAGACCGCTGCCCATTCATCAGTACTGCCAGGCTCCCCACCAGCAGACTCCCTGGGAGCATGCAGGGAAACTAGAATAAACACACCACGCTAACACACTCGTCCTTGCACCAGGCACATACCCCAGCACCCTGCCACAGATCTGACAGACCGTTTCCCAGTCATCAGTACTGCCAGGCTCCGCACCAGCAGACACCTTTGAAGCATGCAGGGAAACCAGAATAAACACACCACACTGACGCACTCGTCCTTGCACCAGGCACTTACCCCAGCACCCTGCCACACATCTGACAGATCGCTGCCCAGTCATCAGTACTGCCAAGCTCCACCCCAGCAGACACCCTGGAAACATTCAGGGAAACCAGAATAAACACACCACACTGACGCACTCCCCTCGCACCAGGCCCACACCCCAGCACCCTGCCACAGATCTGGCAGACCACTGCCCAGTCATCAGTACTGCCAGGCTCCACACCAGCAGACACCCAGGAAGCATGCAGGGAAAGTAGAATAAACACACCACACTAAAGGAATCCCCTTCGCACCAGGCACACAACCCAGTACCCTGCCACAGAGCTAGCAGACCGCTGCCCAGTCATCTGTACTGCCAGGCTCCACACCAGCAGACGTCCTGGAAGCATGCAGGGAAACTAGAATAAACACACCACGCTAACGCACTCGCCCTCGCACCAGGCACACAACCCAGCGCCCTGCTACAGATCTGGCGGACCGCCGCCCAGTCATCAGTACTTGCCAGGCTCCACCCCAGCACACACCCTGGAAGCAGGGAAACCAGGATAAACACACCACACTGACGCGCTCGCACCAGGCACACACCCTGGCACCCTGCCACAGATCTGGCCGACTGCTGCCCAGTCATCAGTACTGCCAGGCTCCACACAAGCAGACACCCTGGAAGCATGCAGGGAAACCAGAATAAACACATCACACTGATACATTCACCCTCGCCAGAGGCACACAACGCAGCTCCCTGCCACAGATCTGGCAGACCGCTGCCCAGTCATCAGTACTGCCAGGCTCCACACCAGCAGACACCCTGGAAGCCTGCAGGGAAACTAGAATAAACACACCACGCTAATGCACTCACCCTCAAACCAGGCACACAGCCCAGCACCCTGCCACAGAGCTGGCAGACTGCTGTCCAGTCTTGAGTACTGCCAGGCTCCACACCAGCAGACACCCTGGAAGCAGGGAAACCAGGACAAACACACCACACTGACGAACTCACCCTCGCAACAGGCACACACCCAAGCACCCTGCCACATATCTAACAGACCGCTGCCCAGTCATCAGTATTGTCAGGCTCCACCCCAGCAGACACCCTGGAAGCATGCAGGAAAACTAGAATAAACACACCACGCTAACGCACTCACCCTCGCACCAGGCACACAACCCAGCACCCTGCCACAGAGCTGGCAGACCGCTGCCCAGTCATCAATACTGCCAGGCTCCACACCAGCAGACACCCTGGAAGCATGCAGGGAAATTAAATTAAGCACACCACGCTAACGCACTCACCCTCACACCAGGCACAAAACCCAGCACCCTGCCACAGATCTGGCAGACCGCTGCCTAGTCATCAGTACTTGCCAGACTCCACCCCAGCAGACACACTAGAAGCAGGGAAACCAGGATAAACACACCACACTGACGCACCCGCCCTCGCACCAGGCACACACCCCAACACCCTGCCACAGATCTAGCACACCACTGCCCAGTCATCAGTACTACCAGGCTCCGCACCAGCAGACACCCTGGAAGCATGAAGGGAAACTAGAATAAACACACCACACTGACGCACTCACCCTCGCACCAGGCATACAACCCAGCACCCTGCCACAGATCTGGCAGACCGCTGCCCAGTCATCAGTACTGCCGGGCTCCGCACCAGGAGACACCCTGGAAGCATGAAGGGAAACTAGAATAAACACACCACACTGACGCACTCACCCTCGCACCAGGCATACAACCCAGCACCCTGCCACAGATCTGGCAGACCGCTGCCCAGTCATCAGTACTGCCGGGATCCGCACCAGGAGACACCCTGGAAGCATGCAGGGAAACTAGAATAAACACACCACACTAACGCACTCCCCCTCGCACCAGGCACACAACCCAGCACCCTGCCACAGATGTGACAGACCGCTGCCCAGTCATCAGTACTACCCGGCTCCACACCAGCAGACACCCTACTGTAGAATAAACACACCACGCTAACACACTCGCCCTTGAACCAGGCACACAACCCTGCACCCTGCCACAGTTCTGGCAGACCGCTGCCCAATCATCAGTACTGCCAGGCTCCACACCAGCAGACACCCATGAAGCATGCAGGGATAATAGAATAAACACACCACACTGACGCACTCCCCCTCGCACCAGGCCCACACCCCAGCACCCTGCCACAGATCTGGCAGACCACTGCCCAGTCATCAGTACTGCCAGGCTCCACACCAGCAGACACCCAGGATGCATGCAGGGAAAGTAGAATAAACACACCACACTAACGGAATCCCCTTCGCACCAGGCACACAACCCAGCACCCTGCCACAGAGCTGGCAGACTGCTGTCCAGTCTTCAGTACTGCCAGGCTCCACCCCAGCACACACCCTGGAAGCAGGGAAACCAGGATAAACACACAACACTGACGCGCTCGCACCAGGCACACACCCTGGCACCCTGCCACAGATCTGGCAGACTGCTGCCCAGTCATCAGTACTGCCAGGCTCCGCACGAGCAGACACCCTGGAAGCATGCAGGGAAACCAGAATAAACACACCACACTGACACACTCACCCTTGCAAGAGGCACACAACGCAGCTCCCTGCCACAGATCTGGCAGACCGCTGCCCAGTCATCCGTACTGCCAGGCTCCACCCCAGCAGACACCCTGGAAGCATGCAGGGAAACTAGAATAAACACAGCTCGCTAACGCACTCACCCTCGCACCAGCCACACAAACCAGCACCCTGCCACAGATCTGACAGAACGTTTCCCAGTCATCAGTACTGCCAGGCTCCACACCAGCAGACACCCAGGACGCATGCAGGGAAAGTAGAATAAACACACCACGGTAACGCACTCACCCTTGCACCTAGCAGACAACCCAGCAACCTGCCAGAGAGCTGGCAGACCGCTGCCCAGTCACCAGTACTGCCAGGCTCCACACCAGCAGACACCCTAGAAGCATGCAGGGTAACTAGAATAAACACACCACGCTAACGCACTCCCCCTCGCTCCAGGCACTCAACCCAGCACCCTGCCACAGATCTGGCAGACCGCTGCCCAGTCATCCGTATTTGCCAGGCTCCACCCCAGCAGACAACCTGGAAGCAGGGAAACCAGGATAAACACACCACACTGACGCGCTCGCCCTCGCATCAGGCACACATGCCAGAACCCTGCCACAGATCTGGCAGACTGCTGCCCAGTCATCAGTACTGCCAGGCTCAGCACCTGCAGACACCCTGGAACCATGCAGGAAAATAGAATAAACACACCATGCTAATGCACTCACCGTCGCACCAAGCACACACCCCGGCACCCTGCCACAGATCTGGCAGACCGCTGCCCAGTCATCAGTACAACCAGGCTCCGCACCAGCAGACACCCAGGAAGCATGCAGGGAACGTAAAATAAACACACCACGCTAACGCACTCGCCCTCGCACCAGGCACACAGCCCAGCACCCTGCCACAGATGTGACCGACCGCTGCTCAGTCATCAGTACTGCCAGGCTCCACCCCAGCAGACACCCAGGAAGCAAGCAGGGAACGTAGAATAAACACACCATGCTAACGCACTCCCCTGCGCACCAGGCAAACAGCCCGGCACTCTGCCACAAAGCTGGCAGACCGCTGCCCAGTCATCAGTACTGCCAGGCTCCGCACCAGCAGACACCCAGGAAGCATGCAGGGAAATTAGAATAAACACACCACGCTAACGCATTCGCCCTCGCACCAGGCACACAACCCGGCATCCTGCCACAGATCTGACAGACCGCTGCCCAGTCATTAGTACTGCCAGGCTCCACACCAGCAGACACCCAGGAAGCATGCAGGGAAAGTAGAATAAACACACCACGCTAACGCACTCGCCAGCGCACCAGGCACACAACCCCGCACCCTGCCACAGATCTGGCAGATCGCTGCCCAGTCATCAGTACTGCCAGGCTCCACACCAGCAGACACCCTAGAAGCATGCAGGGAAAGTAGAATAAACACACCACGGTAACGCACTCACCCTCGCACCAGGCACACACCCCAGCACCCTGCCACAGAGCTGGCAGACCCGCTGCCCAGTCATCATTAGTGCCAGGCTCCGCACCCGCAGACACCCAGGAAGCATGCAGGGAAACCAGAATAAACACACCACACTGACGCACTCACCCTCGCACCAGGCATACAACCCAGCACCCTGCCACAGATCTGGCAGACCGCTGCCCAGTCATCAGTACTGCCGGGCTCCGCACCAGCAGACACCCTGGAAGCATGCAGGGAAACTAGAATGAACACACCACACTAACGCACTCCCCCTCGCACAAGGCACACAACCCAGCACCGTGCCACAGATGTGACAGACCGCTGCCCAGTCATCAGTACTGCCAGTCACCACCCCAGCAGACACCCAGGAAGCATGCAGGGAACGTAAAATAAACACACCACGCTAATGCACTCCCCCTCGCACGAGGCACACAGCCTGGCACCCTGCCACAAAGCTGGCTGACCGCTTCCCAATCATCAGTACTGCCAGGCTCCGCACCAGCAGACACCCAGGAAGCATGCAGGGAAAGTAGAATAAACGCACCACACTAACGCTCTCGCCCTCGCACCAGGAACACAACTCAGCACCCTGCCAGAGATCTGGCAGACCGCTGCCCTAGTCATCAGTACTGCCAGGCTCCACCCCAGCAGACACCCTGGTAGCAGGGAAACCAGGATAAACACACCACACTGACGGACTCGCGCTCGCACCAGACACACTCCCTGGCACCCTACCACAGATCTGACAGACCGCTGCCCAGTCATCAGTACTTGCCAGGCTCCACCCCAGCAGACACCCTGGAAGCATGCAGGGAAACTAGAATAAACACAGCTCGCTAACGCACTCACCCTCGCACCAGCCACACAAACCAGCACCCTGCCACAGATCTGGCAGACCGCTGCCCAGTCATCAGTACTGCCAGGCTCCACACCAGCAGACACCCAGGACGCATGCAGGGAAACTAGAATAAACACACCACGCTAACGCACTCACCCTCGCACCAGGCACACAACCCAGCACCCTGCCACAGAGCTGGCAGACCGCTGCCCAGTCATCAATACTGCCAGGCTCTGTGAGACCGGCCTCACGGCGTTGCCCTCTCCATCATCCCGCCAACCTGCAACCACCCTCAAGACACGACATCCCCGACTCCGGCCGCCCCAGCCACCCCCGATCCACGGGCCGGCCAGAGACCTGACAGACTCAACACCCTACCACGCATGCCCAACCGAGGGAGCGGGAACCCTCGAGCCAGACCCAGAGGCGCCAGCCCAGTCACACCTCGGGTCGCCTTCCCCGGGAGGACTCAATCGGCCACCAGGCCCCTGGGGAGCAGGCGCCTCCCCTACCGAGCGTCTGGGGTCCCTCCCAGACCCACCTGAAAAGACCAAAGAAGTGAGCGGCAGGAAATCCCGCCGAACCCCCTCCGTCACCCCAGTCCCCCCTCTGCGAGCACTCCGGACTTCAAAGAACCAGCGGAGTATAACAAGGGGTGCCGGAGGAACAAGGAGAGAGAAGACCTGGAACCATCTGAGCCTGCTGACGCTGTCGCGGCTCCTGAACGCTGAAGTCACCTGGGCCTGCTGAGTGACTCGCGGCCTCTTGCTATTGAACCATCTGAGACCTGCGGACGAGGTCGCGGCTCCCGAACACTGATCCACCTAGGCCTGCTGAGTGACTCGCGGCCCCCCAGCTATTGAACCATCTGAGCCCTGCGGACGGAATCGCGGCTCCTGAACTCCGACCACCTGTGCCTGCTGAGAGACTCGCGGCGCTCCCCTTGAGGACGACTCGATAAGAGATCGCCCAGAGACACGACACCCTCCAGCTCGAGGATTGTGAGCTTCCGCAGGGTATTTCGCAGAGACACTATCTTGAAAGACTGTCCCGCTACCCCCATTCCCCACGACTGATTTGTGGTACGTTGTGCCACTGCTGTACTATTTGCCTTTGGGTCATAAAGATCCCTTGAAATCATCGATAAAAGAACTTATCGTCCTACAAAGAATACGTGTGGTGTCCCTCTGTTCACAGTGCAGATCAGGGTGTGCGCGCCTGGTTTGGCTTACTTGGGAGAGGTGGGTCAAAGGGGTGGGTAAGACGTGTATCGATCCCCCTTCCGGCGGACGCCTTTCCAACATTTGGTGGCAGACGACGGGATCCGAGCCGACACCGAAGGAGAGCGTGCAGTGAATGACTGACGCACTACCAAACAGAGATGGAAGGAGAAACCTCCCTGGGTGCCACAGGTACCGAAATAAGCTCACCGTTCCGAGAAGATCAATTGGACTATTACACGCATAGAGAACTAAAACAGTTTTGCAAAGACCTTGGCATCGCTACCACCGGACTAAGCACAAAGGAAGACTACCAGAAAGTACTGAAAGCCTGGGTCGAGACGGGGGCGCCCCCGACCCAAACGGAAAGAGACTCTACCCATGAACAAACAAGCACCCCGGCGAGAAACAACGGGCCAGAGGGGAACCTGTCCTCCGAGGAACTAGCGGACCGAGAGAGAAGCCGCAACCACGAACTGGAACTGGCAAAACTAAAAATCGAGGGAGAGATAAAACTGGCAGAGAAGAAGTTAGCCGTCGAGCAGTTACGGCTACAAGGGGAACTCGAAGAGAAGAGACTCCAAAGGGAGCACGACGAAAAGAAACTCCAGCTAGAACATGAACGCGGCCTGAAGGAAATTGAGTGGCGGGCGAGACACGAAAAGTCACAGCCGCCCGGGGATCCCCAGCCCGCTCCCGCCGGGGAAACCAAAGTTCACATCCCCAAGGATGTGGTCAAGGAGTATTATAAGAATGATGATATCCAGCAGTGGTTTAAAGCCTACGAAGTCGCCATGACCTCTCACCGAGTCCCGCAGAAGGATTGGGGGGCTGGCCTATGGGGCCGGTTCTTAAGCGAAGGAAGGGACACTCTGCTCGATCTGCCCTCCGCGGTCATGAACTCCTACAGCCACATGAAGGAAGCCCTCGTGGGCCGGTACGGACTCACCCCCGAAATGTACCGACAACGGTTCCGAGATTGCAAAAAGATACCGGGCACCACGTGGGTCGAATACGTGAACTTTTACAGCCTAGCTCTGGACGGGTGGATCAAGGGCAGCAAGGTCTCCACCTTCGAAGAACTGTTCGATCTGATCGCCTGGGAACATTTAGCGGCCAATTGCTTTATAGACCTGCGACAGCATCTCCTAGACAGTAAACTCACCGACCCTCGGAAGCTGGCCGCTGAGGCTGATCGTTGGGTGAACACCCGGGCCACCCGGGGCCCCGTGGGAGACTACGGCCGCAACAGTCAGGGTCCCCCCCGCCAGAGGGGCGGAGGGAACCACGGCCGACCAAGAGACTTTGCCGGGGGGTCCTCCACCAGCCCCCCCAGCAGCCCACCAACGGCGGGTTCGGCCCAGTCTCCAGCCAGCACCGGAGCCCCAGGATGACCAGGTCCACGAGCTAGGATCACCTGCTTCCGCTGCCAGCAGCCCGGACACTACGCCAATGACCCCCAGTGTCCCCAGTATCAGCGAACCACAACGACCAACCCCACGACCCGGCAGATGGCCTCCGTGGCTCTGGGGGAAGAAATGGAAGACTCCGAGGAATGGGAACCGGCGGCCATGGCCCTGGTCTCCCTTGGTGATCGAGAAATGGTCCCCGGGACACCCTTGCCCGCCAACACAGAGAAATACCGACAGCAGGTGACTATCAACGGCCACCGAGTCGAGGGCCTTCGCGACACCGGGGCGAGTGTCACCGCGGTCCACCGCAGCCTAATTTCCGAAGACCAGATCCTAGCCGGGGCCCTCTGTCCGGTCGTATCCTCCGACAATTCTGAGAGCCTCTGCCAGATGGCCCTGGTGCCCTTCGAGTGGGGAGGGGTCTCCGGAGAACTGAAGGTAGCGGTCCGGACCTCGCAGCCCGTAGACTGCCTCCTGGGCAACGACCTGGAAAATTCCCCGTGGGGGCAGGTAGAACGAAGAGCCCACCTAGAGATGATGGGCCTACCGGAATGGGTCTGCGCCACCACGCGCTCCATGACCGCACGAGTGGCCCCCTCCAAGGGCGGTGAAGCCCTCTTACCGAACACTTTCCCCGAGAACAGGGACCCCCTGCCAGCAGCAGACAACCCTCCTTCCGAGGAAGAAGGAGACACTAACCCAGGGGAAGGACCGGAACCTTCCGCCCCAGAGGCCCCGATGGAACCCGAAGAACTGCCCGAGTTGGCCCAGTGGCACTGCGAAGGGGGGCCCTCCCGCGAAGAGTTCTGCCAGGAACAGACCACTTGCCCCTCCCTCGAGGGACTTAGACAACAAGCCGAAGCCCAGGTCGCCGGTGATCAAACCGGAACCCATTGGGTTTATTGGGACAATGGCCTCCTCTACAGCGAGCAAAAGTCCGCCGAGCTAGGCGCAGCACGAGTACTGGTGGTACCCCTGCGGTTCCGGAGCCTCCTCCTGGGCCTGGCCCACGATGTACCCTTGGCAGGACACTTAGGCCAAGACAAGACATACCAGCGATTGGTGACCCACTTCTATTGGCCCAAGATGCGAGCGAATGTAGAAGCACACTGCAAGTCCTGCCTCACGTGCCAGGGCAGTGGGAAGAGTGGCGGAAAACGCAAAGCTCCCTTACAACCGTTCCCCGTTGTAAGTACCCCGTTCGAGCGGGTCGGCATCGACATCGTGGGACCCCTGGATCCGAAGACCGCCCAGGGCCACAGATTCATCCTCGTCCTGGTGGACCATGCCACCCGCTACCCCGAGGCCATCCCCCTCCGCACCGTGACGGCTCCCGTGGTGGGCCGGGCTCTCATGGGGATCTTCTCCCGGGTCGGATTTCCCCGCGAGGTTGTGAGTGATCGCGGCACGAACTTTATATCCCGCTACATGAAGTCCCTGTGGCAGCAGTGCGGAGTCACGTATAAATTCACGACCCCCTACCACCCCCAGGGCAACGGCCTGGTGGAAAGCTTCAACCGAACGCTGAAGGGAATGATCCTGGGCCTCGAAGAGCCCCTGCGCCGGAAATGGGACGTCCTCCTCCCTTGCCTCCTGTTCGCGTACCGGGAGGTTCCCCAAAAGTCTCTGGGGTTCAGCCCCTTCGAACTGCTGTACGGACATCCCGTTCGAGGGCCCCTAAGCCTGGTCAAAGAGGGCTGGGAGACAAGCCCCCGGGGGACACCCCCAGATGTGTTCCGCTACATCCTGGCGCTCCGCAACCAGACGAGGAAGTTTAGGGAACTTGCAGAGGCTAACCTCGAGGCCAGCCAAGTAGAAATGAAGCGCTGGTATGACCAGAACGCAACCTTGGTCGAGTTCCAGCCGGGCCAGCAGGTTTGGGTCATGGCTCCGGTGAGACCCTGCGCCCTACAAGACAAATGGACTGGTCCATTCAAGGTGGTCGAACGGAAGAGCCAGGTCACGTATCTGGTCGACGTACAATCCCCACGGAACCCCCTCCGGGTCCTCCACGTAAACCGTCTCAAGCCCCACTTCGTAAGGACAGAACTGAGTTTGCTACTGGCCACCGATGAGGGGGCAGAAGAAGACACTGAACCCCTGCCCGATCTCCTGTGCACAAAAGAACTGGACGGTTCCGTGGAGGGTGTGACACTGTCGGACACCCTCACTCCCCAGCAGGCCGACGACTGCCGCCAGCTGCTCGGCCAATTCGCAGACCTTTTCTCCCTCATTCCAAGGGTGACCGACTGGTGTGTCCACGACGTGGACACCGGCGACTGCCCGCCTGTGAGACACCGAGCCTACCGGGTGCCTCACCGGGTCCGCACCTGCATCAAGACCGAGGTACAGAAAATGCTCAACCTAGGGGTCATCGAGCCCTCCGACAGCCCCTGGGCCAGCCCGGTGGTTCTGGTCCCGAAGGCGGCCTCCCCAGGGGTCGCCCCCGAACTAAGATTCTGTGTAGACTATTGGGGGCTCAATGCGGTCACCCGCGCAGACGCTCACCCTATTCCCCGAACCGACGAGCTCATCGACCGCCTGGGGGCCGCCCAGTTCCTCAGCACTTTCGACCTGACCTGCGGGTACTGGCAGATCGCTCTCACGGAAGGGGCGAAAGAGCGCTCTGCCTTCTCCACGCCAGATGGCCACTACCGCTTCAGGGTCATGCCGTTTGGGATGAAAAACGCCCCAGCCACGTTCCAGCGGTTGGTGAACAAGGTCCTGGCCGGACTCGAGGAGTTCAGCGCAGCGTACCTTGACGACATCGCCGTATTCAGCTCTCAATGGCACGAGCATCTCCAGCACCTCCGACAAGTACTAATGGCCCTGCGCCAAGCGGGCCTGACAGTGAAAGCCAGCAAATGCCAGCTCGGACAAGGCTCCGTGGTCTACCTGGGGCATCAGGTGGGCAGCGGCCAGGTCGCCCCTCTCCAGCCGAAGATCGATGCCATCAAGTCCTGGGAGCCCCCTGTTGGACAGGCCTCACAGACGGTTTGCTCCCTCCCCGCACGACAGGGCCCGAACTCCGGCCCACCTGGCATACCCCCGCGACAAGCAACCGTACTCCGTCTTCCGACGGACCCTCTGCCCTCGGACCCCTACTCATCACGGGGTCCAGCCCCACCGGCTTCCCCGGCCGGGTCAAGCCGCCCTCTTGGGCCCTGCACCACGCGGCCGCATGGCCTCACCTCGACCCTAACCCCGGGCCTGGCCGGCCCCGACATCCCGGCACCACCATCCACCCAGGAGGTGAGCGGACCACTTGGCAGGTCAATGGGAGAAAGAAGTACCAAGGGCTCTCCCCCGCCAGGTGCCGATCGCCCCCAGCTCCCCCAGGCACTGGCTCCACCCCCTGCTGGGTGTCTGGACACCTTCATCCCGGACCCTCCGACCTCCAAGTGCGAGGGTCCGGACATCAAAGGGCACCAGCCCTATAACTGAGGCAGCTCCGGAGCAGGAAGGCAGTTGTATCCTGGAGTCGAGAGACACCGAGTGAACTCAACCTTGACGGTCTACTGGCGCTGCCGTAGCCGCTCTTGTGAACCATCGTCCTGCCTGCTGGCGCTGCCGCGGCCTTCTGCAACATTCATCTTCCTGGGACCTGCTGGCGCTGCCGCGGCCCGTTGTAACGACCATCCTCACCGGGACCTGCTGGCGCTGCCGCGGCCTTCTGCAACATTCATCTTCCTGGGACCTGGTGGCGCTGCCGCGGCCCGTTGTAACGACCATCCTCACCGGGACCTGCTGGCGCTGCCGCGGCCTTCTGCAACCTTCATCTTCCTGGGACCTGCTGGCGCTGCCGCGGCCCGTTGTAACGACCCTCCGCACCGGGACCTGCTGGCGCTGCCGCGGACCGTACCACCTAACCACCAAGCTCGAGGATTGTGAGCTCATCATCCTCTCATCCGAACTACCTGATTGGTAAATAGACTGTCCCGCTACCCCCTTCCCTACCTTGCGAGACTCTAATCGAGGGGACCCCTGAGTCCAGACCTCCTTGTACCATTCAACCGTACCTTAAATAAGTGCTTATAAAGAACACTGAACCTTATCCGTGTGTGATATCTGTCTGTGGGGGGGAAGTTACTTGTCTGTACGATCACTGGAGACGGCTCTCCCCGGAGACCTCTCCCCCTGACCCCGGCCGGCCCTCCCGGTCCGTCTACCTTTTCTAACATTGGTGGCCAGCGGCGCGATCCGAATCAACGCGTAATCGTACAGAGAGTAGCTCACCCCACGACATAAGCACGATGTCGACCAAAGATAGCAGCTCCACCGAGAAATTCCAAATGGAGAAATTAGAAGAATACAACCACCGCGAACTGAGACAATTTTGCATAGAACTTGGCATTGCTACCACCGGCCTGAGTACCAAGGATGATCTAAAGCGCGCTCTTGAGTCATGGACAGAAACTGGGGTCACAGGACCCTCCGACCAAAACAGCGTCACACCAGAGGAGAACGCCACGGCTCCCGAGGAGCGGGGAACGGGCCTCCCACAGGAGGAGATCCGAGAAAGAGACAGAGTCAGATTACACGAGTTGGAGATGGCACGACTCAAGATGGATGGGGAACTCAAGTTAGCTGAACAGAAACTCAACCTCGAGCATATGCGGCTTCGAGAGGAACGAGAAGAAAAGCAGAGACAGAGAGAGCTGGAAGAGAAAAAAATAACGCTCGAGCACGAGCGCCGACTAGCGGAAATAGAACTGCGCAAACAGAATAAGGAACTGGGAGTGCCTGAGCGACCACACACCCCGGGGCCAAGTGAGAAAAAAGTTCACATCCCCAAGGATGTTGTCCGCGAATATGTCCGAGAAGACGACATACAACAGTGGTTTAAAGCCTATGAGATCGCCATGACCTCCCACCGGATCGACCGGAGTGATTGGGGAGCCGGACTTTGGGGGAGATTTATCAACGAGGGTCGCGATGCCCTGCTGCAGCTCCCCGATCACCAAATGTCGTCCTACGACCACATGAAGGCTGCCCTCCTCACCCGCTACGGCCTCACGCCCGAGATGTACCGCCAGAGGTTCAGAGATTGCACCCGGATCCCAGGTACAACTTGGGTGGAATACGTGAACTATTTCAGCCGGGCCTTCGAGGGTTGGATCAAGGGAAGTCAGGTCACCACCTACGAACAACTCTTCAACCTTATGGTATGGGAGCACCTGTCAAACAACTGTTTCGTCGAGCTCAGGCAGCACCTACTCGACAGTAAGCTGACTGACCCCCGGCAGCTCGCCGCCGAAGCTGACCGGTGGGAAAGCACCCGAGTGGGCCGGAGAGGGCCACACGACCAGAACAGAAGCAACCAAGGCCAGCACCGTCCTCGGGGAGGAGGAGGGGGCCCGGGGCGAGGGAGAGACGCCGTACCAGCAACACCCGTGGCCAGCACCCCGCCTCCGGCCGGCCGGGGCAACCCCCCGTTGCGGCCTGGGTACCGAGCCAACGTCACGTGCCACCGGTGCCAGCGACTAGGCCACTACGCCAACGACCCGAACTGCCCGCTAAACCAAACACCCAAGCCCCGCCAGGTAGCTGCCGCTGCCCTAGGGGAAGAGCAATCATCGGAGGGACCCGAAGAGTACGAGCCGGCCCAGCAAGGGTGGGAACCGGCCGCCATGGTCCTGGCATGCTTAGGGGGAAGAGACATGGTTCCGCGGGCTCCCCTACCCGCCAACACCAGAAAATACGGTCAGTGGGTGACCATTAATGGACAGAGAGCCGAGGCCTTGCGTGACACCGGCGCCAGCGTGACGGCCGTCCGCTGTCATCTGGTGAAGCCCGAGCAGATCCTGCCGAACATTCTCTGCCCCGTCCGCTCGGCAGATAACTCTGAGAGTATGTGTAAGATGGCCTGCGTCCCGTTTGAATGGGGAGGGGTCTCCGGCCTACTGAAGGTGACGGTCCGGGACGATGCCCCCGTGGACTGCCTCCTGGGGAATGACCTCGAGAGTTCCCCGTGGGCCACCGTCGAGAAAAGAGAGCACCTGGGGATGCTGGGCCTCCCGGACTGGGCCTGCATAACCACCCGATCCATGGCCGCCCGTGCCGCCCCCCGATCCGAAGAAACCGAATGGCCAGCACCTCCGCCCCCGGTTGCCCCCGTAGAGGACAACGGCGAGTCCGACCTCCCGGACCCGACTACCGAAGAAGACGCGCAACACCAGGACCTTCCGGATCTGGGTCAGTGGCGTCAAGAAGGGGGGCCCACCCAAGAACAGTTCCGCCAGGAACAAAAGACCTGTCCCTCCCTCAAGGGACTCCGCCAACAAGCCAGTACCCAAAACGCCGGGGACACCACCGGAACCCACTGGGTCTACTGGGATAACGACCTGCTCTACAGCGAGCAAAGAATCGCCGAGCTGGGGGCCGGTCGAGTTCTGGTGGTACCGCTCCGCTTCCGAGACTTTCTGCTCAACCTGGCCCACGATGTCCCCCTGGCTGGACACCTGGGCCAGGACAAAACGTACAGTCGCCTGGTGACCCACTTTTTCTGGCCGAAAATGAGGAATGACGTCCTGAACCACTGCCGATCTTGCCCCACATGCCAAGCCAGCGGGAAGAGTGGTCGGAAGCTGAAGGCCCCTCTGCAACCCTTCCCTGTGGTCACCACCCCGTTCGAGAGGGTGGAGATAGACATTGTGGGGCCTTTGGACCCCCGCACGGCACAAGGACACAGGTTCATCTTGGTACTAGTGGACCATGCCACCCGCTACCCCGAGGCGGTGCCCCTACGGACAGTGACAGCTCCGGTGGTTGGCCGGGCCCTGATGGGGATCTTCTCCCGGGTAGGCTTCCCCCGAGAAGTCGTCAGCGACCGAGGTACGAATTTCATATCTAAATACATGAAGTCCCTCTGGCAACAATGCGGGGTCACCTACAGATTCACGACCCCCTATCACCCCCAAGGGAACGGACTAGTGGAGCGTTTTAACCGCACCCTCAAGGGGATGATTGGGGGATTGGAAGAGCCTCTCCGTCGCCAGTGGGATGTACTGCTCCCGTGCCTCCTCTTCGCCTACCGGGAAGTTCCCCAGAAGTCCCTCGGTTTTAGCCCCTTCGAACTCCTGTACGGACACCCTGTGCGAGGGCCCCTCAGCCTAGTCAAGGAAGGTTGGGAGATGGCCCCCTTAACGACCCCTCCAGACGTCTTCAAATACATCCTGGCCTTACGAAACCAGACCCGGCGCTTCAGGGAGATGGCCAAGGCGAACCTCGAGGCCAGCCAGGAGGACATGAAGAGGTGGTATGATCACAATGCCTCCTCCGTTGAATTCGAGCCTGGGCAGCAAGTATGGGTGATGTCCCCCACCGAACCATGTGCCCTGCAAGATAAGTGGACGGGGCCCTTCAAAGTGGTCGAGCGTAAAAGCCCCGTCACTTACCTCATCGACATGGGGTCCCCCCGGAACCCCCTTCGGGTCCTCCACACCAACCGGCTCAAACCACACTTTGTGCGCTCCGAACTAAGCCTCTTGATGGCTACAGACAGTGGTACAGAAGAAGACTCCGAGCCCCTCCCGGATCTCCTGAAGACTCAGGAGAAGGACGGCTCCGTGGACGGGGTCCGGCTCTCTGACGCCCTCACCTTGGAGCAACGCCAGGACTGCCGGGACCTCCTGCTGCAGTTCGCTGCCCTGTTCTCCCTCACCCCCGGGGTCACCCCTTGGTGTTTGCACGACGTAGACACCGGGGACAGTCCCCCTGTCCGGCACCGGGCCTACCGCGTACCAGATCGGGTACGGGCCTGCATACAGGAGGAAGTGGCCAAGATGCTCACGATCGGGGTCATCGAGCCCTCGGACAGTCCCTGGGCCAGTCCGGTTGTATTAGTTCCCAAGGCCGCTGCCCCCGGCACCGCACCTGAACTAAGATTCTGCGTCGACTACCGGGGCTTGAACGCTGTCACCCGGACCGACGCTCATCCCATCCCCCGAGCAGACGAGCTGATCGACCGGCTGGGGGCCGCCCGCTACCTTAGTATCTTCGACCTAACGGCGGGCTACTGGCAGATCGGCCTCACACCCAGGGCTCAGGAACGGTCAGCCTTCTCCACCCCCGATGGCCACTATCAATTTAAGGTCATGCCCTTTGGCATGAAGAATGCCCCCGCCACGTTCCAACGCCTTGTGAACCAGGTCTTGGCGGGGCTCGAAGAATTCAGCGCTGCCTACCTGGACGATATCGCTGTATACAGCCGCCACTGGTCCGACCACCTCCGTCACCTCCAAGAGGTCCTACAAGCCCTCCAGCGGGCCGGCCTCACCATTAAGGCCGGCAAGTGCCAAATTGGCCAAGGGTCTGTGACCTACCTTGGGCACCAAGTGGGAAGCGGGCTAGTGGCCCCACTACAACTTAAGATTGCGGCCATCCAGTCCTGGCAGCCCCCCGTCACCCAGACCGAGGTCCGAGCCTTCTTGGGGCTCACCGGCTACTACCGGCGGTTCGTGAAGGACTACGGCAGCATCGTGGGGCCCCTCACGGGTCTCACATCCAAGAACCAACCGAAGCGGGTCAACTGGACTCCTGATTGTCAAGCGGCCTTCGAGGAGCTGAAGGCCGCCCTGTGCACCGCCCCGGTGCTCCAGGCCCCCGATTACAGTCGGGAATTTGTGGTGCAGACCGACGCCTCCGACCACGGCATCGGAGCCGTCCTCTCTCAATTGAACCCCGAAGGTCATGACCAGCCAGTGGCCTTCATCAGTCGACGTCTCCTGGCCCGAGAACAGCGTTGGAGCACCATCGAGAGGGAGGCATTTGCAGTAGTGTGGGCCCTCAAAAAGCTCCGACCCTATCTCTTCGGTACCCACTTCCGGGTACAAACCGACCATCGACCCCTGCAATGGCTGATGCAGATGCGGGGGGAGAACCCAAAACTCTTGCGCTGGTCCATTTCCCTGCAGGGAATGGACTTCACCGTGGAGCACCGACCAGGCCAAGACCACGCCAACGCGGATGGCCTGTCCCGCTTTTTCCGCCTTGACGAAGAGAGTCCCCAAGGAGATGGGTGACTCTCCCCGCCTTCAGCTGGGGGGGACGCATGTTGGACAGGCCTCACAGACGGTTTGCTCCCTCCCCGCACGACAGGGCCCGAACTCCGGCCCACCTGGCATACCCCCGCGACAAGCAACCGTACTCCGTCTTCCGACGGACCCTCTGCCCTCGGACCCCTACTCATCACGGGGTCCAGCCCCACCGGCTTCCCCGGCCGGGTCAAGCCGCCCTCTTGGGCCCTGCACCACGCGGCCGCATGGCCTCACCTCGACCCTAACCCCGGGCCTGGCCGGCCCCGACATCCCGGCACCACCATCCACCCAGGAGGTGAGCGGACCACTTGGCAGGTCAATGGGAGAAAGAAGTACCAAGGGCTCTCCCCCGCCAGGTGCCGATCGCCCCCAGCTCCCCAGGGCACTGGCTCCACCCCCTGCTGGGTGTCTGGACACCTTCATCCCGGACCCTCCGACCTCCAAGTGCGAGGGTCCGGACATCAAAGGGCACCAGCCCTATAACTGAGGCAGCTCCGGAGCAGGAAGGCAGTTGTATCCTGGAGTCGAGAGACACCGAGTGAACTCAACCTTGACGGTCTACTGGCGCTGCCGTAGCCGCTCTTGTGAACCATCGTCCTGCCTGCTGGCGCTGCCGCGGCCTTCTGCAACATTCATCTTCCTGGGACCTGCTGGCGCTGCCGCGGCCCGTTGTAACGACCATCCTCACCGGGACCTGCTGGCGCTGCCGCGGCCTTCTGCAACATTCATCTTCCTGGGACCTGCTGGCGCTGCCGCGGCCCGTTGTAACGACCATCCTCACCGGGACCTGCTGGCGCTGCCGCGGCCTTCTGCAACCTTCATCTTCCTGGGACCTGCTGGCGCTGCCGCGGCCCGTTGTAACGACCCTCCGCACCGGGACCTGCTGGCGCTGCCGCGGACCGTACCACCTAACCACCAAGCTCGAGGATTGTGAGCTCATCATCCTCTCATCCGAACTACCTGATTGGTAAATAGACTGTCCCGCTACCCCCTTCCCTACCTTGCGAGACTCTAATCGAGGGGACCCCTGAGTCCAGACCTCCTTGTACCATTCAACCGTACCTTAAATAAGTGCTTATAAAGAACACTGAACCTTATCCGTGTGTGATATCTGTCTGTGGGGGGGAAGTTACTTGTCTGTACGATCACTGGAGACGGCTCTCCCCGGAGACCTCTCCCCCTGACCCCGGCCGGCCCTCCCGGTCCGTCTACCTTTTCTAACACCCCCCACCACGCAGACAGAGGTTCGGGCCTTCCTGGGCCTTACGGGGTACTACCGGAGGTTCATTAAAAATTATGGTAGTATCGCAGGGCCCCTCACAGAGTTGACCTCCAAAAAGCTTCCGCAGAAGGTGCAGTGGACCTCCCAGTGCCAGCAGGCGTTCGACGCCTTGAAAACCGCCATGTGCACCGCTCCCGTACTCAAGGCCCCCGACTACTCCCAAGAGTTCGTGGTCCAGACCGACGCATCCGAACATGGCATCGGGGCCGTGCTCTCACAGTTCGACGACAAGGGCATTGATCAACCCATAGCCTTCATCAGCCGAAGGCTGCTGCCGAGAGAGCAGCGTTGGAGCACTATAGAGCGAGAGGCCTTTGCCGTAGTCTGGGCCCTCAAGAAACTGCGGCCCTACTTGTTCGGAACCCATTTTCGAGTACAGACGGACCACCGGCCCTTGCAGTGGCTAATGCGGATGAGGGGGGAGAACCCCAAGCTACTACGATGGTCCATCTCTCTCCAAGGGATGGATTTCACTGTCGAACATCGCCCCGGGACGGATCATGCCAACGCCGACGGCCTGTCCCGGTTCTTCCGCTTCGGCGAGGAGAACCCCCCAGTGGATGGGTAGTTCTCCACGCCTTTCAGCTGGGGGGGACGCGTGTGAGACCGGCCTCACGGCGTTGCCCTCTCCATCATCCCGCCAACCTGCAACCACCCTCAAGACACGACATCCCCGACTCCGGCCGCCCCAGCCACCCCGATCCACGGGCCGGCCAGAGACCTGACAGACTCAACACCCTACCACGCATGCCCAACCGAGGGAGCGGGAACCCTCGAGCCAGACCCAGAGGCGCCAGCCCAGTCACACCTCGGGTCGCCTTCCCCGGGAGGACTCAATCGGCCACCAGGCCCCTGGGGAGCAGGCGCCTCCCCTACCGAGCGTCTGGGGTCCCTCCCAGACCCACCTGAAAAGACCAAAGAAGTGAGCGGCAGGAAATCCCGCCGAACCCCCTCCGTCACCCCAGTCCCCCCTCTGCGAGCACTCCGGACTTCAAAGAACCAGCGGAGTATAACAAGGGGTGCCGGAGGAACAAGGAGAGAGAAGACCTGGAACCATCTGAGCCTGCTGACGCTGTCGCGGCTCCTGAACGCTGAAGTCACCTGGGCCTGCTGAGTGACTCGCGGCCTCTTGCTATTGAACCATCTGAGCCCTGCGGACGAGGTCGCGGCTCCCGAACACTGATCCACCTAGGCCTGCTGAGTGACTCGCGGCCCCCTAGCTATTGAACCATCTGAGCCCTGCGGACGGAATCGCGGCTCCTGAACTCCGACCACCTGTGCCTGCTGAGAGACTCGCGGCGCTCCCCTTGAGGACGACTCGATAAGAGATCGCCCAGAGACACGACACCCTCCAGCTCGAGGATTGTGAGCTTCCGCAGGGTATTTCGCAGAGACACTATCTTGAAAGACTGTCCCGCTACCCCCATTCCCCACGACTGATTTGTGGTACGTTGTGCCACTGCTGTACTATTTGCCTTTGGGTCATAAAGATCCCTTGAAATCATCGATAAAAGAACTTATCGTCCTACAAAGAATACGTGTGGTGTCCCTCTGTTCACAGTGCAGATCAGGGTGTGCGCGCCTGGTTCGGCTAACTTGGGAGAGGTGGGTCAAAGGGGTGGGTAAGACGTGTATCGATCCCCCTTCTGGCGGACGCCTTTCCAACAGGCTCCACACCAGCAGACACCCTGGAAGCATGCAGGGAAATTAAATTAAGCACACCATGCTAACGCACTCACCCTCACACCAGGCACAAAACCCAGCACCCTGCCACAGATCTGGCAGACCGCTGCCTAGTTATCAGTACTTGCCAGACTCCACCCCAGCAGACACACTAGAAGCAGGGAAACCAGGATAAACACACCACACTGACGCACCCGCCCTCACACCAGGCACACACCCCAACACCCTGCCACAGAGCTGGCAGACCGCTGCCCAGTCATCAGTACTGCCAGGCTCCACACCAGCAGACACCCAGGACGCATACAGGGAAAGTAGAATAAACACACCACGCTAACGCACTCACCCTCGCACCAGGCACACACCCAAGCACCCTGCCACAGAGCTGGCAGACCGCTGCCCAGTCATCAGTACTGCCAGGCTCCACACCAGCAGACACCCTGGAAGCATGCAGGGAAAGTAGAATAAACACACCATGCTAACACACTCGCCCTTGAACCAGGCACACAACCCTGCACCCTGCCACAGTTCTGGCAGACCGCTTCCCAATCATCAGTACTGCCAGGCTCCACACCAGCAGACACCCATGAAGCATGCAGGGATAATAGAATAAACACACCACACTGACGCACTCCCCCTCGCACAATGCCCACACCCCAGCCCCTGCCACAGATCTGGCAGACCAATGCCCAGTTATCAGTACTGCCAGGCTCCACACCAGCAGACACCCAGGATGCATGCAGGGAAAGTAGAATAAACACACCACACTAGCGCACTCCCCTTCGCACCAGGCACACAACCCAGCACCCTGCCACAGATCTGGCAGACTGCTGCCCAGTCATCAGTACTGCCAGGCTCCGCACGAGCAGACACCCTGGAAGCATGCAGGGAACCCAGAATAAACACACCACACTGACACACTCACCCTCGCAAGAGGCACACAACGCAGCTCCCTGCCACAGATCTGGCAGACCGCTTCCCAGTCATCCGTACTGCCAGGCTCCACCCCAGCAGACACCCTGGAAGCATGCAGGGAAACTAGAATAAACACAGCTCGCTAACGCACTCACCCTCGCACCAGCCACACAAACCAGCACCCTGCCACAGATCTGGCAGACCGCTGCCCAGTCATCAGTACTGCCAGGCTCCACACCAGCAGACACCCAGGACGCATGCAGGGAAAGTAGAATAAACACACCACACTAACGCACTCACCCTCAAACCAGGCACACAGCCCAGCACCCTGCCACAGAGCTGGCAGACTGCTGTCCAGTCTTCAGTACTGCCAGGCTCCACACCAGCAGACACCCTGGAAGCAGGGAAACCAGGATAAACACACCACACTGACGCACTCACTCTCGCAACAGGCACACACCCGAGCACCCTGCCACATATCTAACAGACCGCTACCTAGTCATCAGTACTGCCAGGCTTCACACCAGCAGACACCCTGGAAGCATGCAGGAAAACTAGAATAAACACACCATGCTAACGCACTCACCCTCGCACCAGGCACACAACCCAGCACCCTGCCACAGACCTGGCAGACCGCTGCCCAGTCATCAATACTGCCTGGCTCCACACCTGCAGACACGCTGGAAGCATGCAGGGAAATTAAATTAAGCATACCACGCTAACGCACTCACCCTCACACCAGGCACAAAACCCAGCACCCTCCCACAGATCTGGCAGACCGCTGCCCAGTCATCAGTACTGCCGGGCTCCGCACCAGGAGACACCCTGGAAGCATGAAGGGAAACTAGAATAAACACACCACACTGACGCACTCACCCTCGCACCAGGCATACAACCCAGCACCCTGCCACAGATCTGGCAGACCGCTGCCCAGTCATCAGTACTGCCGGGCTCCGCACCAGGAGACACCCTGGAAGCATGCAGGGAAACTAGAATAAACACACCACACTAACGCACTCCCCCTCGCACCAGGCACACAACCCAGCACCCTGCCACAGATGTGACAGACTGCTGCCCAGTCATCAGTACTACCCGACTCCACACCAGCAGACACCCTACTGTAGAATAAACACACCACGCTAACACACTCGCCCTTGAACCAGGCACACAACCCTGCACCCTGCCACAGTTCTGGCAGACCGCTGCCCAATCATCAGTACTGCCAGGCTCCACACCAGCAGACACCCATGAAGCATGCAGGGATAATAGAATAAACACACCACACTGACACACTCCCCCTCGCACCAGGCCCACACCCCAGCACCCTGCCACAGATCTGGCAGACCACTGCCCAGTCATCAGTACTGCCAGGCTCCACACCAGCAGACACCCAGGATGCATGCAGGGAAACTAGAATAAACACACCACACTAACGGAATCCCCTTCGCACCAGGCACACAACCCAGCACCCTGCCACAGAGCTGGCAGACTGCTGTCCAGTCTTCAGTACTGCCAGGCTCCACCCCAGCACACACCCTGGAAGCAGGGAAACCAGGATAAACACACAACACTGACGCGCTCGCACCAGGCACACACCCTGGCACCCTGCCACAGATCTGGCAGACTGCTGCCCAGTCATCAGTACTGCCAGGCTCCGCACGAGCAGACACCCTGGAAGCATGCAGGGAAACCAGAATAAACACACCACACTGACACACTCACCCTTGCAAGAGGCACACAACGCAGCTCCCTGCCACAGATCTGGCAGACCGCTGCCCAGTCATCCGTACTGCCAGGCTCCACCCCAGCAGACACCCTGGAAGCATGCAGGGAAACTAGAATAAACACAGCTCGCTAACGCACTCACCCTCGCACCAGCCACACAAACCAGCACCCTGCCACAGATCTGACAGAACGTTTCCCAGTTATCAGTACTGCCAGGCTCCACACCAGCAGACACCCAGGACGCATGCAGGGAAAGTAGAATAAACACACCACGCTAACGCACTCACCCTTGCACCCAGCAGACAACCCAGCAACCTGCCAGAGAGCTGGCAGACCGCTGCCCAGTCACCAGTACTGCCAGGCTCCACACCAGCAGACACCCTAGAAGCATGCAGGGTAACTAGAATAAACACACCACGCTAACGCACTCCCCCTCGCTCCAGGCACTCAACCCAGCACCCTGCCACAGATCTGGCAGACCGCTGCCCAGTCATCCGTATTTGCCAGGCTCCACCCCAGCAGACAACCTGGAAGCAGGGAAACCAGGATAAACACACCACACTGACGCGCTCGCCCTCGCATCAGGCACACATCCCAGAACCCTGCCACAGATCTGGCAGACTGCTGCCCAGTCATCAGTACTGCCAGGCTCAGCACCTGCAGACACCCTGGAACCATGCAGGAAAATAGAATAAACACACCATGCTAATGCACTCACCGTCGCACCAAGCACACACCCCGGCACCCTGCCACAGATCTGGCAGACCGCTGCCCAGTCATCAGTACAACCAGGCTCCGCACCAGCAGACACCCAGGAAGCATGCAGGGAACGTAAAATAAACACACCACGCTAACGCACTCGCCCTCGCACCAGGCACACAGCCCAGCACCCTGCCACAGATGTGACCGACCGCTGCTCAGTCATCAGTACTGCCAGGCTCCACCCCAGCAGACACCCAGGAAGCATGCAGGGAACGTAGAATAAACACACCATGCTAACGCACTCCCCTGCGCACCAGGCAAACAGCCCGGCACTCTGCCACAAAGCTGGCAGACCGCTGCCCAGTCATCAGTACTGCCAGGCTCCGCACCAGCAGACACCCAGGAAGCATGCAGGGAAAGTAGAATAAACACACCACGGTAACGCATTCGCCCTCGCACCAGGCACACAACCCGGCATCCTGCCACAGATCTGACAGACCGCTGCCCAGTCATTAGTACTGCCAGGCTCCACACCAGCAGACACCCAGGAAGCATGCAGGGAAAGTAGAATAAACACACCACGCTAACGCACTCGCCATCGCACCAGGCACACAACCCCGCACCCTGCCACAGATCTGGCAGACCGCTGCCCAGTCATCAGTACTGCCAGGCTCCACACCAGCAGACACCCTAGAAGCATGCAGGGAAAGTAGAATAAACACACCACGGCAACGCACTCACCCTCGCACCAGGCACACACCCCAGCACCCTGCCACAGAGCTGGCAGACCCGCTGCCCAGTCATCATTAGTGCCAGGCTCCGCACCCGCAGACACCCAGGAAGCATGCAGGGAAACCAGAATAAACACACCACACTGACGCACTCACCCTCGCACCAGGCATACAACCCAGCACCCTGCCACAGATCTGGCAGACCGCTGCCCAGTCATCAGTACTGCCGGGCTCCGCACCAGCAGACACCCTGGAAGCATGCAGGGAAACTAGAATGAACACACCACACTAACGCACTCCCCCTCGCACCAGGCACACAACCCAGCACCGTGCCACAGATGTGACAGACCGCTGCCCAGTCATCAGTACTGCCAGTCACCACCCCAGCAGACACCCAGGAAGCATGCAGGGAACGTAAAATAAACACACCACGCTAATGCACTCCCCCTCGCACGAGGCACACAGCCTGGCACCCTGCCACAAAGCTGGCTGACCGCTTCCCACTCATCAGTACTGCCAGGCTCCGCACCAGCAGACACCCAGGAAGCATGCAGGGAAAGTAGAATAAACGCACCACACTAACGCTCTCGCCCTCGCACCAGGAACACAACTCAGCACCCTGCCAGAGATCTGGCAGACCGCTGCCCAGTCATCAGTACTGCCAGGCTCCACCCCAGCAGACACCCTGGTAGCAGGGAAACCAGGATAAACACACCACGCTGACGGACTCGCGCTCGCACCAGGCACACTCCCTGGCACCCTACCACAGATCTGACAGACCGCTGCCCAGTCATCAGTACTTGCCAGGCTCCACCCCAGCAGACACCCTGGAAGCATGCAGGGAAACTAGAATAAACACAGCTCGCTAACGCACTCACCCTCGCACCAGCCACACAAGCCAGCACCCTGCCACAGATCTGGCAGACCGCTGCCCAGTCATCAGTACTGCCAGGCTCCACACCAGCAGACACCCAGGACGCATGCAGGGAAACTAGAATAAACACACCACGCTAACGCACTCACCCTCGCACCAGGCACACAACCCAGCACCCTGCCACAGAGCTGGCAGACCGCTGCCCAGTCATCAATACTGCCAGGCTCCACACCAGCAGACACCCTGGAAGCATGCAGGGAAATTAAATTAAGCACACCACGCTAACGCACTCACCCTCACACCAGGCACAAAACCCAGCACCCTGCCACAGATCTGGCAGACCGCTGCCTAGTCATCAGTACTTGCCAGACTCCACCCCAGCAGACACACTAGAAGCAGGGAAACCAGGATAAACACACCACACTGACGCACCCGCCCTCGCACCAGGCACACACCCCAACACCCTGCCGCAAAGCTGGCAGACCGCTGCCCAGTCATCAGTACTGCCAGGCTCCACACCAGCAGACACCCTGGAAGCATGCAGGGAAAGTAGAATAAACACACCATGCTAACACACTCGCCCTTGAACCAGGCACACAACCCTGCACCCTGCCACAGTTCTGGCAGACCGCTTCCCAATCATCAGTACTGCCAGGCTCCACACCAGCAGACACCCATGAAGCATGCAGGGATAATAGAATAAACACACCACACTGACGCACTCCCCCTCGCACAAGGCCTACACCCCAGCCCCTGCCACAGATCTGGCAGACCAATGCCCAGTTATCAGTACTGCCAGGCTCCACACCAGCAGACACCCAGGATGCATGCAGGGAAAGTAGAATAAACACACCACACTAGCGCACTCCCCTTCGCACCAGGCACACAACCCAGCACCCTGCCACAGAGCTGGCAGACTGCTGTCCAGTCTTCAGTACTGCCAGGCTCCACCCCAGCACACACCCTGGAAGCAGGGAAACCAGGATAAACACACAACACTGACGCGCTCGCACCAGGCACACACCCTGGCACCCTGCCACAGATCTGGCAGACTGCTGCCCAGTCATCAGTACTGCCAGGCTCCGCACGAGCAGACACCCTGGAAGCATGCAGGGAACCCAGAATAAACACACCACACTGACACACTCACCCTCGCAAGAGGCACACAACGCAGCTCCCTGCCACAGATCTGGCAGACCGCTTCCCAGTCATCCGTACTGCCAGGGTCCACCCCAGCAGACACCCTGGAAGCATGCAGGGAAACTAGAATAAACACAGCTCGCTAACGCACTCACCCTCGCACCAGCCACACAAACCAGCACCCTGCCACAGATCTGGCAGACCGCTGCCCAGTCATCAGTACTGCCAGGCTCCACACCAGCAGACACCCAGGACGCATGCAGGGAAAGTAGAATAAACACACCACACTAACGCACTCACCCTCAAACCAGGCACACAGCCCAGCACCCTGCCACAGAGCTGGCAGACTGCTGTCCAGTCTTCAGTACTGCCAGGCTCCACACCAGCAGACACCCTGGAAGCAGGGAAACCAGGATAAACACACCACACTGACGCACTCACTCTCGCAACAGGCACACACCCGAGCACCCTGCCACATATCTAACAGACCGCTACCTAGTCATCAGTACTGCCAGGCTTCACACCAGCAGACACCCTGGAAGCATGCAGGAAAACTAGAATAAACACACCACGCTAACGCACTCACCCTCGCACCAGGCACACAACCCAGCACCCTGCCACAGAGCTGGCAGACCGCTGCCCAGTCATCAATACTGCCTGGCTCCACACCTGCAGACACCCTGGAAGCATGCAGGGAAATTAAATTAAGCATACCACGCTAACGCACTCACCCTCACACCAGGCACAAAACCCAGCACCCTGCCACAGATCTGGCAGACTGCTGCCTAGTCATCAGTACTTGCCAGGCTCCACCCCAGCAGACACACTAGAAGCAGGGAAACCAGGATAAACACACCACACTGATGCACCCGCCCTCGCACCAGGCACACACCCCAACACCCTGCCACAGATCTAGCACACCACTGCCCAGTCATCAGTACTACCAGGCTCCGCACCAGCAGACACCCTGGAAGCATGCAGGAAAACTAGAATAAACACACCTCGCTAACGCATTCACCCTCGCACCAGGCACACACCCCGGCACCCCGCCACAGATCTGGCAGACCGCTGCCCAGTCATCAGTGCTGCCAGGCTCCACCCCAGCAGACACCCTGGAAGCATGAAGGGAAACTAGAATAAACACACCACACTGACGCACTCACCCTCGCACCAGGCATACAACCCAGCACCCTGCCACAGATGTGACAGACCGCTGCCCAGTCATCAGTACTGCCAGGCTCCGCACCAGCAGACACCCATGAAGCATGCAGGGATAATAGAATAAACACACCACGCTAACGCACTCACCCTTGCACCTAGCAGACAACCCAGCACCCTGCCAGAGAGCTGGCAGACCGCTGCCCAGTCACCAGTACTGCCAGGCTCCACACCAGCAGACACCCTGGAAGCATGCAGGGTAACTAGAATAAACACACCACGCTAACGCACTCCCCCTCGCACCAGGCACTCAACCCAGCACCCTGCCACAGATCTGGCAGACCGCTGCCCAGTCATCCGTATTTGCAAGGCTCCACCCCAGCAGACAACCTGGAAGCAGGGAAACCAGGATAAACACACCACTCTGACGCGCTCGCCCTCGCATCAGGCACACAAGCCAGAACCCTGCCACAGATATGGCAGACTGCTGCCCAGTCATCAGTACTGCCAGGCTCAGCACCTGCAGACACCCTGGAACCATGCAGGAAAATAGAATAAACACACCATGCTAATGCACTCACCGTCGCACCAAGCACACACCCCGGCACCCTGCCACAGATCTGGCAGACCGCTGCCCAGTCATCAGTACTACCAGGCTCCGCACCAGCAGACACCCAGGAAGCATGCAGGGAACATAGAATAAACACACCCCGCTAACGCACTCGCCCTCGCACCAAGCACACAGCCCAGCACCCTGCCACAGATGTGACAGACCGCTGCTCAGTCATCAGTACTGCCAGGCTCCACCCCAGCAGACACCCAGGAAGCATGCAGGGAACGTAGAATAAACACACCATGCTAACGCACTCCCCCTCGCAACAGGCAAACAGCCCGGCACCCTGCCACAAAGCTGGCAGACCGCTGCCCAGTCATCAGTACTGCCAGGCTCCGCACCAGCAGACACCCAGGAAGCATGCAGGGAAAGTAGAATAAACACACCACGCTAACGCATTCGCCCTTGCACCAGGCACACAACCCGGCACCCTGCCACAGATCTGAAAGACCGCTGCCCAGTCATTAGTAATGCCAGGCTCCACACCAGCAGACACCCAGGAAGCATGCAGGGAAAGTAGAATAAACACACCACGCTAACGCACTCGCCATCGCACCAGGCACACAACCCTGCCACAGATCTGGCAGACCGCTGCCCAGTCATCAGTACTGCCAGGCTCCACACCAGCAGACACCCTAGAAGCATGCAGGGAAAGTAGAATAAACACACCACGGTAACACACCCACCCTCGCACCAGGCACACACCCCAGCACCCTGCCACAGAGCTGGCAGACCCGCTGCCCAGTCATCATTAGTGCCAGGCTCCGCACCCGCAGACACCCAGGAAGCAAGCAGGGAAACCAGAATAAACACACCACACTGACGCACTCACCCTCGCACCAGGCATACAACCCAGCACCCTGCCACAGATCTGGCAGACCGCTGCCCAGTCATCAGTACTGCCAGTCACCACCCCAGCAGACACCCAGGAAGCATGCAGGGAACGTAAAATAAACACACCACGCTAATGCACTCCCCCTCGCACCAGGCACACAGCCCGGCACCCTGCCACAAAGCTGGCTGACCGCTTCCCAGTCATCAGTACTGCCAGGCTCCGCACCAGCAGACACCCAGGAAGCATGCAGGGAAAGTAGAATAAACGCACCACACTAACGCTCTCGCCCTCGCACCAGGAACACAACTCAGCACCCTGCCAGAGATCTGGCAGACCGCTGCCCAGTCATCAGTACTGCCAGGCTCCACCCCAGCAGACACCCTGGAAGCAGGGAAACCAGGATAAACACACCACACTGACGGACTCGCGCTCGCACCAGGCACACACCCTGGCACCCTACCACAGATCTGACAGACCGCTGCCCAGTCATCAGTACTTGCCAGGCTCCACCCCAGCACACACCCTGGAAGCAGGGAAACCAGGATAAACACACCACACTGACGCACTCACGCACGCACCAGGCACACACCCTGGCACCCTGGCACCCTACCACAGATCTGGCATACCGCTGCCCATTCATCAGTACTGCCAGGCTTCCCACCAGCAGACTCCCTGGGAGCATGCAGGGAAACTAGAATAAACACACCACGCTAACACACTCACCCTTGCACCAGGCACACACCCCAGCACCCTGCTACAGATCTGACAGAACGTTTCCCAGTCATCAGTACTGCCAGGCTCCGCACCAGCAGACACCCTTGAAGCATGCAGGGAAACCAGAATAAACACACCACACTAACGCACTCGTCCTTGCACCAGGCACATACCCCAGCACCCTGCCACACATCTGACAGATCGCTGCCCAGTCATCAGTACTGCCAAGCTCCACCCCAGCAGCCACCTTGGAAGCATGCAGGGAAACTAAAATAAACACACCACACTGACGCACTCCCCCTCGCACCAGGCCCTCACCCCAGCACCCTGCTACAGATCTGGTGGACCGCTGCCCAGTCATCAGTACTTGCCAGGCTCCACCCCAGCACACACCCTGGAAGCAGGGAAACCAGGATAAACACACCACACTGACGCGCTCGCACCAGGCACACACCCTGGCACCCTTCCACAGATCTGGCCGACTGCTGCCCAGTCATCAGTACTGCCAGGCTCCGCACAAGCAGACACCCTGGAAGCATGCAGGGAAACCAGAATAAACACACCACACTGATACATTCACCCTCGCAAGAGGCACACAACGCAGCTCCCTGCCACAGATCTGGCAGACCGCTGCCCAGTCATCAGTACTGCCAGGCTCCACCCCAGCAGACAACCTGGAAGCATGCAGGGAAACTAGAATAAACACAGCTCGCTAACGCACTCACCCTCGCACCAGCCACACAACCCAGCACCCTGCCACAGATCTGGCAGACCGCTGCCCAGTCATCAGTACTGCCAGGCTCCACACCAGCAGACACCCAGGAGGCATGCAGAGAAAGTAGAATAAACACACCACACTAACGCACTCATTCTCGCACCAGGCACCCAAACCAGCACCCTGCCACATATCTAAAAGACCGCTGCCCAGTCATCAGTATTGTCAGGCTCCACCCCAGCAGACACCCTGGAAGCATGCAGGAAAACTAGAATAAACACACCACGCTAACGCACTCACCCTCGCACCAGGCACACAACCCAGCACCCTGCCACAGAGCTGGCAGACCGCTGCCCAGTCATCAATACTGCCAGGCTCCACACCAGCAGACACCCTGGAAGCATACAGGGAAATTAAATTAAGCACACCACGCTAACGCACTCACCCTCACACCAGGCACAAAACCCAGCACCCTGCCACAGATCTGGCATACCGCTGCCTAGTCATCAGTACTTGCCAGACTCCACCCCAGCAGACACACTAGAAGCAGGGAAACCAGGATAAACACACCACACTGATGCCCTCGCACCAGGCACACACCCCAACACCCTGCCACAGATCTAGCACACCACTGCCCAGTCATCAGTACTACCAGGCTCCGCACCAGCAGACACCCTGGAAGCATGCAGGGAAACTAGAATAAAGACACCTCGCTAACGCACTCACCCTCGCACCAGGCACACACCCCGGCACCCCGCCACAGATCTGGCAGACCGCTGCCCAGTCATCAGTGCTGCCAGGCTCCACCCCAGCAGACACCCTGGAAGCATGAAGGGAAACTAGAATAAACACACCACACTGACGCACTCACCCTCGCACCAGGCATACAACCCAGCACCCTGCCACAGATCTGGCAGACCGCTGCCCAGTCATCAGTACTGCAGGGCTCCGCACCAGGAGACACCCTGGAAGCATGCAGGGAAACTAGAATAAACACACCACACTAACGCACTCCCCCTCGCACCAGGCACACAACCCAGCACCCTGCCACAGATGTGACAGACCGCTGCCCAGTCATCAGTACTGCCAGGCTCCACACCAGCAGACACCCAGGAAGCATACAGGGAAAGTAGAATAAACACACCACGCTAACGCACTCACCCTCGCACCAGGCACACACCCAAGCACCCTGCCACAGAGCTGGCAGACCGCTGCCCAGTCATCAGTACTGCCAGGCTCCAAACCAGCAGACACCCTGGAAGCATGCAGGGAAAGTAGAATAAACACACCACGCTAACACACTCGCCCTTGATCCAGGCACACAACCCTGCACCCTGCCACAGTTCTGGCAGACCGCTGCCCAATCATCAGTACTGCCAGGCTCCACACCAGCAGACACCCATGAAGCATGCAGGGATAATAGAATAAACACACCACGCTAACGCACTCACCCTTGCACCTAGCAGACAACCCAGCACCCTGCCAGAGAGCTGGCAGACCGCTGCCCAGTCACCAGTACTGCCAGGCTCCACACCAGCAGACACCCTGGAAGCATGCAGGGTAACTAGAATAAACACACCACGCTAACGCACTCCCCCTCGCACCAGGTAGTCAACCCAGCACCCTGCCACAGATCTGGCAGACCGCTGCCCAGTCATCCGTATTTGCCAGGCTCTACCCCAGCAGACAACCTGGAAGCAGGGAAACCAGGATAAACACACCACACTGACGCGCTCGCCCTCGCATCAGGCACACACCCCAGAACCCTGCCACAGATCTGGCAGACTGCTGCCCAGTCATCAGTACTGCCAGGCTCAGCACCTGCAGACACCCTGGAATTATGCAGGAAATTAGAATAAACACACCATGCTAATGCACTCACCGTCGCACCAAGCACACACCCCGGCACCCTGCCATAGATCTGGCAGACCGCTGCCCAGTCATCAGTACTACCAGGCTCCGCACCAGCAGACACCCAGGAAGCATGCAGGGAACGTAGAATAAACACACCACGCTAACGCACTCGCCCTTGCACCAGGCACACAGCCCAGCACCCTGCCACAGATGTGACAGACCGCTGCTCAGTCATCAGTACTGCCAGGCTCCACCCCAGCAGACACGCAGGAAGCATGAAGGGAACGTAGAATAAACACACCATGCTAACGCACTCCCCCGCGTACCAAGCAAACAGCCCGGCACCCTGCCACAAAGCTGGCAGACTGCTGCCCAGTCATCAGTACTGCCAGGCTCCGCACCTGCAGACACCCAGGAAGCATGCAGGGAAAGTAGAATAAACACACCACGCTAACGCATTCACCCTCTCACCAGGCACACAACCCGGCACCCTGCCACAGATCTGACAGACCGCTGCCCAGTCATTAGTACTGCCAGGCTCCACACCAGCAGAGACCCAGGAAGCATGCAGGGAAAGTAGAATAAACACACCACGCTAACGCACTCGCCATCGCACCAGGCACACAACCCCGCACCCTGCCACAGATCTGGCAGACCGCTGCCCAGTCATCAGTACTGCCAGGCTCCACACCAGCAGACACCCTAGAAGCATGCAGGGAAAGTAGAATAAACACACCACGGTAACACACTCACCCTCGCACCAGGCACACACCCCAGCACCCTGCCACAGAGCTGGCAAACCCGCTGCCCAGTCATCATTAGTGCCAGACTCCGCACCCGCAGACACTCAGGAAGCATGCAGGGAAACCAGAATAAACACACCACACTGACGCACTCACCCTCACACCAGGCATACAACCCAGCACCCTGCCACAGATCTGGCAGACCGCTGCCCAGTCATCAGTACTGCCGGGCTCCGCACCAGCAGACACCCTGGAAGCATGCAGGGAAACTAGAATAAACACACCACACTAACGCGCTCCCCCTCGCACCAGGCACACAACTCAGCACCCTGCCAGAGATCTGGCAGACCGCTGCCCAGTCATCAGTACTGCCAGGCTCCACCCCAGCAGACACCCTGGAAGCAGGGAAACCAGGATAAACACACCAAACTGACGGACTCGCGCTAGCACCAGGCACACACCCTGGCACCGTGCCACAGATGTGACAGACCGCTGCCCAGTCATCAGTACTGGCAGTCACCACCCCAGCAGACACCCAGGAAGTATGCAGGGAACGTAAAATAAACACACCACGCTAATGCACTCCCCCTCGCACCAGGCACACAGCCCGGCACCCTGCCACAAAGCTGGCTGACCGCTTCCCAGTCATCAGTACTGCCAGGCTCCGCACCAGCAGACACCCAGGAAGCATGCAGGGAAAGTAGAATAAACGCACCACACTAACGCTCTCGCCCTCGCACCAGGAACACAACTCAGCACCCTGCCAGAGATCTGGCAGACCGCTGCCCAGTCATCAGTACTGCCAGGCTCCACCCCAGCAGACACCCTGGAAGCAGGGAAACCAGGATAAACACACCAAACTGACGGACTCGCGCTAGCACCAGGCACACACCCTGGCACCCTACCACAGATCTGACCGACCGCTGCCCAGTCATCAGTACTTACCAGGCTCCACCCCAGCAGACACCCTGGAAGCAGGCAGGGAAACCAGGATAAAAACACCACACTAAAGCACTCGCCCTCGCACCAGGCACACTCCCCAGCGCCCTGCTACAGATCTGGCGGACCGCTGCCTAGTCATTAGTACTTGCCAGGCTCCACCCCAGCACACACCCTGGAAGCAGGGAAACCAGGATAAACACACCACACTGACGCACTTGCGCACGCACCAGGCACACACCCTGGCACCCTACCACAGATCTGGCATACCGCTGCCCATTCATCAGTACTGCCAGGCTCCCCACCAGCAGACTCCCTGGGAGCATGCAGGGAAACTAGAATAAACACACCACGCTAACACACTCACCCTTGCACCAGGCACACACCCCAGCACCCTGCCACAGTTCTGACAGAACGTTTCCCAGTCATCAGTACTGCCAGGCTCCGTACCAGCAGACACCCTTGAAGCATGCAGGGAAACCAGAATAAACACACCACTCTAACGCACTCGTCCTTGCACCAGGCACATACCCCAGCACCCTGCCACACATCTGACAGATCGCTGCCCAGTCAATAGTACTGCCAAGCTCCACCCCAGCAGACACCTTGGAAGCATGCAGGGAAACTAGAATAAACACACCACACTGACGCACTCCCCCTCGCACCAGGCCCTCACCCCAGCACCCTGCTACAGATCTGGTGGACCGCTGCCCAGTCATCAGTAATTGCCAGGCTCCACCCCAGCACACACCCTGGAAGCAGGGAAACCAGGATAAACACACCACACTGACTCGCTCGCACCAGGCACACACCCTGGCACCCTGCCACAGATCTGGCAGACTGCTGCCCACTCATCAATACTGCCAGGCTCCGCACGAGCAGACACCCTGGAAGCATGCAGGGAAACCAGAATAAACACACCACACTGACACACTTACCCTCGCAAGAGGCACACAACGCAGCTCCCTGCCACAGATCTGGCAGACCGCTGCCCAGTCATCAGGCCTGCCAGGCTCCACCCCAGCAGACACCCTGGAAGCATGCAGGGAAACTAGAATAAACACAGCTCGCTAACGCACTCACCCTCGCACCAGCCACACGACCCAGCACCCTGCCACAGATCTGGCAGACCGCTGCCCAGTCATCAGTACTGCCAGGCTCCACACCAGCAGACACCCAGGAGGCATGCAGGGAAAGTAGAATAAACACACCACACTAACGCACTCACCCTCGCACCAGGCACCCAAACCAGCACCCTGCCATAGAGCTGGCAGACCCCAGCCCAGTCATCAGTAGTGCCAGGCTCCGCACCAGCAGACACCCTGGAAGCATGGGGGGAAACTAGAATAAACACACCACGCTAATGCACTCACCCTCAAACCAGGCAGACAGCCCAGCACCCAGACACAGAGCTGGCAGACTGCTGTCCAGTCTTCAGTACTGCCAAGCTCCACACCAGCAGACACCCTGGAAGCAGGGAAACCAGGATAAACACACCACACTGACGCGCTCACACCAGGCACACACCCTGGCACCCTGCCACAGATCTGGCAGACTGCTACCTAGTCATCAGTACTGCCAGGCTCCGCACGAGCAGACACCCTGGAAGCATGCAGGGAAACCAGAATAAACACACCACACTGACACACTCAGCCTCTAACCCAGGACTGAAGAGAAACAAAGTAACAAGTTACATTGTTTCTCTTCAGTCAGAGCATGCCAGGCCTGGAAAAAGGATGGGGGTGGGGGCCCTCAGAGAGAGCATTCCCAACAGAGCACTGCTCCTCTCAGAAGAGGCAGCACAGAGCTGACAGGGCCAGGAGCAGGGACATTTTAAGGATTTTAAGGATTTTGGGGGCCCTGGGCCAAACTTATTTTGGGGGCTCCTGTTTGGAATAGCTTTGAATTTAGATCCAATTTCAGCACTTTTATGCACCCTTTGGCCAGGTCACTGACAGTGCACAAGCACACTAGTGCACATTCTGAATGTGTTTAAATCTAACATTAAGGGATAGGGGCTTGTGTTTTCAATATTGTAACACAGCAGCAGCTCACTAATGTTACTGCAAATAACCTCTGTGTCACCCTCCCATTTCTCATATTTCAGGTCCTTTTGATCTAAAATAACCTTTTTTATGGATTTTTCATGAAACTTAAACACAACATTTCTCTGCAAAATGTCTGTAATAGACTTTCACACATCACCCGCATTAAAAATAAATTAAAGAAAAATGGTATTTAAAACAAACTGTCTAAGCATTACTGAAAGGTCACCAGGACAAGACTCTGCAGAAAAGAGCTAGCTCTATGAGGGGGCCCCCTGAAAGGCCGGGGCCCTTGAAGTACCCGGTTTCTAGAACCCAGCGGTGCAGGGGAACACACCCTAAGACTTCAGATTCTTCCTGTTTCAGACCCACAGAAACACAGAGTCTTCTAGGTGAAATCAAAGATCGTATTTATTGGCTGCAGACCAATCACAGGTATCCGAGAAGTACAACACGATGTATGTTCTCAGGAGACTGCTCCCGAACCAAAAACCGGTCTTTACTTATATACACAAAATTACGCTTTGGGAGCAACACCGCCCCTGTTTTACAAGTGGTCATTCACATATTTTAGTTTCAAAGGAACAGCAGAGCCATAATGACAATCCCACATTTCAGTTCATTAAGCATACAGTCATTGTACCCAGCAAGGCTCAGAACCCTCATCAGATAACTGCGGACCCCAATAAAACGGGCACCTCCAGCTCGTAAAACAAGCCATAAAGTAGGAAACAGAGTCAGGTGTGAAATAGCTTAGTCAGAGATCGTGTGCGAACAAGGACTTTATGATGGGTCGAGCCCTGATGCTAATCACATTAGGCCGCGAGAAAGGAACCGGCCGGACAGGATTGACCTCGGGCAGCGGTGTCGGTTTGCACAGGTCAGAGAGAAGTCACAGAAGGTGTACGTGTCCTTTAGGCCTAGGCAGGGCCTTAGTGCGCAGCCTATGTGAGGGCAACCACAAAATGGCTACTGTTCTAAAATGGAACCCAAAGGGTTCGATATGTGGTATCATATGGACGGTGAATTCATTAGTGAAACATGCCGAAAACACTCATACATACCGCGTTACTTATTTGCGGTTCGCTGATACCAAAATTGGCATGGTGGGACCATGCCACCTACACGGTTCCGAATTTTACAGTACCACAGACCCTCCTTTTGCCCTTACATAGGCAAGAACTATACTAATCTGAGTCCAAGTCTATGTTCATAAAGTCATGGAGATGTTGCTGTAGCATCATCCTATTGCTTAGCTCGGCCTTTGATATAGGTTTCCTTACACATGATGTAACACAGAGGCTACACATTACAGGAGCACACTGTATACATAAACAGAACAGGAAAAGAATGGCTAAGATCATCCCAATGACTATTAGAATCTTCCATCCCCAAGCTGATATCAGTCCCCAGAACCACCCCATCATTGACCAATCTCCTTTATCCACGTGCATGGATTCGGAAATCTTATGCAGTTTGGAAATGGCCTGGTAGACTGTCGGAGCGTTATCTGGTATGAAAATACAACAGCTCGATTGGATAACCTTGCATACCCCACCACGGTCTGCAAGTATGACGTCTAGAACCATACGGTTCTGCAACGTCATCAGGCGATCCGCTTGAAGCTCAGCTGTCAAGTTACCAAGGGCACCGGCCGTTACATTAACAGTGGATTCAACTACACGAGTCAGTTGTCTCAGGTTCCGACTATTGACCATTGGTCCCCAAAATGGCAGGAAACCCAGGAAAAAGTCTCCCGCTTCCTGACCGGCAGTATCTTCCTTACTAACAACGCCTCTCACAACTCTGGTCTTGTGATAATCAGAGGCGGCAGTAAATGTTGGTGGTAGCAAATTCGCAACATAACACGTGCCCGAGAAATCAGGGGGCAACCATGTATATGCTCGATCATTGCAGACAAAGTATGTACCCTTGGCAGCCAAAAACGCAGGGGAAAACTGTGATGGAAAAGTGTATGTTTCAGTACAGTTACTCTTCCCTAGTTGAGCTCTTGGATTCTGACCATTGCCTTGTAGACAGAACCGACCTATGTGGGGTACGACCCAAATCGGAGATGAACTTTTGCGCTGTTTTTCGCCCAAACTGATGCTATACCCAGTCGCGTTCCAACCTACATAAGCTCGCAACTCATCCTTGGGAATAGATGTATATGCATCGATATCTCTACTCATATCTGCAACTCCTTTCATCAAGGCTTTATTGTTCGAATTAGGTCTAATGGAAAGCGGTGGTCGCTGGGAGTAGGTTTCAAGCGCAAAAAGAAACATGGTCTGGAATGCCCATGATGAACCATTATAGCTAAACGGCAGTACTAGATATGGGATGCCCTTATTAATGGTATGCGGCATCAAACCACACACCCAGCAGTTCGTTGTATTCATAACTAGTTGGTGCTGGTGCAGGAGTTGAATGAACTAATTGTTTACAAATTCAGCACGTCTAGCTTGTTCGTGTTCTGGCAGAGGGTGGAAAGAGTGTGGAAAAACAGTAGGAAGAGGTGTGGGCTGTACAGTGGGTGCAAATGACGCTTGGAAGGACAATAGTACACAACCTACAGAAAACATCATTATGCTAGATAGCACAAACAGACATAATACTACAAAACATTTGCTATTCATTAGTTTACATATTCTGCTCTTGAAATTTATTTCCTCGGTGGGCCTCTTCACCCTGAAAAACTCCATCCTCTAATCGTGCTGCTCGCGGCGGATGAGTATCTTCTGCTAAGGAGTACACCTGTCAGTTCAGGGAACGCCCTAGACCAACCAGAACCGTTGACCTAACGTCCTCGGCTTGTACCCCAAAGTCTTGGCACCGCGACCCTGCAGCTGAACCCGGATGGTGGTTCGAAAAACAAAAAGTCAAAAAGTTTTTCAGTTGAGAGAGAGCTGCACTTTTGAAAATATCAAAGAAAAAGAATTTTTATTTGTCCATAGTTCTTGGCCTCAAATTGTACCTGTTTCTGCCAGGTACTGTCTGGTCTTGAAACAAGAGATCATGCTCTGTGTCCAATCGAATTGATGGCGATATAGCTTCTTGCAGAATGTCGTCACTTACTTGCTCTGTATTTGTCCCTTTTACACGTGCATCGCTAAAAGGCACAAAACGAGGCACAGTCTCAGCCTCGGAGTCAGCGATCCCCTCCTGGACCCACCGATCATACGGTAGGGGCAAAGGGATCCTCTTGCAATGTATGCCGTGTATCCAATTCTTTTTCCCTTTCACTCGAACTGCTGATCTTGTTGATAGCAGGACTAGGTGGGGGCAATCCAACGGGGCTCATCATTTTTCGTACGTTGAAAATTCTTAATCAGCACCCACGTTCCAGGACTAATAGGGTGTCCTGGAGCTTCAGAGGCCTGGGGCAGAGTATCGTGAACCTGTTGGTGTAAGACACGCAATTTAGCCGTCAATTCATACAGGTAATCAAGCAGTACTGGATATTTGATTTCACTGAACTTTGTCGGCCTTGGCACTCCCCATACATTGGTCGGACGGCCAAACACAATCTCATACGGACTAAGTCCCACTCGTGAATGCACAGTCATTCTTGTTGATAGGAGTGCTAAGGGCAGAGCGTCAGGCCATTTAAGACCGGAGCTCGCCTGAATTTTGGACAACTTAAGTTTCAAAGTGCCATTGTAGCACTCTACTAATCCAGCTGATTGGGGGTGATTTGCAGCGTGAAACTTTTGCTTAATGCCTAGCCCCTCACACACATCCTTCATCACTCGGCCTACAAATTCACTCCCGTTATCACTCCATACCATCCTTGGCATTCCGAACCTGGGGAAATATTCTTTGACTAGGGCTTTAGCTGTGGATAAGGCAGTATTGTCTTTTAGGGGATATGCTTCTATCCATTTTGAAAAAGCACAAACAACAACCAGTACATATTTCAAATTGTTGCATCTTTCCATGTGGATGAAGTCTAGTTGCAGAACTTCAAAGGGATATGATGGAGGCGCAAAATGACCAGGTGGAGTTGGGGTTCCCATACCAGGATTGTATTTCAGACATACCATGCAATTTTTGACCACATTCTCTGCACATTTAGGGATTCCAGCATTCTGCCATACTGGAGCCAACAACTTACAAATCCCTTTCACACTGATATGTGCCATTCCATGTGCCATCGTAACCACTGGAAGCACATATGCATCAGGTAACAACCATCGCCGGTGTTCTGACAAATCAATCCAACAACCGTTTTCATCTAATTTACCCTTACTCTCTTTCCATATACTCAATTCTTTCTCGGTGGCTTCAGCTTGAAGGGACTTCACACTCTCTATCGTGTCTTCACACATTCCAACATCACCAACCCATCTTGCAGGGCCTGCAACATACATTCGAGTTGTCACATCTTTTGCTGTTTCTTTCGCGGTTTCGTCAGCAAATGCATTACCACGCCCAACATCATCGGTAACCTTCTTGTGTGTGCTGCATTTCACAATCGCGACTTGTAACGGTAAGGTCAGTGACTCAAGGAGCTCATTCACTAACTGACCATTCTGAATCTTAGCTCCATGCGAGGCCAGGAAACCACGTTCTTTCCACAAACGCCCAAAACTATGGGCCACACCAAAAGCATACTGACTGTCAGTATATATGTTCACTTTCATTCCTTTCGACAATACACATGCTCTTGTAAGTGCAATTAATTCTGCTGCTTGGGCTGAATTATGTGGTATGCGTGCAGTTTCAACAATCGTGTGCAGAGTCGTGACAACATATGCGGCAGTCGTATCACCATTCGGAAGCTTGAAGCATGAACCATCCACCCATAAGGTACCATCACATTCAACCAGGGGAGTATCTTTAAGATCTACTCTCCCTTTTGTTTCTTCTTCTGTTCTGAACAGACAATCATGCTGTTCAACCTCATCTGTGTCTGCTGAAATTGGCAATAATGTGGCTGGATTCAACGTATTGCACCTCTTTATGTGCACATGACTCGCTAGCAGCGTCAACTCGTAACTTGACAATCGAGCATTAGTTAAATGCTGTGTCTTGGTCCTGTTTAACAATGTGTCCACTGCATGGGGAACCATTACAATCAATGTGTTATTCATCACTAATCCAGCAGACTGTCGAATAGATGCAGCTGCTGCCGCTGTGGCTCTTAAACAACTTGGCAATGCCCTCGCTATAGGGTCCAAAGTCGATGAAAAATACGCGCATGGACGCGGTCTGTCTCCAAAAGGCTGTGTTAGTACTGACAATGCGCAACCGTCCTTTTCATAAACATACAAGGTAAAAGGCTTACTATAGTCGGGGGTACCCAACACAGGAGCTGAACATAATGCCTTGCGTAATTCCAAAAAACTTTTCTGACACTCTTCAGACCATGGGACAGGATTCGGTATATCTTTATATGTTAATGCTAGCAATGGTTTTGCCAATAATGAAAAACTCGGGATCCAGTGCCTACAATATGAAGTAATGCCCAAGAAAGCACGTACTTCTCTCTTTGTCCTTGGCACACTTAATTGTGCAATGGCTTGGATTCTTTCTGGGGTCAGCTTCCTTCCCTCCTTTGAGAAGAGATGACCTAAATAGGTCACTTCTTGTCGACAATATTGCAGTTTAGAGAGAGACACTTTGTGATGGAAGGTAGACAGATGCCGCAACAATGATGATGTAGCTCCTTTACAAATCTCCTCAGTATCCGCGGCGATTAGTAAATCGTCAACATACTGGATAAGGGTAGCACCTTTAGGTAAAACAAGGGCATCAAGCTGTGCTTTTAAAGCCTGACTGTATATTGATGGGTTTTCACAGTAGCCCTGTGGAGCACGTTTAAAACGGAAACTTCGACCTCCTAAACAAAAGCCAAAAATATCCCTGCTCTCCTCTGCAATCCGGATACTAAAGAAAGCATTCTTTAAATCAATTACTGAGAACCAAGCAGCGGAAGCTGGGATCATAGTCAACAAGGCAGTTATATCAGGGACGACTGGAAACTGTGGCACAACTACCTTATTGACCTCTCTAAGATCGATCACAAATCTGTAAACAGGTGGCTGAGAAGGGTCAGTACGTTTTAAAACAGGCAGAACCGGACTATTGCAAACGTTGCCTCTTGTCTCTTCAATGACATCCTTCTCAATTAAATCATAGATAATTGCTAACAACGCCTTTTCACCTTCCTTAGAGATCTTGTACTGGGGAATGCGGGGCAATTTAACATTGGCTTTCAAAGTGACAAAATACGGCGGTATTTCCAAAAGGCCCACATCATTAGGGCCAGTGGCCCAAAGGGCATCAGGAAGAGACGACAATTCAGCTGGTAGTTTATTCTTTGACAAATACATGGGAGAAATCACTTCCTTACCCAGCGTAAGTTGTACTCCCGAGGGGGAACAATATAATGTCGCATGTAATCTCTTCAACAGATCCAACCCTAACAGGTTTTCATTACATCCCGACGTTAGGATGAGGGGTGATTTCAGCTCACAAGGTCCAACAGAAAGGGCCATAGGACTTGAGATCGGGTTTCTAACCGGGGCGCCAGAAAAACCTACTGAAACATTCATTTCACCAGACAAAGGCGTGCCAGGGAGTTTGGAGCGCATAATAGAACTCTTTGCAGCACCAGTGTCCAGCAGAAAGGGCTCTGTTATACCCGCTGTAGTCACTTTAACATACGGTCCGCTCTGATCCACTGGCACTGAAACAACTCCCTCTCTCTGTCTATGGCTGTCCTAGTAATCATTACCGTCCGTATTATCATCCTCTGCATAGTATTCATTATTATAGTACTTAGCTGTCTTGCCAGTTGCATTGGCTTGCTGATCAAAACTATTCATCGTATTTTAGGCGGAAGAGGACGCGCGTTCTGGGCAACATTTCCATGCCCTCTACCTCTTGGGGCTTGCTGGCCACCTCTACCTCTTGCGCCATAAGCATTATTCGTGCGCTGCAACAATCTAAGACAATTATTTTTAAAGTGACCCTCCTCCTTGCAATATGAACATTGATTGGGACCGATAGGGACACGTGGTTGGTAATACCCATACATTGGCTGATTATTCTGGAACTGTTGGGGTTGCTGATAGATACCCTGGGTTTGCCTATAATTATTCTGACCTTCACGTGGCGGATAAGCCTGCTGTAAAAGAACCTTCGTTTTCAACTCTTTCGTTTTCTTGTCTGTTCTATCCTTCTCATCTTTATCCCTATTTTCGTAATACTGCGCAGTAGCCAGTATTTGCGCTGAAGAGGAAACGGCCCAAGAACTCTCTGAATCTTTTAATTTTTTACACAACTCCGGAAGCAAATTATGCACAAATTTATCAACAAATAACCGTTGGCCACCTTCTGTACTCATGTCCTGACCACTGTGGTCGATAAATGTTTCTTCAAACCTGGTGAAGAAATCGGACACTGTTTCATCTTTCTTCTGTTTGCATGCGGATAATTTATCCCAATTTACACGTATAGCGGGCATTAAAGTTTTCATATAGGTAATTATTCTACCAGGGAGTTCTGCTACCGTGGGCTCAGGCTTGGCACCGCCAACCTGTCTATTGTCTGCATTAATGATATTAGCCCATGTGTCACCTAGTTCTGCAGCATGATCTGCATTACGAATCAATCCCCATAAAGGCTGTGGAACAACATTTCTGAACAACATATCTATGTCAGCCAGGTTCATGACACACGATTCTGCAGTCTGTGATAACTCCTTATAATATCCTGCAGGGTTCTTACGGGGGTCAGGTAGAGTCTGCTTAAGCGCTAAAACTTCAGATCGTTTCCAGGGAACTTGTACCCAAACACGCTGAAAATGTGGCAGAACAGGTGGATTAGCCTGTGCATCACCAGGTCTCCGGAGTGGAGGAACCTCACGCATCGGGTATTGTCGCGCTTTTACCTGTTTCCCTTCAGGGAATTCCTGTTCAAACAACGGCTGCCGACAATCTCCATTCCTGAAAGACAGCAGTGTCGCCACTGCTTTCTCAACATCAGAACCCATTATCGTACCTTTTCCAAATTCAAATCGCACTTGACACAACTCTTGTGGACTGGAGTCTAAATCATTATCTTCCAATTCCTCACATAGGATTTCACACATTTTCTCAAAAACGTATCTCTGTTGTGGCGCTTCCCACTGATGAAAAACATTAACAACAGATTCTACATCATATCTAGAAGGATAAACAATCCATCTACGTGCCATGTGGTCCAGTTCTTCTTTCTCTCTAGAACCAGGTATTTGACTACGTAACTGCTTACGTTGTGGACCAGGGGTCGTAGTAGACGACCCAAAGAGGGGTGATATAAGACTAGTGACTGCACTAGCTATTCGTTGTCGTGCAGAAGGAGAAGTTGAGGTAAGAACCGGGGGAAAAACAGAGGGAAGAAAAACGGGTGTAGATACAGATACAGGAGTAGTAACAGGTAGGGCAGCAAGGGAGGCAGCTGATGTGCTAGATAAAGTCGCAGGGAGCGCAGAAGTGGTAGGTAGCAAAATCGGTGGCCCTTGGGAAGGCTGTGCTACCAGGATTGGAGCCGGCTGAGGAGGAGCTGGCGGCTGCGGGAAAGCTTGCGGTACATTAGCTGGAGGCTGTACATTAACGGGTTGCGGAGGCGCTGTAGCATTTTGCGCATACGGGGGTGGCGAACTTAGCAAATGTGACATTAGGGAATCTTTCTCTTTTGACTCATCTTGTTGAAGAGGTGGCAAAACTGGGTAACATTTATCAATGACTAGTTTGCGTTGCCTGTGCAACTGCTCATTCATTTGGTCCTCTTCATTATCCTTAAACTGCAAAGCTGCTTGCATCATTGATATACCTCGCTCTCTTTTATTCTTCTTTGCTAATTTAATTTCTTTTTGTTTGGCTTCCTTTCGCCATAGGCGGAAAGAATCAAACATCGCCGGCCGGGCTTTCTTCTTGAATAATTTAACTTCTAGGTTATCTAGGATCTCTGTGTCGAAACTACCATTTTGGGGCCATTTTAAAACGCCATCCTTTCTGGTGTATCGGACCCATACTCCATTATACGTAATGGGGCCCACGCCATGTTTCACATAAAGCTCATAAGTTGGAGTTCCAATTGGAGGAACCGGACACGAATCCTCCAATCGGGAGTCCCTTTTACAACCAAAACAAAACAAATTTCCAAATATACTAGAACCAGGCATATTCGCTCACTAGTCTAGTTTCAAACTTCAAAGGATTATCGAATACGATAGTCTCGTGAATACACGAGTCCTCTGGCTTTGACACTTGCAAGACCCAAATCAAAGCGATCCCGAAGGATACCAAAATCCCGAAGGATACCAAACAAACTGGGAGACGCTCCACTTATACTTAACTGAGGTATCGATGACTTCACCAGAAGACTCTCTCAATTGTTTCGCTCTACCAAATCGTCAAGGGTCCAAAACAGGGCGATTAATCAGGGCAGCAGTCCTTCGAAGCCGTCGGGACGCGGAGAACCTCGCAGAAAAGACTTTCGGACCACGTCGACATGCAGGAGTCGATGAAGTGGCGGCCTTCCTCCAGAATTTCCACACGAAGCTCCTCACGAACCTCTGGCTTGGACCGGTACCACTGAAATCGCCCAACGTGGGCGCCAACTGAAGTACCGGGTTTTTAGAACCCAGCGGTGCAGGGGAACACACCCTAAGACTTCGGATTCTTCCTGTTTCAGACCCACAGAAACACAGAGTCTTCTAGGTGAAATCAAAGATCGTATTTATTGGCTGCAGACCAATCACAGGTATCCGAGAAGTACAACACGATGTATGTTCTCAGGAGACTGCTCCCGATCCAAAAACCGGTCTTTACTTATATACACAAAATTACGCTTTGGGGGCAACACCGCCCCTGTTTTACAAGTGGTCATTCACATATTTTAGTTTCAAAGGAACAGCAGAGCCATAATGACAATCCCACATTTCAGTTCATTAAGCATACAGTCATTGTACCCAGCAAGGCTCAGAACCCTCATCAGATAACAGCGGACCCCAATAAAACGGGCACCTCCTTCTCGTAAAACAAGCCATGAAGTAGGAAACAGAGTCAGGTGTGAAATAGCTTAGTCAGAGATCGTGTGCGAACAAGGACTTTATGATGGGTCGAGCCCTGATGCTAATCACATTAGGCCGCGAGAAAGGAACCGGCCGGACAGGATTGTCCTCGGGCAGCGGAGTCGGTTTGCACAGGTCAGAGAGAAGTCACAGAAGGTGTACGTGTCCCTTAGGCCTAGGCAGGGCCTTAGTGCGCAGCCTATGTGAGGGCAACCACAAAATGGCTACTGTTCTAAAATGGAACCCAAAGGGTTCGATATGTGGTATCATATGGACGGTGAATTCATTAGTGAAACATGCCGAAAACACTCATACATACCGCGTTACTTATTTGCGGTTTGCTGATACCTAAATTGGCATGGTGGGACCATGCCACCTACACGGTTCCGAATTTTACAGTACCACACCCTGAGCCAGAGCCCACTTTGCCCATGCCTTAAAACGTCTCTGGCCAGGAGAAGGTTTGCAGCTCCAGTAATAGGACTCTGCTGGGACGCATTGGAAGGTAAGCAAGCATTGGAAATGCAATAGTCCTCGCATTTGTTTGTGTTGGAGCTATTGGCATTGTAAATGACAATGTTTTTACTTATGTGTTACAGAGTGTATGCATGTGGTTTGTTGTGGAATCATGTGGGTTGGATTGAATTAGTTGGTTGTGTAATTGTGTGGCTTGGAATTGTGTGGTGTGGAGCAGGCACGTAGTTCTGACAGACGGAGGTGAATGCAGCTGCGAGTTAGTACACCACTTTGAATTTTACTTGTGTTGATGGAATATTATATGAATAATGTTAAAATGTAAATATTTTGCCGACCCATTGATCTTTTATGGTTCAGATCTTTTTATTAATTTATCCAGGAACAAATACTCTTACCTAAATCGAAAGGCCGACGAGGTAGAACAGTGGGAGAACAGAAGAAGGAGATAGAAGTTGAGGAAGGGAGGATACCAGGGGGGCTGGGAAAAGCGAGAGGGAAGCGATAAAATATCAGGAGTTGTCACTCAGGGAGCATAGCTACTCTCGCCAGAATTAGCTCTTTCGCAACATATTCAGTGTCAGCAGGCTGGGTCTTTAAGTGCGTCGAACCCACTGGTCAGTCTTTGTCTTGCTGATCAGGCATGCCCCCTCATCCTGTTAACTGGCGTACTCATAAGTAAAGAAGACTAGTAAGTTCCCAAATGTCCTGTGCCAGAGATTGGATGCATGGGTCCCTCATTTTGTCAATGTGTAGCAACTTGTTCTGCAGGGAAGCAGTAAGCTTTTCCATCCCTGTGAGGTAGCATAGTTTATGAAGCAAGTCAAAGTGAGACGACAATGTATTGGTGCCCCATTTGGTTTTGAGTACATGTTTAGCCCCACATAAAGACAAAACCCATTATTATTGCCTTCCCTTTGTTATAGTGAAGAGGGTGTGTTGGTGCATTGGTGAGGCTCAGTAGGACGTAGCTAGAAAGAGCTGTTGCAAACATTTCATTGATATCTTTGAGACGGCCTACCAGTAGTGTTTGAGCTTGGGACTGAACCAGAGGAGATGAGTCAGTGTGTCTGGGTGGCCGAAGATTTGTTAACAGCCATTAGGACTGTTGAGGTTCCATTTCAACTTCTGGCTGGATTGTAGTACCAATAGTGTGTCACCTTAAGCATTGCTTCTTTTCCTGGGGCACAGAATGAGGTGTACACTTTGTGGAAAGTATCAGTCCATTTCTTTAGGATAAAGTGAAAGTCCAGCTCAGCTTCCGAGCTGTGGGGCTAGAATAGTTGCACAATTCCCATGTTTTGAATTGTGTATTCAGACCCAATTTATCCAGTATTTTCCACAGAAAAAAGCCAGTTCACTCGATGGAAAGCCTTGTCTCACAATTGACAAGAGAAGTTATGTTTGTGACTGGTTGTTTTTGTCTTTATCGATTTAGAGAAATTTGGGGAAGACACCTTGGATTGTTTCTGCAGGACAGTAGGTTGAAGAAAGAGGTAGGTCTTAGTTTTGGGCTGATGATCAATAAGGCAGGAGTTGGGGAAACTTGCGAGTCTTGAGTTGGTAGGTTGGGTGTTGGCTGGAGATCCTTGAGTTGTTCTCTGAACAGTAGCAGGTTGGATGGGTTTTGATGCTCTACAGGAAGTCTGTTATAAGGGCTGTTGTCAAACATTAAATGGATCAGCCCCCTGCGGATATTTTAAAGTGAGTTATTGGGAAGGCGATGTGGGGTTGGAACACAGCTTATTTTTTGGGGTGATTTTGTCCTTGATCGATAGTGGTGCTTATCAGTAAATGGCTTTGTGAGGTAGTGGCGTGGAGGTTGAAAAAGCAGCAAGAGCGAGTTGTTAGCATCCAGGAAATACAACAATGGGCTGTTTAAATACATCTGTCCAAGAATGGTAACAGACAGTTGCATGTGTTAAAAACCTTAGCCCTGCCTGGTCTTTACAATTTATTATCAGAGTGTGAACACCAATGAATTAGCAAAATTAAAAGGCAGCAGGGAGATATTCCAAGACCAGGATTACTAATGTCACAGCTGATGGAAAATGTTGATAAACGTACTCTGACCATAAGAAAAGTGTACATCCCATTTAAGCCAATGTGCTGACCTAATGGATGCACCTCATGCAATATACTCTTTTTTACCTTTTCCTATGTTGGAATATGCCTGGGGGATTTTGGAAGTTGTGTCAATGTGGATGTCTCTGGGTATGAGGTGTTGACCTGGTGGGGGCTTTTTTTCTTGTTTGCATAAGAGTCCACAACAACATTGCAATGTCACTGTACCGAATACAATGAGAATGCTGTATGAGGGAAGTGAAGGGGTTTGAACAAGACTATTATACATGGCCCAAAACAAAAAGTACTTGTGGTGGGTCAGAGGTAAGAATGTGTCCCCCACTCCAGCAAAATCCTCTTCTCCATCAGTGGCCTTTTCGTGTGTGTGTGTGTGTGTGTGTGTATGTAGATGGAGATAGAGATAGAGACACAGAGACACACAGACACAGAGACACAGAGACACACAGACACAGAGACACAGACACACAGAGACACACAGACACACAGAGACACACAGACACAGACACACAGACACACAGACACAGAGACACAGAGACACACAGACACACAGACACAGAGACACACAGACACACAGACACACAGACAAACACAGACACAGAGAGCGAGAGAGAGATTGATTCAAACAATGTAATCAAACAGCACCGATTTGCTACAAAAGGTAGTTGGACAATTTAATGTGTGTGGCAAGGTGCAGTGTCTGTTTTTTCTGTGTCGTCACCCAATACATTGAACAGCTGTGGTGGTGGGCTCTACGGGAGCCAGGACAAATAGCACTGGGGAACAGGCACCAGCTGGCCTCTCTAGAGACACCAGTGAAGACTCTGGAGTAAACAAATACAACCTTTTGAAGCTAGGGGTTCTGGGAGACTATGAGGAAGAAGAAGGGCAATAAGGTCTGTACAGGATTGATGAAGAGCATAGTGATAGATAAGAATGCACTGGAAGAGCTAATCAAGGGACCCATCGAGAAAGTCTGAAGGAAAGAAATCACAAGGTGCTATAGGGACAAGGTCAGCTGGGGTATTAAAGAGGAAAAGAGAGGTATGGAATGGAGAGGGTGAGAAAATGGACGAAGGGAATACAAAGCAGATAGCATAAAAAGAACAGAGAAAGGGAGAGAAATACTGTGCAGGAGACAGGAAAAGCATAGTGGAATGATTTTGATGGGAGGGGAGAGAAAGAGTTGGAGATAAAAGTGATAGAGAATAGAAAGAAACAGGCTGGGGTGAGAATGAAGAAAAGATATGATGCTCAGAAATAATGGAAAGGAAGAGATAGAAAGTTAGAGGGAGGAAGGAGGAGTGAAATAGGAGGAACAGTGGATGCACTTTTGGCGAAACTGAACGAAGAGTGGACCTGATGTTGTATATCCTGACAGAAGCCTGCATTAGGAAACCCACCTAAAATAGGGCAAACTTCCCCAGCGAACTGATGGCAGGGACCCTGTAGTGGATAGACCACCACCTATAATAGACTGCAGGCAGACTAAGCCCGACTGTTAACTCCACTATCCAGGGTTACTTATAACGGCTGTATTGGTACCAGTGGAGTAGCAATAGCCCCCGCAGCCTCTGCAGTATGGCGGGTCGCTGGCCTGAGAGATCTTGAGTGGCGCGGAGAATGGGGGGGGGGGCATCCATGTACTATGCAGGGGGGCCCCCTCAAGTTTCGTTACGCCACTGGATGCTAGACTTCCAGGAAACCATTGTTTGAATTGTTTGTCTATTGTTTCTGTTTCCTGTTTTTCTTTTGTTTAGTCTATTAAAGAAATCGATGCGGCTATTAATGCTTTGTACACACCGAGGAAGGAGGAGGGCATGATCGGGCACGATGGAAAATGTCATTGCTATCACATACTACTGGTGTGAAGGTCTGCTGTCAAACTTCTGGTACACCGTTCTCCCCAAGGGCATGATGGAGATGCTATATTGCTGTATCTATGTACTCTGTGATGGTATAACACCGAAAAACCTTTAATAAAAATATTCCCGCGCCCTCCACCCTTCCCAAAAAATCAAGTGAAATTGCAAAAGAATGGGGCTTGTCGAATTAACCCCATTGTTTTTTTTTTCTCAAAACCGTTTTTATTGGCATTTCTAATTTTCACACCGTACATATAATGTGTTTATTGCAGGACAAAACATTTTGGAAATCATATTTCGAGCTCGTGTAAAATACACACTCCAGTTAACCCCATTGTTGCAACCCTACGAGTTCGAACATCTTCTGTGGTGCCATAATGTATTAGGCCACCGGGTGGCACTGCTTCACTGTTTTACTTTTATTGTGCATGAGCCCAATCGTGAATGGTTCATTCTAATTATTCTTTTAATGTTTATCTCGTTTTAGTTTAGATGTGGCTATTTGTCTATTATCTGCTAATGCTCTTTGAATTATTCTTTGATTTGTATATGTTTCAGTATAGATGTGGCTCTTTGCTTATTATCTGCGAAATGCAGGGCCCTCGTTTGTACATCATGATTACCAAACGCGGATCAATGCGTATAATTTTAACGTCCGAACGATTGCACAAGTGAATGTGAATGTTTTGTTTTCGTTCACGGATAACCACTGCACAATACGCTTGTGTGAACAGCAAGGTTTTAGTGGCGGCCGCTCCATCAGGGCGTTTGAGCGCCGCCCCACTACTTTCTCGCAGTTCGAGAAGCAGAAAATAAAATGGTATTTTAAATACCATTTTATTTTCTGCTTCTCGAACCGCGAGAAAGCAGACGGCAGGGGTATGCCTGGCTGGGGGCGGGCGTGTGGGCGGGTCGGGGAGGTGTGGCTTGCACCACTTTAAGTGCCCTGACTGCTTGGTCGGCCCTGGGGCCGACCAAAGCAGTCATGCGTGCTTTACATTTTCTATATGTAGGCTGCATGAGAAAATGGTGTCCCTACTGGTGCCTGGCTGGGCGCCGCCCGGGACTCAGTGCCAATCACAACGCTGCCATTGCAGCGTTGTGATTGGCTTACAGGAGGGGAGGGACTAGGAGCATGTCTGTTTAGAAGTTGAATGCGGCGGGACCCCGGCCCAGAAGGAGCGCGGACCATGTAAGCTTTGATTTATTTTAATTTTAATTTAATCACACCCTCAAACCTCCCCCCCCCACCCGTATTGCGAGCTACGACTGTTCTTAAGCGGTGCCTTAGAAATGGCTTTGCGGCTCGGTTCACGGCGCTCCTCGCACCCGGGGGCAGGGGCTGTGCAGGGGGCTTCGGGTTAGGGCTAATCTCCATGCAGCTGCCTAGTGTGGAAAATACATTCTAGTTGAGAAAGCAGCACTGCGAGAGATAGTGGGGGCGTGGGAAAGGAGAAGAGGGGCCAAGGATACTGAAGGTCGCTTCAGTGAGAACGGAAGTACGGAGTAAAAGAAAGACGCGGCATAGGAGAAAATGCTAGGTGTAGGCATTTGCGTTAACTCCAAACTGTGGTCTCCTTAAAGTAATTGCGGTTACTGTAACACCAAGGTTGGTTCCACGGCATATTTGGTGAAAGACACACGTGTAGAATGCTCACCTGGGCGCAGAGTGTGTATGGCTGCTTATTAAGAGTCAGGAGGCATGACTGTATTTTATTTAGTATTGGGCCCGCTCACTGCTACCATTTACAACATTATAGCGCTGTGGTGCCCTTTTAGTTTCACTGGTATTGTAATTGCTGATTTTGTTTTGCTTGAGAGGCCTTTTTGTATTTGTGTTTTTTTATATTTGTGTTTTTTGTAATGTTTTAATTCTGTAGGGTATACTGTTGAAACAGTACACCCCACAGGACAGTAACCCACCGAACAGGATGGTAATGGAAGCATACTAAACGTATGTTGTAGTTGTCAGGGCTGATAAGGCCTTTTATTCCACTGGGTATTTCTCCGCAGCACTGCTATCTGAGGGGCCATGCTGGCGCGTAATAGAACAAGTTGCCTTTGATGGAGTCTGTGGTGACTGCACAGGAGAGACAGCAGGTAATAGTGGGGGGAGTGAGTGTCACAGATATATTTTATCTAACTTCCTGAGCCAGTAGCCTGCCATATAAGTACAGTTACAGCACCTGAGTTGACCTCAGCATTGCAGTCACAGTCTGCAATCTGCACAATGTTGAGTTCATAGTCAGTGAGGCTGGCTCAGGCTCCACGCTGTAGCCTCTCTTACATTCTAGTGCACTTCCATTTCTGGTGCTTTGCAGCAGTTATAAGATGTTTCATACAGTTTCTTGTTGCAGAAATGGGTAAAATATTCGATTCCTGTTTCCCTCATCTTCATTGCTTGATTTTCTCGCAAGAAAGTGTCACTCATAGTCGTTGAATGTCACTCTTTTTTTCAAAATTGTTGTTCAGGCTCGCTCGCCATAGCGCAGTGCGGCAATAATTTTACGGCCCACCACTTTCAAATGTCACCAGCCACCACTGTATTGGCTGAGGTCCTGGCGGGGCAGGGTTCCTATCTCTGCTCTCGTGCCCATTGAAAAAGCACACACCAAGTCGGTACTGAGAGTAGATAAGACAGAGTGGGTTGCACTGTACTGAGTTTACTGCATCCTCCAAAGGTGGAGAGCTCATGTGTTTAAGTCAGAGGTTCCTTCATGACAAGGACTCGTTTTTTAGGTCTCGCCTGAGCCAGCGCATGCGCTGAACTGTGAGACATTTAGTATTGGGGTTTTCAAAGTGCTACCATACCTCGCTGGCCTCAAGCTTGCGGTTACACGCGCATGCATGCACGCACGCACGCAGCCACCATCTGTCTCCCTTCCAGCACGATCACTAATTCGCGCGCACCACTCGCGTGCTTTTGCGCGCAGCTGCCATCTGCCTCCCTTCCAGCGCGATCACTAATGCGTGCGTGCACTCCCCCCACCCCTCCCACTTGTTTACTTCTTGCTCCCTTGCCTTCTCTTACACTGCCTCCTTGCCACTCTCCAATCCTACCTTCCTCCCCCAAGTCCGTACCAGCAACTCTCTGTGTCCCCGCCTTCCTCTCCCGTGCTCGCTCTGTCTGCTTTCTAGGTGCCCCTGCCTTTCTCTCATGGCTGCCCCTCCCTCCCTCATCTCTACTCCTAGCACCCTCCATGGTACTTGCTTCTCCTTTTACCCACTTTGTTATTCTTGATACCCTGCCTTTCTCTTATGCTCCCTCTTTGCTCTCCTAGTTGCGACGATGCCCCGCCTCTCTCGTCATGCACCCTCTCTGGTACCTTCCGTGCTCAAAGCCTTAATGCCTTCTTCTCTCAATACTGCTTCAGACTGCACTGCATCGAACTGTACCATACTGTGATTTTTGTCTCTGTCTTCCATGATCGTTCAGTCTCCCTACCATCCCTCCACGCTCCTGCCTTCCGGAATCAGCCTCCCTCCCTCCTGATGTAGGAGCCGTGGGTGTGGCACTAGAATCGGGGAGTTCGGCAGTTCTCCCAGCCTGTGGCGTGTTTTTGTTGTGGGCTTTTTTTTTAGGGGGCGCTCTGCTTACTGCCAGGGCGGGATGCTCCCAGCTGCCATTTGCATACAGCAGGGGCTGCTTCTAGCCATCAGGTCTGAAGTTATCACGTAGTCCGGCCCCATAGACCCCTCCCCCTTTGAGCCAAGCTATTTGATTTTTAATTAGTCAGAAGGACCTTCCATTTGTGCCCCATTTCCAGGTTTACATTTCAATGGGATCACACAGATCCCTTTTACAGGGTGAACAGTAGGTGTGCTCCCACCCCCAGCAGTCGGAGCGCATCTTTCAAAATTTAAAAGTTATGTATTTAATGCATTTTTTTGTGTTTGGGTCGGGAAGAGGCTGTAATTGTCTGACAGTTCTTACATCCCAACGTGCGTTTTTATTGGGATGGGGGATCTGTCGTGCGCCATTCAAAAGCTGCACATGGTGTTGGGTTTCAGATCCCAACAAAGATTTTTGCGCGTAAACATTTCTTTGTTTAGCGACTTCTCAAACTTTGCTACACTTTATCATAGAACAGTTAGGTTTGCTTGTTCCTAAAAACACCTAAAAATTTGTGCTTAGCATAGTGTGCCGACCGACTTGTATTTTGCTGTTTCTATTATTGCATCCAGATATATGATAAAAGTAACACCATACCTATAGCAAGTCAGGACTATTGGCTTTGTCAATGATTGTTAGTTGCAAACGATAAATAGGCGGCAACTATGGCTTGTATATTAATATTGAAAAAGCTTCCACTTAAAGCCATTGTGACACTATGACAATATTTCTGCTCCTGAGTTTCAAAAAGAGAAGGGAAATCCAGAGAGAAAATGATTCTCTTTAAAGGATTTCCCTTCCCCTACAACGCTCACCTGGCCTGACGTCATACCGTAACTTGTCCGCTAGTGAGAAGTGAGCAGTGTGAGCAAGCGCAAACTAGTGAGTAGTGAGCAGTGTGAGCATGCGCATATCGATGTGTCTGCTGTCTCGGGTCTCTTTCGGGCTCTGTTTTGTGCCCTGGCACTTTTTTCCGAACTGCATTGACAGCATGTCACTGTAGTCCGGGAAAAAACAGACCTCCTGCGTCAGGGCACAAAACAGAGCTCGATAGAGACCCATTTCGAGGCCCCTTTTAAAAAACTGTCGGTGCTCAGACCCGGTGAGACCCGGCCCACTTAAAGCCCTGCTGCTGGGTAGGTCTAATGTCGGGTAACGTGACGGTTACTCGGATGTATTTCGGTTGTGAACACAGTACCTTTATTATTTCCTTATCCGTAGGGTCACGCAGATCCAACGTGATATACTACAGTGAATCAATCGTTCAGGGACAATTTTCGCACGGCAGTGCGCCAGTAAACCTTTTGGGGCTTATTTACAAGCCCCTTGCTCCAGTTTTGCCTCATTTTTACCATGGGAAAAGTGAGGCAAAAGTGGCGCTAGGGGCTTGTAAATCCGCTTGTGCGGTGGTGCGTCGGGAGTGAACGTTGCGGTCATGATTTGGAGAAGTGAATATAAGCACAGGACCAGGCAACGCCTCGGGCCAGGCTCCAGCAGGAACAAGCGAGGGAGGACCTTTGATTCCAAAAGAGTTTCTGGGGACTACGGGGTACGGGCGGCATAACAAGTGGGCCCACCAGGGTCATGGGAGCTGCAAGTGTGATTTCACACCCATTTCTTTCCCCTTGCACGAGTCAGACAGGTCTGAGGTTAGCTTTATGGGACCAAGGTCATGGATAGCCAGGGAATGCCCTTCTTTTACTTTCAGATGACAACAGCTGATGAGTCCCAGCCTGACACGTTCCAGTCTACAGCTTGGGCAGCGTTAATGGAAAGGGTCTAGACTGGGCAGTGGGCATCATGAAAGCTCTGGAGCTCAAGGATTCCGGCGTTGAGCAAGATGTACATAGTGGATCTTCAAGAAGCGCTTGAAGCTGCGGGTTGCAGGTGACTATGGAGTCAGCCATGAGGTGGGGCCCTGGATGTGGGGGCTGCCACATCCGAGGCATTGGCGGAGTTACTGAGCGATCTTGAGGTATTTTGGTACATAAGGGTACCATTTCAATGAGCACAGTAGGGGTACTCTATGCCAAAACCTGAGTATTCTTTACAGCAGCACCTCGTAACGTAAGCGACAGGGCCTTATTAGTCACTTGGGGGCATATTATCTACGGCCAGCAATAATTATTGCTGGCCGTTCATAGCGATAGAAATATTATCACCGGCTATCGCTGAATATTATTGCCATGATAACGCTATATTTACAACGCATAGCGGTATGGTGATAATATTTCAGCGATAGTGGTGTTTTCAATGGAACTGTGGTAAATAAAATATTACGCTCTCAGACTTTTAAAATATAAATAAGATCATGCATAAAGCAAGAGGCTGAGTCTGTGGTATCAGGTTCTAAAAGGGCTTTATTCCAATAACTCGAGTCAAAGGGAGAATATTTCCATCACCAAAATTGGATCTGGAAAGGGGCTCAAAAGTATTCTCAATATTCTCAATACATTATTCACAGAGTACAGTATATATACATTTCGCAATTGTACGTAAGCAAGAGAGCAAGAGAGAATGAGATAAGAGCATGTGGGCGTGTAAGTAGGCGTGAAGGTGGGCGTCCATGTGGGCGTCCACTTGATGATAATGGGTAATTTGTCATGTGTGGGTGGATACCTGGAGAATCCTGCAATGTCAGCAGAAATATTTGGCAGAGATGCATGCGCAGTCGCATGACGTGTGATAGACGTGCAACTAGAGGGAGAAAGGGACTTGACATTTAGCTCTACATGTGGAGACAAAAGTCTGGGGTTCTGTCAACCTAATCCCAAATCATATCTAACATCCTATGTTTAAAGAACTGTGTTATCCAAAAAGAGAGGTCTCTTAGGATAGAACCTTATTCTATACTGACTATATTGACTGTGAGTGCGTGTACAAGCGTCTAAGTGTCTACACAATATGCGGGGGCAGAAATCGTCCATAGTAACAGGGCTATGAATTACTTGCATAAAGACAGAGAAGCCGGGCCCTTTGCTCGGTAGCTGGAAGAATGTTTACTTAAACTACTAGACAGGAATGCATTGGATAGGGACGGAGGAGATAATCTTGAAGGTGAAATACAGTTCTTGGCAGGCGACGGGCTGGATCAGGCATCGTTAGCCGCGCAGGGAGTGAGACAAAGTTCATGGTCACAGATGCAGGCTCAGACTGGAGCTTTCAGAGGCAGAAGGCAGGAAAAGCTTGATGGCAGAATCAGGGCCTACTCGCCTGGACTGAAAAATAGCATAAGTGAACCATATAAAGCCGGTGGCCTTTCGTACTTAGGAATGGAATATCCGGCCCATTCATGGCGGATCTGAAAGAGGACATGTTAACGGTGGACGCACATGTATTTGCGTCTTCATAACTGGAACTGGAGGGAACATACATGTACTTGTGATTTATACATGAAACCGTTGGGGTCCAAGATAGGGGACATAACTGATCATAAAAATCCATATTTCCACATTCCCTCCTTGTCCCCTACTTGCCCGTCAAGAGATATCAATCTTCATCAATCCATTGATCTTTTCATATAGCATCATTTGTTCTTCTTTTTTCTTCTGGGACGAACGAAATCTTGGTGGTGGAATACACGATGTGGTACACAGACCACAAATCGCTGGTCCACATTGTAGGCATAAGCAGCAACTGAATAGTATGAGAAAGCCAATACCTAGGAAGGATAGGACCCTCCATCCAAAGGTAGATAATACACTCCAAAACCAACCGGACCAAGTCCAGGTGCCTGGATTCTGGTGTATCTGGCTTACAATCTTATGAAGGCGAGTTATGGCTTTATATACAGATGGCGAATTTTCTGGTATGAAAAATGCAACAGCTTGATTTGATGACCCTACAAGCTCCGCCCCTATCGGCCAGGATAACGTCAAGGACAAGACTATTTTGAAGCACAACAATCCGCATAGCAGACTGCTCTTCTGTTAAATTGCCTAAGGCGGAAATAGTTTCGTTCACTACTGCTTCAAGGGTTCTGGTTAATCTACGTATCAGCTTACTATTGGTAACTGTACCTATATAGGGAAAGAAACCTTTATTGAAATCTGTGTATTTTTCCCATGCTGTTTCAGTATAATCGACAATTGGGAGATCTCTCTGCTGTCTATTGTGTACTAAATGAGTATTTCTATGATAATCAGGAGGAGCTAGGAAAACAGGTGGTAGGAGGAATGCTATGTAACAGGTACCATCCCAATCTAGAGGTAGGCGTATATATGCGGTCTGGCCACATATAAAGTAGGAATGACGAGAAGCTCTAAATGTAGACTTGCCTTGATCACTGAATTTTATTACAGTGGTGCATTTACTATGGCCCATGTGTATGGAGCCATTCTTTCTTATACATAATTCCCCTTTTACTGGGAATACGGACATGGCGGGCAAGATTGGTGTAGCTTCAGATTCAACGTTCAGGATCATGAGGTTAAGTGTAAAATTACCTAATCCATATACTTCATTTCTTAGATCAGTTCCTGTTCTTTTGGGAAGTCCCTCCTTGTTAGGGTAGCAGACTTTAAGCAAAACTAAGTTCAGGTTTCCCCATACCCAGTTGTCTTGATAAACTGCGGAATTCGAATCTAGGGAATTAATCAAACTAAACAATGCTCCACAGGAGCCATTGTGTGTGAACGGATAGAGAAAGAGGGGCAAAACTCCCTTATAGTTCTGATAGGGGGGGAGTCGGCCACAGACCCAGCAGTCTGTAGCATTGCTAGTCTGATGTGAATGGTGCAGCATCTGAATAAAGGTATTGTTGCGTAAGGCAAGTCGATATGATAGCTCATAGGATGGCAGATCACTAAATGTGTGCTTTATGGTATCATTAGTGGAGGAGTGTAAAAGTGAGGCAATAGGAGGAAAAATAGCATGTAGTATTAAGCTGATACATATTATCATGATGCACATCTTGCTTTTTCTTATCAATATTATTGTCCAAGATCTTATGCAAGCCAGAATACATGTTCAACCGCTTCACCACCTAGTGGACTTAATTGATCAAACGGGTTCTGACTTCTTAGATCAAAGTTTAGCTTTGTGGAAACTTCTGGGGAGTCTCCTCTAGAAAATGGTGTTCAAAATCCAAAATCCAAGTTTAAAGTCTTTTTCTTTTGTAAAAGAGTGGTGAAGGTGCACTTTGACTTTAACGGCCGTCCCCGTGGTCCAGAGCACTGACTTTGGCGCCTTCCATCCAGGAGCGATGGAGTATTCTTTGACCTGGGTGTTGTCAGGGAAGGCGGCAGCAACCTGCGAACAACAAGAGAGTAGTGCAGACATCAAGGAAGCCAGGTAATCTGTCAGCATCAGTAATCTTTTAGGCATTGGAGTGCCCACATATTTGGTGGTCTACCAAAGACCACTTCATAGGGAGATAAGCCTGTTCTAGAATGAGCTACCATTCGCATGTAAAAGAGGGCAACCGGCAGGGCTACCATCCAATCTATACCTTTGTCTGCGCAAATTTTTAATGTCTGATTATGTCTTTCTACAAGGCCTGCTGCTTCAGGATGTCGCACACAATGGAATTTCCAGGTATACCCTAACAGAAGGGACACCTGCTTCATTAGTACCAGAACATATTTGTAACCTCTACATCTGTTTATTTGGATATAATCCATTTGGAGCACTTCAAAAGGGTGGTCAGGTGGATGGAATCCACCTTGTTCCATCGGAATGCCTTTACCTGCATTGAATTGGCAACAGATCATACATGTTCTGACCTTTTGTTTCGCTGCTGCACGCAGGTGCTTGTTGAACCATATATTCTGTAAGCTATCTATCATTGCTTTCTCTCCTAAGTGTGTAGGACTATGTGCGGTATTTATAATCACTTGTACCATTGAATCAGGAAGAAGCCATGTGGATTTGCCCTTATTCATCCAACCCTGATCAGTCAGTACCCCTCCTTGTTCCGACCATTTCTTTAATTCGTCCATAGTAGCATGTGTCTGTATGTCTTGTACATCCTTGGAAGGATCCCTAACTGTCATGGCTTTGGACACTTATTGAACCTGTAACTTTGTCATGTCTAGTGGGGTCTGAGCTGTCTGTTTAGCTGTTCGGTCTGCCAGATCATTGCCTTGGGAAATGGTATCTGTGGCTCTAGTATGTGCTTTACATTTTAGGATAGCTATGGCTGTTGGTAAATATATTGTTTCCAGTAGGGCTTGAATATGGGGGCCATGCTGTATCTTGGCCCCATGAGAGGTCAAGAAACCTCTTTCTCGCCAGAGAATCGGTGTAAATGTTTACTCTCAGGTGCTTAGCTCTTATGCACGCTTGTGTCAGGGCGATGAGCTCTGCTGCTTGTGCTGACAATATGTCTATTCTTTTAGTCTCTATTATTACAGTATCAGTAGTCACTGCATATGCTGCCACTAATTCTCCCGCCCCTGTCCTCATGCATGAGCCGTCAACTTATAGTGTTAGGTCGGGGTCTGGGAGTGCAACGTCTGTCAAGTCTTGTCTTGGTTTAGTCACGGTATGTATTACTTCAACACAGTCGTGTGGTGAAACGCTTTCTGTACTGGAGGGCAAAAGGGTAGCAGGATTCAGTATGTTGCATCGTCTGATCTCTATGTGTGGTTGAAATAACGTTGGCTCATAGCCTGTCAGTCTAGCTACAGTCAGGTGTTGTGTTTGTGTCCGGTTCAAGAGAACCTCTACTGCGTGTGGTACTTGTACTGTCAGAGGGTGGCCCAGCACTATCAAGTCACTTTGTCTTATGGCTAAGGCCGTTGCTGCAACTGATTTTAGGCACGCAGGCAAAGCCTGTGCTACTGGGTCTAATGTACTAGAAAAATAAGCACAGGGCTCGTGTTTTCCTGCATGATCTTGTGTCAGGACAGATAGTGCTGTTCCATCCCGCTCTGTCACAAAAAACATAAACGATTTGTTGTAATCAGGGTTTGCTAAAACTGGTGCTTGACATAAAGCTCTCTTTAATTCTTCAAATGCCACAGTGTGTTCTTGTGTCCAAGGGAGGACTTTAGTAGAAGCTGTATTAGGGGCTTGGACTAATTCCCCTGAAAGATCACAATAAAACATGAGAAAAAGGGGAAAACACCATACCTATTTCCTTGGCTTAATTTCTAAGGGGGCTAATTTCTAAGGGGCTTAATTTCTTAAGGGGCTAGCGGGAAGCGAACCTCCTCAGGGGTCAGCAGAAAGCCAATATTCTCCTCCTTCCCCCCCTTTTTGACAGGAGGAAGTCTGAAACAGATTTCACTGCTGTCAAACACTATCAAACCCTGTGTCTTGTCAACACTATTAATCCCTGTGTGTAGCTACTGGGCGTAAGCAAAATTATAGAAGATACACAGCGTATTTGAAACGGCGAGAAATCCTTCAAATTAATTGCACAAACCTCATTGTGTTAGCTCATAAGCTGGCCAAATGACATCTCATATGCAAATGTCCCTATTACATGAACCTACACCAACCTGAAGTCAATATTAATGCTAGGAGGCCCTAATAGGAATGCTAAATTACCTAAATATTCGGAAAACCAAGTTTAAGAACAGTTGTTAATGTTGATAATTAATAATTTATCTGCTAAAGAAATCAGTCATTTTGCAATAATTTCCACCTATACAATAAATAGCCTAATTTAAAAACAAGTCAACTTTTGGGGCCACCACTTACAAGAATGAGCTTACTAAAGCAAACTTTAAAAAGGAAATCCTGTCAGATATTTTCTCATTACCCTAAATACCGAGCCTCATTTGTCACTCTGGGGTGGCAGTCCTTATTTAAAACAGGCCTTTCAAGAGTTAAGATGCGAGTGCACAGATCATAATTGTTCCTTTATGTCCATTCTGGAAACCAATGACCAAGGCTGCCTGTCTATAAGAGAAAGGCAGTCATGTGAAAAATATTTTAGTCTTGCATAATTTTTCCTTTTATTTCATTCATCTCCAACACCAATTAGACATACACTGATAACGTGTTGTCTGCTATTTTGACAGCATGATAATGGTAATATCATGTCTGTGAATTTTAGTAATTGTGAACAAGTTCCAGCCAAGCGCTGTGCAAAGATCGCCATCGTCACGACTATCTCTGTACTTGCACAGGAGAACTTGGTATTAAACGCTAAACAGACTGGTCAATACAACACAAAAACAAAACATATATAAAATACATATGCCAAGCCATCAGTATACCAAGCACAGAAAGCATAGACAATTGCACTAACATATATAAAGGAGCAGCGATGCGCAATTACAGTACCTACAGCTCAGAGGCGAACATTCTGGCCTGCTTAATTTGTCAGGCTTTTAATCAATAATTGATTTACCTGCCCTATACACCCCCATCTGAAATCACCGTGTCAAGTCTGACACACAGAATCAGCAAGAATAATCAAAAACGAAGAACACACGAACCTGTTTGGTTTCTTTTATAAAAACAGAATCAGCAATAATAATCAAAAACGAAGAACACACGAACCTGTTTGTTTTCTTTTATAAAAATGAGCTATGCATCTTCGTCAACACAATGTACCCTAATGTCCCAGACGAAGACGCACCTCTCATCTCTCCTCACAGACTTTTAACCACTGGATCATTTATCCAATGCAACTGGTGGCAGCTTGTGGCCACAATTCAAAAATGTCTGAATTTGAAAATCGTTTTTATATAGGCACATAGCCCTTAAAATTCCAAACAAGAGCAACATTTTACTTTCTGGCCAGAAGCAATATAACATTTGCTAAAAAATAAAACAAATCTTCTCCATAGACATTTCCTCGGGGCACTTGTTTTGCACAGAATAGAACAAGGGAATCTTTCTCGACTTACATTTCTCAGCTGCCCTGTCTTATCAGAGAAGCTAAAAATAGCCCCTCAGCGCGGCCTGAGCCTGGGCTGCCAGCCAACTTTTTTGTTGTTCCGGCTGCAGGCATTACACAGATGCGATGTCACAGAAGCTTTCTAAGCAGTGCCTCTGTTCTGCTCCTCTCACCGGCCCCCACCTACACTGGCTACAAGGTCAGAATCTGTCTCCGATTTCTGTATCACATACTGCTCTACACAGCCCCCACCTTCTCCTCACTCTGAAGCTGTCAAAGACAAAAAGACTACTCAATTCCAGAAAAACTGCAATAATTCGCCCAATTGAAAAATTATTTTTATATACAATTTGCTCTCAGTGGGTCATAATCTTAACGTCTTGACCCAGCACATTGGCTCACTGGACCACCAAGAACACAAACCTGGATTCTGGAACAATTTAGCAAATTCGAAATACCCACAATTTTTCTCAAGCTAAACTTTTCACTAATTATTTTTCATTAACACTTCGTACATTAGGGGTGTCATCAAATCACAGGTGGTGCTCTTTCTCTAGCTACACCCCTCCCAATTCCCTTTTAACAACGTGAACAAATGTGGGACCATGAAAACACCAGCCATGCGCTGTTCGTTTGGTGGGAGGCTCAAGAACCTTTGGGCTACTATATCATTATTATATGTATCGTGGTACTTGCGGTGGCACTCTAACTGGTCTTTCTACTGGGGCCACTCTTGCTAGGTCCTCTGAAAGGACGGGATAAATACCAGCAACGTCAGTACTTCTTTCTCTGTCAGCCTGCGCTCATTTTACCTGCTCCACTTCTCTCTGCTTCGTGAAACACTTACTCTGACCTCCTATGTGACTCCTTGCGCCAAAAACTCAATGGCATCCTTCCAAGCTGGTCTACATTTTCTCTTTCATAAGAGTGTTTCGTTGTCCATCTACTTGTTCTGCTTTTACTCGTATACCTTCCTCAACTAACACGTTTTCTCGGGCTTTGTCTGAATCCTCCCTACTTTTCTCTTCTTTTCTGAGCGCTTTCTCTGTGCGTCTATGCAATTCTTTACGCCATAATTCAATGTCATATTTCTGTGACTGTCTGGCTGTCTTTTTCCATAACTCTTCTTCTACTCTCATGATGCAATCTGCATCCCATGTCCCAACTGCGGGCCACCTCCGACTTTCTGGTAAATCCTTGGTGTAGTCCACCCATAAATCAAGAAATAATACGGCATCTAGGCCATGCTTATGATACATAAAGTACCCTGGAGTGTCCCTAGGTGAAATGGGAACAGCTTCTTCGAGTACCCCTTTTCTGGTTTTGATCTGTCTTAATTTTGAAAAGAGCGGCATTTTTAGACCTTATTACTTGAACATACTTAATACAATAAAACACAATAATGAACAGTCATTCACACCACAATATGTAGAACGTATTTAAAACATTTAACATTTAACATTTAACGAACAACAATGATGGCCATTGGGAACACTAACTAGGTGATTCAGAATTATATACTAGACATACTAGATATACTGCTAAACAGTACAGATACACTGCTGAAACAGTGCAGACCGGATTTGTGTACCCAAACCCGTCTTGACCGGCACAACCTATGTGCACGTCAGAACGCCTCCCCGGCAATGGTACTCACCGGGTAGCTCGGAACGGAAGGCCTCGGAACTGAACTGGACTGAACTGGACCGGACTGGACTGGACTGGACCCGACTCGTGACCTGGATACTTCGGAACTTCGGAATCTGGTGGGCCTCTGTATACCTTGGACACAGCTCTCTCGCAGGTGGGCTCTGGGTAGGACAATCTGCGTTCCTCACCGCCTCGTATGGATGCCTGGTCGCAGTCTGTCCCCTTCGTTGGCCTGAGGGAGTTGGCGGGAAGACCCGCGACGTGCGCGCTTGAAGTCCATCACGGCTGTGGAAGGGGGCAAAACTGGACCTTCATCTCCGGCGTGTGGGGAAAGAGATTAAACTGTTCGGGCGCCATTATGTGGTAAATAAAATATTACGCTCTCAGACTTTTAAAATATAAATAAGATCATGCATAAAGCAAGAGGCTGAGTCTGTGGTATCAGGTTCTAAAAGGGCTTTATTCCAATAACTCGAGTCAAAGGGAGAATATTTCCATCACCAAAATTGGATCTGGAAAGGGGCTCAAAAGTATTCTCAATATTCTCAATACATTATTCACAGAGTACAGTATATATACATTTCTCAATTGTACGTAAGCAAGAGAGCAAGAGAGAATGAGATAAGAGCATGTGGGCGTGTAAGTAGGCGTGAAGGTGGGCGTCCATGTGGGCGTCCACTTGATGATAATGGGTAATTTGTCATGTGTGGGTGGATACCTGGAGAATCCTGCAATGTCAGCAGAAATATTTGGCAGAGATGCGTGCGCAGTCGCATGACGTGTGATAGACGTGCAACTAGAGGGAGAAAGGGACTTGACATTTAGCTCTACATGTGGAGACAAAAGTCTGGGGTTATGTCAACCTAATCCCAAATCATATCTAACATCCTATGTTTAAAGAACTGTGTTATCCAAAAAGAGAGGTCTCTTAGGATAGAACCTTATTCTATACTGACTATATTGACTGTGAGTGCGTGTACAAGCGTCTAAGTGTCTACACAATAAGCGGGGGCAGAAATCGTCCATAGTAACAGGGCTATGAATTACTTGCATAAAGACAGAGAAGCCGGGCCCTTTGCTCGGTAGCTGGAAGAATGTTTACTTAAACTACTAGACAGGAATGCATTGGATAGGGACGGAGGAGATAATCTTGAAGGTGAAATACAGTTCTTGGCAGGCGACGGGCTGGATCAGGCATCGTTAGCCGCGCAGGGAGTGAGACAAAGTTCATGGTCACAGATGCAGGCTCAGACTGGAGCTTTCAGAGGCAGAAGGCAGGAAAAGCTTGATGGCAGAATCAGGGCCTACTCGCCTGGACTGAAAAATAGCATAAGTGAACCATATAAAGCCGGTGGCCTTTCGTACTTAGGAATGGAATATCCGGCCCATTCATGGCGGATCTGAAAGAGGACATGTTAACGGTGGACGCACATGTATTTGCGTCTTCATAACTGGAACTGGAGGGAACATACATGTACTTGTGATTTATACATGAAACCGTTGGGGTCCAAGATAGGGGACATAACTGATCATAAAAATCCATATTTCCACAGAACATCGCTGGTTTTCTAGCGATTTTCCATTGAAAACAGCGATAACTGTGCTCATACGACCCTGTGGTCCTATCAGCATAATCCATCTCCCATTAAAAGTATGCCTTAGTCAGGAATTTAACAGACGTTAAATCCCTGAGTTAAGGCTGAGGTAGCACGATTTTTTTTATCGCTGCACCTCCTTGTTAATATCGCGAAGCTGCCTTCACGATATTAACATGTGTTGTTTTCACAGCCACGGACTTCTTTGCATCTCATTAGCGATGCGAGGCGAGGCTGTGAAAAAACGGGCTCTACATCAAGGAAACACGCGCTAGCGTGTCCTTGATGATATTGCGATATAATTATTGCCGCTTTTAGCCCAAAAACAGACGCTAAAGCGCCGATAATTATATCGCCAGCCCTTGCTAATTGCCCCTTGGGCGGTTGCCAGCCAGAGCAATTGGGGGCTCACCTGGTGATTCTCCACATTCCAAAGACATGAGTTCTACTTCTCAAATGGTGGTCCATGGTCTGTTAGGGAGGAAAACTCTCCAACTGGAATTGAAGCCCTGAATGGGTTGGCCGGTGTGCAACTATGGTTACTCCAAACAAATGATGGACGGAATGCTGACAATGCAAACATTCTCCCTCAGTCAAAAGATCTGGGTTACATCCATCGTTCTTTTGGCCACAACGCCACCCCAGTTTGGACCCAGCCATATGCAAATCAGTCTTGACCCTGTGCCCCATGGGAACAGTTCAGACCGAACTGCCAGGCCAGGTCCTCCCTGGACCGGAAATAAGCATCCTGGGACCGGGTTCACTTTGTTTACTCAGCGCTGTCTGCCCTTGGATCGGGAGGCATGGAGCAGTCTTTATGCTGCCCCAACCTTGTGACGCAGCCCACGGGTGGGCCAGTGAGAACCCCTCTGTATTCCCTGCTCTGTGGGTCATCTACAGGGGCTTGAGCGATCAGGGACAGCTGTTTGGAAGCGAAAATCATTTGACTCCAAAAAGAATGGGACAAGCTGTGGCCACTCTTCCAAGAAACCTGAATACACCTCTCATAAGGTTTGTAGTTCTTTTAAATCTTCTCTCCAGGCTAATGAAAGGGTGATTGGACATCTCTGTTGTAATATGTTAAGACATTTAATCTTGGTTAAAAATCTCTTTAATCTCTAAACTGTGATACAGGGCCCCCATGAGCGTGGAACATATAGACTAACAACTGCCAATACAATCCTGATTAGGGTGAGGAAATTGTACTTTTTATTTGTATTGTACTTTTGTTGGAAATTCTGGATTCACTTCCATTGAGGAGAATACTTTGATATTATAAGGTTGTGTGAAAAGATCAAAATTAAGTAGATCTGGGGATGATATAATTTAGTTACGTATTAAATAGATTTAAAAAAACGAAGACATACACATTCATTAAGAAACAGCACACATGTCTGCTTTTTTCACCAGAATTTATTGAGTTTTAGTCATTAAACATATATATATATTCACTGAAAAAACCATAGGTTTCACACATGTTATAGTTAGCGGAAATTTTACTGATAAAAAACCAGTGAAATTCCCCCGTTATAGTTACTGCAGGCAACTATAACTCACGCGACCGCAATCCTCTGCTGATGCTAATACTGTATTTAGACACTTATTTGCCCATGTCTTCTTCCATACATTTTTAGCTATACATATATTACAAATATTTTTTTTTCATAAAGACACATATGTCATCAGCAGAAGATTGCGGTCGCGTGAGTTATAGTTGCCTGCACTAACTATAACGGGGGAATTTCATTGGTTTTTTATCAGTAAAATTTCCGCTAACTATAACATGTGTGAAACCTATGGTTTTTTCAGTGAATTTGCAAGGTTTTTTAAATGCTAATTCCTAACTATAACGTGTGTGAAACCTATGGTTTTTTCAGTGAATTTGTACGGTTTTTTAAATGCTAAGTTACTTTACGCCATTCGTGGCGTGCGCGCCCACTTAACGCAGTTCGTTCCGTGCGCGCACGGTGTGCTTCGCGCACCGTGCACGCACAGTGAGCACGCGGTGCGCTTCGCGCACCGCGCGCCCACTTTACGCAGTTAGTGCCGTGCAAGCACGGTGGGCACGCGGTGCGATGACAAAGCAAGAAAGCACGTCAACAAATCTGTTTCTGCTTTCCTCCGTGACTATGGTATGGGTGCCATTTACCACAACAACTTGCGTTATGACATGCAAGACATTTATAGAGGAGATGGTGTGCACTTCAATGATGAAGGGAACAGAGTCTTCCTCTTGAACCTTAGACTCTGCATCGGTACTTACTTGTAGGTACCACTAAAAAATCATTTCATAAACACAACGGCTCTTTTTAGAGCCCCCTAATATCTAAACACTTAAATCTGATTTTCATTTTTTTTTTTTTTTTCCTACCGTACGCTTACCGTAAGCTTACCGTACGCGTACCCCGTGATTTTTTTTAAAATCAATAAATGTTTTCTTTGTACTTTTCTGTCCTTCTTTGACCCCCTTACAAATGTTAGGGGGTCTGTAACTCTCCTCATTGCCCCCTTTCCTTGTTTTCACTCTTTTTTTTCAGAGTGAAATACACAAAATGGCGGCCGCCGCTTCCTGGTTTCGGCCGATTCGAATGTTTACTAAGATCTAAGAGCCAATCAGAATCGCGCTCGCGCACGCCACCGTACGCTTACCGTAAGCGTACGGTAAGCGTACCGTAAGCGGGCTCAGATATATATATTGATTTAAAGGCTATTTTCTCAGAATCTACTGAACAGATTTACACCAAACCTACAAAAGGCACTTCCTTGACCTAGGGACTACCTCTCTGCCAAATTTTGAGTAATTCTGTTCAGCCGTTCGGGCTGTAGCTCGTTCTAAAGGTCCTATGGAAAAATGCATGGGAAAAACGCGTTTTGGGACCCCCCTTTTATCTCAGCCCCCGCTTGACGGATCCCCCCGAGACTTTCAGGGTAGGAGCGGAGCGTAGCGCCCCACCTATTTTGAGAAATTCGCGAGGATTCGTCGACCGGCGCCAAAGTTATTCAAAATAGAATGTTGAGGTTTTCCTATGGAAACGTGGTCCTAACTATAACTACCTACTGGCGACCGCCAGTAGGTAATATATATATACAGGGCGGAATTAATTTGCATTTGCTCCCCAGAATATAGGCAAGTACAAGAGGCAACACTGTTGTTTAAACCCGTTGGATTGTTTATGGATATATACTAGCTGATGTGGTTGTATAGATATACTCCGATATGGCACAGGATAATCACAGATATGAATTGGTCCTTTTATTATGTTTCCGTGTGAAAATCGGGTAAAATTGAAATTTGTATATACTGAACGTGATATTAACAATGTTTGTCCAAAATTATACTTGTCTAAACAAAGTCGTTGTTAACAATAAGTACCTGTGGGATACTAATGATACATGATGTATAAACCATTACAATATGGCGCTAGCGATTACGGGGCTATGTTAGTCCCTTGTTGCTGTTGTTGCACAGGAAATGTGGTAATGATACATAAATATGGCGGCTTCCGATGTGCCTGTAAACCATTGAGGAAGGCATACCCGAAACGCGTCTGGTTTTAGCGCTGTGAGTCGTAATAAATCTTTGACTCTCCCCCGCGAGTGCTGTGTCTTTTCTAAAAGAAGGGAAGACGTGGAGCGTGGATATATATATATATATATATATATATATATATATATATATGATGAGGTTTCACCAAGTACTACCAAGTACCGTCGCACTCCCGTAAGGACATAATTACCGCACAGAGTCCATCCACCATACTGTGAAATACGTGTTTATTCTTTAAACAGCTTACAGCCAGAAAATACCCTACGCGTTTCAGCGATACACTCGCCTTGGTCACGGGTAAATACAAACATTGAATTAGTGCATTATAAAGCCACAGCGTTACGTGTAACATAACAACATAAATGACGGACTGTAATCATTGGGGTTAGGCTTAAGAGATTGGCGGCCATCTTAGAGCAGTATTCTCTGACAAATAAAGTTTTAATAAAACATTGAGAATAGTACTGTTATAAGCAATAATCTGTTATAACGAGCCTACTGAGTTTAAATTATTTAACACCAAATAGTGTTGTTCAACAGAAACTGATACATGGAGCATGTCGACAAATTTATATCGCAAAAGGACAACATCTCCTTACTTCGTATTCATACTGATTGCCTCTGCTCGTATTTATACTTTATGCGAGGAAATTTAATTAATTGAATTGAATTAGTCCTCGAATACCTGCGCAACAGTTAAATAATATTGCTCCTTTGTAAACTATATATATATTCAATACTCTGATGAAATGTGTCATAAAACAATGCATGCTAGAGTACTGCTTTCAAACCCAAGTGGGTGATATCCGATGGTCAAAAAATTCACAATGGAATGAAATTTCATTCAGTTCCCCTTCACATTACATGATTCACAATTGCTGTCCTATCTCCATGGGAAAGAATATTACACCTTTCGAAAATTCAAACATAATTTCAATTCCTCATTCCTTACAAACCCCAGTTGGTGAAAACATTTACTACATTCATTTAAATGAAGAAATGCAAAGGATACAAGAAAATATATATAATAAAAAAAATATATGAATACATATATAATATTCCAAGTGGATAAGTAATGCTTTCCCTCTCTGAAACATGGTAATCAGATCATCTTCATTCCTTCTGACGGTTCAATAGAACTATAATAAAGGAAGAAGAAGACCAAATGAGAAAATCACATTGTGACATCAATAACATAATATGTTCTTAATGTAATTAGGTCCGTCAACCAGAGACATCCACAATGACAACGTATAAAATACCACACACATATAACACGGATGGACATAAAGAGGCACGCAATATTCCAAAATTATAAAATTATAAAGTTGTAAGATTGTGAACTAGTTGAGTTAAGCCAAATCATATCATAGCCAAATTTTTGGAGAGATAATTTCGAGTTCTAAAAGGCCTAAAATTAAAATTAAAAGGCAACACGTTCCACTGATCATATCTCCTTGCTCAGGAAGCTTCCCATACACTAGTACGATCAGTCCTACAGCCCACACACAATTGCTGGACAAGGAGGTTACTAATAAAGAAAGGGGGTATATGTAAACTGCTGATTTTTCCAAATTCTAACAATTTTATCAAAGTAGACAAAATAGACACAATAGACCGATACTATTCCCCTAGGTGCCATGACATCTCTTCTTCCGAATTCAGCCCTCCAGGGGTCTTAGTGTTTAGATCCAAAATGTACCTGGACTCTAATTGACGGAGTTTTCGTATCCTGTCTCCCCCTCTCTGTTTAACCTCCACTCTGTCAATCACAAAGAACTTCAACAAATTGCGATTGCTCTTATGAAATTCTTCAAAGTGTCTGGCAATCGGTGAAAGTTTGTCTCTGTTGTGGATTGCCCTTTGGTGTTCCAACACGCGTTTTTTTGCTGTAAACATCGTGCTGCCCACGTATTTCTTGGCACAGGGGCAAACCAAAACATAGACGCAAAAATCCGACATACAGGTGAGATGTTTACCTATGATTCTTTCGGTATCACTGATAGGATAATGCACCTTCCTCACATTGGTACTGAACTTACATGCTTTACATGACATGCATGTAAAAAATCCCTGTATGGCACTTTGTGAGCTGTTTGTACTGCTCACTTCGTTTTTGCACAGCTTATCTTTCAAAGAATCAGATTTCCTGTAGGTGATATTAGGCACCGGTCCTAGCCTGTCATCCAAAGTGGGTTCAGTTGAAAGAATTTTCCAATGTTGTTGCAAGCATTTACGTACTTCCCAGGAATTAGAGTGGTATGTGGCTATGTATCTTATAACCTCATCATTACCGTTTTCCTCCCCCTAAGTCTTAGATGTCAGCAACTGCCTTTGCGTGAATTTATTTGCCTTATTTAGCGCTTCCTCAATCACACTCGGGGTATAGCCTCTGTCCACAAATCTCTGAGACATACATTTACTTTCAGCAATGAAGTCTGCATCCAAGCTACAATTTCTCCGAGCCCGGAGAAACTCCCCATGGGGAATACTGCGGATCAAGGTTTTGGAGTGTCCACTACTTGCATACAGCAGAGTGTTCCCTGCAGTGGGTTTACGGAAAAGCTTGGAAATCAATCTATTATCCGAAACCTGTAGATGTAAGTCCAGGAATTTGATACTGTGACTACTCAGCGTTCCTTCAAATTGTGAGTTCATCTCGTTCTGATTTCTGTGGAGATGAACTCATGTGCCAATAGCTCAGACCCACCCCAGATGATAAAAAGGTCATCAATATACCGCAGCCAGAGTTTCACATGGCTACGGTATAGATGCTGTGTCTCAGACACCTGCCTCTCCCAGCACCCCATAAATAGATTGGCGAAGCTGGGAGCAAAGCAGGTGCCCATTGCTGTCCCTTGTTTCTGCCTAAACAAAGTTCCATCAAAAATGAAAAAATTATTTTCTAGGCAGAAAGTCATCATCTGTACTAGCATCTCATTATGCCTCAGAAACGAGACGGAACGAGAGTTGAGAAATTGCTGGCAGGCCTGTATACCCTGGGTGTGTCTGATTGAGGTATATAGGCTACAGACATCTAGTGTCATTAGTAGGTAGCCTTCTTTCCACTCAAAGTCCTTGATTAAGCTTAGAAAGTGTCGGCTATCCTGAATATAAGATGGTAACTTCTCTACATAAGGATGAATAAAATAATCAATATATTTTGATGTTTTTTCTAATAAGGAGCCCATAGAAGATACTATGGGCCTCCCTGGTGGATTAACAGCATCCTTATGGAGTTTGGGTAAAAGGTACAAGATAGCAATTTTGGGATTACGATTAAGCAAAAAGGCATATTCATCCCATTCCAAGATGCCTGTAGTTTGCCACAATTTCAACATCCCAAAATACCTCATGTTAGATTCCTCAATGACACTAGGAGACACCTGTTCATAGCAGTCACCACATTGTAGCTGCCGAACCCCTTCCCTTATGTAGTCAACTTTGTTCAATATGACTACATTGCCGCCTTTGTCCGACAAGCGAATTACAATGTTTGAGTCGGATTGTAAAGACGTTACTGCCTGTCGTTGTTCTCTCGTCAGATTGTCACATTTCCAAACTCTTTTCTTTGCAAGTTTTTTCAAATCATTGATAACAAGTGTCTCAAACGTATCTATCCCACAAACAGGTAAAGTAGGATTAAAGATAGATTTTGATTTAAATCTATTGGGGCAACTTAGGTCAACCTTATAACCCAACGATACGGCATCAATAGGTCCATAATCAACATCATCAACGCTTTCCACTTCCAGCTCTTTCAATGCAATCAGCGCCTGTATCTCATTGATCGTTTCACTAACTGGAATCTGATTATTTGCAGCTTTCGATTGTGTCTGAGTCTTAACTTTCAATCCACTCCACTTGTGTAGTCTGAGCTTCCTAGTAAAATAAAATAAATCAATTCTCTCTTGGGGATAAGAAAATAAAGAGGTTGGACAGAAGGATAGACCAAACTGTAACACATCATGTTCCACAAGAGAACGTGAGGAAAGATTTACCACATTGCGGCAGTTCTTCATTTTCCGCGTTTCTTTTGTCCCCTTGTTTCTACTCCCACTGGGGTTGTTATTTTTCTTCTTCCACCATCCACCTCTCCTGGATTGCTTGTGGATGAGGTTTTTTCTGTGGCTTTTCCTCTTCCTCTGCCTCGTCCTCGTGAGCCCCTTCCTCTGCCTCGTCCTCTGTCGATCTGCCAATTCGGTTGATTTGATGACAGGTTCATCAGTCGGAATTCCTCCCAAAAATTTATCGGCTTTTTTGATACAGTAGGTGTGGAAGTTTGCAAAGTTTACGGAGTTCCATCTTCAGAGACATCACTCTCACTGATATCACTGTCAATTTCTCCACTAACTTGAACCATATCCAGATCTCCCTGAACGCCTTTCTGCTTCAGATTATCATACTTCCGACTGAAAGTGAACACTCGACCCGATAAATAGTCAATTTTATCCCGTAGAAATTTCCTTTGCTTCTTGGCAATGATTTCTTCTTCATGTTTGTTAATCTTCTTTGTTATGTCATCCAATTTAGTCTTGAACAACTCTTTAGTTTCCTCTTTCTGAATCTCATCCTTCAATTCCATAATTTGCGTCAGCAATGAAGATCTTTCTTTCCATGCAAACTTGATCAGAATGGAAAGCATGCGATTGGAGCAGCCCATTAGATTTTCTGCCCACTCCTCCGCCAATTCTGGATCTGGATCCTCATATGAGGGAGCAATCAAAATCCTGAGACCACGAGGAACTCTTTTTTTCTTCTTGATATTTTTCCAGAGTGGTTGCTTCCCACCACTTTGAAATTTCTTTTCTCAAAAGTTTTTCGAGTTTTTGATATTTCTGAAGTATTGAGGTGGGCATCGTCAGCTCTTCTTTGTCTAATGTCTGCTCCCCTGTTTTTACAAACATTGATTTAGCTCTCAACCTTCTGCGAGACTCAATGTCCTCATCCATCCTGCTGGCTATATGATTAATTCGCTGTATAATTTCACCCTCCACAAGAATGAGCGGACTCTGCAGTTTTATAGCTTCACCCTCTCACAGGAAGGGAAGTCTGGCGGTATTCCTTACAGTCCTTGTCACCCCCGTGTCTCACATCAAAGACATCGGTCACAAGAAAACTCTACGTTGTGTATTCAGAGGGTCAGTACACTGGTGCCTTAGATATGCTTGAGGAAACAAGTGTACACCAATCATGCACAAGGACGCTTATAACAAGTGAAGCAGACGTCAGGTATTTACATCAGGCGATCGTTACCTTCCTGGTATGCAAAAAGCATCCTTGTTCGAATCACTTCCTTATCGTCAGTCAGTCGAGGCAGACAACCAGCTCCTGTCGTGTGTTCTTCAGCGTCCGTATAAACACTCCAAGCATTCCAGGCAAAACTCCTCTTTCCCAACGTGGTCAACCGGAGTTCAAATTACAAAACAATTCTTCACTTCCTCAGACACACCGGGACACTTCCAGCGCCGGTGCAACCGTGGGTCCGAAGACGCCCACAATTATCATGAGGTTTCACCAAGTACTACCAAGTACCGTCGCACTCCCGTAAGGACATAATTACCGCACAGAGTCCATCCACCATACTGTGAAATACTTGTTTATTCTTTAAACAGCTTACAGCCAGAAAATACCCTACGCGTTTCAGCGATACACTCGCCTTGGTCACGGGTAAATACAAACATTGAATTAGTGCATTATAAAGCCACAGCGTTACGTGTAACATAACAACATAAATGACGGACTGTAATCATTGGGGTTAGGCTCAAGAGATTGGCGGCCATCTTAGAGCAGTATTCTCTGACAAATAAAGTTTTAATAAAACATTGAGAATAGTACTGTTATAAGCAATAATCTGTTATAACGAGCCTACTGAGTTTAAATTATTTAACACCAAATAGTGTTGTTCAACAGAAACTGATACATGGAGCATGTCGACAAATTTATATCGCAAAAGGACAACATCTCCTTACTTCGTATTCATACTGATTGCCTCTGCTCGTATTTATACTTTATGCGAGGAAATTTAATTAATTGAATTAAATTAGTCCTCGAATACCTGCGCAACAGTTAAATAATATTGCTCCTTTGTAAACTATATATATATTCAATACTCTGATGAAATGTGTCATAAAACAATGCATGCTAGAGTACTGCTTTCAAACCCAAGTGGGTGATATCCGATGGTCAAAAAATTCACAATGGAATGAAATTTCATTCAGTTCCCCTTCACATTACATGATTCACAATTGCTGTCCTATCTCCATGGGAAAGAATATTAGACCTTTCAAAAATTCAAACATAATTTCAATTCCTCATTCCTTACAAACCCCAGTTGGTGAAAACATTTAGCAAAAACATTTATTTAAATGAAGAAATGCAAAGGATACAAGAAAATATATATAATAAAAAAAATATATGAATACATATATAATATACTTCATACATATGACATTATCTTGTTCGAGTTCCAGCACAATACAAAGGTTCAAAAATTTGATCTTTCGTACTACTTTGCTGTGATGATTAAACTGGTATTCGCGGTGTATTATATTTTATGCATAGACAGAACTATTGAAGCATAAACCTTTCCAACTAAACCTCCTATAAAACCATATCGATCCCTTCCCACCTTCCCTCCCATCCTACCCCTTACTACGGTCCAACAAGAGCCCCATAGCATGTTGTGCGTAAAATGTGTACGCAGCCCTGCTTCTTTCACCTTGGGTTAATCTATCCCATGCTTCATGGAGAGGGTATGTAATGTGGGTTATACACTGATATCTGCATTATGCACTCTGTACATATTCTCCTGTCAGATAGCTTGTTGTATACTGTATGATCCTGTGTGTAATATCATGGTGATGTCTTCCCTACGTCCCTTAACGGGGAGGAGAACTAGTGACCGAGAAGCCCTCCTCGCCTTTGAGCTTCCTCAGGATCCCCTCCCAGGCTCTAGCCTCCTCTATTGAACCCTGTCCATCTTTAGCATCTCTGATAATGTTCATGCTTTCATAGACAGCCCATCTGAGAAGTTCACATTTCCATTTGTCTATTCGAGGTCTCTTTGCCGCCTTCCAGTGTATCGTAATGTGCCGTTTTACTATGATCAGAGCCAAAGCAATACATTTCGAAGTGATTTTAAATATGGCGGAATTGTCCCAACAGACACGTCACTGGTGATTTAAGGATCTTGTGGTTAGAGACATCATTTATAGTTTCTATAACTCTGTTCTAATACTCAGTCAAGCGTGTGCAGTTCCACACCCTGTGTATCATATCCGCTCCTTCCTCTCCACATCTGAGGCACCCATCATTAGTGTTTGGGAAAAACATGTTAATTTGGCTAGGCATGATGTATGCTCTGGGTAGATAGTAGAAATTAATTTTTTCGAACTTGCCATTTCTAGGGGCATTGGGATTCTGCCCAACATTTTCATCCATTGTGCATCGTCAATTGGAGCTCCTGCATCATCTACCCACTTATCTTAGTATATGTAAGGGTGTAATCATGTCCGTCTTTAGGGCTCTATATAATCCTGTAACCGATTTGTGTTTACCTCTGATCGTACATAACATAGGGCATCCCTGGTGAAGTTCAGGTTCTTCTAGTCCCATATTCCATTGTTTCTTTATTGTCGCCACCACTGCTCCCTGTAATAGAAACCATCCCTCTGCCAAGTCAAACTCCATCCGGAGTTCCTCAAACGGTCGTATTGTCCCCTCATTATATAAGTCTCCCAGTTTAGTTACGCCTTCTGTAATCCATTCCGTCAAGGATCTCCGGGCGGTAGCCTGCATGGGGGTTGTTAATGAATGCTGCGGGAGGTCTGGAGAGTAAATATTTTCCATTTTTAGGTCTCGCCTAGCGAACACAGCGCATGCGCTGCTTCGCCTTGGCAAGCCTATTGTTGTCGGTTTTGCTAGAAAAGGGAGACAAAGCATGTGCGCGCACGGACCGGCAACGTGCACGCGCATGGCGTCTCCTCTCTGGCGTCTCCTCTCTAGCGATGGTAGCTTTCACGCGCTCCCACCACGCGCTTGTTAATTTTTAGTCCATGCTGTCTATTAGTGTGGGGTTAGATTGCCATCTAGTGGCTAGTTTTGATAGTCTAACAGCAACGCAGTAAAAATTGATTCTGCATTCTTTTTTTTCCCTAATAGCGTATTTTGAATTAGTATTAGAATTTTTTTAACATATATGGATATAGCGCATATATGCCTGAAAAATAAATCTAGCATCGAAACGTGTGCAAAAAAGATATGATAGACAAAATAAAATCCAAAACCACAAGTACAGAGTTACAATGTGAAACGCGATCTGCATCGTATTTGCAATGGTGATAACGTTTAAAATCGTTTTTAATCACATTTGTTCCTAGAGGTAACCTTTCAACATGCGCTTAAAAAGAATACGCGCTAAGGTAAGGTACAATCAGAAAGGCGAAGCACTCTAGCTACTGCTACCATTTTCCTCCAAATACATCTCTTTTAATTAGTATGGAGCAATATAGGATCCGGTCCGACACATAGGGCCCGATTCACAGAACTAACTTAAGACAAAATCCTAAACTTACTACCATTTTGGTATTCACCGAAGGCACTTACTCATTTTGGTATTCACAGAAGGCACTTACTCACTTCGGTATTCACAGAAGTTAGGAGTCCTCACTCTAGGACTCCTAAATGCCTTCTGTGAATACCGAAAGTCTTAAAGGGGCATATTATCAAGGATGGAGTTAAAAATTATTGCCGGTTTAGCAGCAGAAAGCTGCCGCTAAAGCGGCGATAATGGGCTTGATACTATGCCCTGGAGAAATCCAATAGAAGCCCATGTTCACACCAGAACATGGACTTCTATTGGATTTCTCCAGGGCATAGTATCAAGCCCATTATCGCCGCTTTAGCGGCAGTTTTCTGCCGCTAAACCGGCGATAATTTTAACGCCGTCCTTGATAATATGCCCCAAAGTTAGGATTTTTCTCAGTTTAGGAGTAGTAAAGTTAGGACTTCTAACTTTAGAACTCCTAAATGCCTACTGTGAATACCGAAAGTCTTAAAGTTAGGATTTTTCTCAGTTTAGGAGTAGTAAAGTTCGGACTCCTAACTTTAGGACTCCTAAATGCCTTCTGTGAATACCGAAAGTCTTAAAGTTAGGATTTTTCTCAGTTTAGGAGTAGTAAAGTTCGGACTCCTAACTTTAGGACTCCTAAATGCCTTCTGTGAATACCAAAAGTCTTAAAGTTAGGATTTTTCTCAGTTTAGGAGTAGTAAAGTTCGGACTCCTAACTTTAGGACTCCTAAATGCCTTCTGTGAATACCAAAAGTCTTAAAGTTAGGATTTTTCTCAGTTTAGGAGTAGTAAAGTTAGAACTTTACTACTCCTAAACTGAGAAAAATCCTCATAGTGTAGTTATTATGCTTGTTTTTAAAATGTAATTGATATGTCAAGTATACAGGAGTAAACCCTTTCACTAATTTCCCCCGAATTTCCAAAACTAAAAATGAATCATCTTCGATTGGCACTGGGCAGACTGATAATCTACCACCCTGACCCCTTACATTATTCTTATTGCTTGATTTTACACTCCTTGCATTTTAAGATTTGACTGGGGTGGGCGGGAGCAAGATGGCCACTTTGGTTCATTCCTCCTTGCGTCGTGGAAGCTCAGACACCAAATGCAGCCACCCACTAGCTGCTATGTACACAATTAGGATGCAATTAAGATACTGAAATCGACTGTGCTCATCGAAGCTCTCTAAATATTTTACTTTGTGCAACTCAGAAAATGCCCGCCCTATGAATAAGATTGCACCTGCCGCCCTGATAGGAAAAACACGTTACCTGCGAATTCTTCATGGCACCCAAGCATCTGAAAACACATGAAGGAATGAACATACAGTATTGCTTTTAAATGTATCGAGAAGAGACATAAATTCCCAGAATGTGCCACCTTTATCAACTTAATCTCAACCGCTATGCTCCCTCTGTCTGTATTAGTATTTATCTGACCCTAAAAGATACCCAAGACATCATCGGTATCTTCGCTTCTGGCACACTGGATTTATTTACTCCTGTGAGGACAACTCTATTTTATCCCGCAGAGATCTAGATTATAAATGCAACCGCTAGACCTCACCAGACCACATTAGACGAGTTCTCTTGTGAGAGGACCAAGTAAAAACGCCCAGCAGCATCTTAACCCCATATTGACTCATTGGAAGAATTCTTGCAGAGTCTACAACCCCAAGAGCTGTAACAGATTGAAACCCTAATTGTGCAACTAAGATAGGCATACTATAGTACTAGCTAATGAATGGAGCTATTTAAGCAATGCTTCTTATAAAACTGAAGACACTAACTGCTAATGCTAACTGCGTGTGTGTTGGGGTACGGAGAGTTGAGGGACTCGTGCGGTCCGTGTGGTTAGGAAGATATGCCGCCTCCTTGCAGTTTCGTCAACCCTCTGCACATTGTGTCTAGGCTGGCACAATCCCATGTGGTGAAAAATACCAGGGCCATTTCTGGCTTTGCTAAGTCCCTTGTGCCTCACTCCTCCTAGTGTAAGAACATGGGCGCTTGTAAACAACAAGCATTTGCAATGCAATAGGAATCGCATTTTAGAAAGTTTGACCTATTGGTATTGTAAATTACAATGCCTTTTATTAATGCAGGTTTTTAAAACACAAATAAAAGGCATTGTCATTTACAATGTCAATAGCTCAAAATCTCGCAATTGCGAGACCTATTGCATTGCAAATGCTTGTTGTTTTTTGTAGGCAGCGCATCCAACAGTATTTGGCCACCGCCCACAACTTATTAGGCCCTGTTTGCACCTGCTTCGGTCCTAAAATGATCTGTAGCAGCCCCTCTATCGAAGGCGTGCCCCGCTCCACTGGTGTCGGCCCTTTGAGTCTAGTATATACACATTTTGTGAGCCATTGGGTTTGCTCTCCTAAGTAGTAAGACTCGAAGTCTGGGGCTGTGCGTCCACCATCCCTTACCTGGGGCTGCATTTTAGATGATGCTACTCTCCTTCCCCTGCCCCATATGAGATCAATAAGCAATGAGTCGAGTCCATGAAACATATGTCTGGGGATTATCACTGGCAGAGTAGTATAAAAATATATTCATTGCGGTAATGCTAACGTTTCCACAATCGCTACTCTTCCTGGTACTGATAAGCGAAATATTTTCCAACAATGTATTCCCGGCCTTAGAGAGGTGATAGCATTTCCCACATTCCCTTCTAGTATACTCTGGTCATCTCTGAAGAGTCTAACCCACATGTATTTCAGCGATAGATGTTCCCATCTCAGTCCCATTGGGAGCAAAGAATCATCATATGTTGGTCTGAAGGAAAACAGGCTGGTCTTTTGCCAGTTTACACATAAACCGGAGACATCTCCAAAGTCATTCAACAAATGTATGTTTTTCACAGTCTGATTGTCTATCATTCAGGAAGCAAAACAAAAATGTCCCTATCAGGAAAGGCCTACGGGATTGTCCTCAGTCAAGTGTCTGATATTCACAAATTCTATTGGTTATCTCATAGACAAGATTTCATCATATGGTCTACATACAGTAACTTGTATATGCACTAAATAAAATCTATTAAAAAAACTTTTCAGTAAAATCAAAATTATTTATTGGTTATAAGCAACAAGCTAAAATGGATCACATAAAAATATCTTTCCCTCCCAAAATGGGTTACAATCTTTAATGAAATTCAATTAGTCACAATAAAAATTAATCTTTGTGAATACATATCATAAGAGTCGACGCAGCGTTTCGGTGATTTCACCTTCTTCAGGACTAAAAACAGTTTGATCAAATCTAAAAAGAAGGTAAAGTTTTTTCTTAAAATAAATATTGACTGAACAGTGCAATATACAGTACTACAAATCATGGCTACAGTATGCATCTTAAGTTTTAGATGACTACGTTGTGTTACTACTGAGTAAAGAAGACACTTGACAGTATAATAGTATTTATAAAGACACATATTTTGTCCAAATTTATATTGTTCTTATTATCGGATAATGATTCTTAAGCATTATTTAAAAACCACACACATACCTCAATTCTTTTGGAATAGAAGGGGGTAGACGTTTCAATAGACTATCCAAATGGAATGACCCTTCGAAATAGAGGTATCTATCTGCTGATGGTTAAGCCTATAATAGAAGTAGGTGTCATCACTTAATATATCCTCTACTGTCATTATTGATTCTTAGACATTACTTGGACTGCATTGGCATACCTTATTTTTAGTTGAATTAAGATATTTTTGTCCGCAAGAGCCACCGTAGATATATTCGTTTTTTCGAGAAAAGCCCACTTTAAAACTTTGGGGGATGGTTTCTCTAGGGCAACAAATAAAGGAAAAAATCGCATTCAATCACTGAGGTTTTTTTCTTTTTAAAATGCTCAATCTAATTTGTTTCTAGCATTTAATTACTACTGCTCACCGCAATACTCAGAGGCGTGTAAATCCTTTTCGTTTCTTCAATTCTTGTCATGTGATAAGGAAATTACATCTGACAGGTCTAAGAAAGTGAGTTTTCTCAATTTTTCACTTTCCTGTGATCGTTCCTATACGTAAAGAGAACATAATACATTATCGCTTTATGTATTCCTGTATATTACACATCCATTATATTTGCTTAGCATAATTACAGTCGTTTGACGCTGTATTCTAGTAACGTATTTTTATTTGGTATTGTTGTTTAGATTGAGCATTTTAAAAAGAAAAAAAACTCAGTGATTGAATGAGATTTTTTCCTTTATTTGTTGCCCTAGAGAAACCATCCCCCAAAGTTTTAAAGTGGGCTTTTCTCGAAAAAACGAATATACCTACGGTGGCTCTTGCGGACAAAAATATCTTAATTCAAATAAAAATAAGGTATGCCAATGCAGTCCAAGTAATGTCTAAGAATCAATAATGACAGTAGAGGATATATTAAGTGATGACACCTACTTCTATTATAAGCTTAACCATCAGCAGATAGATACCTCTATTTCGAAGGGTCATTCCATTTGGATAGTCTATTGAAACGTCTACCCCCTTCTATTCCAAAAGAATTGAGGTATGTGTGTGGTTTTTAAATAATGCTTAAGAATCATTAACCGATAATAAGAACAATATAAATTTGGACAAAATATGTGTCTTTATAAATACTATTATACTGTCAAGTGTCTTCTTTACTCAGTAGTAACTCAACGTAGTCATCTAAAACTTAAGCTGCATACTGTAGCCATGATTTGTAGTACTGTATATTGCACTGTTCAGTCAATATTTATTTAAAGAAAAAACTTTCCCTTCTTTTTAGATTGATCAAACTGTTTTTAGTCCTGAAGAAGGTGACATCACCGAAACGCTGCGTCGACTCTTATGATATGTATTCACAAAGATTAATTTTTTGTGACTAATTGAATTTCATTAAAGATTATAACCCATTTTGGGAGGGAAAGATATTTTTACCTGATCCATTTTAGCTTGTTGCTTATAAACAATAAATAATTTTGATTTTACTGAAAAGTTTTTTTAATAGATTTTATTTAGTGCATATACAAGTTACTGTATGTAGACCATATGATGAAATCTTGTCTATGAGATAACCAATAGAATTTGTGAATATCAGACACTTGACAGAGGACAATCCCGTAGGCCTTTCCTGATAGGGACTTTTTTGTTTTGCTGAATGTTGATACCCCGTCCCTTTGTGAGTATCACATTGGGGTAACTCCCTTGTTATTCTTGATTATCATTCAGGAAGGCCATCATATCCTCTGCATATAGCGCAATGTGATGCACCAGTGTATACCATCATACAGGACTCCCAGTATTGCTCTGCATGCCAACAGTTCTATCGCAATATTGAACAGTAAAGGCAATAGTGGGCATCCCTGTCTTGTGTCTCGTTCCCCTGTAAAGGAGTCTGAAATCACTACTCCAGTCTTAACTCTTGCATTTGGATCTGAATACAAAAGGTGGGTTCATCTTATAAATTCCTCCTCCAACCCCATTCTGTCCACCATGGCATACATATATACCGAGTCCAGGTCATCAAAACAAGCCTTTTCAATGTCTACGGACATAACACCTGCATCTGAATTGAGTGATTGCGCCTCTTATATTATGGTAACCACCCACCTGATGTTCACTGTTCTGTTTCAGTCCGGTATGAAGCTGGTCTGATCTGGGTGTATTAGTTAATGCATATAAGGTAATAGACGAGAGGCAAGCACACTACCTAATATTTTATAGTCAACATGGGCTTATCCGGGTTTCATCAGGGGAATCACCAGAGCCTTTCTTGCGGATGCCTACAACATATTAGCCGCCTTATCAGCTGTATAAATTTGTAATAATTGTGGAGTTAGTTGTTCCAACTAGGTAGCAAAGACCACCGCAGGGAGTCCATCTGTATCAGGCACCTTCTTTCGGACCATCTTTTTAACCGTTCCCAGGATCCCTTCAATTGTTATGTCTGAGTCCAATGTTTCGTCAGGATCAGGTGGGCGAGAGGGCTGGGGCAGCTATTCAGGACATCACTGATTGTGTGCTCCCTCTGGCAATGTCTCCCAATATATAACCCAGTGTAGTATCATCTCAACATCTCCTTTATGTCACTCTGTCTAATATTCTGACCCCCAGTTCATTCTCAAGTTCTAGAATCTGTGAGCTCTTTTTGTTGGATTAGCCAGCCAAGCAAGTAGAGTCCCAGATTTGTCCCTTTCTGCACGTGTTTTTACTATGTATTCTTTGTAGTAAAAATAAATGAGTTTTGCTACATACTCTGCTAGTTTCTCCTTCTCTTCTAAGAGGATTGTGTTTAGGTTAACATTTCCTGGGGCAGCTCTTTCCACTTGTTTTGAGTGTCTATGCCATGTAGCAATATATGTCATATTTCACTTGTTTCCACAATGCATTGTCCTCTAATTACTGTCTTAAATGCATCCCTGTCTATATGTATGGACGATGCAGCATGATCGTTTTCTGTAAAATAGTCCTGGATTACTTCCCCTATAGAGTGTTGAAAATGTGGGTCCTCTAGGGTTTCAACCTTCAGTCGCCAATTAACAATACAGGGTCGAGTAGGAACCCCATCCAACCTGACTCTAATGGGGTTATGGTCTGATATGGTTCTGGCTAAATATTCTGAATTGGTGATCACGGTTTTGACATCTGGGGTGCACAAGAATGTATCTAGTTGAACATGGAGCCCATGTAGGGAGAAATAGAAGGAATAGTCTTTGTCCAGTGGCTGTGTCGTCCTCCAGGCATTTGTGAGTCCCCATTGGACCTGCCAGTCTCTAAATCTCCTTGACAAATTTCTAGTGTGGTGTCTGGTAGTGGTGGGTGAGAGCGATCTAGGTCAACATTTCCTGCACAGTTAAATTCCCCACCTATAATGACTGACGGGGGTGTGTGTGTTGTCAGGAGCCGAGAAATGTTGTCAGAACATCTACAGTGGGGATATATATATATATATATATATATATATATATATGGCTCAAAAAATATTCAAATAAACTAACGTGATTGGCACTGATCGTTGGGTCCGTTCTTCGTCTTTTCGATAAAGGCAGCATTACAGACGATTTTACATTCATATATATATATATATATATATATATATTACCTACTGGCGGTCGCCAGTAGGTAGTTATAGTTAGGACCCTGTTTCCATAGGAAATCCGCAACATTCTATTTTGAATAACTTTGGCGCCGGTCGACGAATCCTCGCGAATTCCTCAAAATAGGTGGGGCGCTACGCTCCGCTCCTACCCTGAAAGTCTCGGGGGGATTCGTCAAGCGGGGGCTGAGATAAAAGGGGGGTCCCAAAACGCGTTTTTCCCATGCATTTTTCCATAGGACCTTTAGACAGGGCTACAGCCCGAACGGCTGAACAGAATTACTAGAAATTTGGCAGAGAGGTAGTCCTCAGGTCAAGGAAGTGCCTTTTGTAGGTTTGGTGTAAATCTGTTCAGTAGACTCTGAGAAAATAGCCTTTAAATCAATATATATATCTGAGCCAGCTTACGGTACGCTTACCGTAAGCTTACCGTAAGCGTACGGTGGCGTGCGCGAGCGCGATTCTGATTGGCTGTTAGATCTTAGTAAACATTCGAATCGGCCGAAACCAGGAAGCGGCGGCCGCCATTTTCTCTCTCGCACTCTGAGGGGGGGGCTGTAAACAAAGGCAAAAAACATATAAAGGGGCTGTTTAGACAGCGCCCATGCACATAGCCATGATAGTTGAGTCCTCAAAGATCCCCCAAGGCCAAAAACGGTAAATTTTTATTTTTTGAAAATTTCGCCGATTACGCTTACCGTACGCGTACGGTGCGCTTACGCTAAAAATTTTAATAAAAAAAAAATAAACACTCTCTGTGCATGGCATATTATTGTCATCACTTACAAATTAAATTTAACAGATTACCTATCACAAGGAAGCGCATAATATGTCCTCCATGTGCGCACGGTGCATAACGTGGGCACGCGGTGCGCGTAGCGCACTGCGTGCCCACCTTGCGTGTACGGCACTAACTGCGTAAAGTGGGCGCGTGGTGCGCGAAGCGCACCGCGTGCTCACTGTGCGCGCACGGTGCGCGAAGCGCACCGTGCGCGCACGGAACGAACTGCGTTAAGTGGGCGTGCACGCCACGAATGGCGTAAAGTAACTTAGCATTTAAAAAACCGTACAAATTCACTGAAAAAACCATAGGTTTCGCACACGTTATAGTTAGGAATTAGCATTTAAAAAACCTTGCAAATTCACTGAAAAAACCATAGGTTTCAGACATGTTATAGTTAGCGGAAATTTTACTGATAAAAAACCAATGAAATTCCCCCGTTATAGTTAGTGCAGGCAACTATAACTCACGCGACCGCAATCTTCTGCTGATGACATATGTGTCTTTATGAAAAAAAAATATTTGTAATATATGTATAGCTAAAAATTTATGGAAGAAGACATGGGCAAATAAGTGTCTAAATACAGTATTAGCATCAGCAGAGGATTGCGGTCGCGTGAGTTATAGTTGCCTGCACTAACTATAACGGGGGAATATATATATATATATATCGTAAAAAACCATTGAAATTCCCCCGTTATAGTTAGTGCAGCTAACTATAACTCGCGCGACCGCAATCCACTGCTAATGACATCACATATTACATCACTGTATTCACTAAGATACTGTTAATAAGTCAGTTATACAATTAATTTTACAAAAAAAAACATCCATTTAGACACTTATTTACCCATTTATTCTTCCATTAACCTTTAGATATACATATATAAATAATATTTATTTTTCAGAAAGATACATATTCACTGGATGATGTCATCAGTGATGTCATTTGAGATGTCATCAGTGATGTCACTGACCATGTCATGAGTGATGTAATATGTGACGTCATGAGCAGTGGATTGCGGTCGCGCGAGTTATAGTTAGCTGAACTAACTATAACGGGGGAATTTCAATGGTTTTTTACAAGTGAAATGTCCAGCTAACTATAACATGTGTGAAACCTATGGTTTTTTCAGTGAATATATATATATATATATATATATATATATATATATATATATATATATATATATATATATTCACTGAAAAAACCATAGGTTTCACACATGTTATAGTTAGCGGAAATTTTAATCATAAAAAACCATTGAAATTCCCCCGGTATAGTTAGTGCAGGCAACTATAACTCACGCGACCGCAATCCTCTGCTGATGACATATGTGTCTTTATGAAAAAAAAATATTTGTAATATATGTATAGCTAAAATTTAATGGAAGAAGACATGGGCAAATAAGTGTCTAAATACAGTATTAGCATCAGCAGAGGATTGCGGTCGCGTGAGTTATAGTTGCCTGCACTAACTATAACGGGGGAATTTCAATGGTTTTTTATGATTAAAATTTCCGCTAACTATAACATGTGTGAAACCTATGGTTTTTTCAGTGAATTTGCAAGGTTTTTTAAATGCTAATTCCTAACTATAACGTGTGTAAAACCCATGGTTTTTTCAGTGAATTTGTACAGTTTTTTAAATGCAATTTTTTTTTTTGTGATTTTTTTTAAATCTATGTTTAAAATAATATATGTACTATATCCTGCATTATAGAAAGGTTTTTTTTTTTTGGCATTTTTTTCCGTGCGCGTACGGTAAGATGACGGTACGCGCTCCGTACGTCATAAGTACGGTGCGCGTACGTAATAGGATACGCGTACGGTAAGCTGATGCTACACGCTCCGCACGTCATAAGTACAGCACGCTTACGTGATATGTGCGCGACGTACGCGTACACGCGGAAGCAACGTCGCGGTTACGCAGGGGCGTGTAATGCGCATGCGCGAGTGCATCTTACGTACGCGCTCCGTAAGCGCTCCGTAAGTGTCACGTTTGCGCATGCGTACTTGTTTACGAGCGCGTACCGTAAGTTTACGGAGCGCGCACGGTAGGTCATGTGATCCACAAAGAACACTTTTCATTGGTTGAAATTACTTTCAGTTCCAGAAACTTCCCACAACACACCCATTCCCCTCATTACTGCTTGAAAGAACACTTTTCATTGGTTGAAACTACTTTCAGTTCCAGAAACCTCCCACAACACACCCATTCCCCTCATTACTGCTTGTGATTCTCTAGGAGCAGGAGCTGAATTGTCTTTGGGATACAATGGCAGAACAGCAGACCTCTTCTGAGAGTGAGGCTAGCAGCAGCACCATCATCCAGAGAAGGAGGAAACAGAAGAATTCTTTTATATGGGAGTATTTTACTTTTCCAGAGGGGGAGAAAAAGGTCAATGCTCCACTGGTCACTTGCACACTTTGTGACCGTGTTTTATCAAGAGGAAATCCTAGGAAAAAGTATTCCTTTGGAAATCACTCTATGATGAGACACCTTAGGGATAGACATCCCAGGACCTTTGCTCGACATACTGGAGAAAACTCTTCAGTAAGTCACCAGAGCCCAGCCTCAGAAGCTCAGCCGAGTACATCATCGGCAGCTCAGCTGAGCCCTTCCTCTGAGGTGGGAGCATCACCTTCTTCTGCTCCTCTGGATATTAACCCTCGATTTGGGAGGGTTGTAATGAGGTGTATAACATGTTCTGGTCTTATTGTTTTTGGGGAGACCAGTGTTCCCCTTATTAACAATAAGATAGACCAGCACGTTTGTAGACGCTCATAATATTCCCATTCTTTCTTTCCTCCATCCCTCTATGAACCCAACGGCTCTTTTAAGAGCCAACCTTACCTCACAATTTTTTTATTTTTTTTTAAGCTTTCCTTTTTTAAAATTTTTTTTTACCGTACGCGTAATTCCGCGAACTTCGCGGAATTTCTCCGTTTACGCCGTACGCGTAGGCTGCGCGCATTCGGCGGTTTTAAAAAAAAAAAAATTAATTCATTTTTGGCCCTTGGGGGTCCTTCTAAGACCCCCTGACAAACGCTAGGGGGTCAGGAACTGTCCAGCCTGCCCCCTTTTCACGTTATCCACCTTTGTTTTACACCCCCTCAGACTGCGAGAGACAAAATGGCGGCTGACACTTCCTGATTTCGACCGATTCGAATGTTTACTAAGATCTAACAACCAATCAGAATCGCGCTCGCACACGGCACCGTGCGCGTACGGTAAGCTTACGGTAAGCGCACGGAGCGCGCCTACAGATATATATATTGATTTAAATGCTATTTTCTCAGGAACTACTGAACAGATTTACACCAGACCTACAAAAGGCACTTCCTTGACCTGAGGACTACCTCTCTGCCAAATTTCAAGTAATTCTATTCAGCCATTCGGGCTGTAGCTGTGTCTAAAGGTCCTATGGAAAAATGCATGGGAAAAACGCGTTTTGGGACCCCCTTTTTTCTCAGCCCCTGCTTGACGAATCCCCCCGAGACTTTCAGGGTAGGAGCGGAGCGGAGCGCCCCACCTATTTTGATAATTTCGCGAGGATTCGTCGACCGGCGCCAAAGTTATTCCAAATAGAATGTTGCGGATTTCCTATGGAAACAGGGTCCTAACTATAACTACCTACTGGCGACCGCCAGTAGGTAATATATATATATATATATATATTGCATTTTCAAAGTGCCCTTCAGCTTTGAGAGCGCACTCGGCAACTGCCTCCCATCGGGTTTAAACATGCACTTGTGTCAGCATTCCTGGAATAAATTCTTCGCCCGACGCGTTTCAGGGTACATTACCCCTTAATCATGGGCTGCTTGGAACAAACAGTGCACAAATGTTCTCCCTTTCAAACGTGATTTTATTGGCTCAATACCATTAGTGGGCTGTGCTTAGTGCCTTGGGCATGCTGGGACTCGTAGTCCTTGGGAGAAATTAGTACCTTCCCCACAGTGGGTTCGTGCACTCTTTGCGAATTAAAATCCATTTTTTACCTCTTGTAGGCTCCAGACCATTGGCACAAGTTCTCTTGGAGTTGGCAGATTGCGCTGGAAACGGGTTGAATGTAGTTTCAATCCTCAGCCTCTATACATTAGTAGATGGTGCTGCTCTCCACGACGCGGGCCGCCGTGATATTAATTGCATTTTCAAAGTGCCCTTCAGCTTTGAGAGCGCACTCGGCAACTGCCTCCCATCGGGTTTAAACATGCACTTGTGTCAGCAGTCCTGGAATAAATTCTTCGCCCGACGCGTTTCAGGGTACATTACCCCTTAATCATGGGCTGCTTGGAACAAACAGTGCACAAAGGTTCTCCCTTTCAAACGTGATTTTATTGGCTCAATACCATTAGTGGGCTGTGCTTAGTGCCTTGGGCATGCTGGGACTCGTAGTCCTTGGGAGAAATTAGTACCTTCCCCACAGTGGGTTCGTGCACTCTATATATATATATATATTATCTACTGGCGGTCGCCAGTAGATAGTTACAGTTAGGATCGTGTTTCCATAGGAGATCCGCAACATTCTATTTGGAATAACTTTGGCGCCGATTGACGAATCCTCGCGAAATTTTAAAAATAGGTGGGGCGCTCCGCTCCGCTCCTTCCCTGAAAGTCTAGGGGGGATTCGTCAAGCAGGGGCTGAGAAAAAGGGGGGGTCCCAAAACGCATTTTCCCCATGCATTTTTCCATAGGACCTTTAGTCCAAGCTACAGCCCGAACGGCTGAACAGAATTACTTGAAATTTGGCAGAGAGGTAGTCCTCAGGTCAGGGATGTGCCTTTTGCAGGTCTGGTGTAAATCTGTTCAGTAGGTCCTGAGAAAATAGCATTTAAATCAATATATATATCTGTAAGCGCGCAGGGTGTGCACACGGTGAAAAACCAGAAAAAAAATAAAAAATAAATACATAACTTAGCATTTAAAAAACCGTACAAATTCACTGAAAACCCCATAGGTTTCACACACGTTATAGTTAGGAATTAGCATTTAAAAAACCTTGCAAATTCACTTAAAAAACCATAGGTTTCACACATGTTATAGTTAGCTGTACATTTCACTCGTAAAAAACCAATGAAATTCCACGTTATAGTTAGATCAGGTAACTATAACTTGCGCGACCGCAATCCACAATGTGTCATTTCAGATGTCATCATTGATGTTATGAGTGATGTCACTGACCATGTCATGAGTGATGTAATATGTGACGTCATCAGCAGTTTATTGTGGGCGCGCAAGTTATAGTTACCTGATCTAACTATAACGTGGAATTTCATTGGTTTTTTTACGAGTGAAATGTACAGCTAACTATAACATGTGTGAAACCTATGGTTTTTTAAGTGAATACATATATATATATATATATATATATATATATATTTTATTGTAATATCCTTACCACTCAAGTGTCTGTCTCTATCTATCTTTTCCTCTAGGATCTGTAATGGTACCCCTGGCCTCACCCATATAAGGGTTTCCCCGTGCAAATGCAGAGTATGTTGTGAAGCTGGTGAAACCTCTGCATCTTTTTTGTTATGCCTACTCGTTTGCTGCAGTTAGATGGTTCTCCTGAAGGAGTGCAATATGAGCACCTCTTCTTTTTAAATAAGCCTGGACTTTATAGCATTTGGTCATGTTACTTAACACTTGGACATTCCACAATATTAGTTTATAGCTATTGCTATGTCCTGCCATTTGGTTGGAAGTATATTATGCGCCACACTGCTCCTGGGTGCAGTTGTAGAGCCATTCAGAGATCCTGAGTAGGTAATTCCATTCCAGCATATGTAGGCCACTGCTAGGACCTAAACACAGAACCCCCAACTCCGACCCCAGGATAGAAAGGCAACAACCCCATCCAAACCAACAATAACAGAACTAAACTTGTGCTATGTGCACGGTCCCAACTTGTAGGGTAGTGGGTGCTGATGTATGTGAGGGCCCAGGACTACCATCCCCCATCCATTCCAGGATGTCCGTGAGGCATCACCCCTTTCCCATCACCTTTAAGTTGTTGGTGCTTGTTGCCAGCAGCAAGCTCCAGGCCACCCACCCAGTACAAACAGAAGTGACATTCTGCATATCAGATACGGTCCTCAACTGATCGAGGTGTGATTTTGAGGAGATCTGTGCCGAAGCTCAAATGCAGAATACAAGTCTGGTCAGAATCAGTCGTGTGGAGCTCTTCTCCACCGGTTTTCGACAGATGGTCCTGTCCTGCATATTTTGGACTGGCCGCTGCTTCCACAGTTTGTTTGTCCCTTTGTAAATGTTTTTTGGTGGGAAAGGACTCACCCGCAACGCTGCCCCGGGGGTCTGGCTGTTGAGATGCAGGTACCCAGTGGCGTGGGGGCGGCGTGGCTCTGTTGTGAGGTTGTGAATATCCATTCCCACCCCCCTTGTGGATTGGTAAAAAATGTGGTACCAGTATTCGTTACAATCCAGACTTTTACCAGGAAGAGCATTCCCTATTTTTTATCCAATTGGCAGAGGTGTTTTTGAACCGTCATAGTGAAGTCTCAGAACACTATCACCTTATGTTTTTCTGTGTGCAGCTTTCCATTTTCTCCTGCTTTGTTCAGAATGTGATCTCTGTAATTTAATAATTTGGCCACCACCGGGTGTGGGGGAGCTCCCGGCAGGGGCAGTCTGACCGGTACTCTGTTGGAACATTCCTATGCAAAGACATTGGAGATGCCCTCTGTGTCTCTGATCCAAGTTTCCAGAAATGCAACCATGTGGCCTACCCTCCACACTTCAGCACTATGTTCTAACAGCTAAACTCTCCTTTTATGTCAGAGATATTTATTTTCAAGATTCCTACTTCAGGCTTCATTTTTATTAGAATTTTATCATTAGTCACCATTCTGTTCGCCCGCTTGCACTGGTCATCACGTAGCAAGTCAGTAGTCAGTGACTACTGTCGATTTTGTGTTCGAGAGCCTCTCTAATGTCTCTGATTGCTATGAGGATAGAGTCTAATGTGGCCATGGATATGTTGTTCCTATGTTGGGAGGATCGAAGCATCCTTTCCTCTGTGTTATTGTGGTAGGTGGTAGTAGATTGCTTGTCGCCATCAGGTGCTTTCCATTTAGAATACCTCCCCATCGCTCCACGGGGTACTTGTCCGCGCAGTACAGAGATATCAATTTTAAGCTGAGCTGCAAATATGTTGGTTTATGGTACCAGCCCTTTACAGTTACCACAATGGTCTGCCACCTGCTACATGGGGCTTGGTGTTAAATAGTGTCTTTTAGCAGAGATGCCCAAGGAACATGGTAAATATACATGCATGTTCGATTAGTGATTACTGATAGCAGCTTTGTTGTAAAACGCAATCTATCCAACTCCTCACAGTCCGTACCAATGTATCGGACCCCGCCGGTCCCACAACTCCTGGACCCCAACCTACACTGGGTTCCTCCTAGTGCTTAATTTGAGCAGGTGGTTTCTGGTGCTCCGCACATGCGCTTAAATGTCAATATCGGGTCTTGTGACAGTCAGCCACATGGTGGCGCTGTCTGACTAATTTAAAGATGACCATAACAAAAGTTAATTATCAATTCAATATACATTAAAATGACTATTACCTGCTGCCCAAGCCAAAGTTATAGATTTGGGGGCCTAGAAGAGACTGAATTGTCACTCTTATGCCCTGCGTGGTAGGTCTGAATTCTATCGCTGTTGAGGGAGGGCAGAGGCACGTGCACTCCAGCCCAGGCAAGTCCCGGGATCCGCTCTGTCACAGCTCCGTTCAGGTCACTGCGTTCTGGTTCCTCTTTCCCCAGACTACAGTGGGGGCTCGGCCTGACCTTCGACAAGCGCATACAACCCGGGCCCAGGAGTCCGCGGGGAAATCGGAGCGCACGTTTTCTCCTCCCGGTGAATGCCAGGTCACAAACAGCATGACTAAAGCATCTCTTCTGGCTGCTCTCTTCATCCCAGCAATGCTTCGGAGAAACTCCCCTCACCTCCGCCTCACCTCACGGTCCCGGAGAAATAAGAGATTTGGGGGCATATCAACAAGGGGCGGGCGATAATATTATCGCCGCTTTAGAGCCTGTTTTCGGGCGAAAAGCAGTGATAATATTATCGCATTATCAACAAGGACACGCTAGCGCGTGTTTCCTTGCATTAGCGCCCCTTGTCAGCACGCCTCCAATCGCATCGCTAATGAGATGCAAAGGAGGCGTGCCTGACAAAGCACCATGGGAAAATATCGCTAACCCAGTTTCGTCATATTAACAACGAGGGTTGGCGATATTTGAAATCGCGTTAAGTATGCCTTAACGCAGAAATTTAACATCTGTTAAAATCCTGACTGAGGCATACCTAACATGGGGGGTGGATTGTGTGGCTAAGACCACAGGCCCTATCAACAAGGATATCGCCAGTGGCGTGGGGGCGGCGTGGCTCTGTTGTGAGGTTGTGAATATCCATTCCCACCCCTCTTGTGGATTGGTAAAAAATGTGGTACCAGTATTCGTTACAATCCAGACTTTTACCAGGAAGAGCATTCCCTATTTTTTATCCAATTGGCAGAGGTGTTTTTGAACCGTCATAGTGAAGTCTCAGAACACTATCACCTTATGTTTTTCTGTGTGCAGCTTTCCATTTTCTCCTGCTTTGTTCAGAATGTGATCTCTGTAATTTAATAATTTGGCCACCACCGGGTGTGGGGGAGCTCCCGGCAGGGGCAGTCTGACCGGTACTCTGTTGGAACATTCCTATGCAAAGACATTGGAGATGCCCTCTGTGTCTCTGATCCAAGTTTCCAGAAATGCAACCATGTGGCCTACCCTCCACACTTCAGCACTATGTTCTAACAGCTAAACTCTCCTTTTATGTCAGAGATATTTATTTTCAAGATTCCTACTTCAGGCTTCATTTTTATTAGAATTTTATCATTAGTCACCATTCTGTTCGCCCGCTTGCACTGGTCATCACGTAGCAAGTCAGTAGTCAGTGACTACTGTCGATTTTGTGTTCGAGAGCCTCTCTAATGTCTCTGATTGCTATGAGGATAGAGTCTAATGTGGCCATGGATATGTTGTTCCTATGTTGGGAGGATCGAAGCATCCTTTCCTCTGTGTTATTGTGGTAGGTGGTAGTAGATTGCTTGTCGCCATCAGGTGCTTTCCATTTAGAATACCTCCCCATCGCTCCACGGGGTACTTGTTGGCAGTTCGGGCTGGACTGTTCCCATGAGGCACAGGGTCAAGACTGATTTGCATATGGCCATGTCTGAACTGGGGTGGCGTAGTGGGCAAAAGAACGATGGATTTAACCCAGATTTCTTGACTGGGGGAGAATGTCTGCATTGTCAGCATTCCGTCCATCATTTGTTTGTTGTAACGCTTTTCGCCCTAAGTGGGATGGGTATTCCTAGACGTGGGACCCGTGCTCACTACGCCACTGGAGTCAAGCTATCCTGGCTGATGACGGCTGATAGCCAGAAACCGGTCCTAGGATGCTTGATTCCGGTCCAGGGAAGACATGGCTTGGCAGTTCGGGCTGGACTGTTCCCATGAGGCACAGGGTCAAGACTGATTTGCATATGGCCATGTCTGAACTGGGGTGGCGTAGTGGGCAAAAGAACGATGGATTTAACCCAGATTTCTGGACTGGGGGAGAATGTCTGCATTGTCAGCATTCCGTCCATCATTTGTTTGTTGTAACGCTTTTCGCCCTAAGTGGGATGGGTATTCCCAGACGTGGGACCCGTGCTCACTACGCCACTGGAGTCAAGCTATCCTGGCTGATGACGGCTGATAGCCAGAAACCGGTCCTAGGATGCTTGATTCCGGTCCAGGGAAGACATGGCTTGGCAGTTCGGGCTGGACTGTTCCCATGAGGCACAGGGTCAAGACTGATTTGCATATGGCCATGTCTGAACTGGGGTGGCGTAGTGGGCAAAAGAACGATGGATTTAACCCAGATTTCTTGACTGGGGAGAATGTCTGCATTGTCAGCATTCCGTCCATCATTTGTTTGTTGTAACGTTTGTAGACACCCGAGCAGCTTGGGGGCAGTTAGGGGCAGATTTACAAGCCCCTTGCGCCACTTTTGCGTCACTTTTAACATGGGAAAAGTGACGCAAAAGTGGCGCAAGGGTCTTGTAAATCTGCCCCTTAGTCTGGTGATACTAGTTTTAAATGGGCCGGTACTGTCCGGTACTGAGTACCGGCACATTTTTATTTTGAGAGGGAGAGTATCGGCCCTTCTCAAGAGAAATGTATTACTTTTAATTGGGGAGTACCGGCACTTCTCAGAAACAAGTAGGCACTCTCTTACAGAGTACCTGCACTTCTATTTTTCCATTTCAAGCACTGGATATTGTGTTTTGTTAGAAAAGAATGGTTGGCCCATTGTATTCTTTAATAATGGTGTGAAAAATAAAGTGTCTTATTGTGTCAGACATGTATACAGTCTACTAAGTGTACGGATGCATTTACCGAAGATGTCCTAAATGTTGTCAAACCAGGTTTTAGCTAGAATGCAGTGAGTCTTTAGGGGCTCTAAACAACATGGGGGAGACCATGGGTGCCTCGTAGGCGACGACATTGCGGCACACATCACTCTTAACCACGGGCTCTTACACTACAAGAAACACTTAGAACCTCAGCAAAATACGCTAATGGATCCAACCCATTTAATTTGGGATTGCAAATTTCAGACCAAAGCTGAGCCCAATTCTGCTCCCTAAAGATGCTCATAACTCTGCTCCCCAAAGATGTGCCCAACTCTGCTCCCCAAAGATGTGCCCAACTCTGCTCCCCAAAGCTGAGCCCAACTCTGCTCCCCAAATCTGCCTCCAACTCTTCTTCCCGAAGATGAGCCCAACTCTGCTCCCCAAAGATGAGCCCAACTCTTCTTCCCGAAGATGAGCCCAACTCTGCTCCCCAAAGATGAGCCCAATTCTGCTCCCCAAAGCTGAGCCCAACTCTGCTCCCCAAAGCTGAGCTCAATTCTGCTCGCCAAAGATGAGCCCAACTCTGTTCCCCGAAGATGAGACCAACTCTGCTCCCCGAAGATGAGCCCAGCTCTGCTCCCCAAATCTGCCTCAAACTCTGCTCCCCGAAGATGAGCCCAACTCTGCTCCCCAAAGATGAGCCCAACTCTGCTCCCAAAAGCTGAGCCCAATTCTGCTCGCAGGCCTTCAGTATCTTATAGGAGTCCGCCAGGCCTCATTTCTTTTCAGTACCTCCAAGAACCCTTTGGCAGGTCTGTGCACTCATCAGGGCTCCTTCCACCAGTCCACAGCATACTTTACATCTTAGGGGAGGCTTTAGAGTTTGGTGGACAGGCGACTCCATCACAAACGTGACAGATATCCCGTCCACTTTATTACGAGTGCCTTAGGATATGATTTGCTTGTAATAAGGCAGACACGATACCCGTCAGGCCTGTGACAGAGTACACGTCTGCCACACTCTGAATCAGGCTCTAAATCTCGTTTAGTGAACATGGGGTCTATCTTGCATCATAAATAGAGTAGCTGCATTGAGCTACCACTAACTAGAAGCCACCTCTTCAAACGACCAGTGCACTGACACCACTACATCGACAACAATCTGAGCCCTACTTTTTATCCCCTATCTCTAGACCTAACTCTAGCAACCTTTAAACATACACTTACCTGGGGCTAATTTGACCCTCACCCTGAAGTCTAGTCCTAATCCTGGACCTTGAAGTGACTTTAATTGTAAACATAACCCTCAAACTAAGGCTAACCCTAACTCTTACCCTGTCCTATACCTAACTCTACCAATTCCCTAAACCCTATGACAATCAGTGCACTTTGTTCCTTATCAATAGTAGTCTGCTCAGTAGTGGTCAGTGCTGATGTAGTGTCTTCTATGTAACTGTACATTGATGGAGTGAATTCAACATAATGGCATCTTATGTGAAATTGCACAACGCTGTAGTGAATTTGATGTAGTGGTATTCCCAGTAGGGCCAAGTGTTGATGCAGTGCCTTCTGTGTCATTGCAAATCAATTAAGTATATTCAACATAATGGTATTTTCAGCAGCATTGGTAGGGTTTGGTGCAGTGCGTTCTATGTAATTGTGCATTGATGGGGTGAGTTCGGTGGAGTTTTATTCTCAGCAGCAACTGTAAGGGTCAATGCAGGACTGTATTTGCACTTTAATGGGGTGAATTCAGCAAAGTGGTATTCTCTGGAGTGGTAAGTGTTGATGCCGTGGCTTCCATGTAATAGCACATCAATGCAGTGAATCAGACATAGTGGTATTATGAGTAGTGGTAACTGTGGATGAAGTCAGCGGCGGCTCCTCTGCTAAGGTGGAGGAGTGTCGCCCCACTACTTTTCAGCAGTGCAAAAAAAGTAAAAGAAAATGATAATAAGACAATGTTACTATCATTTTATTTTTCCCTGCTAAAGCCAGTTTTGGGTCGATGCATGGCTTGGCTGTCATCACAGCCAGCAAGGGGAGGAGTGGTTGGTGCACTTAAGTGTACAGGACGGTTTGGCCGGCTGTATTGGGCCGGCCAAGCAGTCCTGCGCTCTTAAGGGCATATCAACAAGCGGCAGCGATAATAATCGCTGGCCACGTTTAGCGTGCACATTTCTAACGCCGTCTATCGCCGGATGCTACCGCCCGGTTAGCGCACTATCAACAACGCGCTTCGCTGCGGCGATAGAAATCCCGGCAATAGCGGCGAAAAGCAGCAATATCGCAGGATTTCCAGCGATACAAAACAGCGTTAGGGAAAACATTGGAGATAGGGAGATGAGGACTTAGCATTACAATCCACCTCCCATGATACATATGGCTAAGTCGCAAAATTAGCAGGCGTAAGAAACCGGCGATATACCCGGTTAGCTCTACTTTTTATGTCGCTAGGTGGGTTGGCGATTTCCTTGTTGATAGGGAGAAGCTGTGTTAGCGATTATTTTTGCTGAATTTCAGTCGGGAACGCCTACCTCGCATCTCATTAGCAATGCGAGGCAAGGTGCAAAGAAAATGGACGCTAAGGCAGGGATTCACACGTTAGCGTGACCATGCTGATAGGGCGATAAAATTATCGCCGCTTTTCGCCCAAAAACGGACGCTAAAGCGGCGGTAATTTTAACGCCGGGCCTTGTTGATATGCCCCTTAGTATGTTGTCCATCCAGCGGTATTGCACAGCCTGGGTGGAGAACATGCACAGTCTTCCACTCCCTGTCTTGGCGCCGATCCAGGCTGCTTAGATCAATCACGATGCTGCTATAATGCTGGTGACGGTAGCGTTGTACTTGGCTTAGGGGAGTCTGTGTGCTTCCTGCTTCTGGGAAGAGAAGCGGAGGAGAGACGACGGAGGAGTGACAGCGACTGTGCAGAGGTAAGTGAATTTGTTTTTTTTTAACCCCCGCCACCCCGTTCCAGCCGCCACTGGATGAAGTGCCTTCTGTGTCATTGCACATCGGTGCAGTGAATCAGACGCAGTGGTATTCAATACTTAGCTGTGGTAAGTGTTGATTCAGTGCCTACTAGGAGAAGTGTGGCTCACTGGTTAGAGTAGGCAGACCTGGAAGTAGAGGTCAGCCCGGGACCAGGGTTCAATTCCCGGCTCGGCTGGGTCTTGAGTCCATAAATTGTCCATGGACTCGATAATTCTCGCTCCAGTGCATACTCGATTCATGGGTTCACACTCTGCGACTCTGGGCAATAGCTTGCTTAATCTCCACAATGGCCCCTCGCGGCGGGATGCCTGGCTTTCACCTTGTGGATGCCCTGCTGGGTTATCTCACAGGGGAATACCAGGACGGGTTCCCTAAGCAAGCGCTTAGAGACCGGTTGGTGATTTGCGCTATATAAATATCTGTACATTTACATTTACATTTACTGTGTCATTGCGCCTCGATAGAGTGAAGTGGATGCCGCGAAATTCTCAGCAGTGGGAACTGTTGGCGAAATACCTTCTGCGTGATTCCTTTTTGATTAAGTGAATTCAGTGCTGTGGTGCTCTCAGTAGTGGAAAATGCCGATGCAGTGTCTTCTGTGTAGTTGAACAGGAGTGCAGTGAATTTGACTCCATGGTATCCTCAGTAGTTGAAAATGTCGACGCAGCGCCTTTGGTATAATTGGATATCAATGAAGTGATTTTTTTTTGCATTTCGTTTATATTAAGTTTTGAAAGCTGTACAGTACAGTGATTTATATGATATTTTCAACAGGCAGTGTTACAACACTATAGTCCACCGTACAATGAGGAGGAGGGTCAGGGTGCCACATTTTATGAAAGGGATACTGAGAGAGAAAACATAAACAGTTAAGAAAAAAGAAAACAAAAACCTACTGGGGTTGGAAGAGGGATGGTGGGGTTGTGGGTCCATAGCTCCTTCAGAGGATGGTTTCAGGTGGAACACTTTTGAGGAGTAATCAAAATGGTGTGGTGCGGGGTTGGGCCAGGTCAGTCTACGGATATTGTCCTATAGTCAGTGCACTTCGTGGCCGAGAGAAATGTGTAGGTCCGGATTAAAAGTGGGCTCCAACAAGGGGAGCAGTGTAGGAGAGAGTCCTCTGGGGTCCTCCATGATCACGCTTGAGGGAGAGCATCCCCACGTGGTGGGAGGTCGACATTGGAAAGCGATGCTTTTTGGGCAAGAACCAGGGTATCCCAGAGGTCTGCAATGGGTACTCGGCAGAGACCCCGTTTCTCTTCTCTGCGCAGAGAAGTTCCTTCGGCATGTGCCCAGTCCTGAAGGTCCGATGCCAAGAGGACAGGGTAGGAGGGATTGGAGCTAACCATCTCCGGGAGTTGGCACGGCGCACTAGGAGGAGAGCGAGGTCCAGCAATCTAGTGATGAGCTTAGGTCTCTCCGGGAGGAGGTATCCCTCCAAGAGGGCTGTTCCTGGAGAAAGTTGCAGTGGTCTATCCATGAATTGTGTTAGAGTGGAGAGCACTCCGGACCAAAAGGGCTACACTGTGGCGCAGTCTCATAACATGTGGGTCAAGTGTGCTGGCGTCTGTTGACATCATGGGTGATTCGGAGAAGCTAAGGGGAAAAAATATCATTTTTGGGAAGTCCGATATGCTCTGTGGAGAATACATGTTTATATAAATGCGCATTATGAGGAATTTGTGAGGGGTATTGTACTGTGGCTTGCTAATCTTCATCATTGAAGACTATGCGGAGTTCATGTTCCCAGTCAGACTTAAGTGTGTGTAGGGAGATCCCCGCGTGAGTCCAGACCCCTCTGTACAGCCAGGGCACTAGTCTCCTCCTGTGCCCCATTGTGTGAAGAGCCTATAATACAGCGTGTGTGGGTGGCTCCAGTCGGATCGCCTGCCATATCCAGTGTATTGCAAGTTGAATTCTACTGTATGTGAGGAACTCTCCCGAGAGTAGGTCCTTGCGGTCATTCAGGGCTTCAAAATCAATGAGAAGGCCATCCTCAAACAGGACAGGTCCCCCTTGGTACACCTGCCCACAGGCTCCCAGTGTGTCAGGTTGCTGGAAGAAATTAGCACTGGTCGAGTTGGGAGACCCTTTAGTGACATAGCTGGGGTGTAAGGAGGCGCAGCCTTAGTGTATTTCGAGGCATTCCGCAGACAGAGGCACACTACCTCTAGGCGAATAGAGCACTTCGGGGGTCCATTAGTATATGCCAGTCAACCCAACCAGGAAGGGGCCAGCATGTGCAGCCTCCACTGAGCGCCCCCCCCAACCCCAGGCAATCCGACACGGTAGGGCACCATGTGGTGAAAATGGGTGGCTGCGGAGGGCCCCAGAGCAGGGGATCCAAACTCTCAGGTGCGACCCAGTAGTCACCCCAAACAGGAAGGGGGGCAGTATGTGCAGTCACGCGAATCACCTACTCCAAACCAGGCAGTTGGTCATGGAGTAGAAGGAGTTGCCAAATGGGTATCTTTTGCTCCTTCTCTTTATTTGAAGTGAAGAAGACAGGTCTCTTTGAGTTTATTAGAATTTTGAAACGTAAGACATTTTCTCGCCATTACCTGCAATACATATGGAGGTAGAGTACACTCTGGTAATTTCTGAGACAACTATCAAGGATCTGTATGAATTACAAGTATTGGTGAGCGTAGAGGATGGGACATCGCGTGATATAGAGGATTTGGCTAGAGATTTGTATATTGAGGTACATGTTATTTAGAATAGTGGTCTACAGGAAAGATCTATCTTTATTCCTAATTTGTCAAAAGACAATGTCATTGATGTTTTTTGTGAACTGTTAGAATATTGAGAGAATGACATGTAAACACGATTTGAACACTAAAGAGAAGAAAGCTTTGCATAATCTATGAAGCGACATGAACATCATTATTCGTCAGTCTGATAACGATGAAAATGTAGTTGTTTTTTATTTTAAAAGTTATGATTTGGAATCTAAATAACAATTTACGGTGTCTTGTGATTATGTGAATTGTAGAGCAATACCTATGTTGACACTCACAGAAATGTCATTGTCTTCTTAACAAGTGGTTTCAGAAAGGAATGTTGGACCATAAGGAGGCAAAATATCTAGATGTCAAGAATCCCACTCTTCCGATCATTTATTTTTTACCGAAAATTGATAAAGGTGGCTCTATGCCACCTTGCAGACCCTTCATATCTGGCATTGGCTCATGTACAGTGAGATTATCTGAATATATTGATATGTTCCTATCACCTATTGTTAGCAATTTAGCTTCATACACTCAAGAGACAAAAGATCTGCTAAAATAGTTGCCTGGAATCCCATGGAAGGATACATATTATACGATCTCTATAGATGTTAAGAGCTTATATACAGTTATTCAACATGAGGATGGCGTGAAAGCTGTAATTTATTTTAATCTTGGAAATCTGCTAGCTTTTTTAAACATATGTACATGCTTATAGAAAGGACAAAGGTTGTCTAAACAATTTTTTGCATCAGGGTGACCTATACCAACCAATTACGGGTTTAGCAATGGGAGTCAGGTTTGCTCCTCCTTATGCCAACCTCTTTATGGGGTGGTAAGAGAGGGAGCATGCCTGGAATGAGAATCTTCATGTTGATTATATATTTGTAATCTGGAATGACATTGAAAAGGAATTCCATGAACATCATGAATTTCTTAACTCTAATTCTGTTAAAGTTGAGTTATCATTGGAATATAACCGATTGAAAATGGTGTGCTCCGACTTTTAACTCTGTGTGAAGGATTAGATTCTACATAGTAGATCATACAGGAAACCGACTTCCAGTAACAGCGTTCTGCATTACGAATCTGGACATCCATATAAACAAAAGATGAACATCCCTTATGAGGAATTATTAAGACATAAACACAACTGGAGTGAGGATACTGAATATATGACACAAGAAAAGGAAATAGTATCTAGGTTGATAGAACATGGATATCCGGAAAAGGTGGTGAATATGGCAGTTAATAAGGCGAGGATTATAAATTGAACGGTAGTACTTGAGGATAAGGCACAACACAAATGTACATTGACACTAACAAAATTGGTGATATTTGTAACTAGGTTCTGTTAGGAGAATCAACACACATTTTTTACATTTAAAAAACAACAGAGGGCCATTTTAACAATGGATCGGGAATTGGCAGGTTACATCACTAGGAAACCCTTGATCACATAAAAAAGGCAGACTCTTTCAAGAAGTTATTGAGTCCGAGTGACACATACAAATATGTATAAAAGAAGTCAGCAACTTGGATGGGTAGTAAACCTAGAGGATATTTTAAATATAACAATTGTGTCAGTTGTAAATTTCTGAAAGATAAAGTTTCAGATTTTTCTACCCATTATTACACTAAGAATTTCCAAATCCAGGAATACCTATATTGTAACACAATTTTCTGTTGTATATAATAATAGAATGTGTGTGTTCTATGAGATATGTAGAATCCACGATCAGGCCTCTAAAAGAAAGTTGGAAAGAACATTTAAATTCCATTAGAAATAATTTAGACCTGGGCGTAGTTCGGACCACCGCGAAGTTACAAAAAAACTCCGCGAAGTTCCACGAGTGGCGGAGTGCAGTGCAAACTGCAGTTTGTACTAGTATTCCTGCAGCTCGCAAACTTACCATTCGCTGTCGCGAAATTACCATTCGCGAGCAGGGAAAAAACTCCGCTGCACATCGCGAAGCAGAGTTTTCTGCACTCCGCAAGCTGTGTGGAGTGCAGAAAACTCCGCAAACGGAGCGAAGTTCACCACCCAGGCCTAGACATAAAGACCTAAGATCTCCAATCAGCAGACATTTTCCTGAACACAGTTCCATGGAAATTAGTCGGATTGCGGTATTTAATATTAGTGGATTTGTACAGCACAACAACTACGATGATTGACCCGGCGCACTAGGATTGATTATAGTCAGATATGCTGAAAAGGGGGAGAGCGAGAACATAGACTCAGATCTAAAGAGATGTGGTGGATCAACACTTTGAGGACTGTCAAACATGGTTTGAACACGGACAAGGAGTTTCATACCCTTCTATATTGAGAATAGTGCTTCTCAAAATGTGATGCCAAGAGAATCTGAATTTCATTAAATACACAGAGGCTAACATTATGCATTTCTCCTTTAATGCCACTACAACCAGCACTTGAAAGTACATTACATCATTAAACAGATACAATCTAGAACAGAACATTGGCAACATATTAATGGTCCATGCACAGAATGATCCTCGTCTTTAGAATGAACGACTTGTTAACCAGAACTTGCTCTCCTTTCCTTGGATAGATGAGAAGTAGAAAAAGGCCATTACGAAAACATTTATAGGAACCAAATTACTGCGATTTATGTGAAAGAAAGGGAATTGTTAGAGATATCTTTCTTAAAGACATGAAAATGCAAAATCTAACACAAATAAATGTATACATGTAAATTCTTATGTCAAATGTTAATTATTATTATTTTTTTTTTTATGTGCAAAGTCAAAACCACCAGCTGGGAGGTGAGGGAGGGATAATGGTAGCCTCCGTGTCTTTAATGAAATTCAGATTCTCTTGGCATTACATTTTGAGAATTGCTATTTCATTACAGGCCCAGAGGTTACAATTTTGCTTGTTGGTAGTCCTCCAGTACCACATCAGACATGTGCGCAATAGGTTTACAATAATGTTTAGCAAACATGGAAGCATTAGACCAATCAGCCACTCTCATAAAGTCTTTCAACCTTCCACCTTTCCAAAGGGCTTGACTAGCCGTGGCACCTCTCAATGAGTGTGCTTGAAATGTTTGCAAATTAACGCCAGCTTGCTGCATAGTACATTTCACCGACTTAGCAATCGTTGCAGTGGTTAATGCTTGAAAGGGTTTGACAAAAGAAATCAGCAATTGCTTCATAACATCAGGTTGAAATTCATTCATACAAGAATCATTTTCCCTCATGCGATCCACTACACACAATTATTTGCATGAGTCATATCTTGGATAAAAGATGGTCTTGAACATGGTCTTTGTTCTTTTAGTAATGTCAAAGGTAACCCAAAAGGGTCGCAGAGTCTGCTACTTGCCTCCAATGCGTTAATGTTCAAAACTCTACAACAAGATATTAGACACAGTAGGAACGCAAGTTTCATAGTAAGTCTTTTTGTTTCCAACAATCTATTACCTGGCCATGTAGAAAACAAGCTAAGAACCAGACTGACGTCCCACAAAGTTTGATATCTTGGTCTAGGTGGCATCCTTAACCTGATGCTCTCAAGTACTGGACATACCAAAACATTCTTTCCTACACTCCCACCATTAATCATACTGTGTGCCACAGAGATTGCAGATCTGTAACAGTTAACAGTCCAATACCATAGTCCATTATCGAACTGTTTTAGAAGGTAGTTAACAGCTTCAACTACAGGAGCCTCCACGGAATCCAAGTTTCTTTTTATGTACTAACGTACCCAGGTCCTCCAAATTACCATATACCTGTATTGGGTACCTGGAGCCCAATATTCCTCTAGGAGGTGTTGATTTTGTTTCTCACAGGATACGAAAGTGGGTTGTGGCCTTGCAAGAGTTTCGATTCAATGCTTCGTACTTACCTGGCTCTAAAATATTTTGGCTGATTGCCTGTCGAGGCTATGTGGTGCAAATGAGATTTCTGATTTGTCTGAGGAGTTCTTTTCAGGAGAAGAATTTGAGGAGGAGGTTAATGTTTGTGTTATTAGTGATGGTTTTATCTTGGAAGAGGTGTGGAATGAAGGTCTCAATCAAGACAATATCTTGAAACTTGTTATGTTGAAAGTGCAAGATGGTTGGGGTATCAAGCAAAATAGTGAAGAGAATCTCGGGGGCTTTTGGAAAGTTAAGGATCAATTAACCATAATGAATTGAATTTTGATGCGTGGAAGTAAGTTGTTTGTTCCGGAGAGCTTGAGAGATAAGCTGGTAGCCAATGCTCAAGCGAGTTATATGGGAATTGCAAAAACTAAGGAGAGGATCAGGGAGGCTAACTGGTGGCCGGCCATTGATACGTTCATAAAAAGAATTGTTTGCAGTTGTTCCCAATGTGCGTGTAGTAACAAGGTGCTGAAGTGTAGGACTCAGCTGATGATTATCAGGGAGCAATCCAGTGGTCCGTGGATAGATGTTGCTATTGATATCCTAGGGCTTGTTAAGTTGAAGTCTCAAGATTGTTATGCTTTAGTGTGTGTGGACTTGTTTTCAAGGTGGCCAGAGGTGAAAATCGTTAATTCTGTCGTATCTGAGGTGGTGATGGTATTTTTGAAGGATCTTTTTGAAAGAGAAGGCTTTCCCATTTCTATGTTGTAGGATAATGGGGACCAATTTACTTCTCATGCTCTAGAGAACTTTTTGGAGGAAAGAGGTATCAAGCATAGAAAGTCTGAATTGTATCATCCTGAATGCAATGGTGTTGTGGAGTGATTTGTAACGGTGCTAAAGGAAGCAATGGAGGTGTTGGTGACTGGGTCAGAGTAAAGTTACCAAAGAAGGGTGTGGGTAACTCCAAGTTTGGTAAGCCCTTGAAAATCATTAAGCTGTTTAATAATGTGGTCAAAACCAGTGACTATAAAATATGGAATCTTAGTAGAACTGCCAAATGTTTTCCACAAGAAACTGAAAGAGCAGAGGTTCCTGCGACAGTTCCTTTGTCTCAAGCAGCAAGGAGGAAATCTATCCGCATGAGGACCACTCTTCATCGCTTACAAGAATGTGTTCGCTAATGTATTTACTAAAATGTTTTATGTTATACGGGTGGAGGTGATGTGGTGTTCTGTAGTAAGTAGTAAGCAACTGTTGCCAGGCTATGATGTAATTTAGAATGTCTTCACAAGGTGAAGAATGTTGTCTTTCAATCTTTGGCAGTTGGATCTAACCGTCTTGTGGCTGAGGTCTCTTGTGTATGGATGTACAATAAAGTAGCTGTCATCCTACCTACTTAAAGTCTCCTGTCTGCTGTTTCGTGGTGAGTGCATCACCTCATTCTGCCTTGCATCTTTCAGCATTCAGGCCAGCATTCGCGTTTCCCAGGAGAACCACAGCATGCTGGGTCCAGCCTCTCAATAGGTCCAGATCTATGGGGAGCCCCTCATTATATGCCTCCTCAGACATGCCAATTATCCTGGCCAGAGGGCCGACAACACTGAGGAGGCAACCCTGAAAAAGTTTGAGAGACTGCTCAAGCCCCTTTCTGGGGTGTCTGCCCATCTTGAAAAGGAATGAGATAAGCTCTGGGTCCAAGTTTGGAGTTAGGCACAACTTGTCATGAATCACCAGCCTTGAACATTCAGCTTTGAGGAGATTGCACATTACTTTCTGCAGTGGATTCCTGATCCACCTTATAATGAAATTGCACACATGTTCGAGGGGCCACCACTCGGCACTCCTGGGCTGTTTGATGCTGTGAGAAAGGCCTAGCAAACCCCGCTGAATGTGCCTGATTTAGAGCTAGGGATGCGTGCAGCGGACCTGTGAAGTAAAAGGGGATCACCCATTACACGAAGGCAGCTGGGGCTGCACACAGGGCAGTATGAGGCCTGCAGCCCCATGGTAAAGAGGTCAGGTGGTCTGAGATCCGCGGGCGCGAAGTAATAAAACTGGCCAAGGAGGCGTAGCACAAGGAGAAAATTCACTGGAAAGACCCAAGATGGTGTCTGGATCGAACCAGGACAACCAGTGAGAAGGAAAGGGCATCGATGAAATGTAAGTATACCTAAAAGCTGAACATTTCCATTATTTGGAACCCAAGAGGTAAAGAAAATAACCCACGAATAAGAAACAAGCTATAAATAAAAATACCTAATAAGGATTAAGGAGAGTGAAGTGGTACTTATCTTAGCGAGTAGAAGCATTCAAAAGAGGAGGATCACTCTGTGCATGGACCATTTATATGTTGCCAGTGTTCTGTTCTAGATTGTATCTGTTTTATGATGTAATGTACTCAGTCAGGGGCTGCCCTTGCAGGTAAGAGCGGTGGGACCAGGTTGGGGGGGGGGGGGATTTGACAAACGCCCATGAGCAAAAATTAAATAAATAATTAATTCGTCCTCGTCTGTCGAAATTGCCCCAACCTGGCCCTACCGCTCTCACCTGCATGGGCCACTGCTGAATGAACTTTGAAGTGCTGCATGGAGTGGTATTAAAGGGTAAATGCGTAATGGTAGCCTCCAGTCTTGTAATGAAACAATGTGCTTATTTAATTATGGTTGCTTGGTTTGGAGCAGCTCACTATTTTTAAGCCCTTGTTAATAATATGGCGAGTCACTGGTATTTCTGGTTTTGGGGACAGTCTAGGCATGAAGATTACATGTAGTATCCTTTTTTGTATGGTGGTTTAGATAGTGGGATTGTAGAAGTTATTGCATTAAAACTTGAGTACTTAGACTGGGTTGATGAGGAGAGGATATGGTAAGGGATGGGACCATGGTTTGAGACTTGGCCTTTTGACAGGTGAAGTTTCTCAGACTTAGCTAGTATTTGTATCTATACCTGGATGCCTTTATTTGAATCTCTGAACGCAACATGGTCATTGGATTATAGTTGTTTTAGGTCTCTGTTATAATCATGGATTTGCAGGATATCTTTTTTTGAATGGTGGTTCAGATATGTGGGATTGTATAAGTCAACACACTTAACCTAGGAACACAGATTTGGTTGAGAAGGCGATGATACAGTAAGGGATGGCACCACGGTTCAAAACCTGGCTTTTCCTTATGTGATGTTTCTGTACTTTGAACTTGACTTTTTGTTTTTAACTGTGGTTTAGGTTGTGGGATTGTAGCAGTCATTGCACCAAACCCGTGAACATAGACTGAGTCAATGAGGAGATGATACGACAAAGGGATGGGACCACGGTTCGAGACCTGGCCTTTCCATAAGTGAGGTTTCCAAATATTGTTAGTAAATGTATTTAAATTCTGAATTTTATTTGTATTTATTAGAGATTTTATATAGCGCGAACATGACCCGTTAGGGTATCAGAGCGCTTTACAGGGATAAACATGTTGCGTACAGTATAGGCATAGGCAAAATACAAGGATGGGGTTAGGGAATTGGCTACAGTAGGATAAAAGTCAGAGCTAAATACAATAAACAGTACAATACCAAACGAGCGACATGGTAGCAATAAAAAAGGGGAACAATTGATACATGGAGAGGGTTAAGCAATACAGGAGATTATGCACAGAAACATAGGCCATTAAAAGGCGGAATGCGCACTAAAGGAGAGTTATTGGAGGAATTTGCTCATTAGGAAGGTTTCGCTTCCTTTTTGAAGCGTGAGAAAGTAGTCATTCTTCTGATGGAGGGAGGTAGCGAGTTCCAGATTCTTGGTGCGGCCCCAGAGAACGCTCGGTTATATGTTTTTACATTGCGGAAGCGGGGTGGCTGGAGCACACGGTCTCTGAAGGACCGGGAGTTTCTGGTTCTCCCAGATATCCCAATTTTCTGGGCGAGATACTTTGGGGTGTTTGTGTACAAGGCTTTGTGAGTGATACAGACCAGCTTGAGCCGGATTCTGCCTTCAATAGGAAGCCAGTTCAAGGCCTTCTGATGTGGTGAAATGTGGTCAAATTTTTGGGAGCCAGATAAGAGTCTAGCTGCTGTGTTGAGGCAAGCTTTTAGCGGGGCCGTCAAAGTCTTTGGTAGGCCACATAGGGTAGAGCAGTCATATTCAGTTCTGGAGATGATTGACGCCTGAACTGCGTTTTTAGGTTGGCAGTATCAAGGAAGGGTTTTAGTTTTCTCAAGTAGCTCAGATGGAGCCTGGCAGTCTTGGCCATCGAATTGATGTGTTCATGCATATTCAGGTTGCTGTCCAAGGTTATCCCGAGCAATTTGGCAGAATCCACTATGGTTGGCGTGCAGTTGAGTGCTTTGATAGAGTTAATCCATTCAGGGATGTCATTGGATTTTTTTGTGGGGGCGATGAGAAGGAACTCTGTTTTTTGGGCATTCAATTTGAGCTGGTTGTTGGTGAGCCATTGAACAGTCAGATTCAGGGCATAGTTCAGATAGGTAATCTCCTCAAGAGAAGAGATTTTGATGTATATCTGAGTGTCGTCGGCGTACATGCACAAGGAGATGTTGGCCGTGCGAAGAATTTCAGCTAGTGGTTCAAGGTAGAGATTAAAGAGGGTAGGGGACAGAGTAGAGTCTTGAGGGACACGGATAGAGATCGGGGAAGGAGCTGATAGCTTGTTGTTGACTAAGAATCTCTGGGTGAGGTTCTGGAGGAAGGAACCAAAACTTTTGATGACGGTACCTCCTAGGCCCATCCTGTGTGCAATGCATTCAAGAAGTTTCTCATTGTTGACTGTGTCGAAGGCTGAGGAGAGATCCAGAAGGATCAAGAGACAGGTTTTGCCTTGGTCAAGAGCTAGGAGAGCATTGTCTACGATGTGAAGAATAGTGGTTTCAATGCTATGCACAGGCCTGAACCCAGATTGGAAATTGTCAAGTAAATTGAAATCAGCGATGTGTTGGCTTAGTTTAGCTGAACACATTTCTCCAGCACTTTCACAAGAAGAGGAATATTCTAAATAGGTCTGAAGCGGTCTGGAATTTCCGGGTTCTGAGTGTTTTTTTTTAGGATGGGGATGACTTGCCAGGTTTTCAGGGAGACAGGTGTGGACCCTTGAAGAAGGGAAGCATTGATAATTGTAGTCCAGATGGGAACGATGAGTGGGGAGGCCGCTCCCAAACAATTGGCGGGGAGAGGGTCGTTGAAGTGGGTATTTGGTTTTATGGAGGCTAGAATTTTTTAGATGGACTGGTCATCATAAAGTTCGAAGTTGGACCAGTGAGCCTTGTTTTTGGGTGTTGTTTGGAGGGGACGAGAGGGGAGAAGGGCTCCAGTAGGAGGAGAAGGGCAGTTAGAGGTGGTATTGAGTTCGTTACCTAGCGAGTTGATTTTGGTTGTGAAGATGGAGGAGAACTCATCGCCGGTTATTAGGGATTTAGTTGTTTCTTTTGATGACTTCGCTAGTTTGTTTGATTGAAGTTTGACCATTTCGAAGTGTTTGCGGGGTCTGTTTTTGGCATTTTCCAGTTCTGATTTGAAGAACTCTTTTTTGGACAAGAGGATATTCTTGTTGTAAGTATTTCTGGCCTGGCGGAGAAGTTTAAGATGGGAGGTTGAGGGGTGCTGTTTCCAGTTTCTTTCTTTAAGTCGGAGAGCTCTCCTTTCGCTATTGAGGGGTCTGCTGAACCAGGGGTTTTTGTCTTTGATTTGGGACCTTTTGAGCTTTATCGGGGCCAGATCATCCAAAATGTTAGTCATAGTCGAATTGTAGTGCTCTGTGAGGTCGTTGACCTTAGAAAGATTGGTGGGGGCGAAGGTCGCTCACGCAGCGAGCTGTCAGCTTCGCTGCGTGAGATGTGACCTGGCCTTTCCATAAGTGAGGTTTCCAAATATTGTTAGTATTTGTATTTAAATTATGAATACCTTTTATTTTCATTGCTGGACATAATGAGTGCATTTGAGTTTAGTTGTTTAAGATCTCTGTTACAATAATAATTTTACATTTTATAGTTTTGTATTTGGACTTTATTACTAGTTGTATCATGGTTGAATTCTTGTTTTTGATTGGTGGGGTACTTTATCTATAGCAAGGATTCTCACATGACAATCTGGAAGCGGATTAGTCAATTTTGAATTTAAAATAACTGGTAAGGTAGTTGTCAGGAAATAATTTCAGACGCATAATGAAGGACAGTGGTATTTAAGAGGCTCGGTTCTCTGAGCTAGATTTGCATCTTCATTGTTGCTGCGCGTTTGTCCTCTGGAAGTTCAGGTAAATGGATTGCTCATCAATTGGGCTTTACATTCACGAGGCAGAATATGTTTCTTCTTTATTTTTATTGGTTTCTCCCTTATTGTTTTAGGAACCAGGTAGGATTATTTTTATTTTTGAAGACTTTACATACCTATAATCATGACTGGGGTCTTTAGAATTTGGAGTGATTGTGAGCACATTCATAACAACATGGTGTTGAGAGACTATATGTGAATCTGACCAGGTAAGAAGGTACATTAGGGGACTGTATTAGGACTTGATATATGTACACATTTTTTGGCTTGTTTGAGAACATGATGATTATGAAACTCTTGTGTTGTTTGATATGCAGATGCTACAATGTTTGTGTGGGGTGAACTGTAGCCAGTTGTGCAGATCTTCTGAAATCTTACTGGGGATGACACAGTTTACTTTGAAAAATTTCTGTTTATTAATGACGAACTATTGTAATATCAAAGATAATTTGTGGTTTAGGGCAATTAGCCTTTATATCATTATATTTCTCTCTTTTCAAGGTTTTCTACTTGTTTTAAATATGTTGTGAGGACATAAAAACACTTGTGTATAGTAGAGTAGAGTTTTTACGTGGTTTATCTTGAAAGTTGAATTTCATCTTTGATTATGATTTTTGATGTGACTATGATTAGTGTTTTTGAAAATTTGTATAATTATGGCATATAATTGAAGCTGTGTTTTTACCACAAAACACATAGGGGCATATTATCAAGGACGGCGTTATAATTATCGCCGCTTTAGCGGCAGGAAACTGCCGCTAAAAGCGGCGATAATGGGCTTGATAATATGCAGCAGAGAATTCCCATAGAAGCCCATGTTCTGGTGTGAACATTGGCTTCTATGGGAATTCTCTGCAGCATATTATCAAGCTCATTATCGCCGCTTTAGTGGTAGTTTCCTGCCGCTAAAGCAGCGATAATTATAACGCCGTCCTTGATAATATGCCCCTTAGTGGCTGTACATGCGCTGCTTTCTTACAAACTATGAATAATAAGAATTTATGCTGTTATTGTATCACTTTGTTAATTTACCAATAGTGGTGCCGGCCTGGGTGTCCTGTCTGTTAAATACCATGTTGGTTGAGCTCTCCTGGGGTAGGAGGCACCGTAGGGTGAGCCTTGCTAAGTTGCAGCTGCCTACAAACTGGAGAGGATTGGGAGCCCCAGATTTTAAATCGTACTGTCTGGCCGGTCAACTTCAGTGGCTGTCATACAGGCTGGCTGACTGTAATCTGACGGAGATTGACTTTGCGGCGGACTGGTTGCACTGGGGTCACCTCCACCGCCTGATTTGCCCAGGGGTGTTGATACCACCAACAGGCTCTCTCCTGCTGCGAGTGGCATTTGTGTATTGGAAGATGGCAAGAAAAGACATAACTTCCATGCTTCCCCATACATCAAATATACCATTATGTGGCCTTCCTACGTCATCTGGAACACTGACCGCACACAGTTTGGACCCCCTAGGAGAGTGAGGGGGTGTCAACTGTTGGTTCCTTGTCTCCAGATGGGGTACTGCTGTTGCATACTGATGTTGCGCATTCTCATGGGTTGCCGGAAGTTCTCTTTCTCACACATCCCAGGAAAGTCCAATATGTGTGTCATTATTGGGCACTGGATGGCACACAGCGGATGACTCATGAACTACTTCAGTCCCTGTACACTATGGGGCTCAGTAGGCACATAGGGCCTGATTACGATGACGGTGGGAGCGTCACAGACAGCCCGTTGGTGGCGGTCCCACCGCCATCGTAATGAAGATTCCCGCCCACCCGCCACATTAGAATGGTGGGTGGCAGTCAGAGAGACCGACCTAGCCATGGATCCGATGGGCTCAACGAGCCCATTAGATCATCTGAGGGAACTTCAATCGCTACAATGGTGGCGCTGCCTGCCAGGCACCGCTGTAGGGATTATGATCTCCCTCTTCGCTGGCCATTTCATGGCGGTTTACCTGCCATGAAAATCTGGAGGAAAGGGACATTGGGGGCCCATACCAGAGTTACCCTTTCCCCCTGGCCCTCAGCTTTGGGTGTTGTGGGGCACCTATGGTGCCCCCTACATATCCCTGCACCATATGGCAAACACTGAATGGTGCCTGCCACATAGTGCAGGGATATGTGTAATGTCTATTTTTTGTACTGCAGCATGTGCTGCAGCCCACAGCACCCGCCGCAATACAAAATATAGAAATTGTGACCGCAGTGGTGGCGGTTGTATCCTAATGCCTATGGATGGACCACAGAAAGCCAGTCGGGCGGTCCCATTTACGAAAAGATTGCCGTTGGATGAAACTCCGACCGCCATCACAATGAGGCCCTTGGGAGCATATTATCAAGCACGGCACTAAAATTATCGCCGCTTTAGCGGCAGAAAACTGCCGCTAAAGCGGCGATAATGGGCTTGATAATATGCCGTAGAGAATTCCCATAGAAGCCCATGTTGACACCAGAACATGGGCTTCTATGGGAATTCTCTGCGGCATATTACCAAGCCCATTATCGCCGCTTTAGCTGCAGTTTTCTGCCGCTAAAGCAGCGATAATTTTAACGCCGTTTCTTGATAATATGCCCCATGGTTTGGTGGCCTTACCATGGGCTTCAAGCTCAGCTCATGGTCTCACTTACTCCCCTCAAACTTAAATGGGAGACAGAGCTTTCCCAGGAGATAATAGATACGAGACTGGGAGACCCTGCTGGAATATCCTAAAAAGGTGTCTAGGAATTCCAGGTTTATATGTATCCAATTCTCAATACTGAATAGAGCTTATCTAACCCCTTATAAACATACACAAATGTTTCCAGCGGCATCTTCAGTATGTCCTCATTACCAGGCATGGGGACCAACCTCCCACACATGTTGTGGTCCTGTCCATCTTTGACCAATTATTGGGTGGATGTCTCAGCTTAATTGTCGATGCTCACCCAGCGAATTGCCTCTTGAGTTTGCACTCCAGACCAAAGAGCTCTAAAGTGGAGCTTCACTTCACTGACCTTGCTCTGTTATAGGCCAAGCGGCAGATCATCAGACACTGGAAGTCTCCTCAGGCTCCACAGTCAAATTAATTGGCAAGAGGTAGTTCTTAGGTGGGGTCAGACAGAGAGTGGAGCTCTTAGATGGGAAGAATTCCGGGGATTACTTAAATTAAGAAGCCAATCGCGATGGATTGGTATGCCATGTTGACGAGGTTCAGAATCCAAGCCGACTTGCTGGATGTCGAGTAGTTGTCACACCGGTCTTGCAATTGCTGTATTGAGGGATTGGGCAACGGGCTGTATTCCCGACGTCTCCCCTTTCCAATGACGACCCCTGGTTGCACCCCCTTTTTCTTTTGCAAGCTCCTTTGTCATTACCATTTATTATCTCTGTCCCTCCTAGCCCCCAGAGGTGGATGAGTACTCCACACCTATGCGCCTGAAATTCTGCAGATATTGCCTTCCCAGAAGTTCCCATGCCTGGGCTTCACTATCATTACTTATTTACAGATAGATGACTCGGACTAGGTTAGTCCTGTTCATTGGGGGTTAGTTAGAGGTGGGTAATACTGTATTGTATTACTGTACGCTTTCTTATGCGGTAACTAGAGACAGACATTTTAAGTTTAAAAGATAACTTTATTGGTAAAAGATAAAGGTGTCAATACATAAGTCACAATGTTAAGGTTGAATCAATACATTGTAATATAGTACAATAGGAAAAGACAAATGAATTGGATTAATAAGTACAAGCATGGAAAACAAAACGAGACAGACATTTTAAATACACTCTGTTATATATAATTCTATGCACTACATTGTACAATTTTCATTCCTTTTTATGTTGTACTGCTTGTACGGTAAAACCAGATAATGCAATAAAGTTTGTGTTAAAAAACAAACCTAGAATGTATGTTGTTTAAAGGCAACATAGAGCCTGACGTTTTGTGAACCCTTGTGACAAATTGCATATTATGATCTAATGGAATTTGCGTTAAAAGATTCTCCTTTATCAAACAAGAAAAATAAATGTTAATTCAGATTAAGAGGTCTTACCTTGTCGGTTGTGTTAAATACCATACTTCTCCCCACACCTTTATAATTGTGTTAATACGTTTTCAGAACGGAGGGAAAACTGGTCCAGTGGGTGTCACAGGGCCAGGTGTTCAGTGATCCCCAAATCTGACCTAAATATTGGAAAGCCTACTCATTGTATACTCTGCCAGGACCACCTCCGGGGGAGGAAGGGATTGTATTGATCTATAGAAAACAAAACCAGGAGTGCAGTTCCTCTGGGAGAGGGGGGGGGTTAAGAGAGGGGGGAGAGAGCGATTAGTCTCTATAGAATGCCCTCACACACCTAGCAAGGTGTCATGCTTCATCATAGGGCTGTGCTCCTCGTCGGGCCGGCGCTGCAATGCCCGACGGGCTCCCGCGAAGGGGCTCTTTATCGGAGATCTTTTTAGAGACAGCCGTAAAGGTGCGTGGGGGTAGGTGCAACAAGTGTAGTGAGTGATAGTGAGGTGAGTTAAAATAGGTATGGTATTGCCAATCGATGAACCATTTTATTCTGGTGGTATACCAGCCTAAGTAAAATCGGTGACCCCCGAGGGATTATAATGCTCCCTAGGGAAGTAGAAAGGTCGACATGTTTCTTGCTCTATGCCCATACGGGTCGGTGGCAATTCATCAGGACCAAGTGAGAATGTGCTCCAAAAAATAAATAATAATAAACTCTACTACATAATAGGTGATTCAAAAATTATAAGTACATCACCAAGCAAATCCATTGAGTCCCTAAGAGGAGTGGACCCGCTGTTGCGGTACCTAAAAGAAAAAAGAGAAAGAAGAACAACACAGACAGATAAAACATTCCAGCATTTAAAATTGGGTGCTGTTAGGCTCCCGTGGGAAACCGTGCGTCTATTGTGATAGCCAGTTAAATGGGTGCTCACACAAAAATCCGGAGATCGTGCCTTATCGTATCGGGGTTACCAAATACGTGATACTGTGCAACCACCATGTGTGCCAAATGCTATACTGTGCTTCACGAAGTGCTCTATGGCAAGGGATCGCGATATGTGGCCGAGCAAATTATCGTTAAAATGCACTGTCGTCCCCAGCTCTCTGAGGACATTTATAAACATAGTATGCAATTGGGAAGGTCAAATTGCGTGTTAAAAGGCTAAAGTAGCGGGTGATTTGGACGCAAATCCCAAAGATGCTAGTGCTAATGGCTACGGAGCCCATGTGGGTGAGACTCACCCCCTGGGGAACAGGAATTGCTGTACGGAATCGCCTGGAGGCCGTAGAGCGCTCGCCCTAAAAAAGTGAAGGAGAGCAGTAAGTACCTTGAAGGCTGCCGTACACTGCTACCACCCTGGAAACGCATTGTACTTACAGAGTTGGGGCGCACGCACGACCGGGATCCTATCGAGGCTCAGGCTTCCGTAACAAGCCGACAGGGGTGTGTCCAAGATAAAGGAAGTGCTCAATCGCACTGGGGCAAACAACTAGACCGCAAACTTGTGCGGCCATATTGGGACTGACAACAAACTTTATTGCTCGAACAGTGCGTGAAAGGGACGGGTAATGTCCCACAACAAGGGAGCTTGGGCATGCACAACAAACGTCACGGTAAAAACGCGCTGGAATGTGGCTCAGCGGGTTATATACTGCAATTAAGGGATTAATTAAAATAACTGATGCAGTAACGCGAGGGTGATGTAAACCAGCCTCAGAGTCTAAAAAAGGCGCAAAGTCGGTGATTTTGAGTGGGTCTTACTTAATGGGATGGACAAAGGTACAAGTATATTGTTATTATTTAAGGTGTCATCAGCAATTCACCTGTATTTAAGCTGGTAAGACCACTTTATTGGCTCCATCGGGACATCTTATGTATGTGAGGTGAATTATGTATTGTAAAGGTCAGTGATTAAAGCCGGTGGGTCTTGCCTGATGCGATCTAAAAAATTGCAAGACTATTGGTGTTATTTATGGTGATATAAGGAAATCACCTTAATGTAGGCTGTTGAGATCAAGGTATTGGCTCATTACGGCCGTCTCATGTATGTGAGGTGGATCATGTATTGTTAAGGGTGGCCCATGGTATATCATCGTTGAGGCCGCCAGTATGGCTAGAAATTCTGAAGATCCACTGCTGTTCCTTTCGGAAGAGGGCCTCCTTACTGATCACTGGGAAAGCCTGCAGAATTGTCCACGTAAGATCATTGGCAGTGTGGTTCTTCTCCAAAAAATGGGTGCACATTTTGGTATTAATCTTTTTGCACCTAATGTTGCTTCGGTGTTCGGAAATCCTGATCTTCGCTGGACGTGTCGTCATGCCGACGTACATAAGGTCACATGGGCACTGAATTAGATAGATACAATTGCGGGTATTGGGGGAGCCATAGTGATCATGTTCACCCCGGACTACAGAACGGAATGCCTAAGACAATTGAGTGACACACGGTATTACGTGCAAATCAAAGAGGATCCCACCAAAAAACTGATCATTATAATAAGAACACTAGTGACCAGTGCTTTAACACAAGGCTGGATATCAAAAAACGAGTCAGAATTCTTAATGAATAATGATCCCCGTATACCGTACTTCTACACATTACCAAAAATTCACAAAGGTGTTCTACCTCCACCTGGGAGACCCATTGTGTCAGGTATCAATTCGGCGCTGGAACCCCTTTCGCGGTTCTGTGACCACTTCCTACGCCCCCTGGTACAAAAGACTCCAACTTTTCTACTCGACATGTGGAAATGTGGATTTTCCTGGTCAGTTATGTCCCCTATCTTGGACCCCAACGGTTCTATATGCATGTTACAAGTACATGTATGTTCCCTCCAGTTCAAGTTTCTAAGACGCAAACATATGTGTGTCTACCGTCGACATGTTCTCTGTCAGATCCGCCATCGATGGGCTGGATATTCGATTCCTAGGTATGAAAGGTCACCGACTTTATATGGCTAAGTTACTTCATTTTTACAGTTCAGGCAAGTAGGCCCGATTCTGTCCTCAAAGCCTTTCCCTGCTCTCTGTCTTTGACAGCTTCAGCTTGAGCTCGCATCTGTATCCATGAACTTTGTCCTACTCCCTGTGCAGCTAACGGTGCCTGCCTCGGCCAGTTTACGCCTGCCTGCCAAGAAGCTGTATTTCACCTTCGAATTATCTATTTTGCTCTTCAGCCGATGCATTCCTGTCTAGTGATTTAGGTAAACATTTCCTTTAGCTCACAAGCAAAGGACTCAGCCTTTCGAGTCCTGTCCATTCTCTGAGGCCTTCCGTTTCAAGGAGCTACTCGGTGAGTACCATCGCCGGGGAGGCGTGTTGACGCGCACATAGGTTGTGCCGGTCAAAACGGATTTGGGTACACAAATCCGGTCTGCACTGTTTAGCAGTGTATATGTACTGTTTAGCAGTATATCAAGTATTCCGAAGTATTCAGTTATTGTCAAGAATTCAGCGTGGTGATTAGTTAGGCAGACTGTCATCATTGTCGATCATTGTTAAAATGTTTAATGTTTAATGTTTAAAGTAGTCAGAAATGTCTTGCATATTGTGGTATGAATGATTGTTCATTGTTCACCGTTCATTATTGTGTTTTTTTTCGTATTAAGAAAATTCAAGAGTAAGTATCAGATCAGTTGTCAATATGCCGCTCTTCTCGAAGTTAAGACAGATTACTACCAGAAAAGGGGTGCTTGAAGAAGCAGTTCCTATTCCTCCTAGGGACACTCCAGGGCATTTTATGTACCATAAACATGGCTTAGATGCCATATTGTTTCTTGATCTATGGGTAGATTATACCAAGGGATTACCGGAAAGTCAAAGGTGGCCCATAGCGGGAACCTGGGATGCAGAGTGCATCATGAAAGTGGAGGAAGAGTTATGGAAAAGAAAGGTCAGACAGTCACAGAAAGACGCTGTTGAGTTATGGCGTAAAGAATCTCATAGACGAACAGAAAAAGCACGTAGACAAGAAGAGAGGAGTAAAGAAAGTTCAAATAAAGTTCAAGAAAATCTATTAATTGAGGAAGGTATCCGAGTGAAATCAGAACAAGTAAATAGACAAAGAAATGCTCTTATGAATGGTATGTATCCCCTTCTAGCCGAAGGACTACCTAAGGCTGCTCCAGAGATGCCAAAAGACTTGCCACCCCCATTATTTCCAATTAAGGTACATCCAAAAGGGCATCCCAGAACCGCAGAAGATGTTTTTCTTTCCTCATATCTAGATGACGCAGCTCCCGAGTATGCTAACGCCACATCACATAGACCGTCTGGCGGAGGGGTTCAACGTCAGGATCAGGTATCTGTCCCCGTGCAACAGCAAGTTCCAACACAAGCGTCGGCAAGCACATCTGTTTCCGCATCTGTCTCCGCAGTCGACTCTACAGAGGTATCGACACCCATAGTTGCTGTGTCACGTTCGACGAACCCATTCACACCCGACGCCCCAGATGGGGCCACGGGAGGTGCTAGCAGTACTTTTACACCACCTAGAATAAATAAACTTGTCTTTCAAGAGTCAGCACATTCACGTACACCAAAATTCGTAAATGAACGTACGCTTAAGGAACTCCTTGTTAATTGTAGATATGACCCCGTGGTCGGTAAAGAGGACGAAATGGTCCTGGCATCATTACGTATCAGACGAGCCGCAGAGTATTTAGCAAGGTTACCAGGAATGACTACGCATCTGGATAACATATATCATTTTGTTCAAACAGGACGAGATCCAGGCTGTATTAACAGAGCTATGGAATTCCAGAAAGTAGAGATACAGGGGGAACTGTTACGTTTCCTCATAAACTGTGTGATCAGAAATCAAGATCGTCCGGGGGTAGACCCGAATGCAATGCTTATTCTTACAAGATGGAGTCAGAATATATCGGAAGGGAGACACGATAAACAAAATTGTATAATAGCCATGTGCCGAAAAATACGTAAAGAAATAGAACGTATTCATGAAGAGAGATTGGGAACAGACGAGTTTGAGCAAGATGAAGTGTCCGAATCAGGGAATTCCGCAAGACAGTCAGAGACCATAGCCTATGTAGGCAGAGGAAGATCCTGTGAAAATACTAGATGTTTTTCTGATCCAATACACTCTGTATACCCAAATAATAGCAGAACGTATCCGACGCCTGTAATAAATCTGAAATCTCCTGAACATTTGTTTCAAGCCGCAGACAAGATACTACGAGAACGAAGAGGTTACCACCTCCTCGATTCCATGGATGAGCAAGAATTAGCCAGATCAGCCGTTCACTGGATTGTTAGTCCTGAAAAATACGGTGATGAGACCGTAGCACACACGTTTCTCAACCTCAGTACAGATGAACAACGCTTAGCTGGAATCTATATGATTCAGCAACTCCTCATATTATATAAGAGCCAACATGCTGACCCTGGTCCTTTACCTGATATATTAACGGAACTACTCACAAACAGATGGAGAGGTTCTAGTAACAAGCTAATTAAAGAGATATTAGTGTCACGTAAGCAGTATGTCCTTTTTGTAAATCCAGATTCTCTCTCCCTGCCCCGCAGAGAAAGAGCACCGTACTATATGGATAGACAAAATCCTTTACGAGAAGTGCACCCAATAAAAGGCGAAGACAATGAGTTTCACCGTGTATTTGTTTACACACCCATATCAAAAATGGAATTATTAGAAATGAAGAAAGTAGTACCTAGTCATGACAAAGACCCAGCGGGTTTCCACCGAGAAATTAAAGACATGTTACTGATGGGAGAGTACACCTTTCCTGATATTATGACGATATTAAAGGTGCTTTTGCCTGCTGGCATTTATGAAAAACTGAAAGAAAAAGAGTGGGAAGTAGGAGACCAAAAGATAGACTGGACAGCATTAGCAGAGGAAGAAAGGAGCCGAACTGCAGGTTCGGGGCTCGGGGATAAAATTAAACTGTTACCAGGTTTACTAGTACAGGTACTGCCACGTTTATTAACTACAAAAAAGGAAGATTGGGGTGCAATCACAGCCTGTAAACAAAAGCAAGATGAAGACACAAGCGATTATTATGCTCGATTTGAAAAATGTTTTGGTATAAATAGTGGTATAAAGGCAAGTAGTGACTCATATCCACATCTATTTGTGACAAAATTAGTGGAAAATGCATTGCCCCCAGTGAAGAATAGAATATTGAAATTCGAGAGTACCTGGCAAAGTAACACTCCGTCGCAAATGCTACAAATGTTACAGTATCATCACAATAGAATTAGGGATGAACAAGAACACGAGCATAGACGCATGAAGGATAAAAAAATGAAAATGCTAGTTTCTCAGACAGTACCAGCAGATGGTCACAAAAAGGGTGTGACACATTCTGGTGATTCTGCAGTTCCTGTAAAAGGAACCTGCAATTACTGTAAACAACTAGGCCATTATGTACATGATTGTCCAGTCCTGAAACGTAATATAGCTACAGGTATTGCAAAAGAGAGACCACGATTAGTTAGACAAGATCAGAATGAACAAGGAGCTATGCAGCATGGACAGTCCATGCCAGTTCAGCAACAGTCCATGCCAGCCTCACAGCAACCCATACAGTTTGTGCCAGCTGCACCACTGTTGCCTGCTACTGCCACACAAACCACAACACGACAAATGTATCAGACTGCACAGTATGAATACCCTGAGTATCAGCGTTACGCATGAACCAGCCTAGAGAGGGAAGTTGACTTACCGCTTATCGAGATTCCTGTAGATCAAGAAGGACCTTATGTACATAGTGAATTATTAGGTCAGGATAGAAAATTCTTACTCGATACAGGGGCAAGTCGAACAACTATAAAACGCAGTGAAGTTCCAGGGGCACCCCTCTCAGGCTCTCAAAATGTTTCCCTTGGTTTTTCGGGAAAACCTATTGTTAATGAAGTATCACAGCCTCTACCACTTACGATAGGACCTTTGACACGAACTACAGATTTATTGCTTACTAAATCATGCCCAGAAAATCTGTTAGGAATTAAAACTCTGAAAGCACTAGGAGCCATAATATGTTGTTCTCCGGAAGGAGTAAGGTTGTTTTTGCGTGATTTTAAAGGTCACTATGTGTCTAGAGACATGGATCCCCGACTACAGACTTTACCAGTACATCTATGGGCACAAGGCCCTACGGATGTTGGCTGCATGAACATTACACCCTATCGAGTTACATTGAAAGCAGGAGTGGTACTACCACGAATGCGACAATACAAGTTACCGCATGATGCTGTAGTGGCTTTGTTGAAAATCATTGATGAGCTGATTGCCCAGGGAGTAGTTATAGAAACAGACTCCAATGTATGTAATTCACCGATAATTCCGATTCTTAAACGAACTGATCCTACTGCCCCACCAGTGTACCGATTGGTTATTGATTTGCGTGAACTAAACAAGTGTATTGTACCACAATTCCCTGTGGTCCCTGATATATCATCATTGTTGACAGCAATTGATTCCGAAGCAACATTTTTTACTGTAATTGATCTCAAGAATGCCTTTTTCAGCGTCCCAATAGATCCGGAAAGCCAATACTTGTTCGGATTCAGTTTAAATGGGCGCAGCTTTAAATTCTCACGCGCTCCCCAAGGATTCACAGAAAGCCCCAGCATCTACAGCCAAGCATTGAAACGAGAACTTGACAGTATCCACATGCCAGTCAATACTGCACTGCTTCAATATGTCGATGATCTGCTGATCACCGCGAGAAGCGAGTCAGAATGTGAAAAATCTTCTCTGACAGTTTTACATTTCCTAGCCGACAAGGGGCACAAGGTGTCCCCTTCTAAGCTGCAATTCTGTGTTCAGCGAGTTATTTATCTGGGTCACTCGCTGTCCAAGGAGGGAAGGCAGCTTACACCAGATCGCATCCAGTTAATTGCTAACATGTCAATACCCCAGACACAGAAGGAGGTGCGGGCTTTCATAGGCCTCACTTCATATTGTAGGCAGTGGATCCCTCAGTACGCATTTCTAGCAAAACCACTCATTCAGTTAACCACACAGGAGGCAGCCACATCGACTGTTCTCCCTTGGACTCAGGAACATACACAAGCTTTTGAAAGCCTAAAGAAAGCTTTATGTCAAGCACCTGTTTTAGCAACACCATGTTATAGCAAACATTTTACACTCTTTGTTACAGAACGCGAAGGTACTGCCTTGTCAGTACTCACTCAGGATCAAGCAGGATCACGCAAGCCATGTGCTTATTTTTCCAGTACATTAGATCCCGTAGCTCAGGCTTTGCCTGCATGCCTGAAATCAGTGGCAGCGACAGCTTTAGCAATCAGACAAAGCGATGCCATAGTATTAGGACACCCATTGACAGTACAAGTACCACATGCAGTAGAGATTCTTGTGAACCGAACACAAACACAACACTTGACCATAGCAAGACTTACCGGTTATGAACTGACATTGTTTCAACCACACATAGAGATCCGACGGTGTAATACATTGAATCCTGCTACACTATTACCTGTAATTGGAACAGACCCACTAGCTCATGATTGTGTTGAAATCATTGAAATAAAGACGAAACCTAGACAAGACTTAACAGACGTTCCATTGTTAGATCCAGACCTGACATTGTATGTAGACGGATCGTGCATGAGAACAAGTACAGGAGATTTAGTGGCCGCGTATGCAGTCACAACAGACACTGAAGTTATTGAGACACATTGTATAGATACTCTGTCAGCCCAAGCAGCAGAACTTATTGCTCTAACGCAAGCCTGTATTCAAGCCACAAATAAGAAAGTTAATGTATACACTGACTCACGTTATGCATTCGGAGTTGTACACGACTTCGGCGTGCTGTGGCGAGAGAGAGGTTATTTAACGTCCCATGGTGCCCACATTCAGCACGGACCCCTCATTCATGCCTTGTTAGACGCAATACATCTACCCACTGCTATATCGATTATGAAATGTAAAGCACACACGAAGGTTACTGATACCATTTCTCAAGGCAATGATTTAGCTGACAGAACAGCTAAACAGACTGCTCAGAATCGCACATTAGACATGACAAAGCCAATAGTTCAGACACCAACACAGTGTATGACAATTAAGGATCCCGCACTTGACGTAATTGACATACAGACACATGCCACAGCAGAAGAAATAAAGAAGTGGACTGAACTAGGAGGGATCCAGACAGATCAAGGATGGATGACGAAGGAGAAATCTGTATGGTTTCTCCCTGATTCCATGGTTCAAGCCATTATAGCCACAGTTCACAGTCCAGCACATTTAGGAGAGAAGGCTATGCTAGACAGCATTCAGCACATTTGGTTCAACAAACATTTACGAGCAGCAGCTAAACAAAAAGTTCGTACCTGTATGATATGTTGTCAGTTCAATCCAGGAAAGAGTGTTCCCGTAGAGCAGGGTGGATTTCAGCCTCCTGACCATCCTTTTGAAGTCCTCCAGATGGATTATATTCAGATGGAACGTTGTCGAGGATTCAAATATGTTCTCGTAGTTGTCTGCGCTCTCTCCCGTTGGACAGAGGCGTATCCCGTATCAGATTACACTGCCCCGACTACTGCCAAGCAGCTAGTTCGAGAATTCTTCCCACGGTACGGTTTACCACGTGTTGTATATTCAGATAACGGCCAGCCTTTCGCATCCGAATTAATGAAACATGTCTCACTTTTGTTGGGATATCAGTGGAAATTCCACTGTGTCCGACACCCCGAGGCAGCAGGTCTCGTGGAACGACATAATCAACTTTTAAAAATCAGACTGTCTAAAATATGTCAGGAAAAAGGTGTGGACTGGATAGTAGCCTTACCAGTTGCGCTATTTTACATGAGAATGGTAGCACACTCTCGAACAGGGCTATCCCCTTATGAAGTGATCTTTGGTAGACCACCGAATATGTGGGGGACGCCTATACCCCGTAAAATAACTGATGTTGACTGTAATATGCTGACAGATTACCTGGCTTCCTTGATGTCTGCACTACAATCTTGTCGTTCACAGGTAGTCGCAGCTTTTCCCGACAACACCGAGGTGAAACCTCATGATGTAATTCCCGGTGATTATGTTCTCATCAGAAATTTTGATCGGAAAACCCAACTGGAGCCAAGGTGGAGGCTTCCTAAGTTGGTCCTGCTGACGACCAGAACAGCTGTGAAGATCGAAGGAAGAAAAGGATGGGTGCATTCCAGCCATATAAAAAAATTTTATGGACTTCCTCCTGACACAAACAGTACTTCCCGTGTGTCTTTTCCCATTGACTCAAAGCTACCCTTGGCTGAGGCCAGTAGCACCGAACTCTATAAACAGAAACTCAGGTCCAGATCCAAGCTGTCGGACGATTTGATTGTTTAAGTCCTCTCCAAGGTGAAGCGGTTGAATCTGTCCCGACATGTATCCCTTAGGTCTGAATGATGTAGAGTCCAGAATCATAGTGAAACGACATGCTTATTGTAAATTACTGCGTAACCATTGTATTGTGACTTTATTAATTTTGTTTTCCTTGAGTTTTTTAATAGTTACTGCAAGTATATTGTTGCATATGTATTATCCTGTTTCTAAACGTGCTTTCAATATAACTGATGAACATTCTTTTAGTGACCTACCGCCACATGAGTTGTCCTATAGACTTGCGCTGCGCAATAACACATTCATTAGTATGTTACATCATTCCCATCAGACTAGTAATGCCACCAATTGTTGGGTGTGTGGCCGACTTCCTCCCTATCAGAATAACAAAGGAGTTCTGCCTTTCTTTCCACATCCGTTCACACACAATGGCTCCTGTGGAGCATGGTTTAGTTTATTAAATTCCATAGACCCAGACACAGCAGTTTATCAACAACATTGGATATGGGGAAATCTGAATCTAGTTTTATTCAAAGTCTGTCACCCTAATAAGGAGGGTCACCCCAGTAGAACAGGAACTGATTTAGAAAATGAAGTGTATAAATTAGGTAATTTTACGCCTAATCTTATGATTTTGAATGTCAAATCCGAAGTTGAACTAATTCTGCCCACTATGTCTGTATTTCCAGTTAAGGGTGAATTATGTGTAAGAAAAGTTGGTTCCATACATATGGGCCATAGCCAATGCGTTACTGTAGTAGAATATAGTGATCAAGGTAAATCTTCATTTAGAGCTTCTCGCCATTCTTACTTTATATGTGGTCAGACGGCATATATGCGTCTGCCTCTAGATTGGGATGGTACCTGTTACATAGCATTCCTTTTGCCACCTGTTTTCCTAGCTCCTCCTGATTATTATCGACATGTTCATTTAGTACACAAAAGAGAGCGGAGAGATCTCCCAGTTGTCGATTATACTGAGACAGCATGGGACAAGTATGTAGATTTCAATAAAGGTATCTTTCCCTATATAGGTACTATATCAAATAGTAAGCTGATACGCAGACTCACCAAGACTCTTGAAGCTGTAGTAAACGAGACTATAGCCGCCCTAGGCAATCTGACAGAGGAACAATCAGTGATGAGAATTGTTGTTCTCCAGAATCGTCTTGTCCTTGACGTCATCCTGGCCGATAGGGGCGGAGCTTGCAGGGTCATCGGATCCAGCTGCTGCATATTCATACCAGAAAATTCGCCATCTGTATATAAAGCTATAACACGCCTTCATAAGATTGTAAGCCAGATACACGAAAATCCAGGCACTTGGACGTGGTCCGGGTGGTTTTGGAGTGTGATATCAGCCTGGGGATGGAGAGTTCTATCCTTCCTAGGTATTGGCCTTCTTATGCTCTTCAGTTGTTGTTTATGCCTACAATGTGGACCAGCGATTTGTGGTCTGTGTGCCACATCATGCATTCCATATCACAGTTCTCGTTCAAAATACCGGAAGAAGAAGGAAGAAGAAATGATGCTCCATGAGCAAATCGATGGAATGATGAAGATTGATATCTCTTGAAGGGCAAGTAGGGGACAAGGAGGGAATGTGGAAATGTGGATTTTCCTGGTCAGTTATGTCCCCTATCTTGGACCCCAACGGTTCTATATGCATGTTACAAGTACATGTATGTTCCCTCCAGTTCAAGTTTCTAAGACGCAAACATATGTGTGTCTACCGTCGACATGTTCTCTGTCAGATCCGCCATCGATGGGCTGGATATTCGATTCCTAGGTATGAAAGGTCACCGACTTTATATGGCTAAGTTACTTCATTTTTACAGTTCAGGCAAGTAGGCCCGATTCTGTCCTCAAAGCCTTTCCCTGCTCTCTGTCTTTGACAGCTTCAGCTTGAGCTCGCATCTGTATCCATGAACTTTGTCCTACTCCCTGTGCAGCTAACGGTGCCTGCCTCGGCCAGTTTACGCCTGCCTGCCAAGAAGCTGTATTTCACCTTCGAATTATCTATTTTGCTCTTCAGCCGATGCATTCCTGTCTAGTGATTTAGGTAAACATTTCCTTTAGCTCACAAGCAAAGGACTCAGCCTTTCCGTCCTCCTGCAAGTGATTCATAGCCCTGCTGCCATGGAAAGTTTTCTGCCCCTCGCATCTCATATAGACACTCAGACGCTTGTACACGCACACACAGTTAGTATAGAATAGATCCTGTCCGAGAGTCCTTCCTTGTGGATAACATAGTTCTTTAAACATAGGATGTTAGATATGATTTGGGATTAGGTTGACTTGACCCCTCAGACTTCTCGTCTCCACATGTAGAGCTAAATGTCAAGTCCCCTTCACCCCCTAGTTGCACGTCAATTACACGTCATACTGCTGCGCGCGCATCTATGCCAAGTATTATCTTATAGATCCACCTATGTTTGATAATGCAAACCAATCATGTTTCTTTTATTCCTTATTACGCCTAGTTTCGATTACGTACCTGTTTTGTCACTTTCCTTATCAAATGTTACGCCTTCTACATTCGTTTCATTGTAATGTACTTATTATAAAAATACATGTCTGTCAATAAATTATTGTACTTCACTTCCTGAACCTTCGTGGTGACGGAACCTGAAGGCCGCGACTCGAGTCGGCCATTTTGAATGGAATAAAGCCCATTTAGAAAACCTCTTATACCACGGATTCTGCCTCTTGTTATTTTGAGCTATTTACTTTATTTTAAGATTCCGTATGAAATTCAGTCCGGTATTTTATTTACCACAGACACAAGGGATGTCCTCAATATCATCAAACAAGTCAATGAGATTGGTAGTAGTGTGGATGCACTTATCACCTTGGATGTAGAAGCCCTCTACACAAACATTCCTCAGAGGGCCACCCTGGATGTTGTGGAAGAAGTACTTCGAGCACAAACATGGGACTCGCCCACACCAATCTCTTTCATCATGGAGTGTGCAGAGATGGCCCTAACAAAAAACTACTTCCAATTTGAAGACCGCATGTACCATCAAGTCCAGGGCACTTCGATGGGGAGCACATTTGCTCCCAGCCTGGCATGCCTCTACATGGCACACTTTGAAGCCAATCACATCCTATCTGAGACTAACATCTATAAGGAGAACGTCACCCTTTGGCGACGGTATATCGATGACATTCTCATTTTTTGGAAAGGGGATCTGAACTCTATCCCCCTTTTTGTAGCTTGGGTCAACAGCCTGAACCCCTATCTACGGTTCATGGCCAATTCATCAGTCCATGAGCTTCCTTTTCTGGATTTGCTCATTCTCAAAACCCCTTTAGGGTTGAACACCAAAACCTACAAAAAACCTACTGACAGCCATAGCCCACTACTTTTTAGTAGTTTCCATCCCAAGGCTTTACGTAACAACTTACCATATGGACAATATCTCAGACTCCGACGCAATTGCAGTACACTGGAGGACTTCAAAACACAAGCACATGACCTCACAGGCCTTTTGGCTCGAAGAGAATATCCGAGGACAATCACGCAAATGGCCTACAAAAGAGCACGCAATACCAACAGGGATGTCTTGCTTGCCTCTACAGAAAAAATCAAAACTGATCTAATTACGTGTGTAAGCACTTTCACCCCTGAATCAAACACCTTCCAAAAAATAATCAAAAAACATTGGAATCTGTTATCGGTAGGAGGCTGGGAAGTCCCCAAGCCCCGCTTTGCGTTCAAAAGGACTGACAATTTGAAAAGTATGCTTATTAGCACCAGACCCAAACTAGCCCCACCCTCCAACCAACGACTGTGGGGCCTTCCACCTGTGACAGGCCATCACCCATGCGGACAATGTACCGCTTGTACCCTAACAAAAACAAGCAAATCTATCACTTTTTCAGAAACTCTAATTTGGCAACAAAAATCCCATACCAATTGCAATACCCGCAATTGTATCTATCTAATTCAGTGCCCATGTGACCTTATGTACGTCGGCATGACGACACGTCCAGCGAAGATCAGGATTTCCGAACACCGAAGCAACATTAGGTGCAAAAAGATTAATACCAAAATGTGCACCCATTTTTTGGAGAAGAACCACACTGCCAATGATCTTACGTGGACAATTCTGCAGGCTATCCCAGTGATCAGTAAGGAGGCCCTCTTCCGAAAGGAACAGCAGTGGATCTTCAGAATTTCTAGCCATACTGGCGGCCTCAACGATGATATACCATGGGCCACCCTTAACAATACATGATCCACCTCACATACATGAGACGGCCGGAATGAGCCAATAACTTGATCTCAACAGCCTACATTAAGGTGATTTCCTTATATCACCATAAATAACACCAATAGTCTTGCAATTTTTTAGATCGCATCAGGCAAGACCCACCGGCTTTAATCACTGACCTTTACAATACATAATTCACCTCACATACATAAGATGTCCCGATGGAGCCAATAAAGTGGTCTTACCAGCTTAAATACAGGTGAATTGCTGATGACACCTTAAATAATAACAATATACTTGTACCTTTGTCCATCCCACTAAGTAAGACCCACTCAAAATCACCGACTTTGCGCCTTTTTTAGACTCTGAGGCTGGTTTACATCACCCTCGCGTTACTGCATCAGTTATTTTAATTAATCCCTTCATTGCAGTATATAACCCGCTGAGCCACCTTCCAGCGCGTTTTTACCGTGACGTTTGTTGTGCATGCCCAAGCTCCCTTGTTGTGGGACATTACCCGTCCCTTTCACGCACTGTTCGAGCAATAAAGTTTGTTGTCAGTCCCAATATGGCCGCACAAGTTTGCGGTCTAGTTGTTTGTCCCCGTGCGATTGAGCACTTCCTTTATCTTGGACACACCCCTGTCGGCTTGTTACGGAAGCCTGAGCCTCGATAGGATCCCGGTCGTGCGTGCGCCCCAACTCTGTAAGTACAATGCGTTTCCAGGGTGGTAGCAGTGTACGGCAGCCTTCAAGGTACTTACTGCTCTCCTTCACTTTTTTAGGGCGAGCGCTCTACGGCCTCCAGGCGATTCCGTACAGCAATTCCTGTTCCCCAGGGGGTGAGTCTCACCCACATGGGCTCCGTAGCCATTAGCACTAGCATCTTTGGGATTTGCGTCCAAATCACCCGCTACTTTAGCCTTTTAACACGCAATTTGACCTTCCCAATTGCATACTATGTTTATAAATGTCCTCAGAGAGCTGGGGACGACAGTGCATTTTAACGATAATTTGCTCGGCCACATATCGCGATCCCTTGCCATAGAGCACTTCGTGAAGCACAGTATAGCATTTGGCACACATGGTGGTTGCACAGTATCACGTATTTGGTAACCCCGATACGATAAGGCACGATCTCCTCCGGATTTTTGTGTGAGCACCCATTTAACTGGCTATCACAATAGACGCACGGTTTCCCACGGGAGCCTAACAGCATCCAATTTTAAATGCTGGAATGTTTTATGTGTCTGTGTTGTCCTTCTTTCTCTTTTTTCTTTTAGGTACCGCAACAGCGGGTCCACTCCTCTTAGGGACCCAATGGATTTGCTTGGTGATGTACTTATAATTTTTGAATCACCTATTATGTAGTAGAGTTTATTATCATTTATTTTTTGGAGCACATTCTCACTTGGTCCTGATGAATTGCCACCGACCCGTATGGGCATAGAGCAAGAAACATGTCGACCTTTCTACTTCCCTAGGGAGCATTATAATCCATCGGGGGTCACCGATTTTACTTAGGCTGGTATACCACCAGAATAAAATGGTTCATCGATTGGCAATACCATACCTATTTTAACTCACCTCACTATCACTCACTACACTTGTTGCACCTACCCCCACGCACCTATACGGCTGTCTCTAAAAAGATCTCCGATAAAGAGCCCCTTCGCGGGAGCCCGTCGGGCATTGCAGCGCCGGCCCGACGAGGAGCACAGCCCTATGATGAAGCATGACACCTTGCTAGGTGTGTGAGGGCATTCTATAGAGACTAATCGCTCTCTCCCCCCTCTCTTAACCCCCCCCTCTCCCAGAGGAACTGCACTCCTGGTTTTGTTCTCGATATCTTGGAGCACTGTGCAGGACCTCATTAAAGAGCTCTTGGTTCCTCCCTTTTTGAAGCATTGTATTGATCTATCACATAAAGATGAATATTGTGTTCCCCAACATGCTTATAAACTCCCTCCAACCAGGTTATAGGGTACGATAAGTGGAAACGTGCAATGCATGTGCTGCTTTGGTCCTCCATTATCAGTGTCCACACTAGTAATGGAAAGTCCACCATCCAGCACGAACATTGTTGGAATTTCCCTTGCAAGTTTCCCTCACAAAGGGGCATATTAGCAAGGGCTTGATCGCCGCTTTAACAGGACTTTTTGCAGCTAAAGCGGCAATTTTTTATCGCCCTATCATCAAGCTGTTGCTAACAGCAGTTAGCGACAGCTTCCAGGCGATAGCGACCGGTTTGGGGCCCGCTTTGCATGTCAGCGATATTTATCGCTAATGACATGCAAAGTGGGCGTACCCAAACTGGTAGCGACTGAAAGCAGTCGCTAACACAGCTATCGCCTATTACCAACGCAGGCAAAGCGATAAAAAAAAATCGTGCTAAGCGCGATTATCACTGGTATTTAACACCTGCTGGAAACCTGACTTACCTGTATTCCTCAATGGGAGGTGGATCTTCAGGCTAAGTCCACCATGGCGTTAATGCGTGAATATCGCTGGATTTCCAGCGATATTCAGGCATTTCGCTGCTATCGCTGGATATTTCAGCACAGTGGAGATAAACGTTGCTAATAGCATGTTTTCTCCGCTAAAATATCCGGCGATAGGCAGCGATAAAAATAAACGTGCAAAGCGTGTTTTGCGATAAATATCGCATGTTATTGCTAATATGCCCCAAAGTGTCTCCTAATATCGAGATGTTGGCCATTCTGTGGAAAACATACATTGCCATGGCGGATATCCCATAATGTAGCAGAATTGCTATAGCTCGTGTGGCGGGAGATATACATCCACCACATTGCTAGAGGGAAATTGTGCCAACAACACCTATACATGCCAGCACACCTGATTCAGGCAGGATACCAATGGTTTTATTATTTTAAAAATAAATGTTGTTAGCTAGAGTTTAGCAAGCCACTTCAAGCTTAAATCAGATGCCTGACTCTGGCTCAGTTCGAGGTCCTCTTTCAATCTTGAGCCAACAATGACCTTTCATGTGGCTTAAACTTTCTTCCCTCCCTCTTTCTTGTGTGCCATCACATCTTTTTCTTGGGTGTAGCAGAGGAGAGGCTGGGCAGCACCAGTGGGTGAACAATGACTCTGGGTTTAACCTTCCATAACCAAAACTCCAAAGGCCCAGGCCTGTCCCTTCTCCTACACCCCAGGAGTTTACAGAATGATGCAAGTGTGGCAAGATGGTGAAGAGGCAGAAAGGAAAGATTTAAACACTTTTGCCATTCATCTTGACCTCAGAGAGGGGAGTAATTAATTAATAAATCTTTATTTTGTGATTAATTAAAATCCTTGCAATCGAAACTTCTTTACATTACTCAGTATCTAGCAACTGTACCAAAATAATTATTTTAAAAATTACCAATTCAACTATAGTTATGCCCAAAACCAGAACAATTCACCATACATTGAGCATATAAAGATAAGTTATAAAATCAGTCAAGCATGGGCTTAATCATGGATAGCTAATTACATTGGTAGCACATATAAAAATATATCAATAATTACTATAACAGGATATTGCACATATAGCAATTTAAAGTGGCAACGTTCAATAATTACTAATTACAATATATAAAAACAAAATTTAAATGCAATAAGATATTGCACACATTCCATTTTAAAGTGCCAACGTGCAATAATTAATAATTCCATTATATAAAGAACAATAATAAAGTGCATCAATAATTAGTGCTTATATTGTCACAATTCTAATTATCGCCCTCGCAGCAAACAAAGTGGCAAAATATATATAATACAAATGCTCATAGGTTCCTGGAAATAAATATGATACAGCTCAAATTTGTAATGGTAAACATTTTTTGGCTGCATTAAAATGTTGTATCAGTTGGCATGACAATGGGATCGATTCACCAGATAGTGACCGATCCTCAAGAATAGTGGTTTCAGAAGGGTATGTCGGATGTTAATCAATTTTGGACACACGCACACTATATGTACAAATGACTCTTGTGGCCAACCGCTGAGTCTACAATTAGAATCTGGACACTGCTGAATCCATGACTGCATGCCTCTTTTGTGGGATTTATACCCATTCGTAATTTTAAAAAAGTATTTTTAATTTTTGCTGAAAAATAGGCAGTCAAATATGGCTGGGTACATAAAGATTGGTATGAGTTCATCGCATGCCATGTATAATTTTTCCCCGCTGATGCATTTTTATCTAACTTGAGGGATTCGGCTTTGATCAATTTTTTTAACATTAACTTATAGTTGGCCATTTTCAAGTCTTGGAAAGCTACTTGCAGACCGATATCCCTTAGGGAGGTTAGAATGTGGGATCTCCAGTTGTCAGCATAAGCAGACTTATCTACTTCTAGCCAGCAAATGTTCCCTAGGGATGCAGGAGCTGAGGAAAACACAGATGGCATACATTTCAAAAATGCTCCTTCTGATACCAACCACTGTCTCTGGAGATCAAACTCTAATCTTAGTCCTGCTTGACCTACTGATCTGGGAATCCCAACGTTTGCTTTAAATGCATTAACTACCTATAAATCCAGGAGATTTGCATCTTTCCCTCTCATAACCATAGGCCTAAAAGTGCGGCGATGGTGGCTCTTAAAAGTTAAAGGAGAATGTGCCCAAAACTCCCAGGAAGGGACTTCTTTACAGTACAAACTACAATAAAAATCATACATTCAGTACAATTGTGCAAGAGTCACACAGTATCAACCAATCACATTCGCGAAAGTACACTACAGTTTTAGAACTCACATTCTCCACATTATCCCACAGGTTCATATAGTGCAGTTCCCATCCACTGTGCTTTTCGGGCACCTCAATAGTTAATAACAATGTTGATAAATATACGACAGTTCCTCATAATAAAGAATCACACTGTAGCCCCAATGGGTAAGACATTGGAAAATTCACTCTCAGAAGAAGAGCGAGCTACAGGACTCTAATGGAAAGAAACATCATTGTGTACCTTAGCAACTTACATTGCACCTCTGAATATTGTTTACAAAGTTGCTTGTGCATGAATACTCTGTATATTGGGTAAAAGAGAATTGAAAAGAGCACTGCGTACTGAAAGATAACTTCAAGTAGACTTTGGAATACATGCAAGCAGCTTCACATACACGTTATTTATTATCATGCTAATAATATATATATATTGGTTGCATGATTAAGGCAGGTGATGCCGAAACGCGTAGCAATGGAGTGAGAGCATTAAAACTTGTGAATTCAGTGAAGTTGTCGGTGTCGGTGTCCTTTCTTTTGGCGAAGATCGGAGTTGGTGTTTGATATTGTTCAAAATTGCCTCAACTTAAAACGCAACACATTGTGGAAATAACTCCCCCCTCCCCCACCAATTTTTTCAGAATATTTATCCTTCCCATTTCCAAGAGTTGGCCTGTATGAACACTCCATACCCAGTATTATACTATAGTAATGTGCAATGTTATGTGTATTTGTAAAGCGCACTATCACCCGCGAGGGTATATGTTATGTCGTGTCTGTGACGTAACAGGCACGCCACGTTGGTCATGTGACACACGCATATCGCAATAAATGTCTGCGCGCGTACATATCGCCAGTTGGGCGTACGACGGCGACAGAGTAGCTTGCAATCTCCCGGCTCCTGTGATTATTGTATGCCTGAGGCCCTGCCCACGTGTCCTTGATCCCCAACGGTGTTGTCCGGTGTCGCGACTGGCACGACACCACAATTGGCTGACGAGGGTGGGATCGCCTCGAGAAGGCACCCGGTGGCGGCCGCGAAGGTACTGCCATTGACCTTGCGGTGCTTGTGCCCCGGTGCACTGACGACGGGAGAAGTGCCGCGGCGGAACAAGGTGCGCTGCAGCTGAATGCTGCCATGCGGACATCGCATCAGGCCGGTGAGCGACTGCAGCGCGCTAGACATCCTGCCGCGTGTGGGGCCTGCAACAGCGTGACCGCACCAGTAGGCGGGCACGCGCTCAGTGAAGGGTGGACGCCTGCTCTGGGCTCACATGTGCGCTGCACGCTCACAGCTGCAATCGGCAACCAGCCCAACACTGCGTCCCACCACAGCAGGGTGTGGGGGTGCACCTTTTTCAGCAGAAGGAATCAAATAAATAAAGAAAAACAGTGGAACAGGCAGCAGAGGGCTGGAAACCGCCCCAAGTGGTGAGGAGAGAAGTCTGCAAAGCAAGAAAAAGAGCACAAAGTGAAGAAGGACAATACTGCGGCAAGGGGTGAGGTGCACAGAGCGCCAGCAGCACGACCAAAGGGGAGAGCAACAAGGAAATAAGACCAGGTCAGCAGAGCATTACCATGTCCACCATCCCTCCCATAGAACCATTCCTAGTGGAGGGGTTCCCATCCGCCCTTGCTCCAAAATGGAAAGACTGGGTTGAACGCCTGCTCATTTTCTTTGAAGCTACTAAGGTTCACAAAGACCAAAAAAGAGCCATGCTGCTATACTTAGGGGGCAAAGACTTTCATAACATCACCAAGACGCTCGAAGAAGCCACCCCAAGACTCATCATACTCTGATAAATGCTCTCAATGGTTACTTTGAGCCAATGGCGAACCAAGACTATGAAAGGTTCATATTCCGACAGGCGCGCCAACTCCCGGAAGAATCCTTAGACACCTTCCATGCTCGGCTTAAGAACTTAGCGGTCACCTGTGGATTCTGAGATGAAACGAGTAAGGATGAGTGTCTGCAACGTGCGAAGATGGCAATGCGACAAGACAACTGGCACCGAGCAAAGATAGAGTGGAAAATCCTGACTGGAGAGGCTCAGCGCATCATGGACAGTCTGTACAATGTCAGGGCAGAGCTCACGGAGGACGCTAGTGGGTGTCTGTTAAGGGGACATCGTCTGGTCATTCCTACGGCCCTCACAGCCCGGGTCGTTCAACTGGCACAGATTGGTCATCAGGGGATGGTCAAAACCAAATCACGACTCTGGACCAAAGTATGGTTTCCCCTCATGGACGAGCTGGTGGAAGCCACTGTCCGCTCTTGCCAATCATGCCAGGTAATGGGGGAGGCCCTATGGCCTGCTCCCATTATTGTTGAACCGAGACCCCAAACACCGTGGTCATGTGTCAGTTTGGAATTTGGCAGCCTGCTGGATGGCCGGCACACGTTTGTAGCTATTGACAACCACTCTAAGTATCCTGAGGTCGAGATCATAGCATCGCCCAGTGCCAAAGAAGTAATCCCAATGTTGGAAAAGATTATGGCAACTCACAGACTTATTCAGGAGCTGCGAACGGACAATGGTCCTCCCTTTCAAGGGCAAGAACTGTCCGCCTACTTCACTGTGTTGGGAATTCGACATTGGCGGATCACCCCCAGATGGCCTCAAGCCAATGGGGAAGTGGAGAGGTTTATGCGGACCTTGAATAAAATAATACGCATTGCTTACGACAAGGGGCAGTCCGTGGAACTTGCTATTTTCACCTTTCTCCGAAATTATCGCCAAACGCCCCACACCACCACTGGAGTCGCCCCAGCCCATCTGCTGATGGGGAGAATCATTGCTGACTCCATTCCACATCACCCCAAGTGGCAGCCTGAGATGCTGAATGATGCACAGGTGGATGCCAAAAGGCTGAGGGCCTACAACCAAGTGAGTCACCACCGGTGGGCTCAACCTGTGAGACTCGCACAAGGAGACTTTGTACTACTCAAGAACAGGGTCACCAGTGGCAAGTTTCGTATGCCGTATGAGAAAAGTCTGTGGACCATTGTAGATGTGAAAGGCACCCGCATCATAGCAACTCGGGGAAGAGAGACAGTGACCAGAAATGTGTCGCACTTCAAGAGATTTCACCCCGCCTCATCCTTGCCTGGACATCACCCGGTGGATACTGTTGTAAGTAAGAAAGGCAGGATACTTCTAGTTAAATTACATGTAGGTTTATTCAAGGCACAGCTGAGCGCACACCTCACCAGCTGACCAGACCATCAACTGACAAGGGTAGAACACTCTGGTACAATTTAGAACACTCACAGGTATTCTGGGAAGCTAAGGAAATAAGAACACTAAAGAAGGGCTAATGATCAATGTCAGACATATTTACATGAAGAATCAATATACAACAGATACCTCTTACGGGCCGGGGTTTTTGGCTGAAGCAAATGGGAGCCCGAGACCCCTTACATCCCGAATAGGGGCCAGTGCGGAGACCCCGGCTCGGAGAACAGGCCTGCTATGGACATGTCTGGGAATTTGATGGTGTTTTGATGTTTGTTGGGGAGGAATGTTATGTCGTGCCTGTGACATAACAGGCACGCCACGTTGGTCATGTGACACACGCATATCGCAATAAACGTCTGCGCGCGTACGTATCGCCAGTTGGGCGTACGACAGCGACAGAGTAACTCGCAATCTCCCGGCTCCTGTGATTATTGTATGCCTGAGGCCCTGCACACGTGTCCCCGATCCCCAACGGTGTTGTCCGGTGTCGCGACTGGCACGACACCACAGGTATACAGCGCTGCATATGTACACCATTTTAAGTTTCAACCCTATTAGGAATCACTTGACATACAAGCCTGTACAATCAGACCATACCTGTGCCTCAGTACCTTGGATAGCACGTCTCAAGTAGACTGGAAGAAGAGCACTTCATTCATAGCGGTGTGAGTTTTTTGGTTTTCCACTTTTTTAAACATGCTCTTTGGTACGCCGGCCAGCAGATGGCAGCATGCCCTCACAGTTCACGTGCGTGACCCCTGTCCATAGAGACTGGGAGTCATCGGATTTGGATCAAACTCTCCTGCTGCTAAATTACAAGCCGCCGTCTTGACTGATACATCAGGCCTGGGGAGGTGTGTTGTCAGGTGATGTATTGCACTAAACATCCCTGCCCCTGGTGCCTGTTTCTGAAGGCACTTGTATTTATCATCGTAAAGGGGAAAGTTTTCTCTCGAGGAGTCGCTGGGACAGCCGCGCGCTGAGTACAATTCAATTCAAAGCCAGCCCTGTACGAGGACATGACTGCTAACCACAGAGGGCCTGTACCGCACTTCTTCAAAGTGCTCTGGGCAAAAGATTACTGTTTATTTATTTTACTCAAAACTTGTGAACATAAACGTAGCCGCAGATGGCCCTAATTTCTTTGTACAGTTAGGGGCTTATTTAAAAGCCCCTTGCGCCGCCGGTGAGTCACTTTTAGGGGCTTATTTACAAGCCCCTTGCGCCACTTTTGCGTAATTTTTAACATGGGAAAAGTGCGTACGGGTGGCGCAAAGGGTATGTAAATAAGCCCCTAAATTTAGTAAATAAGGGGCAGATTTACAAGCCCCTTGCACCACCAGTGCGTCACTTTTTGTGACGTACCGGTGGCGCATTTTACGGCTCCATATTTACAAGGACAGGAAAAGCCACCCTGCGTGAATTTTCCTTTACACGCAGCACTTTGCGTGGAAGGGCCTTCCATGGGTGTTGCTGTAGGTGTTCCCACGCAACACCCAAGGAACCTGGCACATTTCCAGATTTACGAGGAATCGTAAATCTGGAAAGGCGTGTGAATGCTACGCCTCCCCAGGGGAGGCGTAGGGAGGCGCAACAAGGAGCATTGATTCATTTCTCCTCGTTTTCTTTTCCTCTTTCTATGTGTGCTGCATACTGCAGCACACATAGAAAGAGGAAATCACCGCTAATGATTGTTTTTTTCAGGAAGGGTTCCGTTCCTGAACAAAAACAATCTCCCCATGAAGCAGGCATTCTTGTACCATGGTGCAAGGGTGCCTGAGCCGGCACATGGCAGCAGTTTTTGAACCAGCGCAGGGGGAAGCACAGAGATGCGACATATTGTTGTAAATATGTTGCATCTTTGTGCTTTGAAAGTGACTCAGTGCGGCCAAAAACGAGACCAATAAAGGAAATTAGTGGTTTCCTTGAGTGGTTGGATATACATTCTGTCGCAGACCTTTTAAAGACCCTTTAAACAGGTATTTTATTAATTAACATTTGTATATCGAGAGGCGTAATGGACCTTGGTGTGTTCATAGCCATGTCTGCCGTACATCTGAGAAACAAGCAAAGGTCTGCCCTATATAATAACTACATATACATATGGATATGGAAATCCATTTACATTCCTAATGGATACAAAATCCTGCACCTGGACCGACCCTATAAACCAGGAGGAGGGATCGCCATCATCCACAGAGACACTATCGAGTGTACCCCTTACACTGACCCAGAAGCCACCTGTACTTCAAGCTTCAGACAGACAGTAAAACCCCTATCAAAGCCACCCTCATGCACTGGCCCAGGGCCTAACACCAACTCCATTAACCTCCTCACCAACCTCACCACAACTCTTGCCATGGGCACCAAAGACTTTATACTCCTAGGCAATCTCAGCTTTCATCTAGACGACCAGCGGACCCCAACGCCACAAACTTGCTCATAAGTCTACAGAACACCAGCCTCACCTAGCTCGTACAAGTCCCTGCCCACATAGCCAGACACACCCTGGACCTCATCTTCTCCTCCACCGACAAGGTTAAAGTCAGCCAATATTTCACTCACATGGAAGGATCACTCCATCACCCACTTCTTCATAACAGGGATACCAACCACCCCTACGAAGTCTAGCACCACCCCAAGCTGCAGCTGAAACAATGTTACAGAAATGGAATGGCTCAACGCCCTCCAACTACACTACCGAGGGCCCACAAACGACCTCATCAACGACACAAACAACTTCAAAAACTGGATCATCACCTGTGCCAATACCCTGGCACCACTGAAAAACACCAAACCTAAAAGATCCAACAAACAATCTAACTGGTATAATGCTGACCTCAGAGAGTCCAAGAGAGTTTGCAAACAACCCAAAAGGAAATCGCTAACCACCTGAGGAACCACCAAAAGAAACACCTACAAGGCTTCATTTAGACATCATCACCATCATGAGTAAAAAAAAAAAAAAAAAGAATGTCCTGGCCTTGAAAATCAAATCTAGCTCCAATAACTGCCGGGAACTTTTAGCCATCGTCAAGGAATTCACCTAACCAAGAGCCACAGCCAACACCATCACCCCTAAACAAGAACTCTGCAACAACCTCTCCAACTTCTGCCACGAAAGAAATCACCAAGATCTACAGCAACTTTGAACCCCAGCCACTCCTATCAACCTTCCCAGCCTGCTAACCTGATCAACCACAGACTACCAACTGAAAACATTTCAGTTGTTTCTAGAATAAAGACATTTTACATCCTCTATTCATCGAGGACACTGCAGCAATAATTACGACAGTTCACTCAGGGGTCCATATCGACAACCTAGGAAGAGCCATGGTCAGCGCTGCACTCACCTCCATCATCAACAACTCCCTCAAGACAGCTACCTTCCCAGATAGCTGGCAACAAGCCAAAGTCACTGCCATCCTCAAAAACCCTCTGCTGCTTGCTACTCAGCAACTACTAGCTCGCTCTTCATAGCCAAATCCATGGAGAAGACCATCAACAGAAAAACTCTCTAACCACCTAGAATGCTACAATTAGGATTCTGAAAACAAAACAGCAACAATACAGCCCTCAACACTACCACAGACGACATGCGCACCATCCTCAACCATGGACAGACAACCTTCCTCGTCCTCCTCGACCTCTCCACTGCTTTCAACTCAGTCTCCCACCGCACACTCATTGCCAGACTACACACAGTGGGAATACAGGGAGCAGCACTCAAATGGATAATTTCCTTCCTCTCTGGAAGAACACAAATCAGGCTCCTGCGGTTCACATAAGAACCCAAGAACCTCATCTGCGGAGTTCCATAGGGATCATCACACAGCCCCACACTTATGAACAAATTCATGATCCTCTGGCTAACATCATCAGATCCCAATAATTCAACATCATCTCCTACACTGACGAAAACCAGCTCAATGTTACCCTCTCAGATGACACCGTCACCACCAAGACAAACTTCAAACACTGCATGCTCAGCGTGGCTAATTGAATAAAAGAGAACTGCCTCAAGCTCAACACAGACAAAACTAAAGTGCAGATCTTCAGGAATAAGAGCTCACCTTGGGACTCCACCTGGTGGCATCCGAACTCAGACCTACCCCAACTGACCACTGTAGGAACCTAGGCCTCATCCTGGACACCAACCTCACCATGAAGTCCCAAGGCAACGCTGTAACCTCGGCATACTTCGACATCCTCTGCTTGTTACGTAAAATATTTAAATGCTCACACTGGACACACCATCATGCTGGCCCTAATCACAAGCAGATTGTACTATGGCAACACTCTCTATGGTAGCATCCCAACCCATCTTCTTCACAGACTTGAAGCCATCCAAAACGCCACCACCAGACTTGTCCTTGACCTCCGGCACTGATCTAAAACCACACCACTCCTCAGAGAGCTCCACTGGCTCCCCAACCAAAAGCACTGCCAGCTCAAACAACTGACACACACATTCAAGTCACCACACAACACGGGACCACATACCTCATTCACCAGCTTCACTTCCACCAACCTACCAGAAAACGTCATTCAACATCAATCCCACACACTTATCCCGCATCCACAGAAGCAGAACAGGAGGTCGATCATTCTCTTACCAAGCTACCAAAACCTGGAATGAACTCCCACAACACACCAGGGCCTCCTCCTCACTTCTTGAATTCTGCAAGACGCTGAAGACCTGGCTTTTCAATTAGTCTTCTTGCTGAACCATCAAGAATGCCTGGACTCAGGCCCAGCCTCACCACACGCCTACACTCACCTACTCAACACCTGGAAAGCCTTGTGGGTAATAAGTAGCACCATACAAATCCACCTTACATTACATAGAAATATAGACAAACATCCTTAGTAAGTCATATTTAAACATTTGATTTTAAGCAACCATATATATCTATATCTATATCTATATTTATATATATCTATATTCACTGAAAAAAACATAGGTTTCAGGGGCGTTATAGTTAGTTGGACATTTCATTCGTACAAAACCATTGAAATTCCCCCGTTATAGTTAGTTCAGCTGTTCAAATGACATCACTGATGACATCATCCAGTGACTGTGTGTTTCTGTAAAGTTTAAATATGTTTAATATACATAGGGAAAGGCATATTGAAGAATGAGTGGGTGTATAAGTGTCTGAATGGATGATTTAGTAGATGCTTGACTGACTCTATAAGTGAGTGAATTAACTTATCTTACTGAATGCATGGGTTAGTGAGTAAACTGTGTGAATGTCTGTATCCGTCTGTCTGTTGGTGTGTAAGCGGCTGCATGGGTTTGCAAATAGCTACATGAGTGTCTATATGGGTTATTGATTGGTTGAGTATCTGTATGGGTGCCTGAGTGTTTGCGTGGGTGGGGTATATGTGACTCTGTACATAGATGTGTGAGTGGGTGATTCACTGTGTGCATGGTTTCAAGAGTGCATCTGTGATGGGCTGTATGGGTGGGTGAGTGTGTGTATAGGTGTGTTAGTGAGTGAATGTATATCTCTGTTGCATATGTGTTAGTAACTACATATGTGAAAGGCTGTATATATGTGTGTTGGAGTATATAAATGGATATAAGTGAGAGTGTGTTATTGTGAGAGTGGCTGTATGGATAAGTCTGTGCTTGTATCAGTGATTGTATAGGAGCGTAAGTATGTGCTAGTATTTGTAAGTGAGCTGGTGTGTGTATAACTGTATAAGTGAGTAAATGGCAGTGTGATTAATTATTTGCATGACTGACTAGGTGTGTGAGTACCTCTATGGATGAGTGGCGGTGTGTGAGTTTCTATATAGGTGTATGAGTGCATATGATAGTCCTGTACTGAGTGACAATAAGTATGAGTGACTGTACGGGTGAGTGAGTGGATGTGTGTGTAAAGCTAAGAATCAGTGAATGGGTATGTAGTCATTGGTGTTGGAGTGTGTATGGTTTTGAGAATGGCAGTCTGTAATTTAGAATGGGTGTATCAAAGGTCATATTAGGGTGTGAGAAGATGCATCAATTTTTCACATGAATGATTTCATTAGTGATGTCATCAGTGATGTCACTGACCATGTTATGAGTGATGTAATATGTGACGTCATCAGCAGTGCATTGCGGGGGCGCAAGTTATAGTTAGCTGAACTAACTATAACAGGGGAATTTCAATGGTTTTGTACGAGTGAAATGTCCAACTAACTATAACGCCCCCGAAACCTATGTTTTTTTTCAGTGAATTTCTAAGTTTTTTTAAAATGCTAATTTCTAACTTTAACGTGCCTGAAACCTTTGGTTTTTTTCAGTGAATTTCAAAGGTTTTTCAAATGCTAGTTTCTAACTATGCCTACAGAGGTAGGACATTTGAAGAAAGAAGAAAAAATGCACAGAACGAAGCAAAAGAAATGCAGAAAGAGGCAACGGAAGTCCACAAAGGCGAAGAAAATTGCAGGAAGAATCAAGACATGTGCAGAAAGAACCAACAGAGGAGCAGAAAGAGGCCTTGTTGCAAAATCACCCTGTGCCCACAACTTTTTCAGACGGGTACTGGTGGTAACTGACTCTGACTAACCAGGCCTTGAGCCAGTGCTATGCTAAAAGACACTTAGAATACAGTGAAAACACCTACATACACTAGGGAACATTATACGTTGGGGTACCCCTGTGATTAGCATGACCTCCTCTGTAAGACCCTAGTACATAATAGGGCAGGGGGATTGAAACTGCCTCTTAAAACGCGCCATGGGGCGCGTTTGTGCACTGGTGAAGGGAGGGGGGCGCCTGAGGTGATATGTGTGCAAACACGCTCTGTGGCCGTTTTAATTTGGGGGATAAAGTCCCCTTGAATCCTGAGTGTCCCTTGGGTCCAACTAACCCACCAGGTATCTCCAGTAAGCGCCACAGAGCTACATTGCAGAGAGGTGTAAAAAGGGGCACGGCCTGGACCACCTCTCTGCAACGCAGCGGCGCTTACTGGAAGCACCTGGTGGTCTAGTTGGCCCCCAGGGGCCCTCAGGATTGAAGGGGAATTATTTCCCCAACTTAAAACGTGCCACAGGGTGTGTTTGCACACATCACCTCAGGCCCTGTCCCCTCCCTACACCACCGTGTAAACACGCCCTGTGGCCGTTTTAAGTTGGGAGATTAACTCCCCTTGAATCCTGTGGGTCCCTAGGGTCCAACTAGCCCACTAGGTACCTCCAGTAAGCGCCACAGAGCTGGGTTGCAAAGAGGTGTAAAAAGGGGCATGGCCTCTGAACACCTCTCTGCAACACAGCTCCCTGGCACATACTGGAGGTACCTGGTGGACTAATTGGCCCCCAGGGAACCCCAGTATTCAAGGGGAATTAGTTACCCATCTGCAAACGCGCCTTCGGGGCGCGTTTACAGAGTGCTGCAGGGAGGGGGCGGGGCTTCCGGCGCGGTGCCGATCTTTTTTTTTTTTTTAAGAAGGGGGGCTGTGTGGCCCCCCTTCTTTTCCTATTCTATTGGCCCCTATTTCATTATTATTATTTTTTTTAATTGGAAGGAGGCCGCATGGCCCCCCTCCCGAGGCCATAATCGGCCCGGGGACCCGGGCCGATTCATGAGTTCTGCAACCTTGACACCCCACAGGTCGAGCAGGTCTTATTCACTGCCCAGTGCTGCATCAGCTGCTGCACCGTGCGCTGCACCCCAGTATTCTGGGGCACACACCGGCATGCTCTTCCCACAGAAGCTGACGCTCCTGCAGGACATACGCACTCCTAAGCCTGAAGTGGGAGGTGGCACTGAATAAAAAAGTGGGTCCAGCTGCACCTCAGGCATGTTTCTTCTCCCCTCTCTCGCACATTATGTCCCTTTCCCTCTAGTCTTCTAATTATTCTATTTTTTACTAACCCTTCCTTGCTCTATTTGCATTTCCCGCGCTCACGCATTTCACTCGAGCTCATCCTCTTTTCTTTATCCTTCCCTCGTTTCACTGTTCTTTCGATCCTTCTTTCTCTGCCCCTCCTTTGCAATTCTCTTTTCTCGTGGCTCACTCTAATTTCTGTCTGCTCCTTACTATGCTTGTTTCTCTTTCCTCCCCTGAACTGCCATCTACCTTCTCATTAATGCACCCAGTGTCCCGTTTCTATTCTTCGTCCACTCTTCCTTCGGCTTTTGTTTCCTCGCTCGCATTCTTCATCTTTCCCACAATCATTTTAACTCTTAATCCCTTACACTCTCCTTTCTTGTTTTGGTTGTCTTTTAACTTCTCTTTATCTAACAAAGAGCAGTAATTTAGTTTCTTCCAGGATGGGTGGAAAGCGGCTCAGAACATGCTTCCCTTCATTGAGAAGCTCGCCTCGTCGCTCCAGGTGGTAAGAGATGCTATGTTGGGGCGCCGGTGGGGGTGGTGGTGCGGTGACGTAGCACAGTGCCGTGGGCCCCGATGGAAACAAGTGTATGGGTGCCATTTCCTCCTGTTTTGGGACTTTTTTGGGAACTTAAACAATTGTAACTGCGTTGCAGCTGGCCCCCCTTACAGTATGTTAAGACTCCGTGCATAGTTCACGTCATTGGAGCTGTTGTATTTTAAGTGTATATAGCTTTAAGTGTCAATGCTGTGGTTCAGTGGCACACGCTGTATTATTCTTCATAAGGTGTTCCAAGTTCTAGTGTGGAACAGGATACAGATCTTTCCAGTGAGTGGGTCAGTTGAGAGTCACTCTTTAGCTGGATGGACGTACTGCCGTGCTAATGGTAATACAGGAAATCAACTTTATTTATGGCTTATGGATTTAATATTGGCGACGAGCTGAAAATCTCTCCAGTCAGGTGAAGCACGGGAACGGAGAGTAAGTGAATCCATGGGGAAAGAAGAGGAAGCGGATTGGGCAGAGCGAGGAAATCAAATTTTAAAAAAAGAAGAAGACTGTGTTGAAAGAAGTCGAGCAGCGATGTTACGGAGAAAGGAAAATCGGCGGGTGTGAATTTTTAACACAAATGAAGCAAAAGACAAAGAGTGCAAGAAGAAAACTTTGAAATTAAACAAAGTTTACCGTCATCACGGAAGAACTGCCACGAGGAACGAGCTAAGTATCCTAGCAGCGCAGTTTGGAACGAGGACGAGCTGGCACCGCTGTCTTGGAACGAAGAAGAGGAAGGTATGTCTACGATTGGAGATCGTCATTACGCAGAACGCGCGGTGACGCGCGGAGCGTTATGACGCATTCGCGTTGCTAAGCGACGAATGCTCACGACGGCGTTGGTACGCGAAAGAACGCAACACCGAAGCGAAGGGTGTGGGAGTATAATTTAGACGGCGAAGAAACGGAGAACGGAGACTAGAGAGAGGAAAGTGTTTATTTTTGTGGAAAATAAGAGGAAAGGAGAGTGAAGAGCTGGGACGGCATAACAGAAGGTGGGAAATAATTTCTTCCTGTTTCTCTTAATTTGGAGCACGTTTGTTTGGAAAACAAGGAGTATTTCAGTGAATGCTAAGGAGAGCATATGTTTTTTTTGCTCAATGGAAGCTGGAAAAATGGTTTTATTGAGAAAATAATATTAAAAAAAAAAGGTGGAAAGAAGTGTATTTCACATGAAGAGTCCATTAAGAGAAGGAGTACATTTACTTAGCAAAGACAGAAAGATAAATGGTTGGCATAATTCTTTCACATTTGTAGTAAATTATTAAGAGAAGCCCTACATAAAGAGAAGAAAGACAGTACAAAAAGAAAAAGGAGAAATAAATAAATAAAGATGCAGTTCGATCCCCTGGGAAAGTTTTTACAGAATAAGGGAGATCCACCTCTACCATGGTCAAGGTGGAAAGAAGAGTTTTTGACATACATGAAGGCGATTGATGGAGAGCACATGGGGGCGGAAAGGAAAAAAAGCATTTTATTGCATTGCCTAGGTTCGGAAGGACAAGACATTTTCAGAGCACTACCACAAGTGACACCTCAAGTAGGAGAAGAGAACCTTAATGTGTATAATGAGGCGTTACAGAGACTAGAAAAGAGGTTCAACCGGCTACAAGCATTGCACTAAACAGATTTAAGTTCTATACGAGGACGCAAAAGGAGGAAGAATCATTCGATTACTTTTTAACGGCGTTAAGAGCTTTATGTGTGCATTGTAAATTTGGTATGATGGCCGATGAGATGATAAGGGATCAGATAATTGTGCATGTGAGGAACAAGAAAGTGCAAGAGAACTTGTGGGTTATGGGTGATCCAAGTTTGACAGAAGCAATTGCCAATGCAAAAGCAGTTGAACAGTCTGAAAGTTGGATGCAAACAGTTAGGCAGAATACAAAGAAGAGTGAAAGTGTGGAAGAGGTATGTGCCATAAAGAATAACACTAGAGGTAGTGCGCAGGGTCAAGACAGCATGCAGGATGCTGCACAAAAAAAATATATAGGTAACAGGTACAACAATGGAAATGCATTCAGGAGCAATGTGAACCAGGGTGGACAAAACATGTGTTTTAGATGCGGAAGCAAAACACATTTGGCATCGTTTAAAGGATGTCCTGCTATAAACAGAGAGTGCAGGAAATATGGAAGATGGGGCCATTTTAGTATGGTTTGCAGAGAAAATAGAAGGAGTATTCCTTCTACATCTACTTCTCGGTCAATTTCAACTATTTGTGGCAATGAAGTTATTAACAGTGAGACAGGAAGGGAAGGAACTGATGTCAATACAGAGTGCGAGAGAGTTTTCGTTGTTTCAATTGTTAATAAAGGTGCAAGTGAGGGAAAGGAGATTTTTTTGGAGTCTCCCAAATGCAAGGTCAAGGTGTGGGGTGTGGAATTACTGCTCATGGCAGATTCAGGATCGCCATGGACAATAATATCTAAAGAATATTTTGAAGAAAGACTGAAGAAGGTATGTGTTGGGGAGAAGTTACATGCCAATGATGTCATTGCAGAGAGTTTTGATGGTACAAGGATCGATATGGAAGGCTTTTTCAGCGTTACCTTGTGGTTTAAGGGTAGATGTGCAGAGATTAAATTGTACATCGCTATAAAAGGAGTAAATGTGTTAGGATGGCGTGACCAGTGGAAACTGGGTATAATATTAAACCCACGAGCAGCAGAACCAGTCATGTTAGGAGAGCAAGGGTCAAACGGGAAAGTGGCAGTATTAGATACAAATGAGAAAGTGAAGAAGTTAGTAGACAAGTATAAAAATGTCTTCAGTGAAAAGCTGGGAAAGCTTAAAGATTTTGAACACAAAATAGTGCTAAAACCTCAGGCATGCCCTGAAGTACAAAATTGAGAGGTGTACCCATCAATGTTAGAGAAGAGCTTAGAGAAATGTTGAAGCAACTTACAGAGGAAGGCATCATTGAGGAAATTGAGTCTTCGGAGTGGGTTTCTCCCATTGTTTTAGTACGTAGAGCAGACAAGAATTTGAGGGTGTGTGTTGATTTGAGGTCTTTAAATTGAAACATTGTGATTGATTGCCATCCTCTTCCGAATAAAAATGAAGTTGTATCAATGTTAGAGGGAGCGAAGGTATTTTCTACATTAGATCTAAGGTCGGCGTATCATCAAATATGTCTGTCTGAAGAGTCAAAGAACCTAAGGGCATTTATTACCCCACAAGGCCTGTATCGGTATACCAGGATGCCGTTTGGTTTGGCTTCAGCTGCATCGGTTTTTCAAGGGGTTATGTTTAGAATATTCAGAGATATTGATGTTTTTTTTAAATGTTTTCAGGATGACATTTTGGTATTTTCTAAAAATGAGGAAGAATACAAAGTTCATCTTAAAGAGGTCTGCAGTAGGTTGGAGAAAAATGGGCTTACGCTCAAGGAAAGCAAGTGTAAGTTGTACAGAAAATCAGTAGAGTATCTAGGTCACACTCTCTCAGGTGATGGGGTGGTACCAAAGAAATCCAATGTGGATGCCATCATAAATGCTCCATCCCCAAAAAACAAGGAACAGTTGTTGAGTTTCGCGGGGATGTGTGAATATTATAATAAATTTGTGAGTAATTTTGCAAGCAAAATGGAACCTCTGAGAGAATTACTAAGGAAAAATACTGATTACAATTGGGGTAGTAACCAGGAAAAGGCGTTTGAAAATATCAAGCAAAAAATAGTGCGCGCACCCACTTTGAAGCCGTTTCTGTAAAAAAGAGTGCATCATCACGGTCGATGCCAGTTTGTATGGCATCGGAGGTGTACTTTCGCAGAGGTACGGTAGAGATGAATGGAATGTGGCATTTGCTTCAAGAACTCTCAATGAGTCGGAGAGAAAGTATGCAGTGATTGAAAAAGAACTACTGGCGTGCGTGTGGGCAATAGAACATTACAAGTTGTATGTTTGGGGAGGAAATTTTTTGTTAAGAATAGACCACAAACCGCTTGTCAATATTCTGTCTTCTGGTGGTGGGTGGAATTCCACTGCTAGAATTGCTAGGCTTTCATCTAGGCTTCAAGAGTATAATTTTAAGACTGAATATGTTCCAGGGAAGAAGACTGTCACGGCCGATTTCCTTTCAAGATTACCATGTGTTCAAGGTGGGGTTAATGTAGTAAAAGAGACTGATTTTGTCCTTAACATTAATGACATTATGCCTGCACAGTTTCAGGATATTAGTGAGAATTTTGGGGAAGAATGTGTCAAGAAGGATAAAGATTGGTTAGACATTAAAAAATATGTTTAGGAAGGGTGGCCAAAAAAACATCTAATCAGACCTGAGTTATTACCTTGGTTCAAGGTTGCAGGTGAACTGGAACTAGAAGGTAATTTCCTGTTTAAGAGTTGTAAGTGCATTCCCCCAAAAGATATGCAAGATGTTATCCTTAAAATTGCTCATAAAACACATCCTGGGATTTCATCCATGAAACGCCTCATTAGGAATTTTTTTGGGTGGCCTGGCATTGATAAATTCGTTGATCGGGTAGTCAGGGAATGTGAACAATGTGTTTCAAGTGAAAGGATGCTCAGTGTTAAAACTCCTCCTTTAAGGATGGTTGAATGGCCAAAGGAGCCTTGGCAAAGGTTAGCTTTTGATATTTCAGGTCCCTTTAACATGCTTCCGGAAAAGTTTAGATTTGCTTTAGTGTTAGTAGATTACCATTCTAAGTGGCCGGAAGTAAAATTTGTGAACAAAATTACAACTGATGTTGTTTTGAATTTTCTAAGAGAAATCTTTGCACGTGAAGGTTGTCCTTCTTGTCTGGTTACTGACAACGGAGTGCAATTTACTTTGTTAGAAATGAAAAATGTTGTTAGAGAGTGTGGAATTAAACATATCCTCACTTCCCTTTATGGACCGCATGAAAATGGTCAGGTTGAAAGGTTTAACAGAGTATTGAAGGATTTTATAATAGAATCTATGAAGCATGGGGAGGATTGGTTGAATACAGTAAGAGAGAAATTATGGTTATACAGAATAACTCCTCGCACTACAACTGAAGTTAGTCCGTTCAGATTGCTGAAAGGAAGAGAGCCAGCTTCTAAAATCTCTCCTTGGTGGTTTCGAGATAAGTGTGTGAAGCAAATTATGAGCAATGAATGCGTCGAGAATATTGCTTCAAAGGTAAAGAACAAACAAATGAAAACTTGTTTGTGGTTTGATAGAAAGTGGAAAACTCAAGTACCAAGTTTTAGAGTTGGTGATTGGGTAAGAATTCTAAAACCAGGAATCATCTGTAAGGGAGCTAGTAGGTTTGGTAAAGCTATTCAAATCAAGAGAGTATTTAGGAACTCAGTTGCCACCCAAGATGGGAAAGTCTGGAATATTAGAAGGGTTGCAAAGTGTCCTCTCAATGTTAGGGGCAATTCTCCAAATGTTGTGCCTGATGAATCAAATTGTATTAATGAATGTAATGCTGGTACTTCGGGTGAATTGGGCGGTGTGAAGGGAAATGTTCCTGGTTGTTTCAAGACCAGATTCTCTGACCGTGTAAAGTACTTTCCGAAGAAGTTGTATGATTATGTTTAGTTTTCTTTTCTTTAATTATGTTTCTTTTATTTATTTATTTTAGTTTAGTTTCTTTTCTTGTTTTGTTTTATTTAAAGGAGGGGGATGTGTTGTATTTTAAGTGTATATAGCTTCTAGTGTCAATGCTGTGGTTCAGTGGCACACGCTGTATTATTCTTCATAAGGTGTTCCAAGTTCTAGTGTGGAACAGGATACAGATCTTTCCAGTGAGTGGGTCAGTTGAGAGTCACTCTATAGCTGGATGGACGTACTGCCGTGCTAATGGTAATAAAGGAAATCAACTTCATTTATGGCTTATGGATTTAATAGGAGCCTTTGAGCAGGTGTGCACGCGCTGAGGCACGGGGGCTCTGAGATGGCATTCGTAGTGCTCGCGGACCTCTTCGTTGGTGTTTACGTGCTCAATCACTCGAGCCTCGGCGTTGGTCTGTGAGTGCTCCGATTTCTAAAGTTCGTAGCTGCAGTACGGTATATGTATGTGATGTCAGGCGAGGTGTTGTACATGCTGTTGTCGTTCTGAGCTAGTGTTACTGTTTTCATTCACTTTTAGGCTCTGAGCTAGCGTATGTGCGCTTAAGGATGTGCTAAGGTGAGCTTGTGTCCTACCAGTTCAATATACTGTGATTTCCTAATCCACTCTCTACACGGCGCTTATACATTGCTACCATAGATCACCACTAGAACAATTTTTTTTGCACACTGATGACCTGTTATAACAACTAGAGGGCGCTGATAAATATTGATAACTTTTCCAGTCGCTGGCTTAGGACTGAAAACACATAAATAAATATCTTATTATTTATTCCACTACCGCCCTGGCTCTCCCTGCACGCTGCTACCCTTTCCCACCTCTAGAGGCAGCCCAATACACGTTATCTCCTTATGCATCCACTGCAGCAGAAAAGTTGCATCATTTCCTAGCTAACCAGTCTTTTTTCAAGAAATGAAGGAAAAGCAGTAGTAGGAATGTGAGTCTTAAAGTAATAATAGAACATTTGTAAAAGAACTATGCTGCTTCCGAGCTGCACGCGCTTCCCCTTAGCAGAGGGGGGCTTTGTTAAGGTGCTGGAGGTCTCCTAAACCGCGGGGTCTTATCTGTACAGTAGGTACTACTAACCCTTTCCGGTTTTAGGAGCATGTGTATACCCCACTGGCAAAAGGTGCCAACTGTGTCTGAGCATTTTAAGTGGTAACTTTACCTTTTTGCAGCTGCACCAGGCCCAGGAGGAGGAAGTGAAGCAACTAACCCAGATTCGGGAGTCACTGAGGGGGGTCCTGCAACTGGGGACCAAAGAGGTAACCTTTAACCCCTCCCCACCCTTTCACTGTCCTGTCAGCACCCTGTTCATCCACACGGCTGCCTTTTGGGAAAGGAACTCTCATGAACGCCGAACGGAAGACATCCTGCACCTACAACATATGTGACAAGAATAACAAAAACGTAAAAGATGTTTTAAAGTAAAGGCCAGCGTTGGACACATTTTCTTGCAACCTTATACGTTTGGGTTTCATAAATTATGCTTTGCCTGCATCTCAGTAAACCAAATTAGAAGCTTTTCTCAGCAGTGGTGACCCGTGGTACACAAAAATGTTTACCAGAACAGTTTTTAGATGGTGGATCCTGAGAAACACGGGTGGCTATCCCTCTGATGGTGAGTCGCCGAGTGCTGGAGGATGAAACTAAGCAAATATGAGCACAAATTTGAACAGGGAAGGAAATACATTGAAATGTTTTTCTTTTCTTTTCTTTTAAAGGTGAAGGAAGCAGACGGACACATTGACTTGCAATTAAAGACTGACTTTACAGAGACAAAACATTTCCACCAATCGTGTATAATAAAAAAAAAAAAAATGTGATTCCATATATTAAGAAGCTGTGCCAATTTGGGGTGATTTGTGTTGTTGTTGCTGTATATTGATGCATGTCGTCTATTGTACTTACAAAACCACGTGGTTCCAGCACAGTACGATGATTTAATAGCATGCTGCCCAGTGGGCTGCAGACCAGCTGTGTAACCTCAGATGTAACAAGCATTGGCATAGCCAATAGGTCTCGGCTTTGGGACCTTATAAGTGTTTAGCCATTCAAAAGTTGATGTTGGTGCACCAAGGATATTGTGCTGGATAACTAAACACTTATACGGTCCCAAAGGCGAGACCTATTGGCTACGCCAATGCTTGTTTTTTCTGCCCCCCCGGGACCTGGCCCACCCAGGAGCTTTATTTAAACGAAGCGCGGGAGCCCGCACTTGCCGGTCCATGGATCCTCCGCGCATCCGTGATTTAAAAAGATATATATATTGTTTTTGGACCCTGTGGGTCCTTGCGGGACCCCCTGAGCAGGCCTAGGGGGTCAGGGTGTTTCTACCCTGCCCCTTTTCCTGTTTTCCACATTTGTTTTTCTGTTTTCTTCTGCCTCTGTTCTACCGAGGCACAAAATGGCTGCCAACACTTCCTGGTTTGGAGTGTTGACAGCCAATTAACATAAAGCTCGTGATCGGGAGGGTGCGAGGATCCTCCGTGCCTCTAGATATCACTATTTTTATTTCTTCATTTCTCAAAAACTACTGAACGGATTTACACCATTTTTAAAAAGATCGCTTTCTGAGCCAAGCAGTACCTTTTTGCCAAATTTGGTGTAATTCCGTTCAGCAGTTTTTACTATAACTGTGTCTAAATTTTCCTATGGGAAATTGATTTTTAGACCTCTATTTTTTTAATTTCCCAGGAACTACTGAACGGATTTACACCATTTAAAAAAAAGGGCACTTTCTGAACCAAGGGCTACCTTTTGCAAATTTTGGTGTAATTCCGTTCAGCAGTTCGGGCTGCAGCCGTGTCTAAAATTTCCTATGGGAAATAACATGAGGAAAACGTGTTTTGGGACCCCCCTTTTTTCTCAGCCCCCGCTTGACGAATCACCCCCAATCTTTCAGGATAGGAGCTGACCGGAACGTGCCATTAGTGTTGAAAATTTTGCGAAGATTCGTCAACCGGCGCCAAAGTTTTGGGAATAGAATGTTACGATTTTCCTATGGATAATAGGTCCTAACTATAACTACCTACTGGCGACCGCCAGTAGGTAATATCTATATATATATATATATATAACTTGCGCCCCAGCCATGCACTGCTTATGACCTCACATATTATATCACTCATGATATGTTCTGTGAAATCAGATATGGCATCACTGATGACATCTCAAATTACATCATCCAAGCTTTTTTGTACACATTGCTCTATAATCGGGTGTAGCATTAGAGATCTGAATGTAAGTACAAAATAACTCAGAAGTAAATGAGCCATCATTAATGCCATCACAGACACACCTCACTTAGGTGTAGAAAGCATGGGTTATGTGCTACATTGACCCTTTACCATACACTTCACGATAGTGTCGTCCACATTAACAATCAACCACAGACAGATGGGAAACCCTCATTGCATATGGTGTTCATTCTGTATACAACTGTTCAGAGACAGACAAGTTCCTAAAAGTACTGAGCGCCTATTCCAAAAGAGATGCCCTACTGCGGACAGATTTTATCTGTATCAAACCACAGGCAGTCACCGAACCTACATTGATAAATGAAGTTGATATAAATAATGAAGTGGGAACTGTAAACTGTATTGACAGTATGGAGAGATTTCACCCTGTACCAGACTGTATGCAAACAGTGAAACGCTCATCAGAAATATGCTACTTATAAAGTATGTACTAAGAACAGTGTACACTATGCAACACTTGACAAAAAAACACTATTTACTTAAAATGAGCGATTCCTGAAGGTACTAAAGATTATACTGCCTGCAGCCTTCATTCTGTGGTGAAAACATTACAGCAAGCCCATTTTCTGGAGCAAACCAAGCACATGTACATAGCTGGTGGACACAGTCTTTTATGTTATATAGAAACTGTCATGCTGAGATGATTCTGTCTAATAACTCAAGGCTGCTTACAATACTTAGGGGGGATTTACTAAGATTTTACGCTGTGTTTGTGTCAGAAAAGTGATGCATATTGGCGCAAAATCTTTTTTTCTGATTTACTCTCCCCTGGAAATAACGTGAAAGTAGTGCAGCTTTGCATTACTTACTGCCCGGGGGAATACTATGGGTGGAGCAGGGGTGCTCCTTTGCAACCACCTAACGTCTCTGATGCTAAACCTTATTTACCAAATACAGTAGACTGGGCTTAGCGTCAGAAAACTGCACCCTTTTGAAGTAGGTGCAAAGAAGGAGAAATGCTTTAGTTTCTCCTTCCTTTTCCGAATTTGTACATGTGCTGCACTTTACAGCACACATACAAAGAGGGAAAGAGTGAGGGTTAGTTGAAGCATAGTAGTACAAAACCTATGCTACACTCACAGAGACACCTTTGCACTATGGCGCAAAGGTGTCTCTGTGGCGTACAGTAGCTGATTTCAGCACTGGCGCTCGGAAAAGGGGAGGAGAGAGCCATATTTCTGAAATATAGCGCTCTTCTCCTCTCTCCTTTTCACATAGCGCAGCACAGCATTTGCACTGCGTGTTTGAATGGTCTGCCCCTTTGTATGTGGTATGTAGAATCTTTGCCCTGTGGGAAACTTTTTCTGCAGTACAAAAAAGAACTTTTGTGGAACATAATGAACACAAATCGTCAACTGTCACCAACACACAGAGTTACTCTTCTTTACAAAGAATAATAATGTGTACATTACCCCTCCACACCAATGATGCATTATAAGCACATGCGTTTTGTAAACAGTTATACCCTGTAACTGGACACAGGCGGTACAAAATTATATAGAAAAGTAACATGGTAGTTACCCGCCACTTTGTAAACTATTAAACAAACTAGCACACTCATTGGATGATGACATCAGTGATGTCATCAATGATGTCTTTGAGATGTCATCAGTGATGTCATTAATCATGCAATAGAACATGATATGAGTGATGTAATATGTGAGGACATAAGCAGTGAATGGCGGGGGCACTAGTTATAGTTAGTTCTAGTAACTACAACTGGTGATTTTTTTCAGTTCAAATGTTAAAGTTGTCACTGACAGATTCACCCAACTATAACATTACTTTAACCTTTGGTTTTGTCACTGAATTTCCACGTTTTTATTTTAAACAAAAACAGATCTTTTTATCGCACTTAGCTATAACTTTACTTTATCCCTTGTTTTTCCAGTGAATTTATAGTTTTTTTCAACATAAAGTAACATTTTATTACCATACATAAAGCCAAACCCTTCCATGCACGGCCTTCAGCCGTGTGCGACAGGGGATTGGCCAGAGGGCCTTATAATTTTTAAAAAGAAGGGCGGCACCAGGGGACCCCAGTGCCTAATGGGTTTTTTAAAGGAGGGGGGCAGTCGACCCCCTCCCCAAGCCTTATTAGGCCCTGGGGACGCTATCCGCCAGGCTGTTTTTTTCTATTAAAGGAGAGGGTGGCCAGATTAGGACCTGGGGACCCCATTCCCCAGGACCATTATTTATATGAAGGTGGGGAGTGCAGCACTCTTCCCTGAGCTTCCCTAGGGCCCCCATCCCCCAGAGCTGTACATATAAGTTATAAAGAGAGGAGGCCATGCGCCCCCCGCCCAAACCTTTTTAGTCCCTGGGGACCCCATCCATTTCCTCTTCATATCCTTCCCCTGGGAGCGTCACTGCCATTTTGGGAGCCGCTAGGAGAACATTTCCCAAAACTTTATTCCCCATGTAGAAGGAAGTAATCAACACGAGTCAGGATGTCGCACCACAACAGTAAATAAAGATATTTCATCTCTGTACAGAGGGAAGCTTCAATATAAGTGAACCATACAGGAACACTTACAATCAGCTCATGCAGTTCTTGTGTAATGGAGAAATTCATGACTATGACCATAAGTAAGAATGTTCATCTGACTTATGCCTCCATAGAAAAACATTTCAGCATTACCCCCAACCGGGCCACCTCTAGAAGTATTCTCAAATAGTGCGATCCTGAAGAAGGTTTTTGGACAAAAGCAATTTCTACACCGAAACGTGCATTGACCGTTTTTAGAAGTGGTTTGAGCCCACAATATCTCAAAGTTCCCATGGAAATTAAAGCTCAACCTTCTGTCCCCTGTTTAGGAAAGCATTAAAGACTTGGCTTTTTGTTCAGGCATATCCGTGAACTGGCTTTTTGTTAAGGCATATTCGCGAACTGGGTTTCTGTGTCTTTTGATCGTATTGTTAGGCGCCTTGATGCCTTTGGGCTTAGTCTGCGCGGTATAAATCTTCTTTCATTCATTCTTTCATTCAAAGTTTGAAAGAAAAATACCTGCCCGTTGTTTTATTGCTATGTGTATGTGTGTTTGTGCTGGGATGTGGTATCCAAGGATGGTATGGTTGGTATGTTTATAGTATGTATGAATAAGTGTAGGATGGGGGTTCTAAGTATCATTTGTTTTCCGTTTTGTACAGTCTGTGCTAAATAAGTGTTACCTGTTGATGTAATGATATGAAAAATATTGTTAAATCAATGCTTATATGAGAGTAATGCATTTATTGATTATACTAAGTTGAACCAAAAAAAAATATTTAAGAACTGTTAAATAAAAAAATTACAAAATTCTACAAAGTATGTATATTGTGTAGTGCATCTCCAGGTTAGAACACACAGTACTACTCAGACATAATAGAGGAAATACAGGTCAAGTGGGATTTATTTCTGTTGCTTCTTGTTTCTTGATTCCATCCCCAGAACCATACATATAAGTGAAAAGGGGAGGGGGGCCGTGCGCCCCGAGCTTCTTTAGACCCTGGAGCCCCCATACCTCTTTCCTGAACCGTATCAGACCCCTGGTACCCCAAAGGGGAGGGGGCTGTGTGGCCCCCGCCCTGAATCGCTATAAGCCCCCTGGGACCTCATCCACTGGGGCTACTTATTTAAATAAAGAGATGGGGGGCCACGTGCCCTCCCCTACCTGAGCCATTATCGGCCCCGTTGATCCCATCTCCCGGGGCCTTGAACACATAAAGGTGGGTGCCCTGGTGCCCCTAGAGGGTACCCACCATGTAGTTGTTGGAGTCCACGGGGAGAGCCCCAAGGTCCGTGTAGCTCCAGCCAATTTCCAGCATGCAGAGGGAGTCGGGAGTAGCACCTAATGCTGCTCCCTCCAAGCACAATCAGTATTTTGATTTGTTTCCCTGCCCACTTCAGTACCAGCAGGGAAACAGATCAAAAGTCCGCTACCAGTGGTGGGAGTGTTTTTAAAGCTCCCACCCCCTGGGAGCAGACTTGGTGTTTGCTTCTGCTTGGCAGGAAATTAAAAAATGCTCTCATCAAGTGAAGGAAAACACAAGTTTCTCTGCCCACGCCCATCCAGGCAGGGAAACTGCTATGTCCCCAGGGTGGGCTCCCTGTGACATAGCTTTTGAGCCGGCCCGGGGGCTTGGATCCCCTTTGCCATTATTGGCACATGAGGAAGGCCGTGTGGGGCCCCTCCCTATTTACAGTCATTTCAGCCCGGGGGCGGACTCCTTGAGGCCTTTAGAGGCTCAGAGAGGGGGGGCGCTTGGCCCCCCTCCATACTCACAGTAATTTCAGCTCCGGGGGTGGACTCCCCTGGGCATTTAGAGGTTTGGGGAGGGGGTGGGGGTGACGCTGACCCCTCCCCCTATATTGTAGAAATCTTTCCTGGGGGATGTGGTCCCCAAGGCCTCTAAAGGCTTGGGTGGTGGGCCCACATGGCCCCCGCCTCTTTTGACCAATGTTTGGCACTGGGGGTGGGCTTCCCAGAGCCTTTAATGGCTCGGGGAGGTGGGCCTTTATTAAATAAATCATCCCTGAGGCATAGGGTCTCAGGGGCCCTGGAGGCTCAGGGAGGGAGTCCCTCCCCTTATTTTAAGATTTCAGACACAGCAGTAGATTCCCACGGGGCTCTACAGCACAGGGATTAAATGGGAGTCTGTCCCAGGGGCTGCTGGGATCAGGCAGGAAGATGAGAGGCGGCATGATGCGACGCTGATGGCGGCCGGCGGCTAAAGGTAAGTTGTTTTTTGTATATAGTATTTCCGACACATTGTGCGCACCCCCGCGTGATGCCTCCACCCGTCTCACCACCCTTTGTTTGTGGCGGCACCTCTGCAGGCAGTAATGATTTAAAGCTTTCCTGAAGAGGGAGCTCCTCAGGTCTTACCAGAATTACAAATGGTTTGTAGTGTGTCTCAGAGAGTGATCATGTTTACTCCATTGGGGTGCCACTCAGGGAACCTGTCCCATAACCCAGAGGGGTTTGTGCATAGTATCTTAATATGAATTATTTGCTGCAGCTGGAGACGGTGGTCAGATCCTGGCAGGTCTGCAGTGTTTTCCATCCTCTAGAGTTTTGCTTCATGGGAATGCCTGTTTGAATTATATTATAGGAGTCTGAATGTGGGAGGATTAGATCACCTATTAGCCATACACCAGGGGGGTCCAATCCATTTAAAAATAATGACCAAGTTACAAAGGTTTTGCTAACCAGTGGGACAAACACATGACCATGCCAACCCTCCTAAAAAGAGTTCTGATGCAGATGGAGACAAGTTCTCTCCTCGAGAATAAAATAAGATTAGTGGGTCAAATGGTGCATTTTCTAGGCCAGTGTGTGATTAACTGATGGAGAAGTCATGAGTATTATTTAGAGGTCATTCTAAAAGGGCATTGCACTAGAGAGTGGAGGTGTTTTGTGGAAGCTCAGTCTTGTGTCAGTATTGGGATACAGGTGTGTCCCACAGATCAGGTGGAGATCAGATTTTACTCGATCGAACCTTGTGGATGTCTCAATTTCTGACAGCTGTATATTTTGGGGGTTTGCAGGCAGCAAAGAGGTGCTTCAACAAATCTCTGTGATTTTCTCAGTGATAGTATGTCAGTGCTTGCATGATTCACTGTGTATAAAATGGTTACTGCTGGTAATCAGCGGGCATCCTTCTATACTAGGAACCAATCAGTGTCTCAGGAATGGGATGTCACTGCATAGTGCGGATCAACGCGCGTTTATAATAGGCAGACATGGATTTGAACTGAGGATATGATTCAAGGACAAGATGTTTCAGAGTTATCAGGATTAGTAGTTTTCAGATCAACAAGTCCACAGTCAGATATGCCTCCTTGTGCGCTTAGCATCTCTCCAGCCCTTCCTGGCACCTCGGGTACAGTGTAAAAGCATTGAAGATTGTGGCAATGGTCATCACAGTAGCTTCACTGTACTCAGTACTGGATACTGGACAAGAACGATTCGTGCTGTATGAAGCTTGCTTTTAGAGCCCATGATCTTCAGCAGCACTAGAGCTCAGGTGGGTAATGCCCTTTGCTACAGATATATGTATTATCTACAGACCTGAACAATCATGAAATACGTTTGTAACCTGCAATCACATATTCGTCTCATTAAAAAAATTGTGCAGTGTTCAAGTGTTTTTTGCACCTTGCCCTTGTTTAACCTGCTGCTCACAAGTTCCTTCCTACACCCCCACCTTACGCCACCGCAAACCTGCACATCAACCCCACTCATGCATGCTTTTCAACACACGATTACTCAGCAAACACACAACCGATGAGTAGCGAAGCACCTGATGTGAGAAGTTGTCCTGATGTATGATGTCACTAGTTCTAGTGTACACCTTATATCAGTCCAAACAACCCTTATTGTGATTGGTTGTAAAGTCAACCTTATAGACCAGCTATCCTAGTGGTAGCATGGACAAGAGCAGTCTTAGGCTAAACTCTGAATGGCATGTGAAGCCAGCTGTGATACCATATATAATCCCTTGAATACCAAATGAAAGGACACCACAACAGATATATATATAAAATAAAGTGTATTTATTCTAGTCAAACCCTCAGCACTCTTTATGAGATTCGAGGTTAGTACAACACAGTCTTATTCAAGCATATATTAAGTCACACAGGTAAGTAATACAGTTAGGCCCTAGGGGCCACGCAAACCATATACTAAAGAAGTGGTATAAGGACCACTGTCACGGAAATAGGATAGGCCTCGGCCTAGGGAATCGCTGGGGCTACACTACACTACCAACAGTTAGGAAGTGGGAGGTCCACGGGATTCAGGTGCAGAGTGGAAACACTCACGCGTAATGCGTATAATCGATAGAAATAGTACAGTTCTGAAATAAGCAGTTTTAGGACACTTCTGGAGCAACTAGAAAGTCGAGACTCGGAAACTAGACCCTAGGATAGTCACTACCCTTGTGAGCACCGAAGTACCCAAGTTATCTAGCCCACAGGCTGCGGGTGCATAGGTGTGAACTTGCGTCGGGTTTCGTCGTGGACTTCTATGGATGCCTGAAGGAAAGTTGCTGACAGGCAGTCAGTGCAGAGTGTCCGGTTGATCCCAAGGCTGGGATCAAGAAGGAAGGGTACCTGCAAGCAGAAGGGACAGAGTCAAGGTCGCTAGCCAGTGACCACGTGGAACCAGGAAGGAACCAGGCGATGTCGTGAAGATTGCAGGCGAAGAGGTGAAGCTTGTCGCAGCAGCCACGGGTACCAGGAGACGTCGAGGACAACCAGGACCAGGAGGCGAGCTGTCCCATGAAGGCTCTTGCTGTCGGCGGCGTCGAAGTCGAACTAGGACTCACCAAGCCTTGGCAAGCGGAACCCACGAAGAACGGAGGACTTGCTTCTGGTGCAGACCAGGAAGGTCTGGGGTGCTTCTCTTTTGCAAAGAAGTGGGAGCCAGTCTAGAGGAGCCAAACCAGCAGTGAAGATTTAAAGGTGTGTCGTCGCAAAGGCCGCTAGCCAACGGGCAAGCAACCGGACAGACGCGGCAAGCAGGAAAATGCAGAAGGGCCCCACGCAGGACTCGTGGAGTGTGGGGGGCTGATCTTTGGTGCAGATGGTGCTTGGGGTTGGGGCTTCTCAATCCCCGGTGCACAACTTCGAGGGTACCTCAGAAGCTGCGCTGGAAGATCCTCGCCACGTTTCCCAGGTAGCCGGTCCCACGTCTCTCGTCGCCTCCACGGATCTCAGCTAGGCTGTGGATGTGGATCAGGGTCGGAGAAATCTGGAAGTCAAGGCTCTGGTCGGGCTCTGCAGTCGGTCCCTCGTAGAACTTCAGCAAAGCAAAGGGTAAGTCTCTTGATGGTGCCTGTTTGCACAGGGTAGCCACTCCTTGGCTACAAGGGAGATTCTTCAGTCCTCTTCTTTCGTTGAATGTCGAAGGTCCAGAGTTTCTGTTCAAGATGCAGGTTCAGGATAATCTAATCTCCTGGGGCCCAGCTACCACTCTTATACTAATCTGGGGGGCTGGGTTGCCTGCTAGGTCACGCCTTATGGGTGGGACCTGGGAGGGGGGGGCTTACACCCCCTTCCCTTTGTCCAGTTTCGCGCCAGGACTGGGGCTGGAGTGCCCCAGCACCGGTTTGAACTGGACTATGCATGGGACACCTTGTGTGCCCCAGGCAGTGTCTCGTTTCTTTCATCCCTCCCTGCCCCAATACACTAAGGCCTGTCTGGGGTGGTGCTCGCACCTCCCAAGGCAGGAAACCTATTGTCCAAGCCTCCCATGCCGGGATCACTCCCAGCAGCAAGAGGTCAGACTTGTGTCGTGGCAGCAGCATCCATTTTGTGATGCTGGGGCTCTGGTTAACTTTAACCGGGTAAGTAGGTTACAACATGTCTTCTCCCTCTAGAAGGGAGGGATAATATCCTCATCCCCAGAGATGGGATGGGGGTATTATTCCAAAGTGTTAGACACCTTACATGACATGTTTTGATAAAGCCAAACCATAGTTACCATAACTGTTTAAGATTATAAGGCACTTTAAGAGTATATGGTAGGCTATATCATAGAACAGCTATAAGGACATGGTTCCGAAAGCTGCAGACAGGCTCAGCTCATGCTAGAGCACCATCTCACATGTTACCAAGCACTCTCCCTCCAGGATTGTTAAGGCCTGCCATAGGAGTGGCTGATAGGTACACATGTGTCTATATATAAGGTAGGTATAGGAATACTACACCTAAGCAAGGGGTGATTACATGACCCTGCCCCAGCTGAGTGATCAGCCAGTTGTGTCATAATGGAAGGCCAGGCCAGGGGTGGCATAATACATGCTGCAGCCCCTGGTAGGCCTAGGATACACCTATGCCCTGGGTACCTACGGTACACTGTACAGGGGCCAATAAGGTGACCCTATCCAAATGGGTTATGCACCTAAAGTACATAGTATTAATTTAGAGAGAGAACAGCAGGGCTGTGGGTCTGATTAGCAGGCCCACAGCCACATATAAGTCGAAAACCAGTAAAGCAAAAGCAAAAAGTGGGGGTGAACATAGAAAGCAGACACTACTCTCCTACACAACTCCCCCCCCCAAACTTAGGGACATTAAACTAACCTTGACCAGTTGAGTCTTCATGTTCTAAGTGGAAATATCTGGAGAGTTCATCTGCATTGGCATGGTCAGTCCCAGGTCTATGTTCCACTGTGAAGTCCATCCCCTGTAGGGAAATGGACCACCTAAGAAGTTTGGGATTTTCACCCTTCATCTGATTTAGCCACAAGAGGGGCTTATGGTCTGTCTGAATCTTGAAGTGAGTGCCAAACAAGTGTGGCCTCAGCTTCTTCAGGGCCCAAACCACAGCAAAGGCCTCCCTGTCAATGGCTGACCAACGTTTCTCTCTAGGGGTCAGCCTTCTACTTATAAAAGCAATGGGCTGGTCTTGACCATCTATATTAAGTTGTGAAAGAACAGCTCCCACACCCAACTCAGAAGCATCTGTCTGGACAATGAACTCTTTGGAGTAGTCTGGACTTTTCAGAATAGGTGCACTGCACATGGCCTGCTTCAGGTCATCAAATGCTTTTTGACAGCTTACTGTCCACTGAACTTTCTTTGGCATTTTCTTGGAGGTCAAGTCATTAAGTGGTGTCACAATGGACCCATAGTTCTTAACAAACTTTCTGTAGTACCCAGTCAGGCCCAAGAAAGCTCTGACCTGAGTCTGGGTAGTTGGAGGAGTCCAGTCCTTTATGGTCTGGATCTTGCTCTCCAGTGGTTGAATCTGACCCCCACCAACTAGGTGGCCCAGGTACACAACCTTGCTCTGCCCTATCTGGCACTTAGTGGCCTTGATAGTGAGGCCTGCCTTTTGTAGGGCCTCTAAAACATTCCTCAGGTGGACCAGGTGATCCTCCCAGGTGGAGCTAAAGACAGCAATATCATCAAGATAAGCTGTACAGTAATCATCCAACCCAGTAAGGACTTGATTCACCAACCTTTGGAAAGTGGCAGGTGCATTCTTCAAACCAAAGGGCATTACCACAAATTGATAATGTCCTCCTGGGGGCGAGAAAGCAGTTTTGGCCTTTGCATTCTCAGCTAGTCTGATTTGCCAGTAGCCTGCTGTCAGGTCAAATGTGCTCAAAAACTTAGCAGCTGCCAGTCTGTCAATGAGCTCATCTGCCCTAGGTATTGGGTGGGCATCTGTCCTAGTGACAGCATTGAGACCTCTGTAGTCCACGCAAAACCTCATCTCTCTCTTACCATCTTGGGTGTGAGGTTTTGGCACAAGAACTACAGGACTAGCCCAGGGGCTCTCTGAAGGTTCAATGACTCCCAGCTCCAACATCTTTTGTACCTCAACTTTTATGCAGTCCCTGACATGGTCAGGTTGCCTGTAGATTTTACTCTTCACAGGCAGACTGTCACCAGTGTCCACCTCATGGGTGCACCAGTTTGTCTGACTTGGGGTCAGAGAGAACATATGTCTGTAGGATTGCAGAACTTGCCTGCAGTCCTGTTGCTGATGGGCAGTGAGGCTGTCAGAAAAGACCACACCATCAACTGAGCCATCATCAGGGTTCTGAGTCAACAGGTCTGGGAGAGGGTCACTCTCTTCCTCCTGCCCCTCCTCTGTAGCCATGAGTAAGCCCATGTCTGCCCTGTCAACATATGCCTTCAATCTGTTGACATGAAGCACCCTGTGGGGGCTTCTGGGAGTCCCAAGGTCCACCAAGTAGGTGACTTCTCCCTTTTTCTCAACAATAGTGTGGGGTCCAGACCATTTGTCTTGGAGGGCTGCTGGGGCCACTGGCTCCAACATCCAAATACAATACAATACACGTTCTGCCCTGGCTGGTAAACAGTCAGCACAGCCTTTTGGTCATGCCAAGCTTTTTGGAGTTCTTGGCTTGCCTCAAGGTTTTTAGAAGCCTTCTTCATATACTCTGCCATCCTGGAGCGGAGACCAAGTACATAATCCACTATATCAAGTTTGGGTTGTCTGAGAGGTCTCTCCCATCCTTCCCTTACTAAACATAGGGGTCCTCTTACAGGATGCCCAAACAAAAGCTCAAAAGGGCTGCAGCCAACCCCCTTTTGTGGGACCTCTCTGTAAGCAAACAGAAGGCAGGGTAAAAGGATGTCCCATCTTCGCCTAAGCTTGTCTGGTAAACCTTTTATCATTCCCTTTAGGGTCTTGTTGAATCTCTCAACAAGCCCATTGCACTGTGGGTGATAGGGTGTGGTGAACTTGTAGTTCACGCCACACTCCTTCCACATTGCAGTCAAATATCCTGACATGAAGTTGGCACCTCTGTCAGAAATGACCTCCTTTGGAAAGCCCACTCTGGAGAATACTCCAAGTAGGGCCCTTGCCACAACAGGAGCTGTTGTGGTCCTCAGGGGAATAGCTTCTGGATACCTGGTGGCATGGTCCACTATCACCAGTATGAATCTGTGCCCAAATGCTGTTTGTGGGTCCATTGGTCCTACAATATCTATGCCCACTCTTTCAAAGGGAACCCCCACCACAGGTAGTGGTATGAGAGGGGCCTTTGTGGTGCCACCTGATTTGCCACTGGCTTGGCAGGTGACACAGGAGCGACAAAACTCCTTGGTATCTTCCGACATATGAGGCCAGTGAAAGTGAGGGACAAGCCTGTCCCAAGTCTTGTTCTGGCCTAAGTGTCCTGCAAGGGGAATATCATGGGCCAAGGTAAGAAGGAAGCCTCTGAACTTCAGTGGTATGACCAACCTCCTGGATGCACCAGGCTTGGGGTCTCTAGCCTCTGAATACAGCAGCCCTTCATCCCAATACACTCTATGGATACCTTGAGCATTCCCTGCAGCCTCAGCAGCAGCCTGCTGTCTGAGGGGCTCAAGAGAGGGGCAGTCTAATTGTGCCTGCCTCAGATCTGCCCTTGAAGGTCCCCCTGTCCCAAGAAACTCAACCTGATCAGGTTCAAGTTCTTCTAGGACAGTTCCTTCAGGGCTCTCAGAATCATCCTCCTGTGAGGGCTGATCCAGTGCCTGAGGCAGGGGGGAAGGCACAGCCTTTACCCTACTGCTCCTTCTCTTGGTTTGTGACTGGTCCATTGTCCCAGGATCCAGCACTTGTTCAGTGGTGCACTTTTTGGCCTGTGACCTGGTCACAGCAAGGACATGTGCATCTATCCCCAGCATTTCTGCATGGGTCCTATACTCCACTTCAGACCAAACTGAAGTTTCAAGATCATTGCCCAGTAAACACTCCACAGGAAGGTCTGAACTAACAACAACTTTCTTGAGGCCAGTTACCCCTCCCCAGGAGAAGTTAACAATAGCCACACTATGGGAGGTAGTGGCATTGCTAGCGTTGGTCACTAGGTAATTCTCACCTAGTATGACCTGTCCAGGGTCCACAAAGGCAGGTGTCACCATTGTGACACTAGCCCCAGTGTCCCTGTAGGCCTGAGCCATTCTTTGGTTGATAAAAGGAGTCTGTCTGTACTTGCCCAGGTTACTGGGGCCTACAGTAGAGGACAAAGCTATGTCCCCATCACAGATCAAAACAGCCTGAGTAGGTATCCTGACTAGGCCAGAATCCTCCTCAGTTCCCAGGGTTAACCCTACTACACCCTTTTGCTGGGAACCACCACTTACAGCTGAACTAGGGGGTACAGTTGCCTTAGGGGCAATGGTGGCTGCGGGCTTATCCTTTTTGGTGCACTCACTAAAACAATGTGAGTTGGACTTACAATAGTTGCACCATGGTTTCTTTTGGCCATCTTTTTTCTTTTTATCCTTTTTGGGACCACCCTCCCCCTGAGCCTTTTGGGGGCCTGGTGAAGACTTCTGGTCTTTTTGTTTCTGATCATTACCCTTCTGGTCTGCCTTTTTCTGATCACCGCCCTGGTTCTGGTTTTTCTGCTTAACTCTAGTCCTGACCCATCTATCTGCCTTCTTTTCCAATTCTTGGGGAGAAGTCAGATCAGAATCAATCAGGTGTTGATGCAGTAGCTGGTTTTGACAGTTGTTAAGGATTTGTTCTCTCATGATCAAATTATACAATCCTGTATAGTCCTTAACCTTACTACCCAATAACCAGCCTTCCAAAGCCTTAGTGGCACAATCTACAAAGTCAGTCCAGTCCTGAGTCTGTGTCTTCTGGGTATCCCTGAACAACAACCTGTATTGTTCAGTGGTTAGGCCAAACCCATCAATTAGAGCACTCTTCAGGACAGTGTAATTATCTGCATCCTCATCACTAACTGTGAGGGGGGAACAACCTTTACAACGCACTACACTTACAACGCAATTTCCACTACAACGCATTCCATTACATCGCATGACACTACAACGCGTTTTTAAAAACTACCTTTACAACGCATTCCATTACATCGCATACTACCTTTACAACGCATACCATTACAACGCATAATATTACATTGCATTTAAGGTAAGTATTGGATAGTATAGGGGTAAAACCCCTACACTATCCAACACTTACCCTACTGTTGCACCCCCTGGAGTTAGAATAGTAATTTTTACCCCTATACTATCCAACACTTACCCTACTGTTGCACCCCCTGGAGTTAGAATAGTAATTTTTACCCCTACACTATCCAACACTTACCCTACTGTTGCACCCCCTGGAGTTAGAATAGTAATTTTTACCCCTATACTATCCAACACTTACCCTACTATTGCACCCCCTGGAGTTAGATTAGTAATTTTTACCCCTATACTATCCAACACTTACCCTACTGTTGCACCCCCTGGAGTAAGAATAGTAATTTTTACCCCTATACTATCCAACACTTACCTTAAATGCAATGTAATATTATGCGTTGTAATGGTATGCGTTGTAAAGGTAGTATGCGATGTAATGGAATGCGTTGTAAAGGTAGTATGCGATGTAATGGAATGCGTTGTAAAGGTAGTTTTTAAAAATGCGTTGTAGTGTCATGCGATGTAATGGAATGCGTTGTAGTGGATGTTGCGTTGTAAAAATTGCGTTGTAAGTGCATGCGTTGTAAAAGTATGCGTTGTAACGTCATACATCCACTGTGAGGAGCTTGTCTCTACCTTTCTCAGAGAAGGAGAGCCACAAGATAGCTGCCCACTGACTTTGGGGTACCTGCTGTACTTTGCAAGCCCTCTCCAAAGCAGTTATCCATTTGTGGATGTCATCCCCACACTTGTAGGGAGGGACAATCTTGCTCAGGTTTCTATTATCATAGTGCCTGTCTCTATCCTTAGGGATATTGCTGCCACCAGTGGGTTCTAACCCACTTAACTTTTGCTCTCTAGCCAGAGCAAGCTTCTCCTTGGCAAGGGCAAGTTCTTCCCTCTCAATCCTTAGATTAGCTTCCCTCATTCTGGCTTCATGCTCTTTTCTCTGGGGGGAAGTCATTCCCCTGTGAGAAGAGGCATTAGAGATGCTAGAGACATGGGAGTGGATGGATTCCCTTGAAGGGGATCTGTCCCTCCTGCCTCTCTGGTTAAGCCCACTTGGGGGTCTGTATGGGGGGACCGCATGCAAACTCCCATGTAAGCTTAGGTTAGCCTGGCTAAGTCTTCCTACTTGGCTCTGGCTGTCTACCTCTTCATCTGAAGTCCCATCTGACTCATCTGTAGTGGGTAGACCCTCCCCTGTACCTAGGGTACCAGCTTGTGAGGCCCTAAGAGCATCATATTCCTCTAGGATCTGCACTAGCTGAAGGAGGGTAGGGTTTGCACCCTGTTTTAACTTTCTGGAGGTACACAATTGTCTCATCTCCTGAAAAGTTAGGGTATCATATCTGGAGGGGATCTTTCTCAGACCTGCCCCTCCTGAGAGAGAATCTCCTTGATCTCCTCCCAGAGACATGATCTAGTGAGGGTGTGGTGTGTGCACCTACCTACACTAGTTGTTTCTACTAAACCTCTCTAGTAGTTGTAGTCAGGGTGTGATAGTCCCTTCAACCTACAACAACTAAGTCCAGTAGGATTTAAGTATTATAATCTATTTTATATGTACCTAAACAATATCTGTGTGATCTTTCAATTTAGTATCTCAAGATTACAATGGTATTACAACAGCAAGCTCAGATCCCAACCGCTGCTCACCAATGTGAGAAGTTGGCCTGATGTATGATGTCACTAGTTCTAGTGTACACCTTATATCAGTTCAAACAACCCTTATGGTGATTGGTTGTAAAGTCAACCTTATAGACCAGCTATCCTAGTGGTATCATGGACAAGAGCAGTCTTAGGCTAAACTCTGAATGGCATGTGAAGCCAGCTGTGATACCATATATAATCCCTTGAATACCAAATGAAAGGACACCACAACAGATATATATATAAAATAAAGTGTATTTATTCTAGTCAAACCCACAGCACTCTTTATGAGATTCGAGGTAAGTACAACACAGTCTTATTCAAGCATATATTAAGTCACACAGGTAAGTAACACAGTTAGGCCCTAGGGGCCACGCAAACCATATACTAAAGAAGTGGTATAAGGACCACTGTCACGGAAATAGGATAGGCCTCGGCCTAGGGAATCGCTGGGGCTACACTACACTACCAACTGTTAGGAAGTGGGAAGCCCACGGGATTCAGATGTAGAGTGGAAACACTCACGCGTAATGCGTATAATCGATAGAAATAGTACAGTTCTGAAATAAGCAGTTTTAGGACACTTCTGGAGCAACTAGAAAGTCGAGACTCGGAAACTAGACCCTAGGATAGTCACTACCCTTGTGAGCACCGAAGTACCCAAGTTACCTAGCCCACAGGCTGCGGGTGCATAGGTGTGAACTTGCGTCGGGTTTCGTCGTGGACTTCTATGGATGCCTGAAGGAAAGTTGCTGACAGGCAGTCAGTGCAGAGTGTCCGGTGGATCCCAAGGCCGGGATCAAGAAGGAAGGGTACCTGGAAGCAGAAGGGACAGAGTCAAGGTCCCTAGCCAGTGACCACGTGGAACCAGGAAGGAACCAGGCGATGTCGTGAAGATTGAAGGCGAAGGGGTGAAGCTTGTTGCAGCAGCCACGGGTACCAGGAGACGTCGAGGACGACCAGGACGAGGAGGCGAGCTGTCCCACGAAGGCTCTTGCTGTCGGCGGCGTCGAAGTCGAACTAGGACTCACCAAGCCTTGGCAAGCGGAACCCACGAAGAACAGAGGACTTGCTTCTGGTGCAGACCAGGAAGGTCTGGGGTGCTTCTCTTTTGCAAAGAAGCGGGAACCAGTCTGGAGGAGCCAAACCAGCAGTGAAGATTTAAAGGTGTGTCGTCGCAAAGGCCGCTAGTCAACGGGCAAGCAACCGGACAGACGCGGCAAGTAGGAAAATGCAGAAGGGCCCCACGCAGGACTCGTGGAGTGTGGGGGCTGATCTTCAGTGCAGATGGTGCTTGGGGTTTGGGCTTCTCAATCACCGGTGCACAACTTCGAGGGTACCTCAGAAGCTGCGCTGGAAGATACTCGCCACTTTTCCCAGGTAGCCGGTCCCACGTCTCTCGTCGCCTCCACGGATCTCAGCTCGGCTGTGGATGTGGATCAGGGTCGGAGAAGTCTGGAAGTCAAGGCTCTGGTCGGGCTCTGCAGTCGGTCCCTCGTAGAACTTCAGCAAAGCAAAGGGTAAGTCTCTTGATGGTGCCTGTTTGCACAGGGTAGCCACTCCTTGGCTACAAGGGAGATTCTTCAGTCTTCTTCTTTCGTTGAATGTTGAAGGTCCAGAGTTTCTGTTCAAGATGCAGGTTCAGGATAATCTAATCTCCTGGGGCCCAGCTACCACTCTTATACTAATCTGGGGGGCTGGGTTGCCTGCTAGGTCACGCCTTATGGGTGGGACCTGGGAGGGGGGTGGTTACACCCCCTTCCCTTTGTCCAGTTTCGCGCCAGGACTGGGGCTGGAGTGTCCCAGCACCGGTTTTAACTGGACTATGCATGGGACACCTTGTGTGCCCCAGGCAGTGTCTCGTTTCTTTCATCCCTCCCTGCCCCAATACACTAAGGCCTGTCTGGGGTGGTGCTCGCACCTCCCAAGGCAGGAGACCTATTGTCCAAGCCTCCCGTGCCGGGATCACTCCCAGCAGCAGGAGGTCAGACTTGTGTCGTGGCAGCAGCATCCATTTTGTGATGCTGGGGCTCTGGTTAACTTTAACCGGGTAAGTAGGTTACAACATGTCTTCTCCCTCTGGAAGGGAGGGATAATATCCTCATCCCCAGAAATGGGATGGGGGTATTATTCCAAAGTGTTAGACACCTTACACGACATGTTTTGATAAAGCCAAACCATAGTTACCATAACCGTTTAAGATTATAAGGCACTTTAAGAGTATATGGTAGGCTATATCATAGAACAGCTATAAGGACATGGTTCCGAAAGCTGCAGACAGGCTCAGCTCATGCTAGAGCACCATCTCACATGTTACCAAGCACTCTGCCTCCAGGATTGTTAAGGCCTGCCATAGGAGTGGCTGATAGGTACACATGTGTCTATATATAAGGTAGGTATAGGAATACTACACCTAAGCAAGGGGTGATTACACGACCCTGCCCTAGCTGAGTGATCAGCCAGTTGTGTCATAATGGAAGGCCAGGCCAGGGGTGGCATAATACATGCTGCAGCCCCTGGTAGGCCTAGGATACACCTATGCCCTGGGTACCTAAGGTACACTGTACAGGGGCCAATAAGGTGACCCTATCCAAATGGGTTATGCACCTAAAGTACATAGTATTAATTTAGAGAGAGAACAGCAGGGCTGTGGGTCTGATTAGCAGGCCCACAGCCACATCTAAGTCGAAAACCAGTAAAGCAAAAGCAAAAAGTGGGGGTGAACATAGAAAGCAGACCCTACTCTCCTACACCTGACATCCTCTGTCATCGCAGAGACCTGGCTCAACCCCTCATCGGCTTCCGACATCTCTCGGCAGGGCCACCTTTACAAGCAAGGAGGAGAACTTGCTATCATCTACAAGGAATTTTCAAATGCACAACATCCACAGAGAACACCATCTCATTCATGGGACACCTGCACTTCAAGCTGCAAATCTCAGAAAATTTCACCCTGAAAAGAACCCTCGTCTACCAACCACCCAGACCATAATCCACGTTTACCAACCTCATCGACAACTTTGTCACTCCACTCGCCATTGACTCCAGAGCCGACATTCTCCTCGATGACCTCAACCTTCACTTGGAAGACTGAAATTACCCCTGCTCCACAGCACTCCTTGAAAGCTTGAGCAGCATCCAACTCACCCAGCTTGTTCCAGAACCAAACACTGGACCCCATCTTCTCCATAAGCGACAACATCAAATACAACTCCATATGGACCGACCACTTCATCATCCACTTCAAAATCAATACACCTCAACTCAATACCCTTACCAGGTTCAGGGCTCCAAGTTACAGCTTGGGCAAAATGACAGAAGCAGACAGGCTCAGCGCCCTCAGCACAGATCAACCTAGCCCAACAGACAACCTAGACAAGAACTTCAACAACTGTATCAAGAACTACACAGACTCCGTCACACCCATCAAACTCAACAGGCATAGTAGATCATACAAGCATGTCCACTAGTACACAGAAGACCTCCGAGATACTAAACAACAGTGTAAACAGCCAGAAAGTAAATGGAGAGCCAGCCACAACACTACCGACCTACCTATAATGCTGCATTCAGACACTATCACCAGCAAATAAGAGACACCAAGAAAAAAGCACCAGTAGACCGCATCAAAGAAGCTCCAACAGCTACAAGGAGATCTTCTGGATTTCATGTCACCCTCAGCCACTGTCTCCAACATCGCTGCCTCCCAGCAACTCTGCGACAACCTATCCAACTTCTTCCAAAGCAAAATCACAAATATCTAAAGCAACTTCACACACCAACCCAACCCCAGAGAACTCATTGCTAATCTACCCACCACCAACCATGACAGCCACCTGTCCAAATGGGCAACCCTCACCAGAAATGACACAGCAGCAATCATGGGGACCATCCACTCAGGGCCTCTAAGGACCCATGCCTCCACCACATCTATAACCTGGGAACATCACCAATCAACACCACCCTGACCCAAATCATCAACACCTCCATCGGGCTTGCCACTTTACCAGGTGAATGGAAATTTGCAGAAATCAATGTCCTCCTCAAGAAGCCCACAGCCGACCAAAATCAACTGAGCACCTTCCAACCCATCTCCCTCCTTCCCTATCCAGTCAAAGTGATTAAGAAGGCCATCAACGGGGAGGAGCCTAGCGCGCAACCAAGATGGCCGCGTAGGTGCGAGGCTCCCGAGGACCTCCGCGATCTCCTGAATTAATCCTGGTGATATCCTGTCCTTGTCGAGGGGACTGTGTGGGTGAACCCGAGCTGAGGCGCCACCCGTTTTTCGGGTTCGAATTGGACCCCGGACACCGGTGGGAGCACCGATCGAAGGTTGCGGCCTTCTCCGCGCCGGCCCCCCGGATTGGAGTAGTGGGGCGATCCGGGGACAAAGTGAACAACAGCGGCGGGCAGGGCTGGGCGACTCCCGTACCCCGCGCTTTCACTTTCGCTTTCGCGTCCTCCTTGCCCTCAAGCGAGGTAGGGTTGCGGAGCGGGGTGCGGTGGTGTGGCCTTGTCCAGGTGCCCGGCTGACCCGCCGGCTGTGGGTCGTCCTGCGGTCCAGTGGTCGCCCTCCCCCCCCCCGGAACCCGTGAACTGGTTTATCGGCCCGTTCGAGGAGATTGGCACGACGGTGGGAGAGCAAGCATGTCCACCAAACAAGATGGCGACCGGGCGAAGGTGAAGACGACCCGCCGTGGCCCGGCGCACCAATCCAACAGTATGGACCGCTACACTCTCCAGAAGGGATCTCCGGAGACATCGCGCACATCCCCGGCGGGCCCGACGGAGGCATCTGCTCAGCCGGTGGATCTGACCCTCCGGGACGTCATGGGCGCCATCGCAGAGATGAAGGCCTCGGTGGACCAGCGCTTCGACACCCTAGCGCAAAAAATAGACTCGGTCCTCATGGATGTGAGCCTCGTGAGGGCTGACTTGTCCAAAACGAACGACCGGGTCGATTCCCTGACCCACACCACAACGAGCCTCACGACGGATGTGGTGGCCCTCCAGAAGGAGGTGCGCCGGCTCGGCCAGGCGAGCGCCCTGATGGACCGGCGACTGGAGGATTCCGAGGGTCGGGCCCGGAGGAATAATGTTCGTATTGTGGGGGTGCCGGAGGGACGAGAGGCGGAGGCGGCAGATCTTTTTGTGGAAGAATTGATCCTTACCCATCTCCAGCCCCGGGGCCTGAGTAAGCTTTTTGCGGTGGAACGTGCTCACCGGGTCCCTGGAGGCAGACCTAAGGCCGGTGCCCCGCCACGGCCTCTCATTGCCCGGATTTTTAACTTTCGGGACAGAGACGCTATCCTGCAGACCTCCAGGCAACAGGGACCGGTCAAGCTTGATAACATGGATGTGCATTTCTACCCAGACTTTACTCCGGCGGTCCAAAAGCAGAGACTGAGTTTTCTCGGTGTTAAACGTCGCTTACGGGACCTGAACCTTAAGTACTCAATGCTTTTTCCAGCTAAGCTGAGGGTGGAGGTCGATGGTCGCACGCACTTCTTTGACCGGCCCGAGGCGGCTGGGGACTGGTTGGACACTCTGCCTGGAGATCGGGGCCGAGGGGGTGGGGGGGGTGCGGTCAGCGGGGAGGGCCCGCCGGATCAGAATTGAGGGGTGAATAATAGGCCTTGCTCTGGACAACATTCCTTTACCATTTATTGATCGTATATGTTCCCCTCCTATGGAGGTCGTTCGGGGTCTGTTGGGGGCTTCCCTCCTCCTCTGGGGGACTAGTTAGTTTTCATCTATGGGGCGACAGGCACACTGCACTTTGGGGGGGCTGTCTGGGCTCATGCAGGGGTGCAGGGAGGGGGGAGTTCTGTTGGGATGGGGGGGTGGGGGGGGTGTGTTGTTTGTTTGCACCGCAAGGCAAACCCGCTACTGTATTGTTGCTCTCAAGATGCTCTGTGGGGGACGACTGATTGTTTCTACGCACGATGGGGGGTAGGGATTTGACTGTGTTGTCATGGAATGTCAACGGCCTGGGGGATAGGATTAAGCGTGGTGTGGTCCTGCAGTTCTTGAAACGTATTTCACCAGATGTTGTCTTCCTGCAGGAGACACACCTTATAGGTAACTCCTTTCAGGCTATGAATCGGCGGGGCTATCGTTTGGTGGCCCATTCGGGCTTCACTTCGGGCTCGCGGGGGGTGGGTATCATGATCAAGAACTCGCTCCCGTTGGAGATCGATGAGGTGCGCCATGATGAGAGGGGACGCTACACTGTCCTGGTGGGTAGAATGGAGGGTAGAGTGTTTATTTTTATATCAGTGTACGTCCCGCCTGGGTTACAAGCCACTACATTTGCGGACCTGGGGCGCCTCCTCCTGGACCTTCCGGGTGGCCTGCTGGTGGTTGGGGGGGACTTTAATGCGGTAGCTTCTGGGTCTATGGATCGTCATCCCCCTAGGGACCTCCCCCGGGCACAGGCGTGGCTGTCCGGCCTTTTAGACACACTGGGCCTGGTGGATTGCTGGCGACTAAAGCATCCCGCACAGCTGCAATACACCTTCCACTCGGGTGCCCATGGTAGCCTCTCGCGGCTTGATTACAGCCTTGTCCCGGCGGCCTATGCTGGGAGGGTGGGGGAGGTGTGCCATCTGGCGCGGGGTATTTCAGATCACTCCCCATTGCTGTTACATTTCGATGTCTTCCCGAGGGGGGAGGGCAGGGTGGCTCCAATCAATGCATGGTATTTGCGCGACCCCACCATTCGTGCCGACTTGATCAAAGCCTTACAGCGATATTTTGACGAGAATGTGGGGTCTGTCCCTTCGGCCATCTCCCTGTGGGAGGCTTTTAAGGTAGTTCTCAGAGGGGAGGCTCTCTCCTCTATCTCCCATGCCCGGAGGCGCGAGCGGGAGGAAGTGACCCGGGTGGAGGCCGAGATTGCGGAACTGGAGGGTGACCTGGGGAGCGGGGTAACGGATGCCAAGCTGCATGTTCTACACCTCAGGCAGGCGGCCTATGGGGCCCTCGTCACGGAGGCGGCCAGGGGCCTCAGTAGAGAGCAGCAGGGGCGATTGTATGACGTGGGTGATAAGGCTGGCAAATTGATTGCGTGGTTGGACAAGAGGGAGAGAGCGAGTCGTGTGGTTCCTTTGATTGAGAGGATGGATGGTGCGTGTGTCACCGAGCCGGAAGCCATTGTCTCCTGCTTCGCGGATTACTTCCGCGAGGTGTACTCCCCGGTTTCCCCCTGCTCGGAGGAAGACTCCCATGCCCTGCTTCGGGACATCGCGCTGCCCTCCCTTACGGTGGAGGACAGGGATTTGCTGGACGCTCCTCCCACCTCGGACGAAATAGCCCTGGCTATTCGCTCGGTTGCATCCGGCAAGGCCATGGGCCCCAATGGTATCCCCATCGAGCTTTACAAGCTACGCCCGGATGTACTAGCGCCCCACCTGCGCGCGATGTTCCTGGCGGCCCACTCGCAGGGTTCCCTCCCGCCGGACCAGCGTCTGGCTACAATCGTGGTGATCCACAAGGAGGGGAGACCCCGTGAGCGGGTCACATCCTATAGGCCGATCTCGCTCTTGAACGCGGAGCCCAAAATCCTTGCCAAGGTGTTGGCCAACCGGTTGGTCGGCGTGGTGGGCGATCTGGTCCACCAAGACCAATCTGGCTTTATACCCCATCGCAACACGGCTCTTAATCTGCGACGCTTGCACGGGGTGCTCGCGCGTGTCCCGTTTGTGCGGGAGCCGGCCATCTTGGCGTCCTTAGACGCCACCATGGCGTTTGACACGCTGGAATGGCCATACATCTGGGCGATGCTGGCGAAATTTGGATTTGGACCGGGATTCATCAGCTGGGTCAAATTGTTGTATTCGGGCCCATTGGCGCAGGTGGTGGTGAATGGGCGAGTCTCGGCCCCATTCGCGCTGGGGCGGGGCACGCGTCAGGGTTGCCCCTTGTCGCCGCTCCTGTTTGCACTGGCCTTGGAGCCCTTGGCGGAGTGGCTACGGTGGCACCCTTCTATCCGTGGTCTCCGCTGGACCCCCGAGCATGAGGACCGCGTGTCCCTCTACGCCGATGATATCCTTTTGTATCTCGCCTCCCCGCGTAAATCGCTGATTGTCCTGGTTGATGTTTTGCGCTCCTTCGGTCGTAACTCAGGCCTCGTCATCAACTGGGCGAAATCCTGCGTATATGTGCTTTCCGGGGAGGCTCCGGCCCTACCACGGGACTGCCCGATCCAGATTGCCTCCCAGGGGTTCCGGTACCTGGGTATATATATTACTCTAGACCCGGAGGCCCGCTATGAGCGGAACTTGCTACCCCCCCTCCAGCGCTTGAAGGAGGACGTTGCGCGTTGGCGGCGTCTTCCGCTTTCGCCGCTTGGCCGAGCGGCCTTGTTTAAGATGATGTCCTTGCCGCGCTTTCTGTACGCCCTCCAGAACACTATGGACTTGGTTCCGGCGCGCTACTTCCGTGAGGTGGAGAGCCTCCAGCGGCGCCTGTTCTGGGACGGGAGGCCGCGCATTGCTCTGGCTAAATTGACGCTCCCGTGGTACGATGGGGGGGTCGCCCTCCCGGACGTTAAACGGTATTACTGGGCCTCCCAACTAGCTGCAATTAATCATGGCCTTTACGGGCCCGCCTTGAACCCGGCATTTGAAATGGACAAGATGCTCCTGCCCGGTGGCGATTACAATCGAGCGCTCTACTCTGGCGCGCCCGACTCCCGTCTGACGGGACCGACGCGTGTCATGGTGCGTGTCTGGCACGCGGCTAATGCAGCTATGGGGTGGAAGGACCGTTTGACCCGGGCGTCACCGCTATATGCGTCTGAGAGGTTGGGCTCCCTGTGGACATCGAAGGGCTTCGAGAAGTGGGACACGATCGGAATCAGCACGGTGGGAGATCTCTGGACGAGGGGGGGATTCAAAACTTTTGAGACGCTGCAGACGGAGTTTCAGCTGCAAGGCAGTGAGTACTTTCGGTACCTACAAGTCCGCCACGCGCTGGGCTCCGTCTTTCCGGATGTCGCGTCCATTCCGGAGTCTTCCCCCCTGGAGGACAGAGTGCTGGATGGCCATGTCCCAGACAGCACAATCTCCCTGATATATAAAAAACTGATCAACGACAGATCGTGCCTGCTGACTAGTCTCCGCGAGGCCTGGGTTGCCGACGGGCTGGAACTGGACGACGAGGATTGGATTTCCGCGGTGGCCTCTCCGAAGGAGGTGGCCATCCCGGCTCGCCTTCGCTTCGTCCAGCTTAAGATCCTTCACCGGGTTTACGTGACGGGGCCAAGGCTTCTACGTATGGGCTTTGCTGGTGACGGATTGTGTAAGCGTGGCTGTGGTGCTTTGGCAACCTTCATGCATATACTGTGGGAGTGCCCAAAGGTGGAGCGATTCTGGCGTGGTGTGCATGAGGTTCTGCGTGTGGTTACGCGTGTCGCGCTGTTGCCTGAAGCGAGGAGATGCTTGCTGAATGTGTGGGAACCAAATGACTATTCGGTCCCGCAGACGCGGTGGGTAAACTCTGGGATACATGATAGCTAAGCGTGACATTGCTCAATTGTGGGGATCCCAGAGGCCCCCGGCAGTGTTGGCCTGGAAAGAACATATGGATTGGTGCATGTTTCGTGAAAAGGTGGTGTATGTGGCGAGGGGTAAGCCTGGGGCGTGGGTGAAAATCTGGGGCCCCTGGAACGCCTACCGTGGGGGTATTTGTGAGCCGCCACTGCTACCGGCTGCCTCGCCAGCTCCGTCCCCCTAGCCGACCCCCCTCTCTCAGCCGTGGGCACGTGGTTCCCCAGTCCCTGATCTACTCCCATTCCCCTCTTCAGAGTTTTGCTGCTGGTTGGGATCCCCCACTTACGGAGCACGTGCCGTCACTTTGGATTGCGGGTTGCCTTGCGGGTGTGGTTTTTTTGTGTTGTTCTGTTTTGATAAAAGGAAACCGTATTGTGGGCTTGGGGTTAGGCGGCCTGCGCTATTAATGTCTCCTGCTTTACCAATCTGCACCGCCAAGAGACTCTTACTGTATGTATGTCATATGCTTTTGTCACTCTAGCGGCCGGCCGGGTGGTTGTAGGCCCATACCTGTAACTTTTTCAAAATGCAATAAACGGTTTCAAAAAAAAAAAAAAAAAAAAAAAGAAGGCCATCAACAAGCAACTCATAACCCAGCTCGAACTTCATTATCTTCTAGAAAACACTAAATCAGGATTCAGAAAGAACCACAGCACCAAAACAGCACTCATCGCAGCCACTGATGACATTCAAATCATCCTGGACAGAGGAGAAACAGTAGCCCTCATCCTGCTTGACCTTTTTGCGGCCTTTGACTCTGTCTTCCTTAACACCCTCATCAGAAGACTCCACAAGATTGGCATACAAGGATCTGCTCTCAAATAGAGCTATTCCTTCCTCACAGGAAGATCTCAAAGGGTCAGGCTGCCACGCTTCACATCGCAGACCAAGAAATTGATATGCGAGTCCCACAGGGATTATTCTTCAGCGTCACTCTTTCCCACATATACATGACACCGCTCGCCAACATCATCCAATCACAAAACCTCACCGTCATCGCCTTTGCCGATTACACCCAACTCATCCTCTCCCTGATGCACAAAACAACCACCACAAGAAGCAATTTCACCAACTGCATGACCATGATCAACAAATCCCTGATAGACCATCCAGAACACTGCAGCCAGTCTAGTCCTCGGCACCCCCCGACATGACCCAACACCTGAGAGACCTCCACTTTCAAGCTACTCACCCACTCCTACAAATCCCTCCACAACATCAGACCCAAATACCTCAACGAAAGAATCTCCTTCCATGCACCCTAAAGAAACCTCCGCTCCATCGACCGCGCCCTACCAGTGACCCCTCACATCCACAGAGCCTGAGCAGGTGGAAGAGCCTTCTTCTATGTTGCAGCCAAAGCCTGGAACGAGCTCCCAGTCAACGTCAGACGCTCCCCTACCCTGCACACCATCAGGAAAGGCCTCAAGACCTGGGTGTCGGCTGACCCAGAGCTACACCCCACCCCCCCAGTGCCTTGAGACCCTCACGGTGAGTAGCGCGCGTCCAAAGCCCCTGATTTATTGATTGATGGTAGCAGACTAGATGCAAACCAACTGCCTGCAGCTCAACTCTGACAAGCCGGAAGCACTGGTCTTCAACAATAAGACCTCCCATAGGACTCAACCTGGTAGCTGTAACACCATGGACCAACACCCACACCCACAGACTAGGAATCATCCTAGAAGACAATCTCAACATGATGGCTCAAGTCAGTGAAGTGCGCACCTCCTTCTTCCACATCATACGCATGCCACAAAAAATCTTCAAACGGCTGCCTTAGAATACCAGACGAACCGTTACGCAAGCACTCATCACCAGCAGGCTGGACTACAGCAACACTCTCTACGCCGGAATCTGCAAACAGCTCCTACACAGACTCCAGATAATCAAGATTCATACTCGGCCTCCCACGCTGCACCAAAATGACACCGCACCTTAGTAAGCTTTACTGGCTCCGCATTCACAAACGCAGCCAATTCAAATTACTCATGCACACATACAAATCCCTACACAGCACAGAACCAGAATACCTGAACAGCCGCATACACTTTCACAAACCCACCAGACATCTACGCTGTGCTTCACTCTCACTCGCACACATTCCCTGCATCCGCAAAAGCAAAACTGGAGGTTGCTCATTCTCCTACATTGCACCCAAGACATGGAACGGCCACCATTAAGACATCGAAGCCTCCTCTTCCATTCCCGAGTTCCGCAAGAAGCGGAAGACCTGGCTCTTCGTATAAGCAACTTGGGGACCACTAACCTACACACCTGCCCTAGTGACTGGATACCCTCTTGGGTGATTAGTGCGCTATACGATTCAATAAAACATAACATACGTTATTTAATGAGCTATGCGTCAGTCTGCACATAATCAGCAAGGCCAAAACCATCTGCAGAAGGGAAAACTTCCTTTGTGGCCATGTTGTGACCTTGAGAGGGTGTTATTTCATTGTTGCACCTGAAATTACTGCAAAGACCACTGAGATATCCTTCCAGTACAAAATATATGCCAGACATCATACACACACCCATTTGCACTGTAATGCAAGAGTTTTTTGAGTTGGCTGATGGCTACCTAAACTGCGCCAGCGCAGGGAGAGAGACAAACAGTACCATGTCTTGGCTGATAGGGCTCTGTTCTGCTCTCTCTCTCTCTCTCACGCAGTGCAGTGCAGTGCATCGTTGAGTGAAAAGTTAGTCAAACTGCCCCAAGGTTTCTGTCCTCTTCCCATTTGTTTGGTGTGTAGGTAGGGGCGAGAACTGGTCCTTTAAGTGCTTGCTCTAAAGCAAGAAAAACATTGTAAAGTATGTTTATTTATGGTTTGCATATAGCGCAGACAACACCTGTCCAGCAGCTCTTCGGTGTGTGCATTCATATAAAGAGTGCTGAGTAGTAAAATACCCAAAAAGGTATTGAGGTAATCATGTTGCCTTCACGTTAAGGAGAGAAGTGTTATTGTTGTTCGCCTTTGCATATGCCCCAAAAGATGATTAAGCATTAAAGAGCAGGACTGTTATTCAAATGCCAGGAAGTATAGATGAGCTTTTACTTGACAAAAGCATCTTAGTGCAGTCGCAGCCTCTACCTGGAAGAAGCAGTGCGGCGGGTGGGACAGCGGGATCGGGTTAAAGAAAAAATCATTTCCCTCCCGGCCGTCCTGCTGGCCAGCCGCCGCCGCCGTTCCTGCGTCCTCTTCCTGGCTTGGGAGAAACAGAAAGCAGGAAGCACCAGGGCTCCCACGCTCTCCCAACCAATTACATCGCTGCAATGCAGCGTTGTGATTGGTCTGAGCGCTGTGACACGGGGCTCAGCCAGGGGCTGGAGGGATGGGTGTGTTGTGGTAAACAGATCGTCCAGACGCGGTGAGTACGTTTGAAGAACCTTTATTCTAGAGCAGGAGTAAACAAGAGCATACTCTTCCAGGCAGGAGACAGGAATGTAACTGCCATGGAACAGAACGTCCAGTCAAAGGGAAACATAGAACAGGAATGTAAAAGCATTCTCTAACAAGTGCATTCTGATAAAGACTAGACCGTGTATTACACATCTTCATTTCCAAAACAACAAAAAACACGTTGAAGAAGAAAAGAAAGAACAACAAGAAACATATTAACATATAAAGGGCCTCATTTATGAGAAGGGACACATCGCTGCGTGAAAGCAGCGATGCGTGACTTCTCAGAGTGCCCTCCTTGCGACATGACGGATGCGTCATATTTACTGTATGATGCATCATGTCGCAAAGAGTTACAGATACGTCACTATTTCTGACGTATCTGTAGGCGCAAAAGTGACGCATTGCTGGAGTGTGTCACAAAAGTGATGCAACTCCACAAATGTGTCCTTTCACATGGGGCAAGCACCATGTGAAAGGGCTTGCGTCAGTCTTACGCTTGCTGTGAGGCAGGCGTAAGATATTGACGCATTTGCATCCTAGAAGTGGCGCCCTGAAATATCATAGATTTCACTGCACCACTTCTACAAGGCTTACTTGCGTGGGAACGCCCCCCTGCATACCTTATACCTCACACAGGTATAATGTAGCGCAGGGGTTTGCAAAGTGACGCATCTGCTTAGATGCGTCACTTTGTAAATAAGGGCGCAACAGGGGGCATGTTTTACGCTGCCGATGCGTCACAAAAAGTGACGCAACGGAAGCGCAAAACTGTAGCAAGGCCTCATAAATAAGGCCCAAAATCTTTAAGATACATAGGTGGTTTCCGGCATCTGAGAGAGCGGAGAGAAACAGCATTCTCTTACCTGGGAATGGAAGTTTGGTTAGAATTTACAGGACAAGAGAATCACCCCCACCTAGAGTTGTACCTGAAACTCCAGGAAGTGAGACATCGACAGGATCTTGTGCTAAAACATAACCACTATTGCTGAGAGGACTCACATGTTTACTTTGCTCAAGATATCCTATGTTCCTCAGATATATAGCCACACGACGAAAATTACGACATTCACCATTATTTAATATGACACAATGATTAAGCACCTTTTTGACAGTAAATGGTCCTTTAAACTTAGAAAGACCTCTCTCAATTCTGCCTGTTTTGATCTTAACTTGATCGCCAATGTTAAAGCGAGAGCCAATGCACACAGGCTTCAGGGGTGGAAACTGAACCTCGCGAAAAGTGACTGTTTCATCCAAGGAGGAACCAGCTTGGAGCCAGGGGACCTGCCCTCATCAAAACAAAAGGAGACTTATCTCCAAGAACATGTGGAGCAGAACGATAAGCCCATAGCATCTCGTTGACCGTTTTACGTACAACTCAGCCATTAGTGGAGGCCATCTGAATGATCCCTTTGACTACTTTGGGGCATATCAGCAAGGCGAGGCGATAGAATTATCGCCGCTTTTGCGTCCGTTTTCGTCCGAAAAGCGTCGATAATTTTATCACCTAATTAGCAAGCTCACGCTGACGCGTGAAAACTTGCGTTAGCGTAGGAATTCCTAACACCCAGCTTTGCATCTCTAATGAGATGCAAAGTGGGCGTTCCTGACCTGACATGACAGGAGAAATGTCGCTAAGCGACATTTCTCCTGTCAGGAAGCCCCACGCTATGAAGCATAGCGGCAAGAAAAGTAGCGATAACCCCTGTTATCGCTACTTTCCTAACGCCTGCTTCAGGACTGACTTAGCCATGATATCCTATGGAAGGTGGATATCATGGCTAAGTTTGTGAGTCCCTATCATCAAGCTAACGCCACATTGCGTGAGATTATCGCTGGGTTTCTAGCGATAATCTCACGTTAGGCAGTTAGCGTGAGGATTTGTATCGCTTTTCAGATAAGCGTTGCTAATAGCACGCTATCTCAGCGATAAAAATCCACGCTAGCCGGCAATAATTATCCTAGCGCTAAGTGCGCTTAGCGATAATTATCGCCGGTTGTTGCTGATATACCCCTTTGTTTGCCCTCTCACACAAACCATTCCCCTGGGGATTATAGAGAGAGGTGCGGTGGTGAGATATTCCACAGTTTTTTAAGAAGGTTTGCATTTCTTTAGAAACAGATTGTGTGCCATTATTTGTAATGAGAACAGAGGGAATACCCTCGTCCCTGAAAAGTTTACCCAATAATTTGATGGTACCCTCGGTGGTAATGTCATTGGTAAATTCGACCACAAGCCATTTTGAAAACACATCCACCACTACAATCCCAAACCTGTCACTTTCATGCAACTCCCCCATGGGACCTATAAAATCAAGACATATGCTGTGCCAGGGTAAACCAGGGTTCACGATATGAGCACTGCAAGATTTGCAACCCACCTTGAGTCTTTTTTCCCCTTCCTTGCAAACTGAATAGTTTTCAACCCAATCCACAACCTGAGCGTCAAGGCCCGGCCACCAAAAATGGTTCTTAATGCATCGTTGGGTGAGGGTTTGGCCAAGGTGCCCTTTGTGTGCCAAAGTTAAAAGCTTTCTCCTGATACCAAATGGGGGAATAAACTTCTCACCTTTAGCAGGAACGTTATCGCTACATAAGGACAGCTCATCTAGGATTTTAACATAAGGACGTACAGAAACCAGAAGGCAACTCTCTCTTCTGGGGTTTGACTTCAACAGTTTGATTACCTCTTTTAAAGTGTGGTAGTTGACCACCTCACGCTCCCAATCCTTGGCATCGAACACACCCTCACCAACAAAAACTGCATCGTCTATGGAAGCCACTGCAATGTCCTCATCAACCTGTGAAAAGGTAGAATCAGAAACAGAGCACCAATCAACCGACAACCTCGAAAGGCAATCGGCTTGAATGTTCTTCCAACCTTCGATATGTTACACTTGGTACTGAAAACTCTGGACCTTAGCTGCTAACTTGGGGGCATATCAGCAACAACCGGCGATAATTATCTCTAAGCGCACTTAGCGCTAGGATAAATATCGCCGGCTAGCGTGGATTTTTATCGCTGAGATAGCGTGCTATTAGCAACGCTTATCTCAAAAGCGATAACAATCCTAGCGCTAACTGCCAAACGTGAGATTATCGCTGGAAACCCAGCGATAATCCCACGAAGTTTGGCGATAGCTTGCTGATAGGGTTTCACATACTTAGCCATGATATTCTCCTTACATGGGATATCATGGCTAAGTCAGTTTCACTTAGTATTCATTTTATTTTATTTTGTCTTTTATGAAATTATTTGCTAGGATGGCTTGAGTGATGCCAATAATTATAAAAAGAGTGCTCTTTATTGACAGTCAATCCTTTTTTAGCTTTGTCGCATTAGTGATACATCAAACTTAATAGATGGGGATAATTTTTGCTGTGATTACTATTTGTCGGGTCCTGACTTCCCTAATGTACGGTGTCAAGACTTACAAGGCTATATGAAAAACTGAATATTCAATTGTGACAATGAGATACCTTATAATCAAACCAGTGATTCGTTATAACATTTATGGTGATCTCTTAATTTAGCCACCCCTTGGTCTCGGGTTGTAACAAATATACAATCAAGCGCTAGTTGCCGTGATACTTATTCTATTCCTCCGAGTATAATGCAGAAGACCGATGCTTGTCTATGTCAGAGTATGAATTGAGACAGCATTATCTCTAGCATATAGAAAAAATAGGCTCTTATTATAGGATTGCACTGGTATCGATACAGTGCTAAAATGGCGGCCACGGTCGTCGTACACACGAGCAGGCATCTTCTATTTCCATCTTTCTGCCACAGAAGTAGATCTGTTTAGTTCCGGTGCCGGCATCTCCCAGATGACATTTAAACCGGAGAGATAACGGGTTCCGTGTTCGACATACTTGAAGGAATCCACCGTGCGGACAGCATTGAGCCCTATTGAGGTATGTGAAGAGAGAGGGTTAAATAACTTTTCGCATTTACGCGTAGAACGGGGTTGTTAACGTTTTTCCTGCTCTATGTCTCCCCTCTGCAGGGTCTAACTGGATCGTAGTTCTTATATTCTTACCACGCCGCTAAGGTTTTCGAATAATTAAAGGTACCTATAAACATGGCTGATATTTAATAGCGTAGAGAGGATTGCTTCGTGTACAACAGTATCTATACCCCGTGTGTTCTTGTTTTTTATTTAGGGACGGACTGTATCTGAGGTTCTATCCCCACCTCGTCGGAAAGGTGTTTGAATTGTCAAAGGTACCCATATATACGGAAGATATCTTCTATTGTAGAGAGGCAGGCAATTTAGATAATTCGTATAGTTAGAGCATTAATACGTATGCCTGCAATGCTGCATTATAGTCTCTATAATTGAGCAGCGTAATAGGATCCGTGTTTTATAAACAGTTACATATGGAAGGGTCTTTATGTGGCCGCCTATGGCACTAATATTCATGAAAGTAGAGCTTTGTCTACCTAATAGATCATAAAAATCTCAAAAAGAAATAAGAATTTTCAGCCTATCAAGATAGAGGCTTAGTAATATAAAACATGAAAGTTATGGATCTTTGTGCCTCTGTCTGTTTCAGATACTTCATAGAATAACGACCTATGATTCCTTCAAAACTAAATTACCTTAGTCAAGGAAGTGTATATATACAACCTGGCTGTCTCTAAGGATATTATCGGTAAATATAGAACCTAGTGACTATAACAATTGAAATTGGACTTACTAGATATGGTGCCTAACCTGTGGGTGGGTAAAATTTAAAACATCTTTCTTTCTGTCATTGGTATCCTCAATAGGTAACAGATTGTCAAGAAAATATTGTCCATGTATCTACCGTTGGAACACTAGCCCGATGGTGTTATGATTTATACAAGCCAAATGAACTAAATAGAGAAAGAAACTTACAAGGTAATTTCTAGGAACTTTACATATTCAAAGTAATGATATATAACTACCGCCCGGTTTTAATGGGTGCACATAGGGAGATAAAGCACTTTTGTGCTGAGTGGTTCCATGTGAATTGATGAAAATAAATGCTCTATAGTTATCACGGAATGGCAGATTTAAATACTGGAAAGTCCTTTTTCTGTCTTAAATGAGAGAAGTATTTAGAGAGAGAATATATTCTCCTACTAGCTACCTCGCCCATACTACATTTACGGGTAGCTGAACGAATATATTTCTTGGGAGTATAAGAATTCTCTTGACCTTATATATGTATTTTTTGTTAATAAATATATTATACTTTTGGAGTGTTGTGTGAAAGATTATATGTATGTTTATCCTAATAGTTTATAGCATGGGTTGAGTCGTGGTCACTGAAGCATATTTAAAAATGTCCCAGATATGCAATATGGGGAGTCACTCATGCTAGTTTGTTGTACATGTTTTCCAGATTTTAACATAATTTTATTGGGATCAACAAAATATCCTGAGGAAGGTGTTGGCCTTAACCTGTGGCCTACCGAAACGCGTCGATGCTTTAACAAAAAGGAAGCCGGATAAAGTCTAGGACAATATGGGTTGTGTTGTATATGTAAAGTGATTGTAATTCCATTGGGATCACAACCGATTAGTCTTTGATTTAGCGACTTTCTTTCTTGAGTAGGAATTATTTCCCTCTTGGTTCTCCTTTTCCCAATTTCTTTGCTTTTATGAATTTTCCAATTATGTACTGACATTGATTATTACTGTTGGTGTTTTTTTACATTGTGTTATCTATTCATATGTAAATTTCTAACCTTTTATTTGCTTATATGTTTGAAAAATTGTCTTTATTGTCTTTTAACCAATGTGTACAACTGCTCGCTTTATGTGATACTATTGTGACTAATTTTTATAAATTCACCATTTTGTAGCTTATTTGCTTCGTTGATGCCGATTCATACCCTGCTATGTGTTTAAAGTTGTGTGTGATTGAATGATTGTTGGCATATATAGATCCAAGGGAGATCTTTCTCTTTTTGACTAAGTCAGTTTCAAAGCAGGCGTAAAGAAAGTAGCGATAACAGAGGTTATCGCTACTTTTCTTGTCGCTATGCTGCTTTGCGTGAGGCTTGATAATAGGAGAAATGTCGTCCTGGGGAGGAACGCCCACTTTGCATCTCATTAGAGATGCAAAGATGGGCGTTAGGAATTCAGGCGCTAAGGCAAGGTTTCACGCGATAGCGTGACCTTGCTGATATAGCGTTAAAATTATTGCTGCTTTTCGGCCAAAAACGGCCGCAAAAGCGGCGATAATTTTATATCGCCGCCTTGTAGATATGCCCCTTGACAAGTCTTGCAGACCCTTTACCAGTATCACCAGGAGACAATACTTTGATCAAAGGCTTGTGATCAGTTCTGAGAAGGAATTTGGTGCCCCATAGATAAGTACTAAGGGGCATATTATCAAGTCAGGCGATAAAATTATCGCCGCTTTAGTGGCAGAATACTGCCGCTAAAATGGCGATAATGGGCTTGATAATATGCTCTATGGAATTCCAATTGAAGCTCAGGTTAGATGTCCTTCACATCTAACATGGGCTTCAATTGGAATTCCATAGAGCATATTATCAAGCCCATTATCGCCGTTTTAGCGGCAGTTTTCTGCCGATAAAGCGGCGATAATTTTATCGCCTGTCTTGATAATATGCCCCTAAAATACTCATCAGCCCATGATGCCGCCAGTGCTTCTTTCTCAATAACAGAATAATTTTTTTCTGTTAGAGTTCTAGAGGCAAAGGTTTTGGTTTTTTCACAACCAGATTTATGTTGAGACAACATTTCCCCCAATCCGAACTAGCATCAACAGTGAGAATAGATTTGCAGTTGACATCAAAAGGAGAGAGAACATTAGCATCACAAATAGCTTTTTAGATATGTTCAAAACATTTTTGGTGTTGAGAATTCCACACAAAGCTTACGCCCTTCTTAAGTAAAGAACGCAAGCACACAGTTTTGTCGGAAACATTTCTTACAACTTTCGAGTAAAAGTCGATAAGACCCATGAAAGAATGAAGCCGGTCTTTATCAACAGGAGAAGGGGCCAAGCTTATCGCGCTGCACAGATCTTTGTTTGGTTTAACCCCAGAGGCACTGATGGTGTAACCTAGGTAATCTATCTGATCAACCAGAAATTTTCACTTATCTTTACGGAGTGTGAGACCTGATTTGGACAGTCTATCTAAGACAAGCCTAAATGTGGAGTTGTGTGTATTTTTAGCCTTTCTTTTGCTGCTTCAAGGCAGTGGGGCGACGGTCCTCCGCCTTAGCTGAGGAGCTGCCACTTTCTTAGTCACACTTCTAGTGGTAGGGAAGAGCCCTGTACCTGAAGGATATAGTATGGAATGTAAATGAGGACCTATCTGTCTTAAAGTCAGCCAATCTTTCATCTTGGGAACAGAGTGGTCTAGGGGTTGGGTCACACGTGTGGCCCTTAATCCCGCCCGCGTGGCCCTCTGTCCCGCCTGCCTGGCCCGCTGTCCCACCTGCGTGGCCTTCTATCCCGCCCATGTGGCCCTCTATCCCGCCCAAGTGGCCCTCTATTCTGCCCGCGTGGTCCTCTATCCTGCCTGAACACCATGTGAATTCCTGGCTCCTGACTGCAGTCAGGACTTTCCCAGTGATTTTCAAGGATTTCCTACTAGTCCCTGTGCTCATTGACTCTAGAATGGAGCCATGCATTTCAAGATTGCAGTTTCCATAATTTTTGTTTTGGGTTCCTGGAGCATGTTCTTTACCACACAATGGACAGAAAAGAGACGGCATTGAAATGCAAAGGATAGGGGAATGCTTGAAAAGTGACTCTAGCATGCAGAGAATTGATCATCCGCGCTCTCCTCCTCCTTTGTAACCTGGACACACGCCTGTCAGAAGCTGCTGTGGGGCCTGCAGCAAAAATGCTTGCAGGGCCCTTCTTTGGTTTGTAATGTAAGGAACACCACATAATTAGGAGAAAAAAAATTGCAGGCGGAAAGTGAAAACACAACATCGTGAAGGACCAGGTCAACTTGGTTTTTTTATTAGTCAAATATATACTTTTTACTAGGAGAATGGGACCTAAACAGCACAGATCCCAGACGAAAGAACCCAGGCTACCCTGCCATTGTGATGGTTTGACCCTGGATATCGATTATCTGCAGCTCTTTCTCCTATTGGAACTGACTTACAGAGAGAGAAAGGCTGGAGACTACAGGGAAAGCGCAGGGTGTATGGAGAAGGGAGATCTGCTAGAACACAGCAATATACATACACTGAGGGGCATATTTACAAGCCCCTTGCGCCGCCAGAATGTTACTTTTTGTAACGCACTGGCGGCGTATTTTGCTGCCCCATATTTACAAGGACACGTAAAGCCACCATGCATGGCTTTTCGTGTCCTTGTAAATACGGCCCCTTTACACGCAGCACTTTGCGTGAAAGGGGCGTGTCATGAGTGTTGCTGTGGGTGTTCCCACGCAACACCCATGGCTTCTGCTGCATTCCCAGACTTAGAACCTTTTGTATACCTGGGAATGCGTCAGCATGCTACGCCTCCCCAGGGGAGGCATAGGGAAGCGCAACGAGGAGAAATGTTTTCATTTCTCCTCCTTTTTCCTCTTTTCTCTGTCTATGCTTGCTGCATTTTGCAGCACCCATAGAAAGAGGAAATCCCCTCTCGTGATTGTTTCCTGCACAAAAACAATCAAAAGAGGTGATTTCCTTTTTCTATGTGTGCTGCAGAATGCAGCAAGCATAGACAGAGGAAAGAGAAAAGAGGAAAAAGGAGGAGAAATTAAAACATTTCTCCTCGTTACGCCTCCCTACGCCTCCCCTGGGGAGGCATAGCATTCCGATGCATTCCCAGGTTTACGAAAAGTTGTAAATCTGGGAATGCGGCAGAAGCCATGGGTGTTGCGTAGGAACACCCACAGCAACACCCATGGCACGCCCCTTTCATGCATAGTGCTGCGTGAAAAGGGGCCGTATTTACAAGGATACGAAAAGCCATGCAGGGTGACTTTACGTGACCTTGTAAATATGAGCCAGCAAAATGCGCCATTGGTGCGTCACAAAATGTGACGCACCGGCGGCGCAAGGGGCTTGTAAATATGCCCCAAAATATTAAGGGGTTAAGAGATCAAACCACGTGTCATCACAGGTAATCTTGGTGTGTGTCCACACATCCAGGTTGCTGAACTAGGATTAGGAAATGAGAGAGCAACAGTACAAGTGGACTTGAAAACTGGGTTAACTCTGAGGAATGAAGTGACTGAGATAGTAATAAGTATTGACGTCAATGCCCTTCCTAATGGCCTTGCTTATGACCTTGCAGAAGAACTGGGAATGAAGAGGGTTTGCACAACCATGAAGAGTGACAAAATGGGTGGCATCTAATATGAGGTGTATTTTGGGTGGGTAAGCCCTGAGGAGCCATTCGAGATGGAGGAGAAGGGCAAACTTGGGAATTTTGCACAGGAGAAACATTTAGAGGACTTCAAAATCTCTAAATACTGTGAAATGACAGAATACAGCCTGGGCAATGTTAAACTGTGCATAGTTAGTATAAACTGCAGAAAGTAAAAGGAGATCAACCAAATGCATATGAACAATTGGTGAAGAGCCCCCTGGAGTATTGTACTGCTCAAATTTCCAAAAGATGGAATATTCACAGTGCAGTGTTGAACAGCTATGAAACAGCCACAATCACATTGAATTCTGGATGGCATCAAACCTATGTCCGAACAGATACCCCCTCACACAAATGCCCCTGAACCAATGGCAGATGCCATGAAGGAAGCATCATTTCTCCCACAAAGATGGGGTGCATCTGCATGTGCAATGGCATCTCTTCTTTGCTTTACTCAATGCTTACACCAAACAACAAGGTGATGAATGGAATGCTTGACTCAATCTCAGCCACTGGCAATCGATTGGGAACACTTTCCAGTCCATAGTTTTTTGTCTACCATGCTATTCTAGACAGAGGCCCACCTTATGCGCATCAGCATTGATCTGCTCCTTGTGGACACAGTCAATCCCGAAGTGTCTGGCGAGGTGTCCTCCAGAAGGCAATACAAGCAGCCCTAGAACAGTTTTGACCTATTTGGACCTCTTCACTATGGTGCTCCAAAAGTGAGTATGGGGCCGACGTCTGGGCATTCCATTTGCACTTTGTGCATTTATCCAACAAGCAGCGAGGAGATGGAAAGGGTTCTTGAATTAATCTAAGCTACTGGCCCACATCACCCCACACCTGACAAACTTAAGGCGTCTATATCAAGGTGATGGAAAGAGTGCTTGAATTAATATCAGCCACTGGTGATTCCTCAGGGTTATATTCCAGACCATCATTTTTCATCCGCTGCGCCCCTCTAGTCAGACACCTGCCATATGCAAATCGGTCTTTGCCCTGCTCCACTAGGAACAGGCCAGATACCCTTCAAATGGGATCGCATGCAACTCCAGACTGGTTTAGATAACTTCGGTCTCGTCAGTGAGGTATAGCTTGATTCCTATGGGATAGTGAGCACGGAACCCACGTCCGGGCATACCCGTCACTCTTAGGTCATCTACATCTAATAACTACAAGATGATGGAAGGAATGATTGAATAAATCTCAACCACTGGGGATTGCTCAGGCTGCATCCAGACCATTGTTTTCCATCCACTATGCAGAACAGTGTCTGGACATTCATGTTACGTGTTATCGATAGTGTCTTGCTGCCTCTGAGTTTCTAACCCCTCGCGGCGTAAGCCTTGACTGCTCGGTCTGTTATCCTGAGGGAGACAGGTACTAAAAGTGAGTACTTGGTCATTCATTTGGAGTCTGACAGTATTGTGACCTCAGGACTCCAGTGTTAAACTACAATAACTGTCCCAGTTTTGCTCAAGTAATCTGACTTGTTTTGCACTCCAAGGAGAGGTCTCCCCAAATGTCTATGCAATGAACTTAAAAAAAGGCCCGAGAATTGAGACTGCAAAGAAAATCACAGCAAAACGGAAGCAGTCTCTCCCAAATCAAAGTCCCAGCAGCTTTGAACACCCTCTTCCCAGACTTAACATATCAATCTGATGCCATAAAGCTCACGAAGAAGAGAGAACCATTAATTTTCAGCAAAGCTTAAGCTGTCAACCACATTAGTGAATTTCCTAACTCCATTTCAAAACGATCACATTTCTCTTGTTGCTGGTTAATTGCTTGCCCTGCAAATCACCTAAATAAATTGCTAATTAGTAAATGATACATCAGAAGAAAACCAAGAGACTGGTGATCTGTGTGATACAACCCTCTAACGCAGCCAGGAAAGGTGGATCGCATACCAAACATCCCCAGGCTGTCAATTCAGCTATTCATTTATTTGTGTCGTTCATTGATGGTATTTACAAAGCAAAGTTAGCCACACGAGCAACTGAGTGCTTTACAAGATGGAGATAAGAGTAACCAGTACCCGCATAAATAAAGTGATCGCCTGGACATGCCGCCTTAGGGCGGGATTTGAAGGAATGGTGACAAAGCCAATGCTACAAAGATCTCTGGAAAACTTGGGGGCATATTATCAAGGACGGCGTTAAAATTATCGACGGTTTAGCGGCAGAAAACTGCCGCTAAAGCGGCGATAATGGGCTTGATAATATGCCCTGGAGAATTCCAATAGAAGCCCATGTTCACACCAGAACATGGACTTCTATTGGAATTCTCTGCGTCATATTATCAAGCCCATTATCGCGGTAGTTTTCTGCCGCTAAACCGGCGATATTCTTTAACGCCGTTTCTTGATAATATGCCCCATAGTTCCAGAGATCCTTGCAGAACCTCAAAAGACTGAGCATGAAGTGTGAAGAAGAGGCTGGACTGGAGGGAGATGACCACAAGAGGTGAACATAGGATCCTGATGGGTCAAAATATGGCTAGGGAGGTGCAAGTGCAGCCCATCTATAAATCGTATGGGATCTTTTTTATATCTGGGAGGAGGCCATACAAACTTCTTGGGAAATGCAGATAGGGTTCCAACCCCAGAAGGAAGTTCTAATATGCTTGATGATAAAAGAACTGTTATTTGAACTTCATTAATTCTCTTTATGGTGGATTCTCTATCTAACCTTAAATTCCTCACCTTTAGAACATTCCCAGGTGTAAGACTGGAATTCTTCATCAGTGCTCCTGCATGCCAGTGGGTGATGCCATCTGAATTCATGCTGAATCTGTACCACCCCGGAAATGATGGAGAGCTGCATATAAGTGCCACCCCTGTACTCTAATCTCACTTTTACGTATCTTTCTCCTTCCACTCCCTCAGGCGTGGAGAATAGATGACTTGTGGGTGACAGTGTACCGATCTCAGGCAATCAGAGGCCACTCCATAGAATGGTGGGTAGGTGGGAGGCAAGTGATGATTCTGCTGTAATATAGAGTATCCACCAGAAGCAATGTTACAGAGGGTAAGTCACTACTTCTTCTAATGGAATACTTCTAACCGCAGATTCCTCACCTTCAGAATAGATACCTCAGCCGTACCTCCCAAAAAGTGGAGGGTCCAAGGAGTGGACTTAGCCCAAAATGACCTGCCGAACTGAGTGAACAAAGTAGCCTTCCCACTGTATCTGGCTGTCAAGGCAGTAGTGTTTCGTGAACCTTCGGGAGGAGGTGAGACGCTGTCGTTTTTGCGCCTGCCTGCCTGGGATATTGTATTTGTTTTTACGGGGCTATTTTAAAATTTGTTTCATTTGGTGCTTGGGGCCTGTTAGAGCCCGATAGCACGGCGGCATTGGTAGAAGGCCACCATGCTTAGGTACGCTGCAGAGGGAAGCGTTTTAGTGTTCTGACGCTCCGCCACGCAGGATGTGCTTGCCCATGGGCATTAAATTAGCTCGGGTCCGGACGCGCAGTGGATGAGGTAAGACACTGTCGTTTGTGTGGCTACATTCCGGGAGAGATTATCAATCCAGGATAGGGGAGGACTGGGGTCTTGTCCTTTATGTGGCCCGACCACTGAGAGTCCCTACTTTAGGGAAGTGCCGTCACCAGAGTTGGCTTCCTCCAGGTACTCCGAAGTTGAGCAGGGGGAGAGGATCCCCAGGACCAAGGATATCCTCTGTTGTGCTTTGGTGAACGCCCTTCCCCAGAGACCTGGGCCAAGGAGGACTCGGGCCCAGATTTCGCTAGTGCCACACCATCAGGCTTTGGGGTGGTGAGAGTTGACAGAAGTGCACGGAGGGGGAAGGCCTGGCCATTATTTTTAGAGATCCGTTGAGTTGCACACTAGAGAATGTCAACACTGAACATTGCCATTGAAGGGTGTGAGGTGGGACACTTTAAAATCAAAAATAAGCACTCAGTACTGTTGGAGGGACTGCTTACTTATCGTCCACCGGGTCCCAAATAGGAATACATTTCTAACTGGCACCAAGTGCTTCAGCCTTTCATTCCAGGAGATTTTAATCTTTACCTGGAGGAAGAGGGGAACCGAGATACTAGGGCTTTCCTGGATCTCAGGCGCAGCTTCACTCAACGAGTCATGTACGCTACTCATAAAGCCTGTCAAACATTGGATGGGAATTATTTCAAAGTAGAGACCCTGATTATAGGCGAGTGTCTGACACTATCCTGGTCTGATCACAGCCTGGTTTCATTTCAAGTAGATAAGGCACGCATGAGAGAAAGCTTGACCATTGAGAGTATCAGGAATTGGGGGGAAACTAAAGTGGAGCAGCTCACTAACACCCTCGAAAAGTCTAAGGACAAGGCTCTGAGAGACCCAGGCGCCCCCGCAGAGAATTTCAATGATTGGGTTAGGTCTGCTGTGGAAGAGGTGGTGCCTATGATGAGGGTCAGTCCAAACAGCAGGAAGAAACCATCAGCCCCGTGGCTCTCTAAGGAGCTCAAGGAGCTCCAAAGACAATGTAGGAGGCAAGAGCGGGAATGGAGACTAGCTCCGGAGACGGCAGAGAAAATCAAACTGATGGAGCTCACTCTCAAATATAAAAGTGAGATTAAAATAGCCAAATCTGTATATTTCCCCCTTAGGATAAGGTCAGCCATCAATGTCCCATGAGAAATTTTTAATGCTGCACACCTCTTGATGTCACCTCCTTGTATCAGGGGGTGGAAAATGTCCAGGTCTACTGCAATAAAGTAGCAGAATTCTTCAAGGATAAGATCATGAAGATCTATGCAGGTTTTCCCGTGATAACCACTAGCCCTGTAGATGGTGTTTTGCTGTCTGTTAGTGAGGAAAGTGGGCCTGGGGTGCCTACTTTACAGCATCCTGATCATCATGCATAGTTTTGGCTAATAAGGCCCTAAGATCATCTTGCACTGCTGGCAAATTAGCACTGGCTGTGTCCCACAAGGCATCTATGTACTGGACTAGCAGCCAAAACTTCATTGATAGATCTAAGTACTAAACTTAGCAGAGTGCCAACTCCATATCAACCTAGTGCTGAAAGCCTACTACTTGTTAGACTGGCCTATGAGAACAGTATCTTTCAATGGGCATCAATTATTTCAGATTCCCTAGCCGGGGGATTGGCTGGAAAGGAATCTGGATTGACCGTCCATGTTGAGGCTTGGACGATCAGGGTCTCCACTGTCGGATATTTTGTAAGAAAATCTGGGAGACAAGGAGCAGGTCTGTGCCTTCAAGCTGTGTCCACTGACTGGCAGACGTTGAACATTGCATAGCCCATAAAGCCATAAGGGCATCAGTAAGGGCTCCATTAAACGGTAGCAGGGGCTCCGGTCATGTGGGCTCTGGTTAAAGGATTTCAGTCATAAAATTTAATTTTCTTTCAATGGTGAGCAACTATAGTTTTGGGACTCTGGTGTTCTTTGAACTACCACTGAAAATAAGGTACTTTCAGTAGTAAGGGGCCTTTGTAGTAAACCCAGCTCTCATGCGGGGGAATTATCCAGCTCACTGGCATTTTGGAATTCCAGATATAATGCATCATCAGTATATTGAGCGAGAAGGAATCCATTCTCTTCCCTGTCAGAGTGCATTGATTCTCTGCTGGTGATGGTGTAGAGGCAGAGGTCTCAGATTAGTGTCATGATGCAGAATGCAGCACACTTATGAAGAGGAAAAAACAAGAAGAATTAAAGATATTTCTCCTCGCTGTGCCTCTATCAGGAAGAAGTAGCATTTTTACACATTCTCAGGTCTATCTGTCTTGGTAAATCAGGGAATGTGTCAAAATACATGGATGGATGCCTGGGAACACCTACTCTCTACCCATTTAATGACTTTCTGGTACAGACTAAGGCAAGGCAGCAACTTGTGCTGCCTTGGGTGCCTCCAGATTTACCAAGCAATGCAGGGCCATGCAAGGAGGCCTTGCGTGGCTTGGTAAATCTGACTTAAGGATTGCGTTGTCCGTGCGTCACCCTGCGGGATGCAAGGGCATCGCAATCCTATGATAATTCTGGACCTGAATGATTAAATACTATATCTCATCTGAAGTCTGCAGTTAATTCACCCACCACTGCGACGGCCCAACAGTGCTTTGAAGCAGATGGTGTTGAATGGCGACAGACCACGGCATACAGAAGTGCAGGTAAAGGTTTGGATCTCTTGACTCAGCTATGCCACACTTGGTAGAGGTGGTAACCCCATTGGTTTGCTGTAGAAAGTGACATATTTAGAGGCTGTGTCCATAGTGGTTAAAAAAGAAGAAAATGTGTGAAGAACGTGTTGACCAGAAAATGCAACGACTCCAAAGATAAGAGCTACAAATCCAGACTAAGCAAAGGTGTGGACATAAGGTCAACTTGGTGAAGTGGTCAAGACATTGTTGCTAGTTTTTCCTATAACATACAAGTGACATGCATTGTGCTGTTATTTTTCAGGTGGCAGAGAGAATGCAAGTGGCAGACAGGACACATCAGCCTAAGAGTTTGGAAAGAATGGGGCAGGATGTTCTAGAACTATAGCAAATTTGGCAATTTTCCTTATGTTTTTTTTGTTGAGGTATCCATTTCTATTTTGTGTGTAGGACTGAGTTGTTTTTTACTGTGTGTTTGTAAATTATTTATGTAATTGTGGGGCAGTGTGTGTATGGGCTCGCACATGCAAATTTGTGACTCTTGAGTAAAGCTGGATTGACTGCAGTAGCGGCTGGTACCGATTGGGAATGGTGAGCGGGGAGATTTGGGGGAGAGGAGGGGAATAAGTGGAAAGGAAATGAAGAGAAAAAAAGAACACTTACCTCGGCTGGCCGGCCGCCACCTCTCATCCGCCCTTTTCTTCCTGTCTCTGCCAGCAGCAAGAGGCAACAGGAAGCTCTCAGGCTCCCCATAGCCAATCACAACGCTGTAATGCAGCATTGTAATTGGTCTGAGAAACGAACCAGGGTACTCAGATGGGGACTGGGAGGCTTTGCCTGTTTCTCACCAGGCTCTGTAAAGCAAGCCTGGTGGGGAAGATGCAAAGAGCGCAGGACTGTTTGGAATGGGGCAGGCCAAGCAGTCATGCGCACTTAAGCAGTGCAAACTACTCCTCCCATGCGATGCCCAGCCCGCCCCACCCGCAAACCACTGACTTGATTATCATCATTGCGTTTTTCCTTTTGAGTCAGTGGGGCGCTGCTCCTCCGCCATAGCGGAGGAGCCACCACGGTTTGACTGCCCAGTTATTCAAGAGCAGGACATTGATCTGCAGGTGATCTTGCTGGCTACAAGCTTTTGAAGCATTGATAGAGTCTTTGGTGAGTACCTGATAGTTTTCCTGTTTTGCTATTTAGTAAACTGCAGTGTGTAGTAAATGAGTAGGCATAGAAAGGTATCTTCTTGAAGAGCAGTTTAATTAGGCAGAGCAGACACAAGAACGGACTCTCCACGACAGAAGCCAACAGCAACTGTCTAGGAAGAGAACCTAGAACTCACAGGGCAGGGAAGAACGTAGGAGAATAAACATTCCATAAGCATAGAAACACTAATCATGTACTACACATCTTCTTCCCTTCTAAAGAAAACAAAAAAAAAACAACAAAAAAAAAAACACATCCACAAACAAAATCTTGCAAGTAGGTTGGAGCCCTCCTAAAACGTGGAGTGCGATTGGAGACCAAAGGCACAGGTAGAGTAATAGGATTAGATGTTGACGAATCCCCAGCACCCCCAACCACCAGAGGTGCAGCAACAGCAGAATGAGACTCCGAAGGCAGAGAAGCCAAAAGATACCCACTGCTACCTTCTTCAGAAGAAGGGGATTCCCCAGGAGAGCCTCCAAGACCTTCCAAAGAAGCACCTCTCCGATACAAAGCTACCCGCCTGAAATTCCAACATTCCCCATTGTTAAGAATGACACAATGATCCAAAACCTTCTTGACCGTAAAAGGACCCTGAAATTTTGACAACCCTTTGATTATCCTGCCCCTTTTTACCTTGACCAAATCCCCCACACAAAAAGGGTGCACAGAAGAAGTAGGCAGCAACACAGCAAGATCCTTTTCCCCAGCAACCACCTTCTTCATCCAGGCCGGAATCAATTTAGAGCCAGGAACCCGCCCCCTCATCATTTGAAAAGGAGACAGCTGACCATCAATTAGAGGTGTAGTGCGATATGCCCACAACATTTCATTGACCATTTTCCGAACAATAGAACCATCAGAAAAAGCCATCTGTATGATGCCCTTTACCACCCTATTGGCCCTTTCACAAATCCCATTGCCTTGTGGGTTGTACAAAGATGTGCGATGGTGAGATATCCCACATCCCATGAGAAAAGATTGCATATCAGAAGAAATCAATTGAGTACCATTATCAGTTATGATTATAGAAGGAAGACCCTCACCCTTGAACAAATTTCCTAAGAACCTGATAGTGGTATCGGTAGTGATATTGTTGGTAAATTCCACAACTAACCATTTTGAAAAAACATCAACCACCACTATGGCAAATCTGTCTTTCTCATGTAACTCACCCATGGGACCAATAAAGTCTAAGCAAATGGTGTGCCACGGTGAACCTGGATTAGGTAGATGCCCCTGCGAAGTACCAGGACAAACCTTGAGTCTCTTTTCCCCCTCTCTGCATGTTGGACAATTCTCCACCCAATCTACAACTTGAGAATCCATGCCAGGCCACCAGAAATTGTCTTTGAGACGACGCTGAGTGAGAGTTTGACCCAAATGCCCCTCATGTGCCAAGGCCAAAAGTTTGCTCCTCAGACCACAAGGAGGTATGAACCTCTCCCCTTTTGCAATAAGATTGTCCCCAACTAAGGAAAGATCATCCAAGACTTTGAGAAAAGGACGCACAGAAACCGACACCGCACTCTCCCTTCTGGAACCAAGCGAAATAAGTTTGATAACTTCCTGCAATGTCACATCCACAGCCATCTCTCTCTCCCAATCACAAGCCTGGAAAGCCCCTTCACCAACAAAGACAGCATCTTCCACTGAAGCTACAGCAATATCATTAGAGGAGCTAGAAGTGGAAGAATCAAGAACTGACCTCCAATCCAAAGATAACCTTGAAAGACAATCCGCTTGAGTGTTCTTCCAGCCCTGGATATGTTGAACAGAGTATTGAAATTCTTGGAGCTTAGAAGCAAGCCTCGCCAGTCTAGCAGAGCCTTTGCCCGTGCCCCCGGGAGAGAGAACTTTTATGAGGGGCTTATGATCCGTCTTCAGCACAAACTTCAAACCCCACAAATAAGTTCTAAAGTGTTCCACTGCCCAAGCAGCAGCTAGAGCCTCCCTCTCAATTACTGAATAATTTTTCTCCGCATCAGTTAAAGTTCTAGAGGCAAAAGCCACTGTACGCTCAGATTGATCATAAAGTTGAGATAACATAGCCCCTAAACCAGTAGCACTGGCATCTACGGTCACCACAGAAGTCTTTTTAATATCAAAAGGAGTAAGCACTTTTGCATTGCAAATCTCTCTTTTGATGGCCTCAAAAGACTCTTGCAACTGGGAAGACCAAACAAAACTAACACCTCTCTTGAGGAGTGACCTCATGGAAACAGTTTTATCTGAAAAAATGTTCACAAACTTTGAGTAATATTCAATAAGTCCCATAAAGGAACGCAACTGATCTTTGTCCTTAGGCCTGGGAGCAGAGTGAATAGCACGACATAAGTCCTGTTTTGGACGTACACCACTGGCACTAATAGTGTAACCTAGATAATCTATCTGTTCAGTCAAAAACTTGCACTTGTCCCTACGCAACGTCAGGCCGGCTGACAAAAGTCTGTCCAAAACCAGCCTGAGAATGACATTGTGTTGCTCTTCAGAGTCACCATAAACCAAAATGTCGTCTTGGAAAAACACAGTATTTCCAACACCTTCAAAAAGATCAGTTACCATCCTCTGAAACACACTGGCAGCCGAAATGAGACCAAAGGGCAACCGTGTGAATTGAAACGTGCCAAACGGTGTGATAAAGGCTGTCAAGTGTTTAGAGTCCTTGTGAAGATCAATTTGGTGATAAGCACTTCTAAGGTCTAACTTAGAAAACACCCTAGCACCATGCAGAGTAGTGACTAGTTCCGAAATGTTAGGGAGTGGAAAAGTATCCGCAATCACACAGTCATTCAACGACCTCAAGTCAACACAGAAACGGAGTTTGCCATCCGATTTTTTTGTGACGACAATGGGAGAAACCCAAGGTGAAGCCTCCACAGGTTCAATAACCCCAGAAACAAGCATGTCATCAATCATACTCTTAACCTCTTGCCGAACCACTATGGGAATGCGCCTCGCTTTGTGTTGTACAGGAACAGAATTCTCTTTTAAGATAATACGATGGGAATACCCCTTGAGCTGACCCAAACCCTCTCTGAATACCGAGTTGGCCTTCTCCAGGATATCCAGTAAGCCACTGTCTTCAACAACCATTACCTGTGGGGAAGCGCGGGGATTGACAATTATCCCTAAGTCATATTGGTGAATCCACCCAAGTATAGCTGGACCAATCTTGGACACATAAAACTTGCCATGTATTTTCCTGTACGAAAAAACAATGTCCGCTGTGAAATACCCCACAATGTCAATGGTCTCACCTTGATAACCACCCGGGGAGATGTCCTTGGGTAAAAGACACTTGGAACCCCATTTGTCCCTGAAAAGTTCATAAGGAATGATAGTGTACCTAGAACCTGTATCCACCATTAAGTACACCTCTTTACTATCAATGGAGAAGAGGGCTTTAGGCCTAACCTTACGCCTATCATCAACTTGCCCTGCAGAATCTTCATTAATAACCAAAATTTTATGGCCCTCCTCATCAAATAGAATGGAGTCTTCAACAGTGGTGACAGAAGAGCGAGATTTGCCACGACAAACTCTGGCATAATGGCCCATTTTACCACACTTAAGACACTCTTGTTTAGCTGCAAAACAAAATTTTGAGTCAGAGGAATGGACAGAGCTACCACATCTGTTACACATGCGAGATGAAGACAACTTTTGTGTAGATGGTGGTTTGGAAGTAAAGTTCTTTTTAAAGCCATTTTTGTTCTTAACTGCAGCAACATCAGAGAGTTCGCCAGAAGCAAAAGTTTGTTCTGAGTACTCTTGGGTCGAGACTTCATTAACATCACTAGACGGTTTCTTCTCCAGTTCTTTCATATATCCTTGTGAATCTTCAACAATTTTAGCTAATTCAATAGCAGTTTGTAAGTTAGGATTTTTAGCCGCCCAAAGACGCTCCTGAACTTTCTTATTGTTACATTGAACGATAAGTTGATCTCTAATGAGCTCATCAGTCATATTGCCAAACTTACACTTGACCGACATTTCTCTAAGTGTTTCCACAAAATTGTCGATAGTTTCACCCATCTTTTGACCCTTGGTATAAAATCTATACCTATTCATGACCAAATTCTCCTCTTTGGCATATCGGACTTCTAAGCGACAAATTGCTTCCTTATACTCGTCTGGGACAGGTTGTCCATTAGCCTGTAGTGCCTGTGGTAAATAGCGAAAAATGCGTTGACCTTCCTTGCCCAAAGAACTCAAAAGTAAAGCTTTCTTCCTTTTTGCAGAATACTCCTGTGCATCCAAAGCATCTAGATAATTATCAAACATTGGGAACCAATCATCCCACGAGATGCTGGGTTGACCGGGACTAACCAAGAAACTTGGAGGAAGAACTATCGAGGGATTTTCGTTGGACATAGTTATTTAAAAACAATGCGTGAGCACACACACAGGAGAAAATCGAAGAATAAGGATCAGAATGCACACACAGGAGAAACAACAGAACCTGCGTGAGTATTGTCACTGTACTGATGCAAGACGGAGTATACACACAAAAAGAAACAACAGTACCTGTGTGTCTCCTAACAATACACACGGCGTGTGTATCGCCGGTGTTACCAGGACACAGCACTGGATCAGAGTGTATCTTCACAATACACAAGACGTGTGTATCGCCGCTGTTACGCTGCACCGGAATGCTGTGAGGCGGAGCTGATGCACGTCCGTGTCCGTAGTGATGACAACGATGTAAACAAAGATGGCCGCCACGTAGAGGACGTCAGAGCGTCACAGCGTCAGAGCGTGAGAACGTAAGAACTCCTTAGGACCTCACACAGAACGCCGAGGATTGTAGTGCAAGGTTCCACGACGTCATCATTCAGACTGCTGCCAGGAAGAGGAACGAAGCTCCCGCTGCACCAACTGCACCAACTGTCAACTTCAAAGAGACACGGCAGCGAGGAGAAGCTGAAGACACAGGTGCGCAGGAACTTGGAGCTGGAGACAACAACAACTTGGCTCAGCCTCACACACCACCAGATGAGAGTCAGGGCGACTCAAAGCACTTCCAAGCTGCCAAATGAGCTGTGAAGTCAGGACAGTCAGACTGACAACCTCAACGCCGACAGAACATCGCAAAATCAAGCCTCGGTCCGATGAAGGCTTGAATCAGGAAGTGGACACCAAGGTAAGAGTGGTGTGAAGGGTGAAGATCTTCCGCTCTTGTGCAGAAACTGCTGTGTGCCTTGGGAATGCAGCGTATGGGTTAGAAGCCAGTCGTCGCCAAATTGTAGTAAATGAGTAGGGCATAGAAAGGTATCTTCTTGAAGAGCAGTTTAATTAGGCAGAGCAGACACAAGAACGGACTCTCCACGACAGAAGCCAACAGCAACTGTCTAGGAAGAGAACCTAGAACTCACAGGGCAGGGAAGAACGTAGGAGAATAAACATTCCATAAGCATAGAAACACTAATCATGTACTACACAGTGCACTGCTGGAATTGTAGTTGAGCAGAGAAGAAGAAGGGCCAGTGGTGAGGAGGCCTTCTGCTGTGCTGCCATGGCATCAGATGTCCATAGGGACTACCACTTCAGGTATTGTGAGTGGCTGACTATTTTTCCTCCTGAATTAGAGGTGATATTTACAATGAAATGGCGCAACTTGGTGCTGCAAGCAATTTAGCTGCGCTGAGCTGCATCATTTACAAAAACACACTGATGTACCGTAGTAATAAGAATACGGCACACCCCTGTGCTCTCCCTTGCCCTACAAAAGCTGCCTAACGCCAGCACAGGCACCCCTGCACCATGGTGCAAGGGTGCCTGAGTTACAGGGATGATTGTGTTTGGGCAGCAAGGGAGACCTTCCTGTACAAAAACAACAATTAATGGCGTTTTCCTCCTTCTAATGCAGCACATATAAAAAGAGCAAAAGAGGAGGAGAAATACAAATATTTCTCCTTCTTGCACCACATTACTGCCTCCTTTTGAAAGGAGTTTGTTTTTGGCGCTGCCTCAGATTTACAGAGTCTTGTAAATCTGGGGCAGCGTCAAAAAGCAATGGGTGTTGTGGGGGAACGCCCACCTCAACACCCATTACACGCCCCTTTGCTGTAGAAAACGGTGCTGATGAGGGCCATATTTACAAGCCATACAAAGTGGCTTAGTGCCGCCTTGCATATATGGAGTCGGGCACAACGCTACAGGAGCATAAAAAAAGGTAAAGCTCTGGTGGTACAATGCCTTTCAGAACTTCTGAGATGTGTTTCAGAGCTTCTGAGATTAAATCTATAGTCTATACTACCACAGCCCCCACATCCTCAGGCATATTCCCCTTTCCACACAATTCCGCAGCCTCTGTCCACGCTCCCTTCTTCCACTGTCCCCGCAGGTGAGGATGGAACTGCATCTAGTATTATGGAAAGAGGAGATATTCTGCAGGTGTCTCTGTGTATGTTCACAAGTTTTGGGTAATTTAATGTGTGCAGTGTGTGAGAAGTTGGCCTGATATATGATGTCCACTAGTTCTAGTGGGCACCCTGTATCAGTCCAAACAACCCTTATGGTGATTGGTTGTAAAGTCAACCTTATAGACCAGCTATCCTAGTGGTAGCATGGACAAAGCAGTCTTAGGCTAAAACTTCAGAGGGCATGTGAAGCCAGCTGTTTTACCAGAACAATCCTTTCAACACCAAATGAAAGGACACCACACAAGATATATATCAAATATATATGTATTTATTCTAAACACGATACCTCTGTTCTCTTTATGAGGGCAGAGGTCAAAGCACAATACAGGAAGCTTAAATAACACACTTTAAGTTGCACGTATACACTCACGCCCTAGGGGCGGAGGAAACCATATACTAGAAAAGTGGTATAAGTACCACAACAGAAATGCAGAGTAGGCCTAGGGCTTAGGGAATCGCTGGGGCTACACTAAACGACCTATAGTTCTGAAGTGGGAGGCCCACGGGAGGCGTGTGCAGTGTCTAAACTCACACGCGGGTTCTCATAGGAATACAATGGGAACGAAGAAGTCAGATTTAAATAGATTCAGGACACTTGCGGTCAAGCTAGGAAAGAAACCTCTTATACTAGGACACTAGGATAGTCACTACCCATGGGAGCACCGGAGTGCTCGTATTACCTCACCCAGGGAAGCCGGGTGCATAGATGCCAAAGCGTGTCGGGTTTCGTCGTCGTTTCCTATGGAGAGCTGCAAAGAAGTGCTGCAGGCGACCAGGAGCAAAGTGTCCGGATGGATCCAAGGGTGGATCGGAGTAGTGGAGGACCTGAAAGCAGAGGGGACAGAGTCTGGGTCACTAGCCAGTGACCAGGAAGGAACCAGGAAGGAACCAGGCGTCGCCGAGTGCTTCAGGTGAAGAAATGGGAACTTGTCTCCGCAGCCACGTGGTCCAGGAGGTGCTGATGAAGATTAGGAGCCGGACTCGAGCTGTTCCACGATGGATCTGGAGGCCAGCGGTGTCGGTACCTGGATGGGAGCCAACAAGCCTTGGCCAACGCAATCCACACAGGATGTGAAGATTCGTGCCAAAACAGACCAGCAAGGTCTGTGAGGCTTCCCCTTTGCAGGGAAGCAGGAGCAAGTCGAGAGCAACCAGACCAGTAGTAGCAAGAAAAAAGGATCATCTTCAGAGGGCTCACTAGCCAATGGGCTAGCAACCGGGAAGACGCATTGAGCAGGAAACTGCAGAAGGGCCCCACGCAGTACTCGTGGAGTATGGAGGGCTGGGCTTAGGTGCAGTGGGTGCTTGGGTTAGGGGTATCTCAGTCCCCAATGCACAGCCTCGAGGATACCTCAGGAGCAGCGCAGGTCAGCAGGTCGCAAGATGGCCAGGGCGTCTGGTCCCACGTTTCTCGTGTCCACCACGGGTCTCAGCTTGGCTGTGGATGTGGATAAAGGTCGGAGAAGTCTGGAAGTCCAGTTCCTGTGAAGCAGAGTCATCGGGATCCTTCAGGAGCATCGACAAAGCAAACTGGCAGTTAGCTGGTTGGTGCCTGTTTGCACAGGGTGGTCACTCCTTGACCACAAGGGAGATTCTTCAGTTTTCTGGTTGTAGAATGTCGAAGGTCCAAGAGTTTTGTATCAGAGTGTAGGTCCAGGATAATCTAAAGGCTCTAGACTCAGCTCCTAGCTTTATACTAAACTAAGGGGCTGGATTACCTGCTAGGTCCCTCCTATGGGTGGTACCAGGGAGGGGGGTGGTTACACCCCCTTCCCTTTGTCCAGTTTTGCGCCAGAGCGGGGTTTGAGTGCCCCAGAAACTGGTTTGAACCGGGCTATGCATGGAGCACCTTGTGCGCCCCAGTGTCTCGTTTCAATCAACCCACCCTGCCCCAATACACTAAAGGATGTCGCACCTCCCCAGACAGGAAACCTATTGTCTAGGCCTCCCTTGCTGGAAGGGCTCCCAGCTGCAGGAGGTCAGACTTGTGTCGGTGGCAGCAGCCTCCATTTTGTGATGCTGAGGTTCGAGTTAGCTTTCACCGGTTACAGTAGCTACTATATGTCTTCTCCCTCTAGAAGGGTAGAATGCTACCCCCGTCGCCAGAATTGGCGAGGGGGTAGTATTCCAAAGTGTATGACACCTTACACGACATGTTTTGATAAAGCCAAACCAAAGGTAGCATTTAACCGCGAGGATTATAATGCACTTAAGAGTATATGGTAGGCGATATCATAGAACAGCTATAAGGACATGGTTCCGAAAGCTGCAGATAGGCTCAGCTCATGCTTGAGCACCATCTCACATAATACCAAGCACTCTGCCTCCAGGATTGTCAAGGCCTTCCATAGGAGTGACTGATAGGTAACTATGTGTCTATATATAGGTTTAGATATAGGTATACTATATCTAAGCAAGGGGTGATTACACCATCTTGCCCCAGCTGAGTGATCAGCCAGTGGTGTCAATTTAAGAGGGCCAGCAGGGGTGGCATAATACATGCTGCAGCCCCTGGTAGGCCTTGGGTGCACGTATGCCCTGGGTACCTATGGTACACTGTACAGGGACTGACAAGGGTGACCCAATATCCAATCTGGCATATACCTAAAGTACATGGTATCAATTTAGAGAGAGTACAGCTGGGCTGTGGGTCTGATTAGCAGGCCCACAGCCACACTAAAGTCGAAAAACCAGTGGAGCAAAAGCAAAAAGTGGGGGTGAACATAGGCAGCGGACCCTACTCTCCTACACAACCCCCCCCACACTTAGGGACATTAAACTAACCTTGACCAGGTGAGTCTTCAGCCTCTAAGTGGAAATATCTGGAGAGCCCATCTGCGTTGCCATGGTCAGTTCCAGGTCTATGTTCCACTGTGAAGTCCATCCCCTGTAGGGAAATGGACCACCTAAGTAGTTTGGGGTATTCACCCTTCATCTTATTAAGCCATAGGAGGGGCTTATGGTCGGTCTGAATCTTGAAGTGAGTCCCAAATAAGTATGGTCTCAACTTCTTCAGGGCCCAAACCACAGCAAAGGCCTCCCTCTCAATGGCTGACCAACGTTTCTCTCTAGGGGTCAGCCTTCTGCTAATAAAAGCAATGGGTTGGTCTTGGCCATCTATATTCAGTTGAGAAAGAACAGCTTCCACACCCAACTCAGAAGCATCTGTTTGGACAATGAATTCCTTGGAGTAATCTGGACTTTTCAGAATAGGTGCAGAGCACATGGCCTGCTTCAGGTAATCAAATGCCTTTTGACAGCTGACTGTCCACTGAACTTGTTTTGGCATTTTCTTTGAGGTCAAGTCATTAAGTGGTGTCACGATGGACCCATAGTTCTTAACAAACTTTCTGTAGTAACCAGACAGACCCAAGAAAGCTCTGAGCTGTGTCTGGATTTTTGGAGGAGTCCAGTCTTTGATGGTCTGGATCTTACTCTCCAGTGGTTGAACCTGACCCCCACCTACAAGGTGGCCCAGGTACACAACCTTACTCTGCCCTATCTGGCACTTAGTAGCCTTGATAGTTAGGCCTGCCTTTTGCAGGGCCTTTAAAACTTCCTCCAGGTGGACCAGGTGATCCTCCCAGGTGGAGCTAAAGACCGCAATATCATCAAGATAAGCAGCGCAAAAGTCATCCAGGCCTGAGAGAACTTGATTCACCAACCTTTGGAAAATGGCAGGTGCATTCTTCAAACCAAAGGGCATCACCAGAAATTGGTAATGACCTCCAGGGGTAGAAAATGCAGTTTTGGCTTTTGCATCATCAGCTAATCTGATCTGCCAGTAGCCTGCTGTCAGGTCAAATGTGCTCAGAAACTTGGCAGAAGCCAATCTGTCAATGAGCTCATCTGCCCTGAGTATGGGATGGGCATCTGTCCTAGTGACAGCATTGAGACCTCTGTAGTCCACACAAAACCTCTTCTCTCTCTTACCATCTTGGGTGTGAGGTTTTGGTACAAGGACTACTGGACTGGCCCAGGGGCTCTCTGAGGGCTCAATTACTCCCAGCTCCAACATCTTTTGAACCTCGGTTCTTATGCAGTCCCTGACATGGTCAGGTTGCCTGTAGATTTTACTCTTCACACGCAGACTGTCACCAGTGTCCACCTCATGGGTGCACCAGTTTGTCTGACTTGGGGTCAGGGAAAACATATGTCTGTAGGTAGGTAGAATTTGTCTGCAGTCCTGTTGCTGCTGGTCAGTGAGGCTGCCTGCCAAGGCCACACCATCTACTAAGCCATCGTCAGGGTTCTGAGAGAACAGGTCTGGGAGAGGGTCACTCTCTTCCTCCTGTCCCTCATCTGTAGCAATGAGCAAGCCCATGTCTGCCCTGTCAACATATGCTTTCAATCTGTTGACATGAAGCACCATGTGGGGGCTTCTGGGAGTCCCAAGATCAACCAGGTAGGTGACTTTCCCCTTCTGTTCAACAATAGTGTGGGGTCCAGACCATTTGTCTTGGAGGGCTGCTGGGGCCACTGGCTCCAACACCCACACTTTCTGTCCTGGTTGGTACACAGTCAGTACAGCCTTTTGGTCATGCCAGGCTTTTTGAAGTTCCTGGCTTGTCTCAAGGTTTTTAGAAGCCTTCTTCATATACTCAGCCATCCTGGAGCGGAGACCAAGTACATAATCCACTATGTCAAGCTTAGTCTTTTTGAGAGGTAACTCCCATCCTTCCTTTACAAGACATAGTGGTCCTCTTACAGGATGCCCAAACAGAAGCTCAAAAGGGCTGTAGCCGACCCCCTTCTGTGGGACCTCTCTGTAGGCGAACAAAAGGCAGGGTAAAAGGATGTCCCATCTTCGCCTAAGCTTTTCAGGTAACCCTTTTATCATTCCCTTTAAGGTCTTGTTAAATGTCTCCACAAGACCATTGCATTGTGGATGATAGGGTGTGGTGAATTTGTAGTTCACTCCACACTCCTTCCACATAGCAGTCAAATATCCAGACATGCAGTTTGCACCTCTGTCTGAGACAACCTCCTTTGGAAAGCCCACTCTTGAGAAAATTCCCAGGAGGGCTCTTGCCACAACAGGGGCTGTTGTGGTCCTTAGGGGAATAGCTTCTGGATACCTGGTGGCATGATCCACTACCACCAGTATAAATCTGTGCCCAGATGCTGTTGGGGGGTCCATTGGTCCTACAATGTCTATCCCCACTCTTTCAAAGGGAACCAACACCACTGGTAGTGGTATGAGGGGGGCCTTTGTGGTGCCACCTGATTTGCCACTGGCTTGGCAGGTCACACAGGAGCGACAAAACTCCTTTGTATCTTCTGACATATGTGGCCAGTGAAAGTGAGGGACAAGCCTGTCCCAAGTCTTGTTCTGGCCAAGGTGTCCTGCTAGGGGAATATCATGGGCCAAGGTAAGAAGGAAGCCCCTAAAGGCCAAAGGTATGACCAACCTCCTTGAAGCACCAGGCTTGGGGTCTCTAGCCTCTGAATAAAGGAGTCCTTCATCCCAATACACTTTATGGGTACCTTGAGCATTCCCAGCAGCCCCAGCAGCAGCTTGCTGTCTGAGGAGTTCAAGAGAGGAGCAGTCTAATTGTGCCTGCCTCAGATCTATCCTTGAAGGTCCCCCTGTCCCAAGAAACTCAACCTGATCAGGTTCCAGTTCTTCTAGGACAGTTCCTTCTTGGATCTCAGGGTCAGCTTCCTGTGAAGGCTGATCCTCAACCTGGGGCAAAGGGGAAGGCACTGCCTTAACCATACCGCTCTTCCTCTTGGGAGTTGTCTGGTCCATTGTCCCAGGATCCAGTACTTGTTCAGTTCTGCATTTTTTTGCCTGTGACCTGGTCACAGCAATGACATGTGCTGATATTCCCAGCATTTCTGCATGGGTCCTATACTCCACTTCAGACCAAACTGAAGTCTCTAGATCATTGCCCAACAAACACTCAACAGGGAGCTCTGAACTTACCAAAACCCTTTTGAGGCCAGTTACCCCTCCCCAGGAGAAGTTAACAATTGCCAGACTATGGGAGGTAGTGGCATTGCTAGCATTGGTCACTAGGTAATTTTCACCTAGTATGATCTGTCCAGGATCCACAAAGTTAGGTGTCACCATAGTGACACTGGCACATGTGTCCCTGTAGGCCTGGGCCATCGTATTATTGATTAAAGGTGTCTGTCTGTACTTGCCCAGATTACTGGGGCTGACAGTAGAGGACATGTCCATGTCCACACCACAAACCAGAACAGCCTGTGTGGGTACTCTGACTTGGCCAGAGTCCGCCTCAGTTCCCAGGGTTAACCCAATTACACCCTGCTTCTGAGCACCACCACCAGTAACTGTGCTAGGGGGAGCAGGTGCCTTAGGGGCACTGGTGGCTGGAGGTGTGCTTTTCTTGGTGCACTCACTAAACCAGTGAGAGGCACTTTTACAGTAATTACACCAAGGTTTCTTTGGACCTTCTTTCTTCTTATACTTTTTGGGACCCCCCTCCCCTTGAGCTTTTTAAGGGCCTGGTTAAGACTTCTGGTCTTTTGGTTTCTGATCCCCACCCTTTTGGTCTGCTTTTTTCTGTTCACCCCCTTGGTTCTGGTTTCTTTGCTTAACCCTGGTTCAGACCCATTTGTCTGCCTTCTTTCCCAACTCTTGGGGAGAGGTCAGATCAGAGTCAATCAGGTGTTGATGCAACAACTGGTTCTGACAATTATTAAGTATTTGTTCTCTCATGATCAAATTATACAATCATGTATAGTCCTTAACTTTACTGCCCAGTAACCAGCCCTCCAGAGCCTTAGTGGCACAATCCACTAAGTCAGTCCAGTCCTGAGTCGGTGCCTTCTGGGTGTCCCTGAACAACAACCTATATTGTTCAGTAGTTAATCCAAACCCATCAATTAGAGCACTCTTCAGGACAGAGTAGTTATCAGCATCCTCATCACTAACTGCGAGGAGCTTGTCTCTTCCTTTATCTGAAAAGGAGAGCCATAAGATTGCTGCCCACTGACTTTGGGGTACCTGCTGTACTCTGCAGGCCCTCTCCAAAGCAGTTATCCACTTGTGGATGTCATCCCCACTCTTGTAGGGAGGGACAATCTTGCTTAGGTTTTTATGGTCCTGGGACCTTTCCCTACCTCTAGGGTTGTTGCTGCCACCAGTGGGTTCTGACCCACTTAACTTCTGCTCTCTAGCAAAAGCTAACTTTTCTTTGGCCAAGGCAAGCTCTTGCCTCTCAATCCTAAGATTGACTTCCCTCATCCTAGCCTGGTGTTCTCTCCTCTGAGGGTAAGTCATTCCTCTCTGAGAAGAGGCACCAGAGCCTCTGGAATGATTAGAATTGTGAGAGTCCCTGGAGAGGGACCTCCTTCTTCTAGGGCCAAAGTTAAGCCCGTCTGAGGGTTGGTATGGACCTGCTCTATGCCCAGCCCCATGTAGGCTTAGGTTGACCTGGTTCAGTTCTGCAACTGGAACCCGATCAGCACCCCTTTTCTCATCATCCTCACTCTGAGCTACTTCATCATCTTCACTCTGAGGAGGGTCAGGGAAATCCTCTATGGAGGGGTGACCTCCTCCTCCACTGGCTGATGCACCTGGTTGGAATTTCCTGGTGGCATCATACACCTCTAATATGTCTAGCAGGTGCTTCAGTGTAGGGTTAGCACCTTGCTTCAACTTTCTAGATGTGCACAAGTGACTTAACTCTTGGAAGTTTAGAGTGTCATATCTGGAGTGGATCCTGGGAGGATCCACTTCGACTGGGAGGGATCCACTGGGTTCTCCTCTCCATGACATGTTCTAGTGTGGTGTGGTGTGTGCACCTACCTACACTATGTGTTTTCCTACTCGAACCTTTCTAGGAGTTGTAGTCAGGGTGTGCTAGGCTCTTTAACCTACAACAGCTAAGTTCAGTAGAACTTAAGTATGTTAAGCTTTGTTTTATATGTACCTTCGAGTACCTTATGCGATCTTTCAAATGGTATTTTTCAAGATTGTATGGCAAAACAACAGCAAGCTCTTATCCCAACCGCTGCACACCAATGTGAGAAGTTGGCCTGATATATGATGTCCACTAGTTCTAGTGGGCACCCTGTATCAGTCCAAACAACCCTTATGGTGATTGGTTGTAAAGTCAACCTTATAGACCAGCTATCCTAGTGGTAGCATCGACAAAGCAGTCTTAGGCTAAAAATTCAGAAGGCATGTGAAGCCAGCTGTTTTACCAGAACAATCCTTTGAACACCAAATGAAAGGACACCACACAAGATATATATCAAATATATATGTATTTATTCTAAACACGATACCTCTGTTCTCTTTATGAGGGCAGAGGTCAAAGCACAATACAGGAAGCTTAAATAACACACTTTAAGTTGCACATATACAGTCGCGCCCTAGAAGGCGGAGGAAACCATATACTAGAAAAGTGGTATAAGTACCACAACAGAAATGCAGAGTAGGCCTAGGGCCTAGGGAATCGCTGGGGCTACACTAAACGACCTATAGTTAGGAAGTGGGAGGCCCGCGGGAGGCGTGTGCAGTGTCTAAACTCACACGCGGGTTCTCACAGGAATACAATGGGAACGAAGAAGTCAGATTTAAATAGATTCAGGACACTTGCGATCAGGCTAGGAAAGAAACCTCTTATACTAGGACACTAGGATAGTCACTACCCACGGGAGCAGCGGAGTGCTCGTGTTACCTCACCCAGGGCAGCCAGGTGTATAGGTGCCAAAGCGTGTCGGGTTTTGTCGTCGTTTCCTATGGAGAGCTGCAAAGAAGTGCTGCAGGCGACCAGGAGCAAAGTGTCCGGATGGATCCAAGGGTGGATCGGAGTAGTGGAGGACCTGAAAGCAGAGGGGACAGAGTCTGGGTCACTAGCCAGTGACCAGGAAGGAACCAGGAAGGAACCAGGCGTCGCCGAGTGCTTCAGGTGAAGAAATGGGAACTTGTCTCCGCAGCCACGTGGTCCAGGAGGTGCTGATGAAGATAAGGAGCTGGACTCGAGCTGTCCCACGACGGATCTGGAGGCCGGCGGTGTCAGTACCTGGATGGGAGCCAACAAGCCTTGGCCAACGCAATCCACGCAGGATGTGAAGATTCGTGTCAGAACAGACCAGCAAGGTCTGTGGGGCTTCCCCTTTGCAGGGAAGCAGGTGCAAGTCGTGAGCAACCAGACCAGTAGTAGCAAGAAAAAAAGGATCGTCTTCAGAGGGCTCACTAGCCAACGGGCTAGCAACCGGGAAGACGCGTCGAGCAGGAAACTGCAGAAGGGCCTCACGCAGTACTCGTGGAGTATGGAGGGCTGGGCTTCGGTGCAGTGGGTGCTCGGGTTAGAGGTATCTCAGTCCCCAATGCACAGCCTCGAGGATACCTCAGGAGCAGCGCAGGTCATCAGGTCGCAAGATGGCCAGGGCGTCTGGCCCCACGTTTCTCGCGTCCACCACGGGTCTCAGCTTGGCTGTGGATGTGGATAAAAATCGGAGAAGTCTGGAAGTCCAGTTCCTGTGAAGCAGAGTCGTCGGGATCCTTCAGGAGCGTCGACAAAGCAAACCGGCAGTTAGCTGGTTGGTGCCTGTTTGCACAGGGTGGTCACTCCTTGACCACAAGGGAGATTCTTCAGTCTTCTGGTTGTAGAATGTCGAAGGTCCAAGAGTTTTGTATCAGAGTGTCGGTCCAGGATAATCTAAAGTCTCTAGACTCAGCTCCTAGCTTTATACTAAACTATGGGGCTGGATTACCTGCTAGGTCCCTCCTATGGGTGGGACCAGGGAGAGGGGTGGTTACACCCCCTTCCCTTTGTCCAGTTTTGCGCCAGAGCAGGGCTGGAGTGCCCCAGCAACTGGTTTGAACCGGGCTATGCATGGAGCACCTTGTGCGCCCCAGGCAGTGTCTCGTTTCATTCAACCCACCCTGCCCCAATCCACTAAAGGATGTCTGGGGAAGTGCTTGCACCTCCCCGGACATGAAACCTATTGTCCAGGTCTCCCTTGCTGGTAGGGCTCCCAGCTGCAGGAGGTCAGACTTGTGTCGGTGGCAGCAGCATCCATTTTGTGATGCTGAGGTTCGAGTTAGCTTTCACCGGGTACAGTAGCTACTACATGTCTTCTCCCTCTAGAAGGGTGGAATGCTACCCCTGTCGCCAGAATTGGCGAGGGGGTAGTATTCCAAAGTGTATGAAACCTTACACGACATGTTTTGATAAAGCCAAACCAAAGGTAGCATTTAACCGCAAGGATTATAATGCATTTAAGAGTATATGATAGGCGATATCATAGAACAGCTATAAGGACATGGTTCCGAAAGCTGCAGATAGGCTCAGCTCATGCTTGAGCACCATCTCACATAATACCAAACACTCTGCCTCCAGGATTGTCAAGGCCTGCCATAGGAGTGACTGATAGGTAACTATGTGTCTATATATAGGTTTAGATATAGGTATACTATATCTAAGCAAAGGGTGATTACACCATCTTGCCCCAGCTGAGTGATCAGCCAGTGGTGTCAATTTAAGAGGGCCAGCAGGGGTGGCATAATACATGCTGCAGCCCCTGGTAGGCCTTGGGTGCACCTATGCCCTGGGTACCTATGGTACACTGTACAGGGACTGACAAGGGTGACCCAATATCCAATCTGGCATGTACCTAAAGTACATGGTATCAATTTAGAGAGAGAACAGCTGGGCTGTGGGTCTGATTAGCAGGCCCACAGCCACACTTAAGTCGAAAAACCAGTGGAGCAAAAGCAAAAAGTGGGGGTGAACATAGGCAGCAGACCCTACTCTCCTACACAGTGCAAGTGGTATGTCCGTGTACGTGCTGCGTGATAGTGAGTGGTGCTAGTGCAGAGTAAACGGTGTGAGTTTACAGAGAAATGTGCCCCTGTGGAACTGCTGGGTAAGCTCTGTGAGTGCAACATGACTGGTCGGTGTCCAAGGTGAGGTATGTACCCATAAGAGTGTGTAGTGAACCTTGTAGGCTGGGAGGTGTTCCCTGGTGAGTACTGGGTGACCACTGTGCCTGTGTGACTTCAAGGTAAGAGTGAAGGGTGAGCTGTGTGGCTGTGTTAGTGTAGTGTGAGCAGTGAACCTGTGTGAGTGCTGGGTGAGCAGTATGATTCGCAGTGAGGCGCGTGAGTGGGGAATGAGCAGTGTGAGCCCTGAGTGAGAGGAGTGAGTAAAGGGTGAGTGGTGTGAGCGCACCTTTGTGAGTGCAGTGCGAGAGTGAAAGGTGAGATGTGAGTGACGGGTGAACGGTGTGCCCATGTTGAGTGTAAAGTGAGTGGTGAATCAGAGTGAGAGCAGGGTGAGTTGTGTGAGTGCAGAGGGACATATGTGTCTGTGTGACTGCTGGGTGGAACGAGTTTGGGCAAGTTGAGTGGTGTAAGTGCAGGGGGATCAATGTTCCAGTGTGAACACAGAATGAGATGAGTGAGTGTAGCGTGAGTGGTGTAAGTGCACGGAGAGAGAGGTGCCTTATTGAGTACATAGTGAGTGCTCTGGGTGTGAATGCAGAGTGTGTACTGGGCCCCTGCATGTCCTGGGTGACCAGTGTGCCTGTGTGAGTGAAAAGTAAGCTGTGCGAATGATGGGTGAGTTGTGTGAGTGACGGGTGAGCAAAGTGACAGATGAGCAAAGTGCCCTTGTGAGTGCAGAGTGAGCAGTGTGCTAATCTCAGTGCAGGGTGAGTGAGAGAGCGAAGAGTGAGTTGTGTGTGTGACGGTTGAGCAAAGTGCCCCTACAAATGTAATGTGAGCAGTATGTCTGTGTCAGTGCATGGTGAATGGTGTGTTTGTGTTAGTGCAGGGTAATCTATCCGCAGACACTCTAAATAACTCACTATGTCTTCGATGGTTGGCAAGTGGGGTTTCAGGTGTAATTTAAACTACAGCAATCATAGAGTTGATCAGGGATTTGATACCACAACTGCCATGGATTTTGGTGTGAAAGAATCAAGGGGGAAATTTACAAGGAAGTGGAGGAGAGAGGCATTAGCCCTCCTGGCTTAACGCCTCTCTTCCCCACTTCTGAAAAGCAAGGCTGCACCATATTTACAACGATATGGTGCAGCCTTGCGTTTTCCCCTGCAATGGCGCTACACTTAGCAGTGTAGCGCCAACGCAGGCACCCTTGCACCTTAGTCCAAGGGTGTCTGTGTGCAGGGGAGATTTGGTGTCCCTTCCTGCACATAAACAATCCTGAAATGCCATTTTGTCACTTTAGCACACATGAAAGTCACAAAAATGGCATTTTTTTAAAGATTGTTTATGTACAGGAAGGTATACCTTCCTGTACATAAACAATTCATGGCATTTTGCTTTTTCCATATGTGCTGCACAAGGCAGCACACATTGAAAAAGCAAAAATGAGGAGATATAATGCATTTCTCCTTGTTTTGCCAACATAAGACCAGGTTTTCCCTGGTCTTAATTTTGGCCTTACCTCCTATGTACGCCACCCTTCTACATAGGGGGCAGCGTCAAATACACCTTAAAGGGGGCCTTATTTACAAGGCAGCGTTAGGCCACGTTAAGTCGGTAAAAGTGAAGCTGTGGTGGCGATAGGGGTTTGTGCATATGCCCCCAAATTCTGCATGTTATGCCCCATGTGTACATGGAAATTCGTAATTGGCGATGCTTATCGCTTCAAATAATTGACACCCCCAAGGTATTGTTATCTATCGGGTGTGATAAATATCGCTAGAACACCACAGACTTTATATTCACAGCATTTATGTCACCACAGACCTTGTAATCACAGCATTTATGTAACCACAGACCTTGTAATTACAGCATTTATGTCACCACAGACCTTGTAATCACAGCATTTATGTCACCACAGACCTTGTAATCACAGCATTTATGTCACCACAGACCTTGTAATTACAGCATTTATGTCACCACAGACCTTGTAATCACAGCATTTATGTAACCACAGACCTTGTAATTACAGCATTTATGTCACCACAGACCTTGTAATCACAGCATTTATGTCACCACAGACCTTGTAATTACAGCATTTATGTCACCACAGACCTTGTAATCACAGCATTTATGTAACCACAGACCTTGTAATTACAGCATTTATGTTGTGGCAGCTAACTCACTGGCCAGCACTACTGCACCGAAGAAATGATTTAATCGAATTCCCACATAGACAAAAAATTTATAGTTTACAAATACATATATTTCTAAAGCAAAACCTGTAGTACAATTAAGCAATCATTCTGGATGATTCAGGGAGAGGAAAACGGCTGACAAGTCCCTCCCACTTCAGGTTTAGCAAATACTGGGCAGATTGTAGGGAAAAAAAGGTACAAAATGGGCCACAAGAGAGGAGCATTGACAGAAAGATCCTTTGGCCCTTATTATGAGTGGCCATATAATTGTTGTGACATTTATCGCACCGGATAAAAGCCGACTGCTTAAACGGAATTTATTATTAAATTCCACACAATTACGAGTTTTTGAGGACTAACATTCAGAATAACAAGCAGATTTTTAAACTCTGCTCATTCCGGTAAATGTCGGACATTTTTCTCCCAATAATTATTGGCAGGCTTGACCTGTCGATATTTATCACAAAACTCATAACTCTGATGTGTGCGGCCGGTAACAGGAGTTACTCGCGGGCACAAGCGTAATGCTCAATATAGCATTATAAATGCTTTCACTGTAATTGAAAGTGATTTGATATTATATTGGCATTTCGCTTGTAATGATCACTTTTTACACTGAGGCACAATGATTTGGGTCAGCCCCCCTTAAAGCATTGGCTTGTTTGGATGAGTGCCCTTCAGCCATTGCTTTGAGGCACTGCCAATCACATCATGGATTGGCCCAGAGGAATAACACCTTTCATCCCATGCACCGCCTGTTTGGTGCACCATTCTGCCTCCTAGGAAGTGTTTCCATTGCAAAGCACAGGGGACCATGTCACGTCCCAAACCTACACTCAATCACAACACTAGTTTTACACATTCATTTTTTTATTTCATACATGCATTAAAAATCAAAACCAATCCTTTTTTGTTATTCTTCCCTGCTAGGTACAATGGTTTACTTTATGTCAAAACAAACGAATTGCTGGTGACACCTAATGGTAGTTCCCATAATGGCTTCCATTACAGGTACAATCCTTTGGCATCAATCCACATTCTGCTGCAGATAAGACTCAGGGGGGGGCATATTTACAAGGAAATGACGCAGCGCTGCAAGCCATCTTGCTGCACCGAGCTGCGTCATTAGGAAATTACAGGCATGTGCCATATTTACAGCAATACGACGCATCCTTGTGCTTTCATCTGCCCTGTCGCACAATTGGTTGCCTACACTGCAGGGATGATTGTTTTTGTGCAGGAAGGTATCCAGATGCAGCACACATAGAAAGAGCAACAAATGAGGAGAAATAAAATTATTTTTCCTCGTTGGGGAGGCGCTAGAATCTGACACATTCCCAGGTTTACGAAACCTTGCAAATCTGGGAATGCATCAGATTCCATGGGTGTTGTGTGGGAGCACCCACAGCAACACCCATGGAACTCCCCGTTCACGCAGAGTAATGTGTAAAAAGGAGGCCATATTTATAATATTTATAATGCCGTGATCTAGTAAATATGGACCGGCACACTGTGTGGCCGGAGCGTCACAAAAGTGAGGCTCTGGTGGCGTAAAAGTGCAGCAGGGGCATAAAAAATATGCCCCTCAGTGTGCGCCACAGCCCCTCCTCTCCTGCTGCCAATCCGCTGCTTACAAACAAATACAGCGTGCCAGGTGGCTTTGCAAAACCAATAGGTCTGACTAATCCCTGAAAAGACATTCCAGACCTATTGGCTTCACCAATAATTGTCTTTATTGTATTAGTATTTATAAATTTAGTTATAGCACTTTGCTAAACATGCTATATAGATTGATTTTTTTCTACCAACATTCGGGCTGAAAACAGAGATAAAACGAAGACGAGTATTTGAATGGACATGATGACAGACACATGGGAAAACAGATGAACAGAGGGAAAGCCAAGTGGAGATACAAACACATGGAGTTAGGGTCCCAGAGAGGCATGGGGAAGGGCAGGCAAGGGCAAATGGAGGCATGGACACAGGGAGATATTGACATAGAGAGGAGTGTACATGGGGAATGGACACAGATGCAAATAACAGAAGACAGTCACAGTGAAATGTGAACACACCGAGACACAGATATACAAACACATCAAGGGATACCAGCAGGTGCTGCCAACTCTCTTTTCCTGACCTTAGTACACTGGGCACTTTCCCACTGTACTGCAGTTGGAAAGTGAGTGCACCCTTCCTGCACGTTAGGCTAGGGAGGTCACTAGATTGGGTTAGGTTAGGTGCCCTGTAAAATGGTACACCAAATACCCAGGGCGGATGCAAACCAACCTAATAGGGGATTGCTGCACTGATTGTGCAACCCACCTGAATAGCCTGCCAAAAATGTCTCATACTCAGGTTGGCCGGTCTCACTCTGTAGCCAAACCTGAAGGGGATGTTTACTACCACCAAACCTGGGTAGGTGAGTGGGCGGGTAGGTACAGCTGCCTGTGCACTGCCTGGGGAGGGATGAACCCTCATGTGGGTTTCCCTACCTAGGGGGTCGGCTTTCCCTATGGGACACTTCCTGTGTGTGGCTGATTCTCTTGTTAAGGCCTTCGGGCCTGGGGCACTTCCCACTGTACATGCAGTATGAAGGTGCACGCACCCTTCTAACGCATGTTAGGAAGTGGTGCTCGCATGAGGTCTCTAAAACGTCGGTAAGGTCTGGCATGGCATGGCCGGCTGGAGAGGGCACCCTCGCACCTATTATGTTTTAATACCTGGTTACAACCTGTCCCACAGGCTGGTGGGCGCCCCGGCATTGATGGTGTCTTTGAATGTGTGTCCAGCTTGCCAATGCAGACTGGCATGCGCTCGGTGCCGGGGGTATGCTAAGCATGGCAGGCTGGTAGGCGCAATCGCACCAATGGTGCTCCTAAATACGTGTCCGCCCGGCCATTGTAGGCTGGTATGCGCTTTGCACCTATGGTGCTCCTAACATGCAGGTCCAGCCTGCCATTGTAGGCTGCTATGCGCTTTGCGCCAATGGTGGTCCTAAATACGTGTCCAGCCTACCACTGCATGCTGGTATGTGCTTTGCTCCAATGGAACTCCTAAATACGTGTCAAGCGTGCCATTGCAGGCTGATACGCGCAGTTGCCCGTTTACTCAGACTGGCCTGTGTGAGTCACTAGCCCTCCTGAGAGGAACTTTCGCTTCCACCTGAGCACCCCAAGGGTTCGTCTTAATGGGAGAAGTGATTGCTAGGTGAAAAGCAGGGCAGGTACACATGCTTGTCCCCTGCCCCGGTAGTGAGTTTTCGCTACCTCTGAGGTTTACTCTTCCCATAGGCTAACACGGTGAAATGGCTGGAATTACTTCAGGCAACATTTTGTGGTGCAACCTTTACTTCACTGGCGAGGCTTGCGTGGTTGCACCATGAAATTTTGGGGGTGCGGGACACAATTAAGGTGTCTGAGGTGGAGGCCTATTAGGATATTCTGACTGGACTAGTGATATCAGGAGAAGAATGGAGGATATATTAAGACAAAGGGATTGAACCTATATCCAACCTAGCCAACACGCTCGCACCCCTCCAGAACTCCGAAAGACGACACACCATGAAAGCCACCTGATTCACCATGGACCTCCGAGAATCCAATCGCTCATGCCAACGACTTGAGAAAGCATGGAGGAACAGCAAAACCTTGGAAGCACGCACAGCCTACAGGACCGCAGCTGTGGCACACCACCAACTCATAAGATCTACGAAGAGGAACTTCATTCAGGACAGAATCCTCTCCAACTCCTGCAACTCCAAGGAACTCTTCCACATCATGCAAGAATTCACCAGACCCCTCAGCGAAACCTCCGACATCTCTCCCTCCCAGGACCTCGACCATCCTCGCCTGGACCCCTGTCAACCCACAAGACACCGCAGAGACCATCAGGAGCATACACTCCAGAGCACCCACTGACCCCTGCCCGCCGCACATCTTCCACAGGGCCACCTCCGCCATCGCACCAGAACTACAATGGACAATCAACTGCACCCTCGCAACAGGCAAGTTCCCCGACGAATGGAAATGCGCAGAAGTCAAACCCCTCCTCAAGAAGCCCTCCGCAGACCCAATGAAACTCAAGAACTACAGGCCCATCTCTCTCCTCCCCTTCACCGCAAAAGTCACCGAGAAGATCGTCAACATCCAGCTAACAAACTTCATAGAATCCAATGATATACTTGACGCATCTCAATCCGGCTTCCACAGCAACCACAGCACCGAGACCGCCCTCCTAGCCGCCACGGACGACATCTGCACACTCCTCGATCAAGGCCACACTGCAGCCTTCATCCTACTAGACCTCTCAGCAGCCTTCGACACCGTCTACCCCCACGCACTAGCCGCCAGACTCCATAATGCTAGCATACAGGGAACTGCCCTAGACTGGATCCGCTCCTTCCTCGCTGATCGAACACAAAGAATAATACTCCCGTCCTTCCTCTACGAACCCACAGAGATCAGATGCGGAGTACCCCAAGGAACCTCCGTCTGCCCCACGCTCTTCAACATCTACATGGCCCCCCTCGCAACCATCGTCAGAAAACACAGACTAAGCATAGTATCCTACGCCAACGACACCCAGCTCATCCTCTCCCTCACCAAGGAACCCAACATCACCAGACACAATTTCCAGGAAGGAATGAAGGACGTTGCATCCTGGATGAGAAACAGCTGCCTGAAGCTGAACTTGGAGAAAACGGAAGTCCTCATCCTCAGATTCACCCCCTCTGCGTGGGATGACACCTGGTGCCCCCCTGCCCTCGGAAACCCTCCCACACCCACGGACCACACCCACAACCTCGGCATCATACTCGACTCCTCCCTCACCATGAACCGACAGATCAACGCCGTATCCTCCACATGCTTCAACACCCTACGCATACTCCGCAAGACCGTCAAATAGATCCCCCCCATGCCAGGACGATCGTCACCAACACACTCATCACCAGCAGGCTGGACTACAGGAATGTTTTCTACGCCGGAATCAACAAATCCCTAATTCACAAACTGCAGACCATCCAGAACGCCGCAACCAGGCTAGTCCTCAGCATCCCATGACAAGACCACATCACCCAGCACCTACGAGACCTCCACTGGCACCCTGTCGAAAAAAGAGTAACCTTCAAGCTGATCACACACGCCTACAAAGCCCTCCACTACACGGACCCCAATACCTCAACAAAATAATCTCCTTCTACGCCCCAAAGAGAAACCTCTGCTCCAATGACTAAGCCTTGGCCGAAATCCCCTGCATTCACAGAGCCAGAATGAGAGGCAGATCCTTCTCCTACATAGAGGCCAAGACCTGGAACAAAGTCCCCGTCAATGTCAGACGAAGCCCCACACTACAAGCATTAAGGAATCTGCTGGTCCGCTTTTCCGGTTAAGACAGTGCAAAACCGCCGCAGTCCCATTCATCCTTTCCAGGGTGGTGCGATCTTCCCGACCTGGCCCGGCTGGCATATAATCCTCAAAGTTGTGTCCACAAAGCAAAGACGCACTCACCAGCAGATATTTCACCAGAAATCTTTACTGTGGCAAAACCGGCAATTATATTCAAAGTCGTTTCAATGCCTTACGCGTTTCGGGGCTCCTTGTTCATAGGCTATTCACGCTGCTTTGCATTACCGGAAACCACTTTCAGTCCACTAAATGAATTTATTGCCCCTAGTGGGCCTCTTGTTGATGAAAACTGGGATTTGTAGTTTCCTTTTAATTTTTTCCCTCCAGTGGGTTATGCATTGCAACTTTCTAATGTATTTACTTATTACCCTTCAGTGGGCCTTCAAATACATAGTCCCGGTTCAAATTGTTGAATCTGCTGGTCCGATTTTCCGGTTAAGAATCCCGATCATCCCCACTAACCAGGGTATACATTAGTGCAAGCATCGTTCTGACAAGAGTTTGTATGGAATGCTGGAGCAGAGTTTTCTTTTAGAAAATTCTGGGGCTTTTGAAGCTCTGGCATGTCTATGCGTTTTATTAATTTATTAATAATTAACAATTAATTATTTGTCTTGTGCAAGTGTGTTTTACTAATCAACCCGTTTGTCCTAACACAAGAGAAAGTTACATGAGGGTTAGCTTATTTGTGCTGTTCATGTATTTACAATAACGTGCAAGTTTTCATGTTTAAACGTTGCTGTGTGCTATTTATTTTGAGCACAAAACGCTGTCTGAATTAATGCTTTTTATGTCGCAAAGCTAGATAAATGCATACACATAAGGGTATTAGTGGGGTTAACACTGTTTAATCATTATGCTGTAGTAACGTTGTTTTTATTTCTTTTAATTGAGATGGTCTATTCTGGCCTATGGAGGCCTAATCCATGATGGCTAATTTTGAGAGCCTGGCCTCGAGTGAATATTTCTGTGATGTGGCAAGAGAGACCCCTGCTGGAAAAAGGTCGAAGACAACTGACCATGGTCCTTCTATGAAATTTTCCATGAGGACGGCAGCAGCTTTGGGTGTTCTCCAAGAAAAGTGAAGTGTCCTTGGTTTTCTCAAAGGACAAAGGAGCCTTAGAGGGAAACTCTGAACTGTGGCTCGATGGCCGAGGAGGAATCGGATTAAATGTGTTACATGTTTTATTTTCTTGGTTCCTGTTCCGTAGTTCACGTCTTGAGACTTTTCCTGAGCGGAGATTTACAGATGTAGCAATGTTACATTTCTTCCTTCTCGTTCTGCTCAGTGATACAGTTTATTCAGCCAACTTTATGTGTGTTTCTATTGTATTTTCCATTATAAAAACTGTTAGTTTAGGGAGGGCTCTCCCCACTCTTTTGGCCACCTTCACGCGTTGCTGAGGTTCGATGCTGAGGACTCTGTCCTGAGAGATTTTACCGAGAGACTGGTCCTGACCCGTTCTGACACTTAGTTAGAATAGGTAACTATGAGAAATGATTTATTCTGATTGATTTTACATTGACTAATTTTAGATAAAGCAATATAACTTTTAAACATGATGTTGAATATTCTTTCTTGTCAATTATTGAGTACATTTTGATTATTGTTGTATAGATTGTATAGAGTATGATTAAGGATAACCACTATAATTAGGTCCTATCGTCCTAGATATAGATGCAGGGTTTTCTTCCCACAGGTCTTATGCTGGTAGAGTATTTGAGCGTATGTTAGTGAAATGGGCCCTAGCGTATGATGAATGTATGTGCGTGTAACTGTGAAATTACTCTATCCGTGGTAGTGGGTTTATTTAGGTACCCTGATCTCTATCAATTTCTCTGGTAGCAGAGGATGGTTTTAGATGGTTGTCTTGAACTGATAAGATAAGATTGCTTGTATATTAGCTTTTTGATTATTGATTTATTTTGATGTTGTTGGTATATGTACTAATACTATATGTTGGAGTCGTAATGTTGAGTTATATGTAGTGCTTCTGGAACTTGGAAGCTGGAAGCAGTTCCGTAGTAGAGCAGAGGAAGGTGTATATGCTGCTCTCGGGAAAGACGGGATTGTAAGGAATTACGTGTGACAATAGAAGTTGCGCGTTCACATTGTCTGGGTTCGGAATCAGTGACATCGTCGTATGTTACTATTAGAATATATTTCTGGTATATAAGGAGTGTGTATGATAGTGAAGGTTATCTATGAAACTCTGGTCTTAAGTCCCAGGGATCCGTAAAGATTTCCGTTAAAGCTTATCGCGGGAGGAGTAATAGGTATTCTCTGAGCTTGTTTGAGGAACTGGGCGGAGGTAAGCTGCTTAGTTGTTGAGTTATAATTCTGTACAGAGACAGGTTGTGCTGTTCTCGAGAAGCAGGATTCTGTGTGCATGTACTATATTTTTCTCGTATGAATGTGCGTGAATGCATATACATTTATTGACTGTAAGACTCTTTGGATAAGTCCTAGAGGAAACAGTTATGCGATGTATGAAAGTTGTTGATTCTTGAGAAATAGACTCTCTTTTACTATTCTGTGGTTAGCGAAGCAGACAATGGAGATGTTTTTATGTTGTAACTAATAGATTTTGTAAAAGTTTTGACACACGAAGTCTACTGAGAGTTTTGTAAAGGAGGGGTAGACGAGTGACAGAGACAGGAGACAGAGACTGCAGCGACTGTTGACGTCAGAAGATCCGCGCACTGATTGGATAGTGAATCAGAACAGGGTTCGCGCTGGGATTGGTGCGTTAGTGTGAGTCGCGCAGGGATTGGAAGAGCTGTTTTAGTGACGTAGACGCTCCAGGATTGGTGCGTTAGTGTGAGTCGCGCTGCTATTGGTTGAGAAGCTCGTATTGTATATTTATAATACGGAAAGAGTAGAGAGTTTGATAAGCGCTCGCTAAAATGTATTACCAAGAAGAGAAAAAGAAAAAGACGTTCTTTGGAAAAGTTAAAAAGTGGTTTAGTAAGGATAAAGAGGTTAAAACAAGAGAGGGTGAGTTGCTACCTCCAGCGAAAACACCTGCATCCTTCATGGCTGTGAAATATGGATTACATACCTGTATATGGTTGCAGAATTGGGTTAAGTATACTAAAGAAGATGGTGTTCTAGCATTTCCAGAACATGGTTCATTTAATTTGGCCGTGTTGAGAAACTTACGGGAAAAGATGTTATGCTTAGACCCGAAGCCGAGACCTACACAGTTTGAGGCTTTAGTGGAATGGGAAGAGGAAGTTCATGACCGAGAAAAGCAAAGGTCTGGAGGGTATTATAGGTACATGTTTGGGAGGAGACATGATCGTGAAACACATCATGATCGAATGAAAAGATGGAGAGATGCTTGTATGTCAGAAGGATTATATCCAATGAGAACAGTTGAAGCTTCTGCTCCTTCGACAGAAAGAGCTTCTGAGTCAGATATGAGAAGATATGGAGAATATGAGGATGAGGTCTTAAATGACATGATTTACAAGAGACCACCTCCATATAGAACAGAACCAGATGAGAGTACACCAGTTGTTTCTCCGATAAGAGATGCAGTTGAGAAAGAAAAAATGACACCTGAATCAAGAGGTAGTAGTTCTTTCAGGGAGAGAGAGAATCGAGGTAGTGAGGAAAATGCTAGAAAATTAGCAAAGACGACAACAGAACTGGCAGAGAAAATAAAGGAGTTAACGAAGAATCTGGAAGCTGTTACGGTGCCTGTAACAATAGGTCCAGTTATGCCTGTGTTTGACAAACAGAGAACAGGTGAGAATGGGCTGGTAATTCCATATATTGCAAATGAATCGACAAATTCAGTTGGTCCTTCAGGAGATTCAGATAAAAGAACAGGGAGAAGTGACCTGAGACAAACCAGACATGACACATGTAGTGAACTATTGGATGTCAGTGAACCTAGTTGTTCAGGGATGCCGATTTTAGAACAGCAGAAAAAAGTGGTTCCAGTGAGAAAAACTGCTGAAATAACAGTTGATGATTTGAATGATTGGATGAAGGTTCTTCAGAAAAAGGATAAGGATTCACAAGTTATTGATGTGGTTAAGTTACGTATAGAATTAGAAGAGCTTGTGACAGGAACAGTTCCAACAGAAATTCTGAAGAGTCATCATGATGGTGAATTAATGTTTATGTGCAAGAGCATAACATGGAGAGCAAGAAATACTCATGATAGACTAAGAGCAATAGCAAATGAGCAAGGAGTTGACATTGATAGAGTAAAAGCTTTACAGAGAACTTACAGGATGGATTTTACAGAGAAGGACATTGAAAATTTGAATGCTTCTGGTAGAACAGGACAGATTAAAGAAATGGTGGCATTACTGCGAAGATGGGGTGATGTTGAAAAGTGGAAGGATAGGTGGTATAAGAAAAGAGAGGAATCTGAGGATAGAACAACTTATTCAGCATTTCCAGTGAGAGAAAAGGAGAAACCAGTGGAGAATTATCCTATGAGAGAAATACCTGGAGGAGGATATGTACATGTTCCATGGACCAGACAGGATATTTTATCATTTACGAATGATTTCCCTCGATTGAGAGAAAAGCCCGTCGAGTGGTATAGGCAGGTAGATAGGTTTGTGAAATTGTCAAAAGTGCTGTGGGTTGACCTGAACAGTCTGTTTGATATAATTGTTCCAGCAGACTTGTGGACTGAGTGTAAAATAGTTGTGAGTTGGCCTACTGAGGAATATCCAAGAGATTCAAGAACAGGGGCACCAGATCCAGAAGTGATGAGGATGTATGATCAGGTGATGGTATACCTGAAGAGTAAAGTTCCTCCAAAAGAGACAGACTGGGTTAAGATAGATCGAACACAACAGGAAGCAAAAGAATCAGTTCATGCTTTTTACGAGAGGCTGATACTGGCTTTTAAACAATTCAGTGGAGATGAACACCTGGGTGACAAAGATTTGAGTCACTTTGTATACAGATTTGTATATGGTCTTAGACCTGAAATTGGTGAGAGAATTCGTGAACACACAGTGGATTGGCAGAGTAAAAAAGTAGATGAGATTCTGAGACATGCAAAATACTTTAGTGATGAAATTGAAGCAAAACAAAGAAAGCTGAAAGAGAAAGCGATGTGGGCACAAGTGAAAGTTGCAGAAAGACAGGAAGCACAGTTGGTGGAACAGGCAAATAATTCAGGAAATAATGGAGGAAATAGACCGAGATTTGCAGGAAAAGGAAGGGGAAGTCTTGAAGAAGCCAAAAAGAAGTTCCCTTGTCACAACTGTGGCCAACTGGGACATTGGAGATCTGAATGTCCTAATCCACCATTAAATGAGGGTAAATCCTTAAATCAACAGGTGCAGAATGATGGAAATAACCAGCAGCAACAACAGCAGAAAGTTGTGAGACAGCAGAGTCAAGAGCCAAAACCGCCCTTACCGCAGAATAGAGGGGTACAAAAGTACAATCAGGACTAAGGATTCTTCAATGATGAGCAGGTAAACAAACCGAGACGTACTAACAAAGTACAGCAGTACTTGTTAAAAAGTGAAGGGAGTGAGTCTGAGGGTGATTATTGACGGTGCCGAGGAGAGGAAGAAGAGTGCATACTTGGTGCAACTCTAGAAATAGACCAGGCAGGACCATTTGTGGATGGGAAAATAAATGAGGAGGGTGTTACTTTTTTGGTAGACACAGGTGCAACAAGATCAACTGTCAGGTCAACAGATGTTAAAAATCTTCCTCTCTCGGATGAAGCAATCCAAGTAGTTGGTGTAGCCAATACACAGATCAGAACACGTCTTACTGAACCAGTAAGAGTACAGATAGGGAAATTTTCAGACATGCACAGATTTATTGTCTGTGACACGAGTCCAGTGAACCTGTTAGGTAGGGACTTATTGTGTAAAATGAATTGCACAATTTTTTGTACACCAGATGGAATAGCTTTTGAGACACCAGATGATGATGTTTTCTACCGAATGACTCTAGAGAATAGAGAAAATGAGTTAATTGGTGCATTTCCAGTGTTTAATCCAGAGGATTTGCCTCAAGTGCTGAGGGACACAGTGAAAAGAGCAGTTTGGGATTTTACAGGAGAGGATGTGGGATTGATGAATAATGTAGATCCAGTGAAAATTGCAGTGAAAGAGGGAATCACATATCCTAACATTCCTCAGTACAAAATGACACCAGAAATAATTGAAGGGATAACTCCTATAATTGAGAAAATGATTCAGCAAGGAGTCCTAAGAGAACTATTGAGTAGTCCGTGTAATTCACCGATAATGGGACTGAAAAAGCCCAATGGCAAGTTCAGGATCGTGCAGGATCTGAGAAAAGTTAATCAAATTGTGGTGGCATGTTGTCCCATTGTGCCAAATCCATCAGTGATTCTGTATCAAATTCCACATGATGCTGAGTGGTATACAGTGATTGATTTGTGTCATGCGTTCTTTTCAATTCCATTGCATCATGACAGCCAGCCGATTTTTGCATTTAGGTTTGGCCAGCGTATTTTAGCATGGTGTCGTATCCCACAGGGGTATACGGAGAGTCCTTCGATATTCAATCAGTTATTGAAGAAATCGTTGGAAAGTTTGATCATGCCTGAGAGCTCAGTGCTGGTACAATATATTGATGACCTACTTGTGGCATCAAAGACACGTGAAGCTTGTGAAGTGGATACCATAGCTTTATTGAATCATCTGGCGGATGGAGGGTTAAAGGTATCTCCAGCTAAATTGCAATTTTGCAAGAAAGAGGTGCATTATCTTGGACATAATATTGAAAAAGGTCTGAGAAAAGTGACTACTGACAGGATCAGAATAATCAGAGAAATGAAAGCTCCAAAAACCCAGAGAGAAGTGAGAATGTTCCTGGGTATGGTGGGATATTGTCGTCAGTGGATAATTAATTTTTCCCTGATAGCAAAGCCATTGATTAAATTGACAAAAAGTGAAATGACAGATCCGTTAAATCTGGATGCAGAACAATTGGCAGCATTTGAAGAGCTCAAAACTAAAATGTGTGAGGCTCCAGCTTTAGGTATGCCTGACTATGAAAAGGAATTTGAACTGTACTGCAGTGAGAGAAATGGATGTGCACTTTCAGTGTTAATCCAGAAACATGGGCAATTGAGAAGGCCTATTGCATACTTTTCATCGACACTTGACACTGTAGCCGTGGGGTTACCAGGTTGTCTGAAAGCTGTAGCTGCGACATGTAGAAGCCTGGAACAGAGTGAGGGGATCATAATGGGGTATCCTGTAAGGGTATTCGTACCTCACAATGTGGCAATTCTTTTGACAAGAAGCAGAACTCAGCATATGTCACATAGTCGGCTGACTAAATATGAAAAAGTGATTCTGGGAGCATCAAATGTGACTCTTGAGAGATGTGTGAATGTGAATCCAGCTACACTCTTGCCGGATATTGAAAATGTGGGTATAAAGATGGAAGATGATCATGATTGTTTGGATGTGCTTGAGTACTGTACAAAACCGAGACCAGACATAAGGGATATTCCCTTACCTGAGAATGACCATGTGTTGTTTGTGGATGGATCATGCCTGAGAAATGATAATGGTGTGCTATGTGCAGCATATGCAGTGTGCAAAGTTTCAGAAGTCATGGAAGCATCACCATTGAAAGGAGTGAAATCTGCGCAAGTTGCTGAACTAGTGGCATTGACAAAAGCTTGTGAGATTGGGAGAGACTTGAGAACAACTGTGTTGACTGATAGTCAGTATGGATTTGGAGTGGTGCATGACTTTGGCCAACTGTGGCTACAAAGAGGTTTCTTGACATCGGGTGGAACTCCGATAAAGAATGCTGAGTTGATTGGAAAATTGCTTGAGGCGATACAGCTGCCTAAGGAATTAGCGGTTGTAAAATGTGCCGCACATGGTTCAGGGGATGATTTTATCACTGTTGGTAACAGGTATGCCAACGATGTGGCGCAGTATTGCGCTAAAACAAACCAATCAATTAACAGGGGTAGGATGGAAGAAATGTCTGTTCTTTCTGTGATGTTTACTAATGTCCTAGAAACGTGGGATGAAGTAAAGCAGTTACAAGATGAGGCAGGAGAAGAAGAGAAACAAGATTGGGTTAAAGCAGGTTGTGCTCCAAGAGAAACAGACCATGTTTGGGTCTACAGAGATGGCAGAACAGTAATGCCAAACTCAATTTTGTCGTCAATGGCAAGGATGTATCATGGTCAGGGACATCTGGGGAGGGACGCGATGGTAAGGTCCTTTAAACAGACCTGGTACAATGCAAAGTTTAGGACAATTGCGGAGAGCATCTGTCAAAGGTGTTTGATTTGTCAGCAATTCAACACAGGGAAAAAGACAGTGGTAGGTCTAGGGACAATTGGCAGAGAAGGAGGTCCTTTTACAAGAATGCAGATTGATTTCATTGAAATGCCCCAAGTGAACAGACTGAGGTATGTTCTAGTGGTAGTCTGTTTGTTTTCAAGGTGGGTGGAAGCTTACCCGACTAGAAGAAATGATGGATTAACAGTGGCAAAATTGCTGTTGAGGGAATTGATTCCTAGGTATGGGTTTCCAGTTACAGTTGAGTCTGACAGAGGTAGACACTTTCAAAATGAACTCATTGGTTTGATTTGTGAAGCATTGAAAATACAGCAGAAGTTACATTGTGCATACCGACCAGAGGCTTCTGGTGTGGTTGAGCAGATCAATGGCACAATCAAGAATAGGATTGGAAAGATGTGTTTAGCCACTGGCATGAAATGGCCAGATGTGTTACCTCTTGTCCTGATGACAATGAGATCTACTCCAGATAGAACTACTGGTTTGAGCCCGCATGAAATAATCATGGGACGTGCTATGCGCCATGCATTCGTGCCTGTGAATAAGTTGGTGTCAATAACTGATGACATGATTTTGGATTACTGTAAAGGCCTGGCTGACGCAGTTCATTCTGTGTTTCACCAGATTGGAGAAGAAGCTACCACACTTGAGAAGAAGCAAGCCCATGATCTGAGTCCAGGTGACTGGGTGAGGATTAAGGTGCACAGAAGAAGAAATTGCTTGATTCCAAGGTGGGGAAGACCAAGACAAGTTATTCTGACTACAACGACTGCAGTAAAGTGTGCTGGAGTAAAGCACTGGGTACATGCGAGTCATACTCTGAGAGTTCCAAGCCCGAGAGAGGGAACTGGTGAAGAGTATTATGAAGAGTCAGATTCCAGTGATGGTGAAGATCCTGAAGATACGGAATCAGTGAGAAAAGAAGCAGAGAGAGCTTCAAGAGATTCACTGCGAGTATCAGAGGGAAAATCAAATTCTGTTACAGAGCCTGAAGTTTCGAGTAGCAGTGGAGAAAAAAGAAAAGAAAAGAGAAATCACACAGAGATTACTCCTGAATCAGAAGAGGAGGAGATTGAAGAACCACTTGAGATTATTCTTGAAGAAACAGGGTCAGAAGAAGATAGAGAGGGACAGATTGCGGAAGACCCCCGAGGAGGTGTAGGGAACATTGATGAGGAGCTAGGTGAAGGGACAAGTAGACAGCAAGAAGATTGCGTGTCGGAGACCCGAGGAGGGACAGAAGTAGGGAAGTCTCAAACAGTGGTGAAAAAATCTGTGGAGAAAAGAAAAGCTACTGGGAAACGGAAACAAGAGGCACTTGAAACAGATGATGAAGATGAACAAACAGAAGGTCGAGTTCTGAGAAAGAGAACTTCGATTGGAGAGAAGAGTGTTAAAGAATTGAGGCCGAAAAAGGTTGTGAAAGGAGATCGTTGGCCTAACAACCGAGTGAAAAGGGTGAGATACAGAGTAATAAGAGCAAATTCATCAAAAGCTGAACAAGTGAATGAAGTATCAAGCCAAACTTCGAGAGCTGATGAAAAAGAATCAAAGAAATCAAAAGAACCAGTAGAAATAAGAAGAGTTAAAAGACCCAACCAAAAGTACAGATCACCGGAATGGTCTTATGTGACACTGTCTGAAGAAGGAAAAGAAGAAACAGTGACTCGAGATAATCCGGAAGTGGTCTTGAGAAAAGTGGTTGAGGAAGATACTGGTGAAATTCTGAAAGTACTTTTGACTGACATTGGAGAAGAGTCGAGTACTGAGGATTCCGACGTTGGAGATCTGATACAGTTTGATGTTGAAGAAATTGAAGTAAAGAATGACAAGTATCCAAACTGAGTGAAAGAAGGATTCACTTGGATCAAGTGAACAAGGAGATCATTTGGATAAACTGAAAGCTGAAGAATTGCTGAAGAATTGAAGAAGTTCAAACAGTAGTGGAGTAGTAGAAGCTAAACTAAAATGGCTAACATAGAGGAGAATAGAAATAGATGTGCCTTCTTTAAGAGGTGGTGCAAAATGTGCTGCTGTTGTACTGGATTATTAATGCTTCTATGGGGTGTTTTAATTTTATTAGTTACTTTTAAAGTAGAATTTGGAATGGATACAGAAAACAGGACTAATGTAGAGAAAATTCACAAAAAGTAGTTCCAATTAGAAGTAGTAGTTACATACATAAAGATAGGTCAATTAATAATTTTTCTAGTAATGTTTTTTCTAAACTGTTATATGAATATGTGAAGACGATGGAAGTAAGGGATTGCTATGTCTGCATGCAATTACCTGCATCCGTTTCAGAGGGTGTTACTTATCACCATTTGCCAGCTACATATGGTATTTCTTGTAGTATTTTAAGTAGTGTTTTTTATTTGTTAGGGAAAATAGATTATAAGATGTCTAACAGAGATAGTATTTTTGGGCACTTGCCAATGAACAAAGAGCTGAATCCAGCTAAAGAAGCTAACACTTTTGGTGAGATTTTTATTGAAGAAAAAGGACTAACATTAGATTACATTTTTAAGAATAATTTAACTTGCAGTTTGAAAGGAGAGGAGAAAGCTTTCCTGGATATGGTTGAGGAAAGGAGAGTGAACATGCATGGAAAAGGGGGAAAATATGAAGTGAGTGAGACAATTTGGGACATCGAGATGGGAAAAGAGTTGAGGAATGGGGCTAGTCCAACTTTGGCTTTAGATGCACCGCAGAAGGGTAAACTATGCATTACCAGAAGGGAATCCCAATATGATACATATTTTGTGGGAACTAGTGAGTGCCATGATACATACTTCATTGCGACAGGTTGGGGTTTCAGAGGTGGAGAAGATACGATTTTTCCAGGAGTGTACTATGTGTGTGGGAACAAGGCTTATTACAAGTTGCCTGACCATTGGTATGGCACATGTTATGTGGGCCTGGTTTTCCCTAAGATTTTTCATACGGATAAAGTAAAAGATGTAGAAGACATTAACCTATTAACACGTTTTAGGAGAGAAACTTGGTCTGAAATTGTGGGTGATATTTTTGGGGTTTTGATTCCAGCAGTGGGAATTTCTTTGAATGCTTATGGAATTCGGAAACTGTCCACAGTGGTTGATCGCTTATCGACAAATACCGCAGGAGGGTTTCTTTTGGTGAATACGGAATTAAGTGCCATACGTGCCATGTCTATGCAAAATCGACTTGCCCTTGATATTCTTTTGGCTAAGGAGGGTGGAGTTTGTGGAATTTTGAAAGTTCAACATTGTTGCACTTACATTCCTGATGAAAGTAAAGACCTGAAGGTCTATATCAAAAATATTACTGATTTGCATGAAGATCTAGTACCACTTGAAACTGGGAGTTTATGGACTAAACTAGCTAATAAAATGATAGCTGTTAAGGATTTTATTGCAAAAATAGGTAGTACTATTATAGGTAGAATATTGTTTCCTTTGTCTTGTATAATTGTTGCTTTACTGATACTAAGATTGGTGTGTGTGTGTTGTAAAAACAGGAGAGGGAAAGAGAAATTGAAAAATGAAAAGAAAAACAAGAATTCGAAAATTTCAAAAAGAGAACCAGAAGAGATTGAACTAGAAGAATTGAGGGAGAGTGTTTATTTAGAGACAAAGAGAGATGATGAAAGAGTGACTGGTGTTTAATGTTGTCTAAAGGGAAGAGACATTTCTGATTTCCTAAAATGGGACTAAATTTTCACTATTTTTTTTTTGGGGGGTTTATTTGGTGATAAAATCACCAAAGGGGGGATTGCTGGAGCAGAGTTTTCTTTTAGAAAATTCTGGGGCTTTTGAAGCTCTGGCATGTCTATGCGTTTTATTAATTTATTAATAATTAACAATTAATTATTTGTCTTGTGCAAGTGTGTTTTACTAATCAACCCGTTTGTCCTAACACAAGAGAAAGTTACATGAGGGTTAGCTTATTTGTGCTGTTCATGTATTTACAATAACGTGCAAGTTTTCATGTTTAAACGTTGCTGTGTGCTATTTATTTTGAGCACAAAACGCTGTCTGAATTAATGCTTTTTATGTCGCAAAGCTAGATAAATGCATACACATAAGGGTATTAGTGGGGTTAACACTGTTTAATCATTATGCTGTAGTAACGTTGTTTTTATTTCTTTTAATTGAGATGGTCTATTGTGGCCTATGGAGGCCTAATCCATGATAGCTAATTTTGAGAGCCTGGCCTCGAGTGAATATTTCTGTGATGTGGCAAGAGAGACCCCTGCTGGAAAAAGGTCAAAGACAACTGACCATGGTCCTTCTATGAAATTTTCCATGAGGACGGCAGCAGCTTTGGGTGTTCTCCAAGAAAAGTGAAGTGTCCTTGGTTTTCTCAAAGGACAAAGGAGCCTTAGAGGGAAACTCTGAACTGTGGCTCGATGGCCGAGGAGGAATCGGATTAAATGTGTTACATGTTTTATTTTCTTGGTTCCTGTTCCGTAGTTCACGTCTTGAGACTTTTCCTGAGCGGAGATTTACAGATGTAGCAATGTTACATTTCTTCCTTCTCGTTCTGCTCAGTGATACAGTTTATTCAGCCAACTTTATGTGTGTTTCTATTGTATTTTCCATTATAAAAACTGTTAGTTTAGGGAGGGCTCTCCCCACTCTTTTGGCCACCTTCACGCGTTGCTGAGGTTCGATGCTGAGGACTCTGTCCTGAGAGATTTTACCGAGAGACTGGTCCTGACCCGTTCTGACACTTAGTTAGAATAGGTAACTATGAGAAATGATTTATTCTGATTGATTTTACATTGACTAATTTTAGATAAAGCAATATAACTTTTAAACATGGTGTTGAATATTCTTTCTTGTCAATTATTGAGTACATTTTGATTATTGTTGTATAGATTGTATAGAGTATGATTAAGGATAACCACTATAATTAGGTCCTATCGTCCTAGATATAGATGCAGGGTTTTCTTCCCACAGGTCTTATGCTGGTAGAGTATTTGAGCGTATGTTAGTGAAATGGGCCCTAGCGTATGATGAATGTATGTGCGTGTAACTGTGAAATTACTCTATCCGTGGTAGTGGGTTTATTTACGTACCCTGATCTCTATCAGGAACAATGACCTAGAGAATGATTTCAAGAAAATAAAGAGCGATCTATTCTCAGCCCTACCACTTCAAGCTTTTGACACTTCAGCACATAGCATAATTACAACGGATGCTAGTGGCAAAGGCTTGGGAGCTGTACTTTCCCAGATAAATGACAATGGTGAAGAAGTGACCATTTCCTTTGCTTCTCGTTCTCTTTCTCCAGCAGAAGAAAGATATTCTGTCATAGAGAAAGAAATGTTGGCTACCATATGGGCAATGCAAAAGTTTAGACAATTTGTATGGGGCACCAGTTTTATTAGTCGCACAGATCATAAACCCCTGCTTAAAGTACTAACATCTGAGGGTATATTTAAAGCCACACCTAGAATTGCCAAAATGAGTCTGAAACTCCTTGATTTCACGTATCATGTGGAGTATCTACCTGGTAGGAGAAATCAGGTAGTGGATTATTTGAGTAGATCACCATTACCTTACGATTGTTTTGGTCAAGCTGATTGGGATGATTTCAATGTTGCTGCTGTGTATGATAATACCATTGCCATTTCAAAGGAAAAATGGGACACTGAATATGCTCAAGATGAAACACTAAAGAAAATTACACAGTTTGTGACCAAAGGTTGGCCTAGTAAAAATATTGCTCAGAGTGAGTTAAGGGCTTTTTGGGAAATTCAAGATGAACTTTCTTTGGACAATTCTGGGTACATTTGTAGAGGGGAAAGAATCGTTGTACCTACATCTTTAAGATCTAGAATTTTAGAGTTGAATCATGAAGCTCATCTTGGCATCACCAAATTGAAAGCTAGATTAAAATTATCATATTGGTGGCCGGGGATCAACAGAGATACAGAGTCGTTCATAAATAAATGTTTTATTTGTCAGGATTCAGATAAAACAATGCATGTATTAAAACCTACTCTGGCCACAAAACCCCTTCCTAATAATCCATGGGAAAATCTCAGCATTGATTGGTTGGGTCCCATAGAAGATGAAGATGGAAATCACAAGTATATCTTAGTTGTCATAGACGACTACTCAAAGTGGCCAGAAATTGAAATCACTGAGAATTTTGATATCAAACAAGTAATCAAATTTTTAGAGCACATATTTTTACGCGAAGGTATTCCCAAGGTTATTCGCAGTGATAACGGACCACAATTTTCATCTGATAAATTCAAACCGTTTTTAGGAAGGAATGGTATTAGTGAGAAGAAAACTCCCGTATATAATCCAGCAGGTAATGGCATTGTAGAAAGATTTAATAGGGTCATTATGGGCAGTATGCAAGCTTCCTTGAAGTGTGGCAAATGCTGGGAAAAATAACTTTTTAGTACACTCTGGGCTTATAGAATCACCCCCACTGGGACTGGATATAGTCCATTCAGGATATTATGTGGTAGGGAACCATTTACCAAAGACAATGTTGCGTGGTGCAATTTAAAACATATGGGAAATGGTCACCTGCTTTAGTAAGAGCTAATCTTAGGAAGATGCAAGATACTTGCAAAATCAATTTTGACAAAATTCACCATACATCTGATTGTAAATTAGAGGTTGGTGATTGGGTCAAAGTTAAATTACCTACTAAAGTGAGGAAAGGTCTAAGCAAATTCTCTGCACCCTTACAAGTAATTACCACTTACCCTAAACCAGCTAAATTGAGTGATGGAAAAATCTGGCATTACAATAGACTTTCAAAGTGTGTAAAGTCTATTTACAAAAATAATATGGAAAATCCTGTTTCATCAATGAATTGGATGTGGGATGACGTTACTAATCCCAGTGTTATCAATACTGGGAATAGTCATGTTCAAACTTCAGGCACTCATGATGAAATCCATGCCACTTGTAGTTATGGTAGAACCACATGTTCTGGTAGAACAATAACTGTGCCAGCAAAGTATAAAAACTATGTCATGGACAAATGAAAGAACGGAAATGCTTCCTTTATAGTAGTATAACATTCTTGTGGGTATTCTTTTCAGTATATATTTTACTTTACTCAATTCAGTGTTTTGGCCATTGTATATTGTTTCTATTTCTTAATATTATGTTCTTATCTTTATCTGCTTTCAAATAATTTGTTTAAGTAAAGGAGAGAGATGTGGTATCTCAGTTATTACTATGACTATCTCCTTGGTAACTGTTACTAGATGCTTACGTGTTGTTCTAGAGTGTTGTTAGTGGAGAGAGATTACAGTTATCTTCCTGGATGCAGAGATGTCTGCTTACTCCAATAAACCCTTCTATTTAAACTGATATCATCGTGGAGTCATCATTACAGTGCTTGCACTTCTATATTTCCATTTAAAACACTGAGGACAGGACTTATTTCTAATCATCAGACTTTGACCCAGAGCACGAGAGAAAAAGGCAGAAAGGGGAAAAAAAGAAGCAAGAGAAAGTTAGGAAAACTGACAAAAGTAGACAACGGAGTTGAAAAAGAAACCGAAAAAGTGAAATAATGAGATAGGAAGTGCAGAGTGGTGGAAGAAAGAGGCATGAGGTGGAATCAAGAGTATGTCTTGGTGTTCCTCAACCCCAACACTCCTGTTGGTGGTGGGCTTCTTTGAAAAACCTTAGGTACTGCCATGGGCGTCCGCTGAAACTTTTCCGGGGGGGGCTCCCCTGGCAAATGAAGGGGCGTGGCTAATGTTAATCAATAGAGGGGTGGCTAAAATGGCAGACAGTCAGGATCGGGTAATGCTCAGGCCAAGCTGAGAAGAAAAAGTGGTGAATTCTGCATTTGAAACTGGACAACAATTAGAGCACACATGAACACCTAAAATTACCCCCTGGCCCCTTAAAATTCATACAATCCCTGATCCCTAAAATTAGCCCCCTGGCACCCCAAAACCCATACCCGCCCAGACCAAAATTGTCCCCCTGGCACCCCACAACCCATACCAACCCTGAACCCTAAAATGTCCCCCCCTTGCACCCCAAAACCCATACCCACCCTGAACCCTAAAATAACCCCCCTGGTCCCCCAAAACCCATACCCACCATGAACCTTAAAATTATCCCCCTGGCATCCAAAAACCCATACCCACCCTGAACCCTAAAATTACCCCTGCCCCCCCAAAACTGTTACCCTCCCTGAACGCTAAAATTACCCTCCTGTCCCTCCTAAAATTACCCACCTGGCCCCTTAAAAACCATACCTGCCCTGAACGCTAAAATTACCCCCCTGGTACCCCAAAACCCATTCCCACCCTGAACCCTAAAATTATCCCCCTGGCACCCCAAAACACATACCCACACTGACCCCTAAAAATACTCCCTGGCACACCAACATCCATAACCACCTGGAACCCTAAAACTACCCCATGGCACCCAAAGCCCATATCCACCATGAAACCTAAAATTATCCCCCTGGCACCCCAAAACCCATACCCAACCTGAACCCTAAAATTACCCCTGCTCCCCCGAAACTCATACCTGCCCTGACCCCTAAAATTACCCCCCTGGCCCCTTAAAACCCATACCCACCATGAACCCTAAAATTACCCCCCTGGTACCCCAAAACACATACCCACCCTGAACCCTAAAATTACCCCCTGGCACACCAACATCCATACCCGCCTGGAACCCTAAAATTACCCCCTGGCACCCCAAAACCCATACCCACCCGGAACCCTAAAATTACCCCCTGGTACCCCAAAACCCATATCCACCATGAACCCTAAAATTATCCCCCTGGCACCCCAAAACCCATACCCACCCTGAACCCTAAAATTACCCTTGCTCCCCAAAACGCATACCTGCCCTGAACCCTAAAATTACCCCCCTGGCCCCTCAAAACCCATACCCACCCTGAACCCTAAATTTACCCCCCTGGCACCCCAAAACCCATACCCACACTGAACCCTAAAATTACCCCCTGGCACACCAACACCCATACCTGCCTGGAACCCTAAAATTACCCCCTGGAACCGCAAAACCTATACCCACCCGGAACCCTAAAATTACCCCCTGGCACCCCAATCCCTAACCCACACTGAACCCTAAAATTGCTCCCTGGCACCTTAACCCCTTTGATGCTTCTGTCGGCCAACGGCCATCGCGAGCGCTACCTTCGTAGTGCTGCGCACGTCCGTTGGCTGACGCGGCCCCGCCCGCTTAATTAAACCACCGCACCGCAGCGGAATTAGCGCCGTGGTTAAGCGGCTAAAACCCACACCCAACCTGAACCCTAAAGTTACCCCCTGGCATCCCAAAAGCTGAACACTACAAGCTTACACCACATTTGTTGCATATTCGGAGGGGACTGTCCTCCTTGACGTTTCCATGCATGTAAGTCTAGAACACCGTTCACTTAGAGTAACCTAGATATGCAGCCAGTAGGTAATGCTGATGCTGTAGAATGCATTAAAGTTACTGGAACTTACTTAAAAACTGCTGCCTGCTCTTCTGATACTATTCAGTGGAGTCGGGTGATCAGCAGCACTGTTTTCCTGGCATCCAGCCCCTCCCGAAGGTCTCACTGTGTAGATAGATGTGGGTCAAATGTCTCCTGGTTTCTCCTTGCCTGGGCCTCCTCTGCTTCTTCGTCGGTGCCATTGGATGCAAAAAGAGACAGATCCATGGCTCTGTTTATCATTCATCTAGTGAGCAGCGCCGTGGATGTGTATTCTATACAAGTGCACAGACAGCAGGGGGAAAGGGATGGCAGTGCAGGTGACGCTTTTCCTTTGTAAAGTATTTCCTACTGGCGTCATAGCTCAGGGTTGCTGTCTGTGCACTTGTATGGAATACACATCTATACAAGTGCACAGACAGCAAACCCTGGGCTATGATGCCAGCAGAAATCCCCATACAAAAGAAAAGCGTCACCTGCACTGGCTATCCCTTTCCCCCTGCTGTGCACATCTTCCCACTCCCACCCCATGCTCACATTCACAACACATCAAGTGCTTAGGTGAAATCCCTGCCTTCAGGCAAGGATATCACATAGGTGGCACCAGTCTAAAAGAAAACAAAGGGTGGGGGCAGGGAGGGTCGCTGAAACCGTTCAGAGGCAGGCAGGCTCGGACTGGTTCTGGGCTTCTCACAAGGGGTCATAAAAATCACATTCTCTGATGCTTAGCATTCAACCATGGCTCATTCTTAGCACTTGGTGGTGGCTCAGATCAAAGTAGGCGCTTTACAAGCATAATATGCGACACGGAAAAAATCTAGAAACACAACATCTGGGAAATCATTAACACTGTAAGGCACGGGTACTTATAGTATGGCCCGCGGGCCGCCCGCGGCCCGGCAAGCCTTCATTGGCGGCCCGCGGACCTTGCAGACATTGTACCTGTGAATTTTGTGTTTTCTTAAAGAGTGTCAGCAAACACTGCCGCAGCAGCGCGGACTCCGAGACACTCTGCTCTATGGGGGCCGGGTGATTCCAGCAATAGTCAGAGTGGAGATGCAGGGGCACTAAGAAGAGGTGAAATACAACAAAGTCTCATAAAAAAGAAAATGGTCTTTTAAAGACCTGTGAAGTACTCGGGTGCAGCTGTATGTTTGCCCCGGAAGCTGTCTCAGCCCGGGTTGACACACACGCTGGGTGAGGTGACAGAGGGTGACAGACAGAGGGAGGGAGGGAGACAGAGGGAGGGAGACAGAGGGAGGGAGACAGAGGGAGAGAGAGAGGGAGACAGAGGGACGGAGACAGAGAGAGGGAGACAGAGGGAGGGAGACAGACGGAGGGAGACAGAGGGTGACAGACAGAGCGAGCCAGACAGAGGGAGGGAGACAGATAGAGGGAGACAGAGGGAGGGAGAGGGAGGGAGGGAGGGAGAGAGAGAGAGGGAGGCAGAGGGAAAGGGAGACAGAGGGAGGGAGAGGGAGACAGAGAGAGGGAGACAGAGGGAGACAGACAGAGGGAGATAGAGGGGGGAGACAGAGGGAGGGAGACAGAGGGAGGGAGACAGACGGAGGGAGACAGACACAGAGAGGAAGACAGAGATAGAGGGAGACAGAGATAGAGAGAGAAGGAGGGAGACAGAGAGAGAGAGAGAGGGTGAGGGAGACAGACAGAGATAGAGACAGACAGAGACAGGCACAGACAGAGACAGATAGAATCAGAGAGAGACAGAGAGACGGAGAGGGAGACAGAGGGGGGAGACAGGGACAGACAGAGACAGGGACCGACAGATAGAGGCAGAGACTGAGACAGATGGAGACAAAGAGGCAGGGAGACGGAGAGGGAGGGAGACAGAGGGAGGGAGAGAGAGGGAGAAAGAGAGAGACAGAGAGAGGGAGACAGAGGGAGACAGAGAGAGGAAGGCAGATGGAGACAGAGGGGGGATGCAGGGGGAGACAGAGGGAGGGAGTCAGGGGGAGACAGAGGGAGACAGATGGAGGGAGACAGATGGAGGGAGACAGATTGAGGGAGACAGAGGGAGGGAGACAGAGGGAGGGAGACAGAGAGGGAAACAGAGAGGGAGGGAGACAGAGGGAGGGAAACAGAGGGAGGGAGACAGAGAGAGAGGGAGGCAGAGAGAGAGGGAGGCAGAGGAGGACAGACAGAGGGAGAGAGAGAGGGAAACCGAGTGAAAGAGAGAGACAGCGGGACAGAGACAGAGGGGAATGGGGAGACAGAGACAGAGGGAGACAGAGACAGAGGGAGACAGAGGGAGACAGGCAGAGGGAGGGAGACAGACAGAGGGAGACAGAGGAAGGGAGACAGAGGGAGACAGAGAGGGGAAACAGAGAGGGAGGGAGACAGAGGGAGGGAGACAGAGAGAGAGGGAGGCAGAGAGAGAGGGAGGCAGAGAGGGAGGCAGAGGGGGACAGACAGAGGGAGACAGAGAGGGAGACAGAGGGAGAGAGGGAGACAGAGGGACGGAGACAGAGGGAGACAGGGGGAAACAGAGACAGAGGGAGACAGAGGGAGACAGACAGAGGGAGGGAGACAGCGGGAGGGAGACAGACAGAGGGAGACAGACAGAGGGAGGAGGGCGACACAGGGAGAGAGACAGACGGAGGGAGACACAGGGAGGTAGACAGACAGAGGGAGACAGAGGGAGGGAGACAGAGGGAGGGAGACAGAGGGAGAGAGAGGGAGGGAGACAGAGGGAGTGAGAGGGAGACAGAGAGGGGGAGGGAGGGAGAGAGGGAGAGAGAGAGAGATAGAGAGAGGGAGGGAGACAGAGAGAGAGAGGGAGGGAGACAGAGAGAGGGAGGGAGAGATAGAGAGAGATAGAGAGAGAGAGAGAGAGAGAGAGAGAGAGAGAGAGAGAGAGAGAGAGAGAGACAGAGAGAGAGATATGTGTGTATGCAGGGTCTGGTGGCTCAGTGGACGAAGGCGTCCGCTGCAGGGGCCTGTGTTCAACCTCATGGTCACAGTTTCTTTTTTGCTCTAGCCCCGCCCCACTGACCCCACCCCCACCGGTGTGGCCCTCGGCCACAAACCACACTGTAAATTTGGCCCCGAGAGAAAGTTTGTGAGTACCCATGCTCTAAGGGAATGAAATATTAAGTAAAACGTCAAACACAAACAGGAACTAAATCGCTGATATGGATTGCCTTTTTACATTAATTATTTAGAAATCGATCAGTGTTTATGTCAGAATAAAGGGCATGACGTTAGAGCCCAATAAGGACCCGTTGCAACGTCCTCTGCGACCCGGCCCATTTAAAGCCCTGGCTGAGTGGTCACTTCAGAGAAATCCCTGTTCTGGAATGGGGGCTCAGCAGAACGTTTGTGGCGGGGAAGGAGGCTCATGGTTCCTGCGCGGCTTGTAGCGTGTCTTTTCCCTGCTAGTGGAGGTGCGTGCTTCAGTCATGCTTCTGGGCTTCAGTCCTGTCCATATCTGTGCATCCGAGCGTTTAACATTGTAAGTACCATGGATGCGTTGGTGAATGCTTGGCAGACACGTTCAGGTGAACTCTGTACTTTTGGTGACGTCATGTGTGAACGCAGCGCCCCGAAGTGAACTCAACAGTTAATGTAGGGTGAGCAACTGGCATGGTTGCAAATTCAGGACGGTAAGTGTAAAAATTCAGGACAAAGGGTCAAAATTTAGGACGAAAATTCAGGACAGAAGGTCAAAATTCAGGACAAATCTTCGGAACAAAAGGTACGTTTTACAGACACATCAGAGGAAGTTGCACGATAGTATAAAAGTAAGTAAATAAACAACCACGTAAGTACAAGTCAAAATAAGTAAATATTAGGTTGAGACAATCGTGCACTTAACGTTTTTTTGGTATACGCGCAGCTTTGAGCAACTGTGCAGGTCTTTTTGTGGTATTTCATATGATAATAATCTATTTATATAGTTACTGCACTGGGTTGTCCAATCTGATATTTTGTGTACAACTCATGGTCCTGAGCAGGCATGTTTGGTGAGAGAAGTGGTCAGGAAGATCTGCTCGGATAGACTTTGTTACTAGCATCTCATATCTGAGTGCCATTGTGAGATGTGAAGCGGCACGCATAGGTGAACTAAAGGGAGGATTGCTGTGATGAACCCACTATAGGGAACGCATTATGGGTGTTTCAGCAAGTGGAACTTAAAATATGGAATCTGACTTTGCTTATGGGGGCTTCGCAGAGAGTTGCACTAGCTGACGGAAGTCACAAAGGGGGTTTTCCCTGCAGCTTTCTTAAAGAAGGCACTGTCAATACACTGTTACATAGTTTATTTTTGACACCTTGCCTATTGTTACAAACACAATATACATCTCAAGCACAGCTTATGGCACTATGAGGCTCTCCCTGAAAGCTTACACCTAAAACAAAGCATGCAAACATTTACAATTACTATTGTAACATTCAAGTAGCAGTTGCATGTCGCTCAAAATGTCGTATGCATGATGTATGGATCCCACACATAAGCACACAGCAAATACAACATAGTAATACATAGGCAAGGGAGTAGCCAGAAAATTGAAATACCTCCCACTTTGAACTAAAGCTCTTATGGCACCAAGAAAGCAAAGTAAGTCATCACAATCCTCCCCAGAAGAGCTCTCTTGTCCAAGGATCTAGCCATTCATCCTTCCATCAAACCCCTGACATCCACCATTTTAAATGTACTTTCTGTTATCTATTAATTTTTTCATCCACCATTTAGTCTTTCACCATTCATTCTGTCCTTCTATCTGTGTTCCCATCCATATCCAAACCTTTTCAACCATTTGCAAACCTATCCAATGTCTATTCTTCCATCCATCATTTCACTCATCCATCATCCACCCACCCTTTCACCGAATCCATCCTTTCACTCATCCATCCACTCTTCCACCAATCCATCCATTCACTCATCCATCCAACCATTTACCCTTTCACCCAAGCCATCCTTTCACTCATCCATCCACTCTTCCACTCATCCATCCACTCTTCCACCCATCCATCCACTCCTCCATCCAACCACTTACCCTTTCACCCATTCAGCCACCCTTTCACTTATCCATCCATCAACCATCTACCCTTTCACCCAATCCATCCTTTCACTCATCCATCATCCATCCACCCTTTCACCCAATCCATCCTCTCACTCATCCACCCACTCTTCCACTCATGAATTCCATTCACTCATCCATCCAACCATTTACCTTTTCACCCAAGCCACCCTTTCACTCATAATCCACTCTTCTACCCATCCATCCATCCATTCAGTCATCCATCCATCCCTTCATTCACCCTTTCACTTTTTAATTTGTCAATCCATCCATCATTTCTCTCATCCATCCACCCATTCACTCGCCCATCATCCACCCTTTCACTCATCAATTCATCCTTTTACTGATCCATCTTTCATAATTGGTGGTGTGAAGGGTGGGACAGTGCACACACTCACACACTACTGTTCTTTCACATCCCCTACTTCTCACCTTTACTGGCAGGATTGAATCTTTTCTACTGCTGCCTGCAGTCAGTCTGCTATCTTTCTAAATGGCCTTTATACAGACAGACATGCACAAACATTTCTCTATCTCTCTCTTTCATTACAGACAAGTAAAACAACAGATTGATTTACATTTCTTTAACAGTTTCATAGCGAGATAAAGTGTCATGCGTTCCTTTCACACTACAAAATGAACTGGCACCGGAGAGTAACAAGACCTCACAATTTATCGAACACAAGCAGGTACATTTGTTAGAAGATACACGTCTTCTTATGAGAGAAGGGCGAGATTATGCTGTCACCTGCACGGATCCCCTACTTGCATTTTTTCCAGGACCGAAACCCCCCAGGGTACCCCAGGGTATCCCCACTGCCTTCACTGTGCGCCCCAACTGCGAGAGGAGACTTCTCTTAACCCCGCAGTGCTCTTCTGCTTCTCCGACCATGTGTGTCTATATTTAACCTTCAACTTTGAACTTTACCTTCCGCTGGGCGGCGCTTTAGAGGTTCAGGGTGGGGAGTATGCTTCAGCAGCTCAAACTGGCCATTGTCGTCCTGTATGTGACAATCAGCCACAGACAGAATGACAACGGGCGGGAGGGGCTGCGAGGAGGAGCGCGAGGCGCCCCATCAGGGAGTTGAGGCCTCTGGCAGGGAACAGCTCTGCTCCCTGGAGGGCCCAGAATTACAGACAAAAGGCGTCTGTAAAAGTATGGGCGTCAAGAGGGGCGCTCCATGGAGGTGGGGGGGGGGGGGAGCTCCTTGCCCCACCCCATCGGACGCCCGTGGGTAATGCGCTTATTTTTGTTTAAAATTAAGCTCTGCTTGCAGGACTGTTTGTTCCACCACTCCCCACTCATACATGCTACTCCCCCACATTCACGATAATATGAGATTCTGTGCACTGCATGATGAAAAGCTGTCTAGTAGAGCAGCTAACACCAGGTGACGGGAAGAGCCAGTCTCCACTTTTTCACACTCATTCGATTAAAAGTGGGATTGCAGTGCCCGGAACAGCGTAAAGTAAGCACCTGCCCAGGTAAAGCACTGCTGGTCCTCAGAAAATGAGTGCTGACTCCCACGACATTCGCCTCCCATTCATTAACCCTCATCTAGTGGTTAATCTGTAAAATAAAAAGTGCCGGGGCTCTCCTTAGGAGGTAGCACTAACAGGAGAAATGTGCTGGTGCAAACTGCCTCCTGACGAAAGCCCTGGCACTTATTATTCTGGGGGGACTTGGCCTAATGGCTAAAGCTGCCGATTTCGGAGTTGGGTCTCGGCGTGGCTCTGCATACTGTGTTTTTGTGGAAAATTAAGGGGAATATCAACAACAACCGGCGATAATTATCGCTCAGCGCTCTTAGCGTGAGGATAATTATCGCCGGCTAGCGTGAGTTTTTATCGCTGAGATAGTGTGCTATTAGCAACGCTTATCTCAATAGCGATAAAAATCTACACGCTAACAGGCTAACGTGAGATTATCGCTGGAAACCCAGCGATAATCACACGTTACCTTGTTGATAGGGACAGGCAAACTTAGCCATGATATCCTCCTTCCATAGGATATCATGGCTAAGTCTGAAAATTAGCAGATGTAAAAAAGCAGCGTTAACCGCGGTTAGCGCTGCTTTTTTTGTCTCTAACAGGGTTAGCGACATTCTTGATAATAGGAGAAATGTCGCTTAGCGACATTTCTCCCATTATTTTACTCTGGAACGCCCCCTTTGCATCTCATTAGAGATGCAAGGGGAAGCGTAGAGTAAAAGGGTGCTAACATGCAAATTTGCGTGTTAGCACCCTGTTGTTGATAGGGTGCTAGTTTTATCTCTGCTTTTTTGGCTTTTAAAGCCAAAAAAGCAGAGATAAAGCCCTTGTTGATATGCCCCCATGTGCCTTCCAAATGAGGGTGTCCTTAACTGGTGCTATAAGTACCGGTTCTGAGGATTAGGTGCCGGTGCTGAGCACCGGAATCCATTCCACCCCATTCACTGCTTCACCAGAAGCCACTCCCACCCTGGGCTACCGCTAGTTTAGTTCATCGCTTGCGAGGCTGTGTCTGTTTTAGAAGTGAGTGAGCCCTGAGCAGGCTCCCCCAGCAGCAGAGAAGCCAGTGCAAGAGGGGAGCTGCCTCGTGTTCACTTTAGTGAAAGGGCGAGAGATGCAACTGCCTAGGCCCTTATTACTAGTGGCCCGGCCGGTAATCGGTGTGAATGTGATATCTATCACACGCACCTGATAAAATTCGACTCCGCCGAGTCAAAATGTATTGGCTGCAATAAACACCCCCCAGTTGCCAGTCTCTGGCGAATAACTTGCGGATTTTGATGCTTACTGCATCAGAGGCCACATGTTACTGTAATACCAGACATCTTTCCCCAATTAATAACAATAAGGTTGATCTGTTGATATTTAACCAAAAAAACCTCATAATTGCGATATGTGTGATAACAGAGGTTATCAAGTAACCGGGCCCTAGTCACAAAATATAGACATCCTGCAAAAAAGTGACCACTGTCGCAATTAAAATAGCATCAGCCCTGCTGGCATCTGCTGGTCCTGCACCGGGTGGCAGTGGGTGCCCTCGCGCCGCGACGGCGACCTCGCTTGCTTCGAGCTGACACTGCGGCTGCTTTCACTCTGCCAATTCCAGCGCGTGAGGAGTGCGGACACCGCCCGCCGCCGCCGTACCAAGGGGGCGGCCCGGCCGGCGCTCTCGCTACTGACCCGTGCTGTTGATTAACGAGCTGACAATATTGTATTGATAACGAATTAACCCCGAGCCCTCCCTGTTTCAGTGTCGATAGACCAAGAAGCTGCTACATGCCTCGGATCGCAGGCTGCCGGGTCGTCCTTCCCGCTCAGTGCTTTACACACGTGACAAGATGGCCGCCTAGGGGGAAGGAAGTGGTCCTTTAAAGATGGCGCCACACCAGCTGGCACCGCCCCTGGCACACCACCATGCCTCATCCCTGGCACACCATGCCTCCCTAACTTTCATCACCCTCTCACCAGTATTCTCGAGAAAACCTTTAAAAGAAATATGGTTATATTTATGTGTTGTGTATGCTGTGACCACCCTGATCAATTCTTGGGCTTCAGTGTTTTTGGTGGCAAATTATGAATTTTTCGCAATTGCAACATAACCAACCACCTGATGCATAATTTGCAGTTTTCGACAAAAACGTTTTGTTCTCAGCCGAATCCCTCCCTGCATAATTGGTGCATAATTCCACTGGCCCTGGTTATGAGTGAGACATTCACCCACTACCACATTTGGGTTTGAATATGTAGGGCACTAAACCGTCTTTTGCCATTGACTGGTACTAACCAAGAAGTTAGCAAAAAGCCCAACACAAGCAACAGAGCCGCTAACATCAGCACGGCAGGTGCAGTGGCACCAGGGCCATGGCTTGTGAAGAGGCCACTTAATCCCAGTTAAGTCTGTATTTTACTACTCAGCTGGAGGGAGGGAACATTTTCTATGTTTGCCCCAGGGCCCGTGACTCTCTAGCCTCACCCCTCATCAAGAGGAAATATTGTCATGAGGACATATTTCTTTACATCAGGCTAACAGCCCAGACAGATGCCCTCTCAGTTGAGCGCGAGGGGCGCAATGTTCCACATGGACCTGCCTTGCACTTTCATTTTTTTCTCACCTTAACTTTTTCTTAAGGTGAGGTTAGTAGGCAGAAGGAGTCTACCAGTCAAGGTTGCAAGGGGGTACTTTTTAGGTATCGTGACCTGCGTTGCACTGCACAGCAGTGCTCGCGCAGGTGCGAGTCCTTTTGTCCGGGGTTCAGAAATGGACCTTGGAATCACACACACTCGTGCGTGTGTTTTCTGTTTTGAGGTCTGTAATTGGGCTTTGAGTCCGTGTTTTGTTTCAACAGAGCACGTAATAGGCCGAAGGCGGGCGCATTGCTCCCCCCACAGCCCATTGGTGTCTGTTACGCACACCAAAGCCCATATGTTTTCAATTATCGTGCCCAGACACAGGCGCGATAATTGAAAACATATGCCTCGAAGTGGTGTGCGCACACCACTTGCGGGCGTGTGTTTTTTTACAATAGCCAAAGCGATCGCTCAGTGCCGCTTGTTTAAATGCTCATGCTGTCACTCTTCATGGTCACTCCCTGTGCTCGTCGCCCACACATGTGGTGGTGAAGTGCATGCTCTGAATAAACTTTTGCTTTACATTGTTTAGACCGCTTGCATCTTTTCTGGAGGCCTTCGTCTTTTGGGCGTTTTTTCACAGGTGGTGGCGCGTGCTGTAGCAGCCGGACTTGGCAGGTCTCGGATAGAGAAGGGGAGGGAGGTGGAGGGGCGGCTCTTCCTCTTCAAAAGCTTGTGACAAACCCTTCCTGACACGCTGATTTTTTCCCCCTTTCTGACTTATTCTGCACTTTCTGGAGACTCTCCAGGCCTGCCCGAGGACTCCTCGCTCCGGTAAGAAGCCTCTCTGTTCCCTTAGGGGTACCCCCACCCCGGACTGCCCCCTAACTTCCTCCGTGTCTGCTCTGCCACTCAGGGGCTGATACAGGATTTGCCGCTGCTCACTTTTCAACTACATGGTAACAAGTCATTTCCCTGTCAGTTTCAGGTTGGCAGCAGGGCTGCAGCCCACCTAGAGGGGGGTGCAGAGAGATTGTCCAGGAGGGATGCAGGCGTGTAGTGGAGGAGGGCATGTGAGGGGTGTGGGAGAGTGTGCGTGGAAAGGTGAGGGGTGCTGACAAGATGTGAAGGAGGTGAAGTGGGGTGCAGTGAGGAGTTAGGTAGCCAGCTGTGGGCGCCTAGAGAACCTAGAAGGGAGGTGGATCAGCAAGGCGCTAGGGGAGATGTGAAGAGTGAAAACCAGAAGTGTGAGCATAAAGGGGGTGGTGTGGGTCAACTAGGGAGCTTGGGGTGCTGTATGTGTGACTGGAGTAATTTGCGAGAGTGCCGTGATGGGTTCGGGGAGTATGTGTAGGAAGTGAGCGATTAGGGACAGGTTGGAATACAGTGACAAACTTTTTTTTGGCATTTGTGGATCTCGCAATAGGTCTCGTATTTGCGAGAGTTTATGCTATTGGCATTGTAAATGACAATGCCTTTTATTTATTTGTTTAAAAATCCAACACATTAATAAAGGGCATTGTAATCTACAATGCCAATAGCTCAAACTCGCGTGAATGCGTAAATGCGAGACCATACTCTTTTAGCATTAGAAAACCTTTTGTTCGGTAGTGAAATATCTCTAGTTATGGCTTTCATACAGAACAGAATAACTTTAAGCAATTTAAAAGAGCATATTTCTTACATGAAATGAAAAAAGACAAACATTAAATTACATATTTATTTTTATTATTAGTGTTTTCTGCCCCTACCATAAAGGAATATATCTACAATGTTGCCATATATCTTGAGTTATCCAAACATGCTTTCCAAGCTCGCAGGGAGGGTGGGACGGCAGGATGTCTGGGAGTCGTTATTGGTCCACTGCCATTTACGCCTGGTTTCATTGGCGGCAGCTTCCTGAGGTAGGCAGCACCGTAAGATCCGGCCGTGGGAGTGGAAGAGACCCGTGTGTGTGTCAGGCTGGAACACATGGAGGACGCTGTGGACGCTATTCCGACAAATATGACACCAGTAGCGGGCCAGGACTCGCAGGTCCTTCTTCATCAGTATGTTCAGGGCTTTAAGTGGGCCGGGTACTGCTGGTGCTCAGCACACTTCTAACAAGCTGAATCACTAGATCTTTCCTCACCACTGGCTCTTTTAAAAAATCTATTTCTTTACCTTTGGTATAATCGCGGCAATAGGTCTCGCATTTGTAAGAGTTTAAGCTACTAGCATTGCAAATGACAATGCCTTTTATTGGTTTTAAAAACCAAAACATAAATAAAAGACATTGTAATTTACAATGCGATTAGCTTAAACTCACGTAAATGCGAGACCTATTGCATTGCAAATGCTTGTTATTATTGACTTGTGCAGCACACATGGAAAAAGCAAAACACCTTGGATTGTTTATGTGTAGGAAGGTGACCCTTCCTGCACATAAGCCATTAAAATAAATAAATACATTTTGTAACTTCCATGTGTGCTTCATTAAGCAGCTCACATAAACTATCATCCATCCACTTCAGAAACGCAAGGCTACACCATATTTACAAGATTATGGTGCAGCCTTGGATTTCCCCCGGCGCTGGCGCTACACTTAGCAGGATAGCGCCAACGCAGGCACTCTTGCACCATAGTGCAAGGGTGTCTGCGTGCAGGGGAAAGATTGTTTATGTGTAGGAAGGTGTCGCTTTACTCTGGAACGCCCCCTTTGCATCTCATTAGAGATGCAAGGGGAAGCATAGAGTAAAAGGGTGCTAACATGCAAATTTGCATTTTAGCACCCTGTTGCTGATAGGGCGCTAGTTTTATCTCTGCTTTTTTGGCATTTAAAGCCAAAAAAGCAGATATAAAGCCCTTGTTGATATGCCCCTAAGCTCTGCTATGAATATCACAACAATTGCATTTAGAAAAGCTTCTAGCAACGAGGTACATGGTCTGAATACTACTAGCTGTCCTGGAGGTGCTTGTACACCACAAATTATTAATGAGAGAGTTGCAACTTTTGCACCATTTATCACAGCTCTCACCAATGAGTCTCTTTGGATAGAAACTAAAAAGAGCCTGAATGGTAGGTCTGCTAAAGAAAGATAACCTAGACCAGAGGTCTTCAAACATTTGGATGCCCAGACCCCCCTGTCAACATTTTGAGGCGTAAGGACCCCCTCCTGACAAAAATTTCTAAACCTGTAGGCAGGGCTACTGGAATTATGAGGCAGGTGAGGACCAAATTACGCAACAGGCTTGACTAAATTGTGTGGGAAGAAAATATAAATGAGGTTATGTGATGCCACGTATTTTAGGATAGCATTGCTTCATCATTTTGACATTTTTTACACACAGTAACACTGAGGAAAAATTTCACCTCATCAGTACCCGTTTATAACCAAAATACAGCAATTAACATCAGAAAGATTTCTAGTCCACCTTTGTGAAGGGCCTTCCAGTCCGCAGGAATACGTGCTGACATATTATAAGCTCACCTGGCCCTGGCCGGGAGAAGCAGGGGTCTATTAAAACCCTGGCAGTTTACCCATGCAGCTTTCCTCTCACCCCCTTCCTTCCATCCCTCTCTCCTCTCCTTATCCTGGATCCCTCTCACTTTGCAGGCCATTTTCTTTCACCCCTTTTTACAACTTCTGAACTCTCCCTATTCAACCTCTCACTTCACCTTTAATCACCTCTTGCCATTCTGTCCTTTCAGTGCCCTCATCTCTAACAGTCTCTCGAATTTATCTCATGGCCTCTCTGGCCCCTCAGCACTTCTCATTCACCTCGTCTCTCCATTCACATTTTTGTCTATTTGTATCTTACACCTCTCCAGTCCCCCCATTCATCTTTCACATCTCCCCTTTGTTCTAACAGAAACCATCACCTTTGGCTCACACTCACTTCTTGCATGTCCACACTTCTCTTCAGCAATTCACATTTCTCCTCATCCCTGACCTCTTCAATCAAATTCTCTCATCTCTCCTCACCAAGCATACAGGTCGGACCCGTATGCTCCTCTCGGCCTGTGCCACTCTGCTTATTGTTCCCTAATTCAAGAAGGCATGAGTTGTCTGTCTCGCTGTTTTGATGCAGGCCGCGCAGTTATGGAACTTGCACCCTCCTTTGCTTTGCTCCATCAAGAATCTGTTATCCTTTAGGAAGATATAAAAACCTTTCTCTATGCTCTGTAGGTTACCCCATTTGGCTGTCTCTCCTTCTGTGTTTTTCTCACTTGCCTTCAGGCAGCAGATGGTTACTAGCCCCAGGATATCTTTTGGTAACAGTAGCGCACTACAAATGTAAATAATAATAATAGGCAGAAGCAGGGGAGTCACTAGACCAGAACTTCGGAGGGGGGGGGGGGGCTAACACTCCCAGCCAGGGCTGGTCCTAACACTGGTCACACACGTTGCAACAGTCTTTTTTGGTGTCCCACCTCCGTTTCCTCCTTCTCCATAAATTCCTTCACTGTCACTCACCAACAATTCACCTCATCTCTCTATAGCACCTTTCTGACAAACATTTCATTTTTTTATAGCGCTACTCATAGTTTACTCACACTCATTTCTGTGATATGCATGGTACATATTCTTTGCAGCAGGCACATTAACCCTCTGCACTGTGTAGGTGACAAGAGTGTCCATATGAGTGCACGGTGAGCGATGCAACAGTGTGAGAGTAGGGTAAGAGGTGCAACTGCAGGGTGAGTGAGTTGGCATATGTATTTGGGTGCGGATGCAAGTTCAGAATGGGATGAATGAATGTATGATTACTAATGGGCTTGTTTGAGTGAGTTGCATATTGAGCAGTGAGGGGGACAGGTGAGTGAATTGTCACAAGTGCAGGATGAGTAGTGTACTCGTGTGACTGCAGGGTGAGGTAGAGGGTGAGCAGCACAAGTGCATTGTGAGTGCAGAGTGATCACTGTGAGTGCAGGGTGAGCGGGTGAATGGTGTGAGTGCATGGTGATCAGTGTGAGTGGAGGGTAAGCGGGTGAATGGTGTGAGTGCATGGTGATCAGTGTGAGTGTATTGTGATCGCTGTGAGTACAGGGTGAGCGTGAAAGTGAAGGGCGAGAATGAGGAATGAGTTGTCTGAATGCAGGGTGCATTCCCAGACACATGAAGTAACTCAGCATGATATTGACGGCGGCGTAGTGTTTCAGATATAAGTTAGACTATTGCGGCATTAATCGGGGATCGAGTGTGAAGGAAATAAATAACGTGCTGATCCTGCAACAAACTTACAGTCCTATGGTTTTGGTTGCCAGCAGATTATTTTGATGGCCCAGTCGGTACAAAAATAAGCAGTCACCTAAAGCTGTATTTTCAGCACTTATCTGTGCCTACTTCTAACAGCAAATATAAATAGAAAGCACTTTTAATTGTGTTCTAGGGCTGCCTCAATGATCCATGACTGATAATTAAAGAGAACAAAGACAGAAAAGTCACATAACAAATGCATACATACTTTTTTATTTATAAGTCTATTTAGTGTCAAGACTAGGTCTTTGCAGGCTCTTTAAACAAAACACGGCAGGCATTTTTCTTTTGGCAACCCTACTTTATATTCCTTTACATGAAATGTATTCTCACACTACGGCAGTGAATGTAAAATCCAAATGTAAGGGATAGGCACAGTGGGGACGCAGGGGGTACTGGAACCAGGAAAAAACACTAAGCCTCTGTAACCAGTTTACAAAGGCATGTAAATATGCAAATGGTCTTTAAAGATCTGTGAAAAACTCGGGCGTGCCCGGAGATAAGACTCCAGACACTGCCCAGCTGAGCCCCCAGCAGCTTGAGTTGCACTGCAGCAGCCCGGGCTGAGACACAGGACTGGGGAAGAGGGGGACTGAAGCCCTTGGGCCTGGGAAGAAGTGTGACTGGCAAGGCGCGACCCCCTTTGCATCGCTCCACGGCCCCCCTGGGGGTCGCGCCCCACAATTTGAAGACCCCTGACCTAGACCCAATGGACCCTAAAAACTAAGGGCCAGATTTACAAATAAATATGTCACACATCACAGTGCAGCAACCAAAGTTCCTGCGCTGTGCTGCGTCAGCGGGTGAGAGCAGGACAGCACAGGGTCAAGACTGATTTGCATATGACCGAGTCCAAACTGGAATGGCATGGTGAGCAAAAACATGATGGATTTAGGCCCAGATCTCTGTACTGGGGTGAACGTATGACATTGTTCTGCATTCTGTCCATCAATAGTTCTTTTTGCATTTGTCACCCCGAGTGGGACGGGTATGCTCAGACGTGAGTCCCATGCTCTCCATGCCACTGGAATCAAGCTCTCCTGGCTGAAGAGGGGTGAAACCCTGAAACCGGTCCTAGGATACTTGTTTCCAGTCCAGGAAGGACTTGGCCTGGCAGTTCGGGATGGACTGTTCCCATAGGGCACAGGGTCAAGACAGATTTGCATATGGTTGGGTCCAAACTGGAATGGCATGGTGAGCAAAAAAAAATGATGGATTTAGGCCCAGATCTCTGTACTGGGGTGAATGTATGACTGTTCTGCATTCTATCCATTAATAGTTCTTTTTGCATTTGTCACCCAGAGCAGGACAGCGCCACATCTGCAAATATATGGCTCTGTTTCTCTCTCCCCCTGCACTGGTGCTCTTTGAGCCACAGTGCAAGGATGTGTGCTTGATGTCTAGAATAGATTTTGTACTGAGGCTAATACTTCAAGTACAAAATCCTATGCTTAGACTACCTTTAAAACCTTTCCTACATTCTATTTTTGCTAGACAGCAAACATGCAATTTTAGAAAAGTTAGGAGAAATAAGAACATTTCTACTTTTTAACGCATGCCTCTATAAGGATGTATTTTTGGGTGCAAAGTCCTAGTCTACCATTATTAGTAGGTAGAGCGTTGTGTCAAAACCCATGGGTAGTTGCATGGGAATGCCGACGTTCCATATATGCAATGCTCCCTTGACTCAAAGTAATGGAAAGCAGAGCACAGTGATATTTGTAGACAATATTGCAAAGTAAATAGTTTATTAGGACTTTGAATCACTTTTTGTGACTTTGCATTGGTGCAAAGCCTTGATAAATGCAAGCAAAATTGCTAAATTGCTAATGAAGGTAGCAGCTATCCAATGATCACACCATCTTGATATCAACCGGCTGCCAGGAGTGCAGCAATCTCGGTCCTGCCCAAGGGGCTCAGAATATGCCCTCATCGGTGTACAGACATCTCATTTTAGTTTTATGGACAAAGGAGGCCTGGCCCTCCTGATGCTTCAAGATCTATCAGCAGCCTTTGACACTCTCCATCACCAGGGTCAGCTGAAGATAGAGCAGGGCCCATTTCAGCTCAATGCATGGGGCAGCGTGAATCTATCTGAGCCACATATGGCAGACATGTGCTTCAAAATGACCAATAAAATACCATTAAAACAAACAAGTACTGCAGAAGGCAGGATAAACAAACGTTAATTATGAGCACAGTGTGAGTACCTTGAGTGGTGAACAAAGCATATTATGAATACTCCCAGCATGCCTTTAACTTTGAAGCTCCATACTCCAGGCCCTCTTCTCCATGGGGAAGTTGTGGGCATATCATCAAGGGCTGGTGACATAATTATCGCCACTTTTGCGGCTCTTTTCGGCCGAAAAGCGGCGATAATTATATCGCATTATTTCCAAGGACACGCTAGCGCGCGTTTCCTTGTTTCAGCACCCGTTTTGTTCACGCCTCACTTTGCATCTCTAATGAGATGCAAAGGAGGCGTGCCTGACAAAACACCATGGGAAAATATTGCTACCCCAGCTTCGTGATATCATCAACGAGGGGTAGCGATATTTTAAATCCCGTTTACTATGCCTTAACGCAGGAATTTAACGTCTGTTAAATTCCTGACTAAGGCATAGCTAACATGGGAGGTGGATTATGGTGATACGACCACAGGGTCGTATCACCAAGGCTATCTCCGTTTTGGGTGCAACCTCGCTGGTTTTCCAGTGATGTTGGCCCATTTCCCTGGAATATTATCGCTCTGCAATAACACGTCGTTAATAACGTGTTACCAGGGCGATAAATTCCTGTGATAGACGGCAATAACTAAACAAGCGCTAAGCGCGCTTTGCGTTTATTTATTGCCGTCCTAGTAAATATGTCCCTTCGTACCCAAGATAGGTGGCCTCCTTTCAGTTGAAAGGGAAGAAAAGCCTCGATGCAGTAAGTGGACATTGTCAAAGCAGTTCAATGCACTTGTGGAAGTGATGGGAATAACAAGAAAAACAGGAAAGTTGCTTAGCTGTTCGTTTAAGGGTAAGAAAGCTCAGAGGGGCATATCTACAAGGAGGCAATATAAAATTATTGCCGCTTTGGTGGCCGTTTTTGGCCGAAAAACGGCGATAATTTTATCGCTATATTAGCAAGGTCGCGATATCGCGTGAAACCTTGTCTTAGCGCCTGAATTCCTAACGCCCATCTTTGCATCTCTAATGAGATGCAAAGTGGGCGTTCCTCCCAGGATAACGGGAGAAATGTCGCTAAGTGACATTTCTCCTATTATCAAGCCTCACGCAAAGCAGCATAACGACAAGAAAAGTAGCGATAACCTCTGTTATCGCTGTTTTCCCTACGCCTGCTTTGAAACTGGCTTAGCCATGATATCCTATGTAAGGTGGATATCATGGCTAAGTATGTGAGTCCCTATCAGCAAGCTATCGCCAAACTTCATGGGATTATCGCTGGGTTTCCAGCGATAATCTCACATTTGGCAGTTAGCGCTAGGATTTTTATCGCTTTTGAGATAAGCGTTGCTAATAGCACGCTATCTCAGTGATAAAAATCCACGCTAGCCGGCGATAATTATTCTAGCGCTAAGTGTGCTTAGCGATAATTATCGCCGGTTGTTGCTGATATGCCCCATAGTTTCTCTAATGAAATCCAGGGCGTCAGAGAGTCAAGTGACCACTGGATTCCGTAAGGTACCTTGCTTCTTTTCCCAACTACAGGGTCTCGTTATGGTAAAGCATAGGGAAAACAAAAGAAAAGTTTATTTAACTTAAATAAAATAGTAAAAATATTTTTATGTTAAATATTATTGTAGTTTTTTCTGACAGATCTTATAAGGTTTCTATCTGCCATGCTTTGGACAGAAAAAAAGAGTCATCTATACATACAAATGAACAAAAACAGAACTACCTTATCCACTCCCCCCCCACCCCCTCCCCCCCGGCCTCCTTCGACAACACCTCCCCTCCAAGACCCAATTCTGAAGCAGTACATCAGGTAAAGCATATAACAAAACAGCACTGAACATCTCTTTCTTCTTACTTGGGTCGTATCAAATGAGTTTTTCATCTAATATTGCTGTTGCAGGAACGACTTGATCTATCGCAATGCCTTGGGATTGGCACCATTCCAACCCGATTTTAAAATGCTCTGTGGCATCATTAATTTTATATATTTATTTTAAATGTACAATGAAAGAAATAAATGCCACAGCACTATCAACTTAATTTTGATTTAAATATTTAATTAATTAAATATTTTTCTGGATAGTAAATAAAAAAAGAATTCCCACCTAATGCAAAAATAGATTTTTATCATGCATGGATTAATTATGAATGTTATATATAATCAATTAAAAGCAATATAATTGTATTTTAAGAAAATCTATCTTTTCATTATTTTTTAATTTTCGAAAGGTTGTTACTTTTTTATATTTAAATAGTAAATGTTTGAGTTTTCATTTTGTTACATTAAATTATATTTACTTATATTTTTTAACTCTTTCAAATATTTTATTTTATTTAAACATTATTTCTATGGTTCTTTATTATAAGCCCCGACCTCCACTGGTTTTTAAGGAAGGGTGTTGTAGTACCAGTTACTTCATCTCTAAGGTGAAGTAATTTAACATTTTAAAAGGTCAGGTTGTGAGAAGCAAGGGGGCTTAGGCCTAAATTTACTAAGCCTTTGCATCGCACAGGGCAACGCATAGGCTTATTCGGAATTTACAAAGCAATGTACAGCCTGATTTACACTGCCTAGCATGACTCTGTAAAGAAATGTAAGCCAGTGCAGCTGCTTGCAGTGCGCTACATAACATTTCAACTTGGGAGGCATTCCATGGGTGGAGCATGGGAGTTCCCATGCATCAACCGATGGATTTTGGCACATTCCCAGATTTACTAAAGCTAGTAAACATGGGAATGTGTCAAAATCCTGTGCCTTCATCAGTGAGGCATAACGAGGAGAAATATCTTTATGTCTCCTCATTATTTCCTCTTTCCTTGTGTTCTGAATTCTGCACCATGCATAGAAAGAGGGAAATGCCCCAAGGGATTGTGTTTGTGCCGGAAGGTGTCTCTTCCTGTACAAAAACAATCCTGCATGTAACACAAGCACCCTTGCACTATGGTGCAAGGGTGCCTGCGTTGGCGCTAGGCAGCTGAAGTTATCGCCAGGGCCGGGGAAAACGCAGAGCTGCACCATATTCTTGTGAATATGGTGCAGCCCTGCATGTTTCTAAAGTGACAGAGCGTGTCGTTAGCCTTCTAGGCTTAACGACACGCTCCGCCACTTTCTTTATAAATATGCCCCAGAGTGTGCTAGCTCAAGGAGAGAACAGAAATGCTCGATATCTTTGTAAATGTGGAGCATATCTGCTCTCTCCATTTCATGCAACACCTTACTGTGGCTGTGCTTGCCGCCCTACATTGCGTGAGGAAATATAAATCTGCTCCTTAGTATTTTGTTGGCGGATGCATGTCTCTTGCTAAACCCTCCCTTAACTCCTACTTACTTCTCCCTAATTCCCTTCTCTTTAGTCATAAATAATTCACATATTCCAGCCACTCCACTCTGACCTGCCCCCATTTACTACTAAAATGTTTGGAGACTGCGCACTCGGGCGGTGATCCCTGCACGGAGAAAGACAGGAGAGGAGGCGGCGTAACCTCCACACGTTAGTTTGTGAATAGCATTTTGCAGTGTGTTTGTAGAACGACAAACGTACTTCAAAATGCGGTTTGTGGATAGGTTAATTTAATTTAGTTGGTCTTTTTTTCACTAGATGTATGCAGCACTACCAACACCTGTGTGTGAGTAAAGAGGAACACAATGAATCACCTACAGCAGCACTTCCAAGCGGTTGCTGTGAATATTTATCATTTGTGAATCACCAATTAAAGCAGCTTTATTTGTTTTGATCTTATTAAAATCTTGGTTTCCAGCGCACTTTAGAAATAGAAAAAAGAAATGGACTTCATTTTTGCTTTCCTAACTGCTGAATGCATACAGTTAATTTGCAAGTATTTACATTTTGTTGTGTGTTGCAAGAAAACAATATCCTAAGATGGCCACATATTTCACTTTAAAAACTCCTCTCCCTTTGCAGTCAAAGAAAACAAAAGTAAACACTAAACCCAAATTAAAAGAATAAGCAACAATTTGTCAGGAAACTTAACCTGACATTTGACCGCTGTTGATGAAGCTCTGCAAATTTGACACGATAAACAGAATTTAAAGGCATCTTTATTTATTGCTCGGACTTTAGCGACCCACCAAAAATTGGCTGCGATCCACCAGTGGGCCACAACCCACAGTCTGGGAAATAATGCCCTTTGGTCACGACACCACCGGGAGTTCCCTTTGTAGTGACCCTAAGAGAAGCTAGATATCAGTTCCATGTATTGATAATTGCAGCCTGATGGACTAGAATGCAGCCCGGTAATTACAAGTAGGTGAGATTAATTGAAGCATTCCAACCATCGCTTTCTTGTTTTCCTCATATGCTATGCCCTAAGTGCGACGGGTATGTCAGCACATGAGTTCTATGCTCACTGCTTCGAAGGAGTCTAGTTATGCCTGACTGATGAGACCCAAAGAGGCAGAAACTGGTCTGGGGTTGCTGGTGCACCCGGGTAGAGTAGACCTAACCTGGCTGCTCAGACTGGAATGTTCTTATACCGGCAGGACCACGCCTGATTTACACATGAAAGATCTCTTCCTAAAAAAGCATAGTGGCCAAAAAATGATTCACTGGAATACAGTTTGAGCAATTACCAGTGGCTGAGATTAAACCAAGCATCCCATTCATCATGTATTTGTTTTCCTCAGGCAACTGCCTGAGTGCGATGTGTGTGTCCATCTGCTGGTTCCTTTTTTACTGTGCCATTAGATGCACGCTGATATGGCCTATATAGGTTGAAGACTGCCTGGTGTTGTTTTTGTTCCTATCTGGAGGGAAGCAGATCTGGAGGGGGAAGCTCAAGTTGGTCTGTTTCTATTGGAGCAAGTCGATGCCTGCTATGTCTATGGCCAGTATCTGACTAGAGTGGCATAATGGGCAATAAAATCGACCTAAATGTGGCCTTTAGCAATTACCAGGGGCGAGGAGTAATTCAAGCATTCCACCCATCACCTTTTTCTTTTCCTCAGTCCAACAATCTTTCCCCCTTTCACAGTCTGGGTGTAAATCCCACTCACCGTGCTTTTTAGGGTGCTGTCTGCTTGCCGTCTTTGGCTCTGCTCTCAAGTCTTACTAAAGATTTGTGTACTGGAGGACCTCAACCTCAATCAACCTTCAACCTTCAACCTTCGAGCTTAGTAGTGCAACCACAAACCTGGTTGAACCATTCCTTTTTCTCAATTAATGTTTAATCAAATTTACAAAGCCATGCCCTGTAACAATATATTAACTCTTGCCATCCCCTACACTGCCTTAGAGGACTTGGAATTAAATGATGGTGCCATGCTGGTGGTCTACCACAATACATTGTCGACCCTAGACATCCTGCCTCCAGCTACACCTCAAAAACCCAAGCAAGGCATGAAAACATCCAATATGTAGTGCATAGCTGAAGTTACTGAATTAAAACCTGTACACCGAAACTAGGAACACCAATCACACAATCCACACTCCCATGACTTCAAAATATGCTGTAAAATACGGAGAAGAGGCTTTCACTGAGCTTTCAAAAGAGCCAAAAATGCCTATGGGCCTTCTTATGACTCTGGCAGTCCTGGAGCGAGGCCGCCATGCTGCTGCCCTACTCCAAGACCACCAAAGCCAAAGGAAACCACCTGCCAGAGTATGACTTTTTTTGTCTGTGGCAGGCAGTTCTTTGGCGATCCCACTGCGGTGCCTATTAATAAGGCACCGCAATGGGAGGATCAAAGGAAGTTCCTGTAGGGCATGAACTGCTAAGTCCTTGCCCTGCAGGAACTGGGGGTGCAGGCATACAGGGGGGCGCATCATGTGCCCCCTGTGAGAAGTTGGCCTGGTGTATGCTGTCCTCTAGTTATAGTGGGCACCCTGTACCAGTTTAAACAACCTATTATTGATGATAGGTTAAAGACAACCTTTATTGAAAGCTATCCTAGTGGTAGCTATGGAGAGCAGCCTTCAGGCTAAGTCTTGAAGGAATGTAAAGCAGCTTGTTTTACCAGTCTATAATCTCTTGAATGGCTAAATGAAAGACAACCACACCAGGTATATATATAAAATATATGTATTTATTACTAAACACACCCTCCTAGTCTCTTTATGAGACTAGAGGTCAAAACACATAAGTTACACTTCAAATATAACAGTAATAAGCACAAATAGCTCCCACTAGCTTCTATGGGGATAGTCGCGGTTAGATTTTTAAACATCAGGGACACTTAGAAATGAGTCAGGACCAAACCCTTTGGGACTTAGGAAGTTCTAGGGCCAACACCCATGGGAGCACTGGAGTACTCGTGTTACCTCACCCAGGGAAGCCGGGTGCATAGGTGTCAAATGGTGTTGGGTCGTTGTTTTCAATGGGAGCTGGCAAAGAAGTGCTGCTGCTGGGACGATGAGAAATGTCCGAAGAGATCCAATCCTGGATTGAAGTCGAGAAGAACCTGAAAGCAGAGAGGACAGAGTCTGGTTCACTTGCCAGTGACCAGGGGCATGAAAGACAAATGCCCACAGATGTCGGGTGTTTCAGGTGAAGAAGATGAAGCTTGACTCTTCTGCCACGAGGACCAGGAGGTGTCGAGGATGACCAGGATCTGGATTCGAGCTGTCCCACAAAGGATGTCGAGTGCTGCAGCAGTGGTGCCCGGAGCAACCGACGCAGAAAGGCGAAAGATGCTTCGGTGCAGACCAGCAAGGTCTGAGGGACTCACCACGCGGTGGGGAGTCAGGGCACATCTGGAGCAACTAGGGAAGCCCAAGGAAAATCAAAGTTGCCTTCACAGGGACCCACCAGTCGACAGACCAGGGATCGCGAAGGAGCCTCGAGAGGAAACACAAAATGGCGGCCCACGGGTCACTCGGGGTGACTAGGCCGACAATCTTCGGTGGATTCTCTGCTCGCGGTGGGGGTACAAGTAACCCCAAGCACGACTTCAAGAGACATCGAGAAGTCAATGCACTTGCAAAAGTGCACGGTGACCAGGAGTTCAGGTTCCATGCTACTCATGAGGGCTGCGGGTCTCAGCTTTGCTGGGTACTCGGGTTGGCCTCTGAGATGTCTGGAAATCCTCTTCCTGGGCTGCAAATACTTTGGAGTCCGGCGGGAGCTTCGGAGATGCAGACCAGCAAAATGCTTCGTTGGTGCCTGCCAAGCAGGGGAGTCATTCCTTGACCCCATGGGAGATTTCTTCAGGCCTCTAGTCTTTAGTAGAGCGTCGAAGTTCCAGGCTTCAGCCTCATAGTTTCATCCAGGGATATCTAAAGTTCTGTTTACGGAGGTTCCTTACTTATACCTAAGGAAGGGATTGGACTAACTCTGGGGACCCACCTATGGGAGGGTTTGGAAAGAGGGGTGGCTACACCCATTTCCTTTGTCCAGTTTCGCGCCAGAGCAGGGGCTGGAAGCCCCTGAACCGGTTTGAGCTGGACTATGCACAGGGACACCAAATGTGCCCCCAGTGCAGGACTTCAAAGCACTCAGAGAGTGCTCCTGCCCAGCCCCAATACACATAAGCCTGTCTGGGAGGTGGTTACACCTCCCTGTGACAGGAAACCTATTGTCCAGGCCTTCCCTGCCGGAGTTTCGGTCAGCAGCAGGAGGCCAGACCCATGTCTGTGGCTGCAGCATCCATTTTGTGATGCCAGGGCTCTGTTAAGTTTCTACCGGTTATACCAGTACTGCAATGTCTCTCCCTCTAGAAGGGTGGGATCATATTCTCACATCAGGATTTGATGTGGGGGTATGATTCCAAGGTGTTTGACACCAAACACAACATGTTTCCGTGCAGCCAGTCCAAAGTTAGCATTAACCGTTTTAGATATAATGCACTTAAGAGTATATGGTTAGGCTGCACTACTGACAACCCCGGTGAAGAGATTCCGAAGACTGCAGAGGGGTTTAGCTCATGCCTGGGCACCCTCTCACATATAACCAAGCACCCTGCCTTCAGGATTAATAAGGCCTGCCATAGGGGTGACTGATAGTTACTATGTGCAGTGATAGGTGAGGTATAGTGAACCTATACCTCAGTAAGGGGTGCATGCACCACCTTACCCAGGCTGCATTAGCAGACCTGTGGTGTCATTTTGAAGGGCTTTCCAGGGGTGGCACAATACATGTTTCAACCCCTGGGAGGCCTCTGGGTTACCTATGCCCTGGGTACATAGTATACCCTATACTAGGGACTCACAAGGGTACCCCATAATCCAATCTGGAGTGTACCTAAAGTACATGCAATCAATTTAGAGAGGAAGCAGCTAGGCTGGGGCCCTGAATAGCAGGGTCCCAGCCAGACTAAAGTCGAAAAACAGTGAAACACCAGCAAAAAGTGTGGGTAACCATGTGAAGCAGATCCTACTCTCCTACACCCCCCTGCATGCATCCCTTGGCGCAGAGACAATTAGGGGCCTCAGACTGTAACCCTGGAGGCAGCAGTGGTCCCATGGCCATCTGACCGACCTACTTGTAATAGGGAGGTCGGACCACAGGTGCGACAGTAGCCATACCGCCACCGTAGGTATGGCAGTCCAACAGACCACCAAACTCATAATAAGGCCCTATGTCACTAAATACATCAACCAAACAACAGGAAATCTTCATAATGTACCATGAACTATCTAATCCTGATGTTCTGCCAGACAACTCATGCACAACTCTGCTAAGAATAGGGGGTGTGGCTTGGGCGCCGACCACAATGGCTCCTCTCTAGAGAAGCTCGGAGCCGCACCCGCACTTCTCCCTAGTAAATCCATCTATTGATCCGCCCTGCTTGAGGATTCATCACTCCGTTGAGAGTGGCATACTATGGGGGAAGTAACAGTAGCTGGTTTTTCACTCCTTACCTACCTGGGTTCAGCAGCGGCACTCAGAGAACGGCCCGATCGCAAACTGGGTAGGCCTGTACCTGCTGCGACTGGTGCCACATCGAAGCTGTATGGGGACTGTGCCCGGTGACTTGAATGCAACACTGAGCCGTGGGTCTCCCAGCGATGAATGAGGAAGGTGGAGGTGAGAGGGGCGACGGAGGAGACAGACTGTGGCCGGGAACTGCAGCCTACGTATGGTAACAAGGGGCCCTGTCCACTGATGAGGTCTCTGGGAGCGCAGGAGCGACCATAGTGAGGACAGGCCCCTGTGGTGCCCGACCTGACAACCGTCCAGGAGATGGAGGCATGTGTTGGCTGACTGGGAGCCTCTGAAGATCAGGTAGATGGGTTTGGTGGCTCCGCGGATTGTGCGGGGGGATATAAGTAGGCGGTAAGGATTTTGCTTCCCAAGTGTCGAGGACGGCTCACCCCGGTCATGGAGGGGGCTATGGTAAAGCCCAAGGGCCAGGTGTCGGCCCAAACGAACAAAATGGATGAGTATGCCATAACTAAGTCCTCGACGGTGGGAACAGAGCAGCCACAGGACTAAGTAGAGCCACCCAAGCCATTGCTGATCTGAAAGGCACGATCAAACCAAAACTAGACGCCGTAACAACAGATGTGAACCTGCTCAGGGCAGAATTTCATAAAATCTCAGAAAAAGTCACTACAGCTGAAACCAATATCACACAACTGCAACAATCATCCAAACAATTGGAATAACAGGTAGAAAATCTCATCAGGCAACATACTGCAGTGGCGGTGAAACTGGAGGATCAGGAAGGGCAAGCATGAATAAACAACATACGAGTGGTTGGGGTCGCGTAGGGAGCAGAGAGACCTCGTGTCGACCTCTCCCTGGACGACTTAATCCTTAACCACTTGCACCCTAAACGCTTGTCGAACTTCTTCACAATTGAGCGGCTGCGCAGGGCACCTATCCCCAAACGAAAACCTGGAGCACCTCCTCATATGATCATTGACCAGATCCTGAATTACCGGGACAGAGACAGTATCCTGCAGGAGGCATGCTCCCATTGGGAGCTTCAGTATGAAATGCAACAGTTTGCTTCTTCCCTGATTTCACTCTACAAGTTCAATTCCAGCTCTGGAGTTTCAAGGCTGTAAGGAGAGAACTGTGGACCAGAGAACTTAAGTACATGATGTTATTTCCAGCATGTCTCAGGGTGGTGGCTGAGAAGAAAACGTAAAAAGAACTATTGATGAACAGAATGCAGAACAATGTCATACATTCACCCCAGTACAGAGATCTGGGCCTGAATCCATCGTTTTTTTGCTCACCATGCCATTCCAGTTTGGACCCAGCCATATGCAAATCAGTCTGGACCCTGTGCCCAATGGGAACAGTTCAGCCCGAACTGCCAGGCCAGGTCCTCTCTGGACTGGAAACAAGCATCCTAGGACCGGTTTCGGGGTTTCACCCCTCTTCAGCCAGAATAGCTTGATTCCAGTGGCATGGAGAGCACGGGACTCACATCTGAGCATACCCGTCCCACTCAGGGTGACAAATGTAAAAAGAAAACGTGGCACTTCAATTCGCTGGGCTGGAGGAAACCTGAGAATGGCTAGATGGCTGGCAGGTAGTTGAACGCCTATCACCTCTTAATGCTTGGAGAAGTTGAGCTGTTGGCTGAGTAGGAGGGAAAAGTTGAAACACTGACAACCATCAGGAGGAGGGTAAGACCCAAGGCGCAGAGTGAACAAAAGGTATCAACGGCTGAGGTGAATAGAGAATACCCAGGAGTATCGGATCCAATACAGGCATGGATGATGGACACAAACTATGAGGCATATCAGCAACAGACAGCGAGATATAACGCAAAGCGCGCTTAGCGCTTTTATATTTATTGCTGTCTATCGCTGGAATGTATTGCCCGGTTAGCGCGTTATTAACAACGCGTTACTCCAGAGCGATAAAATTTCAGCGATATCCAGGGAAATGGGACAACATTGCTGGAAAACCAGCGATGTTGCACTCAAAACGGCGATAGCCTTGGTGATACGACCCTGTGGTCATATCACCATAATCCACCTCCCATGTTAGGTATGCCTTAGTCAGGAATTTAACAGACGTTAAATTCCTGCGTTAAGGCATAGTTAACGCGATGATTATTATCGCTAAGGCTCTCTGCTAATATGGCGAAGCTGCCTTAGCGATAATTTCCCATGTAGTTTTCCCAGCCACGCCTACTTTGCATCTCATTAGCGATGTTTATCGCTGAGATGCCAGGCGTTGGGAATTCGGCAGCTAACAGGCGCTAATGCATGTTAGCGCCGCCTTGTTGATAGGGCGTTAAGATTATTGCTGCTTTAGCGCCAAAAAGTGCTGCTAAAGCGGCGATAATGCCCTTGATGGTATGCCCCTATATCCTTTAGTCATTGTTGCCTTGCCTGGGAGATGGCTGATCCCTGTGTGGGGGAAAGGGGCAAAATGTGTTCTGCTCGAGCAGGGGAGCCACACGTTCTGTTGTCAATAATAGCGAAACAAGTTGTGTTCAAGGTCTAAGGGGTTCGGGGCTGGCTCACCCTAGAATGACCTAAGTTAGTATTGGGGCGACAGGAACTCTGCAAGTTGGGGCGGTGGGTGGTTTTAGACTCAATGAGCAGGGTAGCAGGGAGGGGGGAGTTACGAAGTTGGGATTATTACATTCAAGTTGTTTCATTGTACCCTACAGGTTTTGTTCGGCTCAGAAGACACAAAGATACAGAGGCAGACACCTACACCAGATTGGGGATGGGGGGATCCCTCTTGTCACTTGCCCATGAACCTACAGGCCACAAAAAACTGCTACACTGGCTAATACATAATACTTACTCGGGATTGAGTGACCACACAACACAAACTCCCTAGGACTCCGTAGGAGTGCCGCACAAAAGATCAAGACCTGGAACATCAATGGTGTAAGAAACAGAATTAAATGCACAATTCTACAATACCTAAAAAGACACACTCCAGACATAATTCTCATAAGAGAAACCCACTTGAAAGTCAATCAATTTAAAGCAGGGCTCGGAAAATCAACTCGCCCACTCACTATGGCAAGCCAGATTTAATAAGGACGGGACAAGCTATTTTTAGGGCATTCTTGCCCATTCTGGTGAGCTAACAACCGGTGTTCGGCTTGCTCACAAAGTAAATGACCACTCTCTGGCCTCCTTCTTAACTGCCGCTCAGCTGCGAGACACACCTCTGACATCGCCGCCCTCATCTTAAGCCATAAAACTGATGCAGCTATCCTCACCGAGTCTTGGCTCAATGAATCCTCATCTCCTTACCTTGATTTACTGGTCCCACCAAATTATAACATTGTTCGACTTGATAGACAAATAAACAAAGGAGGAGGCATTGCTTGCATCTACCGCTCAGACCTCCTTGTCACAGAACTCCATGCAGACCCCACGGACTCCTGCGAATATCTTGCACTCTCCATTAGTAACAACACCACTCAGTTATGCAAATTGCACATCTAACACCCCCAGGCAAGAATGACACATTCATGGATCTCCTCATGGAAATCATTACAGCTAAGGTCTCCCCCCACTCCAATGATATTTTCCTCTGTGACTTTAATCTGCATTGGAATGATCCCAATGACTCCCAGGTCAACGCTCTCAAAGTCTTGCTCGCTGACCAATCACTCACAAAGGCCTGCACCCTTCCAACCCACTCAAAAGGCGCCACATTGGATTGGATCATCGCTAAGGCATCGGCGGTCAGGCTGAATTAAATAGATCCATGCGACTGGTCAGACCGCCATCACCTTCCTATTACCTGACTACCGCATGAAAAGACGTGGGCAATCGGGGAAACCGAAACGCTGGCTCAGAGACACTAAGGGGCATATTATCAAGGGCAATATCACTGCTTTTGCGGCGCTTTTTGCCGAAAAAGCGGCAATATTTTTATCACCCTATTAGCAAGCCTGCGCTAACATGCATTAGCTCAAGATTTCAGGAGTTAGCTGTCACTTTTCCTATCGCCTTGCATGTCAGCGATAATTATCGCTAATGACATGCAAGGTAGGCGTTCCTAACATAAATTATACGCTAAAAGCCTTAGCAAAGTTGTCCCGCGATAAAAAAACTCACGCTAATCTCCGAAGAGCACAGGTTTTTAACACCTGATGAAACCTGACTTAACAGAGTCTAACATGGAGGCACATAAGAAAAGTTCACCCTTTTGCAATGGTAACATATACATGGGAGAAAGTGAACAAGACTTTTTTTCAGCTGACTCCAAATACCCATCTCCAAATATCCCTGTCTAATGGGCTTTGTAATTATTATTATTATTATTATTATTTGTAATTATTGTTTTATGTTCATTCATTGCCTCTCAGTCTTTTGTTGTATTGCAGAACGAACGCAGTCAGGTAACCACCAACACTACTTTGTGCTCCATTGTGTTCATTTTCCCTTTACCCTTCTATTGGCCCTTCCTCCCGCTCCCGATCAGTTGTTCCCTCTTCAATCAGTTCATGAAGGGTGTTAGCTGCAATACTAACGCATCGCGAACACGCTGATCCCATGCTATCGCATGAATCACTATCGCGTGTTAGCTGGAGTTTTCGCTTCCTTTCCCGGACACCTTCGCATCTTTCCAAACTGTTAATAATAAGTCGAAAAAAATGCGAAAAGTATCCACGAAATTAAGTGATACGTAAAATGCCGATAGCTTGCCCTGGCGATCAGTATCGCCATTACTAGATAATATGCCCCTCAGAACTTTGACCTCGAGAAGTTGACTGCTCGCTGCGAGAATGACCTACACCTCTCAAATCTATCTAAGGTCATCGACCTCACAAAACACTACAACTCGACTATGTCCAACATATTGGATGATCTGGCCCAAAAGGACCCAAATCAAAGACAAAAACCCCTGGTTCAGCAGACCCCTCAACAGCGAAAGGAGAGCTCTTCGACTTACAGAAAGAAACACCCCTCAGCCTCTCGACTTAAACTTCGCCCTCAGGCCAGAAATACTTACAACATGAACATCCTCATATCCAAAAAAGAGTTCTTCAGATTCGAACTGGAAAACACCAAGAAAAGACCCCGCAAACTCTTTGAAATAGTCACACTTCAATCAAACAATCTAGCTAAGTCATCTAAAGAAACTACAAAATCCCTAATAACCTGTGATGAGTTCTCTTCCTTCTTTACAACCAAAATTAAGTCTCTAGATAACGAACTTAATGCCACCTCAAACTTCCCTCCTCCTCTTACCGGGACCCATCTCTCCTCTCTTCCCCCGTCAGGCAACACCCAAAAACAAAGCTCACTGGTCCAACTTCGAATTATATGATGACCATTCCATCTCGAAAATTCTATCCTCTTTAAAACCGAAAACCCACTTCAACAACCCTTTCCCCACCAACTGCTTGGCAGTGACCTCCCTACTCATCGTTCCCATTTGGACTACAATTATCAACGCTTCCCTTCTTCAAGGGTCCATACCTGACTCCCTGAAAACTGGGCAAGTCATCCCCATCCTAAAAAAAAACACTCTGAATTCGGCAATTCCAGACAGCTTCAGACTAATTTCCAATATTCCTCTTCTTGCGAAAGTGCTGGAGAAATGTGTGCAGCTACAACTATGCCAACATGTCGCTGATTTCAACTTGCTTGACGAATTCCAATCGGGGTTCAGGCCTGGGCATTGCACTGAAACTACTATTCTTCACATCGTAGATGATGCTCTCCAAGCCCTTGACCAAGGCAAAACCTGTCTCTTGATCCTTCTGGATCTTTCCTCGGCATTCGACACAGTCAACCCCGAGAAACGTCATGAACGGCTCGAACACAGGATGGGTCTAGGAGCTACCATCATCAAATGGTTTAGTTCCTTCCTCCAGAACCGCACCCAGAGATTCTTAGTCAACAGCAACCTATCTACCCATTTCCCAATATCAATAGGTGTCCTTCAAGGCTCTACTCTGTCCCCTACCCTCTTCAATCTCTACCTTGAACCATTAGCTGAAATTCTTCACACGGCCAACATCTCCTTCCACATGTACACCGATGATACTCAGATCTACATCAAAATCTCTTCTCTAGAGGAGATTACCTATCTGAATGACGCCCTGAAACTGACTGTTCAATGGCTCGCCAACAATCAGCTCAAACTGAATACCCCAAAAACTGAGGGGCATATTAGATCGCTGCTTCATCGGCACTTTTTGCCAAAAAAGCGGTGATTTTTTATCGCCCTATTACCAAGCTGTCGCTAACAGCAGTTAGCGACAGCTTACAGGCGATAGCGAACGGTTTGGAGCCCGCTTTGCATGTCAGCGATATTTAGCGCTAATGACATGTAAAGTGGGCGTACCCAAACTGGTAGCGACTGAAAGCAGTCACTAACACAGCTATCGCCTATTAGCAATACCCACGGCGCGAAAAAAAAACGCTCGCTAACCGCGATTAGCGCCAGGATTTTACACCTGGTAAAATCCTGACTTAGCCATAATGGTCAATGGGAGGTGGATTCTACGGCTAAGTCCCCACCTGCCTATTAGCGAGATTTTCCTTAGCGATAGGTTTTTTATCTCTGGAAATCTCACGTTAAAGATGGGATTCGCCGATATCGCTGGATTCTTTATCACCATGGAGATAAACATTGGTAATACTGTGTTATCTCCGCGATAGAATCCAGCGATAGGAGGCGATATAAAAAATCGCGCTAAGCGCGGTTTGCGATAATTATCGCAAGTTGATGCTAATATGCCCCTGAGTTCCTTCTCACCTTCCCCCCAAAAAACTCCAATGACATCCTGGAATGGATGAACTCGATCACAGCACTCAACTGCACACCGACCATAGTGGATTCTGCCAAATTTCTCGGTATAACCTTGGACAGCAACCTGAATATGCGTTAACACATCAACTTGATGGCCAAAACTGCCACGTTCCACCTGAGCTACTTTCGAAAACTAAAACCCTTCCTTCAAACCGCCGACCTAAAAACCGTAGTGCAGGCGTTAGTTATCTCCAGAATTGAATATGGCTGCTCTACCCTATCTGGGCTACCAAAGACTTCCACGGCCCCTCTAAAAGCTTGCCTCAATGCAGCAGATAGACTCTTATCTGGCTCTAAAAAATGTGACCACATTTCACCACATCTGAAGGCCCTGAACTGGGTTCCTTTTGAAGCCAGAATCCAGCTCAAGCTGGCCTTTATCACACACAAGGCCTTGTACACGAACTCCCCGGCATATCTCGCCCAGAAAATCATGGTATCTGGGAGATTCAGAAACTCTTGGTCCGCCAGAGACGCGTGCTCCAGCCACCCCGCTTCCGCAAGGAAAAAACATATAACCGAGCGTTCTCTGGGGCTGCACCGAGAATCTGGAACTTGCTACCACCCTCCATCAGAAGAATACCTTCTCTGTCAAGCTTCAAAAAGGAAGCTAAAACCTTCCTAATGAGCAAATTCCGCCAATAACTCTCCTTTGTCGTGCATACCGCCTTTTGTCATGGCTTTTGTTTCTGTGCATAATCTCCTGTATTGCTTGGCCTTTTTCCGTGCACCAATTCTCACTCCTTCAAATGTTCTGCTGGTTCTCTCTGCCTTTTGCTATCATATCTCCCCTCTTATACAATTGCTGGTTTCTCTTTTTATCGCTGACATCTCGCTCTGCTGATTATGGTACTGTACTGATTATTGTATATAACTCTGGCTTTTGTCCTAATGTAGTCAATTCCCTAATCCCCATCCTTGAGTTTTGCTTGTGCCTACCCTGTACGTATCGTGTTATCCATGTAAACCGCTCTGATACCCTAACGGGTCACGTTCACGCTCTATAAAACCTCAAATAAATAAATAAAAGATGCCTTTAAATCTTGTTATCTTGTCACATTTGTTGGCTTTCAGAGTCAGAGGTCAAAAGTCAGTTTTTCTTCCTACATTTACTTTTCTTTCTGTGACTGAAATTAGAGGATTTTGTAAAGTGAACTGTGTAACAATTGCGCAGTGTAAAGCATGTGAAATGAAAGGCTGTAAGATGTCAGGCTTTTTTTTCTAACAGCACTGAAATAGCTAATAAGTGTACTGTTGAAGCGTTTCAAATATATTTCACTAGTTATGGAGACACATTTTGTAATTTTGTGATAAAAAAAAAAGATTTTAGGATCAAAACGAATCAGAACACTTTACTTGATGATGTGCAAATTTTAAATAATTTTGCTGAAATCAAATTTCCAAACATTGCTTATGCGCTACATAGTTTTATCAGTAATACTACATATTAGTGGGAAAGTTGTGCAATTTCGTTGGAAATTGTGCTATCTGTAAATGACAGTCCACTACCACATCATGCTTTAGTAATAGATTTATGAAAAGTGAGTTTTTAAACATGAACTGAGAAATATTCCTGCTCCTAACCAGATAATAATGCTATGAGTGAACTGAAAGGCAAGCCAGGGATCAAGTGTACCCAATATGTGGGCTCGATTCTTATTATATATGGAGCAAACGTTTAGTCTAGTGAATAAAGTAATTTTTTGTACAGCAGAAATAATGAAATTGGGGGATATTAGCAAGGGCAGTATCCCTGCTTTAGCGACACTTTTTTCCGCTAAAGCGGCAATATTTTTATCGCCCTATTAGCAAGCTGTCGCTAACAGCTGTTAGCGACAGCTTACAGGCGATAGCGCCCGTTTTTGTACCGCTTTGCATGTCAGCGTTATTTATCGGTAATGACATGCAAAGGAGGCGTTCCCAACTTGAAAGCGACTGAAAGCTGTCGCAAACACACCTTCCGCCTATTACCAAGGCCAGTGAAGCGATAAAAAACGCGGGCTAACCGCGTTTATCGCTTAGATTTTACACCTGATAGAAACCTGACTTACCCATTATAGTCAATGGGAGGTGGATTCTACGGTTAAGTCCTCACCTGCCTATTAGCAAGATTTCCATTAGCGATGGGATTTTTATCGCTAGATATCTCACGTTATTGTTGGGATTCGCCGCTATCGCTGGATTTAATATCGCCTTTGAGATAAACGTTGATGATAATGTGTTATCTATGCGATAAAATCAAGCGACAGCCGGCGATAAAAAAACAGCGCTAAGCACGCTTTGCGATAATTATCTCAAGTCCTTGCTAATATGCCCCTGTGCTATTTGAAGGTGCTCTCTTATGTGATAAGAAAAAAAAGCCAGCTCCATGAGACAAAATATTTACCTAGGATCACACGCTTTGAGACCAGTTCATGGGTCAAGCACATTACAGTTAGGTCGAGTAGATTATTCAAGTTACTAGACCTGCAGGTCTTGTAACATTTTTATGATGTTTCCAGTCCTGTAATGCATGAGATCGCTATGGAAACGTGCTCCTTGCCCACACTGGTTATACAACTGGCTTCAGAGGGGTGGGTATACTAGTCAGAGCAACTACCCCATTTACACCTGGACAGAAATAGCATGACCCTCTGGGCAGATATGTTGCATTGACGGGTGCATGGGAGGGAATGACTGTAAATTTATGCTCGGTTTACATCCCCCCAAGGCCACATGGCGACACATTGTCGGAACTAAGGGGCATATCATCAACGAGGCGATAACAAATTATCGCCGCTTTTACGTCCGTTTTCGGACGAAAAGCAGCGATAATTTTATCGCCTAATCAGCAAGGTCACGCTATCGCGTGAAACCTTGCATCAGCGCCTGTATTCTGAACGCCCAGCTTTGCATCTCTAATGAGATTCAAAGTGGGCGTTCCTGCCCTGACATAACTGGAGAAATGTCACTAAGCGACATTTCTCCAATTATCAATGGGCACGCTAACCTGCAGAGCGACAAGCAAAGTAGCGATAACCTCTGTTATCGCTACTTTCCTTACGCCTGCTTCAAGACTGACTTAGCCATGATATCCTATGTAAGGTGGATATCATGGCTAAGTATGCCTTGCCCTATCATCAAGCTATCGCCAAACTTTGTGAGATTATCGCTGGATTTCCAGCGATAATCTCACATTTGGCAGTTAGCGCTTGGAATTTTATAGCTTTTGAGATAAGCGTTGCTAATAGCACGCTATCTCAGCGATAAAATTCCACATTACCCGGCGATAATTATCCTAGCGCTGAGTGCACTTAGCGATAATTATCGCCGGTCCTTGATGATATGCCCCTAAGTACCTTACTATTGGACATGCCACAGGGCATGTTGATATTGGGGGGAGACATGAATGTGGTACTCCCATGCCGGGTTGGTGAGGAAACCTCGAGGGAATTCATGGAGGCAATGGGACTGCTGGACTTGTGGTGGGTCCACAACCCCACGCTGAGACAATACACATATTACTCTGCTGCACATGGCAGCTACTCCTGACTGGATCATATCCTTACACTTTACACACATGGTTACAAAGGAGATTAGTGATATGGGTCATAGGGAAGGCGCTGCTAGAAAAATTCACTTGTGTTATTATGAATTTCACCAATTAGTACGGTGCTATAAGGAGGAGAGAACCACCCACCTCTCCTAATCAGCAGCCTAGGCCACAACAAATAACAACACAATTCCTTAGCACACGTGAGTTCTCAATGTTGATTAACAAAGTAAAATCGTACACGAACAGTTGAGACAAAATATAAATCAACAGCACAAAGTAAGTATCTTGGAATCTTCGGTCTTTCATTCTTTGGTTGATTCCTTTAGTTTATTAAATCTTGTGACTGTTTGTGAGCCCAAAGCCAACACGTGTTTCGTCGCTTCACGTTCTATTGACATGTGACTTTCTCAAGGCTTAATCTTTTCTCTTAAGACCCACACAGATCTCAGGCGTGGGTATAAGTTGGCAAGTGAATTGAAAATTAATCAGTATGCTGGATCTAGTAACTTGTATCTAAGCGCATTATTGTGAAGATTCTAGTTGTAGCTGCCCCCTCACGCAGTCTCCCTCTGAGGGTTGATACCCTCCCCCCTAGACTAGGCTCCTGGTACTTCAAGGACAAAACATTTCTGCAGAAGATCAGAGAACTTGAGGGTACTGTTACTTCGGTGTGTTCTCTGTGGGTGGCCTATAAAGCGGTCATAAGTGGACATGCCCAAGCTATGATAGGAGCCCGACAGAAGGAGCAAAGACGGTAGTACAAAAACCACGAATGAGAAATAGGTCAATTAGAAGCTGGGGCGTTGGTGGATAGGACCCTTGCCTCTTCTATAACTTACCAAATTTGACTGCAGCAGCAAGAAATGAGTGAGTTGGTAGAAGACAAAGCCCGGACGTAAGCACGAGTGACCAGAGAAGACTGTATGACATAGGGGATAAGGCTAGCAATTTGATAGCATGGCTAGAGCAGAGGGACTGGGGAAGTAACTGGGTCCTGGAAATACAGAAGCTAGACGGGATCAAGCAGACAACTGGGAGGGCGATAGAGGGAGCATTTGCTGATTACTATGAACAGTTGTACACGCCTGTCTCGGTGCGATCTGCTGAGAATTGCGCTGAGCTCCTATGAGACATTTCTCTCCCCGTACTGTCAATTGATGATACAAACGCACTTGATCAAGAATTAGCTGTAGAAGAAATTGAGGGAGCTATCAAGGATTTACAGTCCGGTAAAACTACAGGCCCTAATGGCCTTCCGATAGAGCTCTATAAGGGGGTGGTAGGCACCATGGTGCAACATATGCTTAATATGTTCCAGATGACCAGGGAGGAGGGATGCCTGCCTGAGGACCAACGCATGGCTACTATTGTGGTCATACCCAAACAGGGCAAACCCCGGGAGGCGTGTAGCTCTTACTGACCCATATCGTTGCTCAATCTAGAGGCAAAGGTACTAGCTAAGGCCCTTGCATCCAGACTCTGTACAGTGATTGTTTCAGTGGTGCACCCAGACCAATTTGACTTCATGCCTCATAGAAGCACCAGATTGAATCTCAGACTTCTATATGGGGTACTGCTTATGGTTGGAGATGAGGCTGTACTACTCCCATTAAACATGCATTTGTCATTTGATACCAGTAAATGGCCATATATGTTCTTAATACTAGAGAGTAACTTTGGGTATACTACTACACCTCACTCCCACAGCATGCATAGTTTGCACTACTACACAAAATGCATGTAGCGTAACAATAATAACTTTAATAAAACCATTCTACATGCTAAAAAGCATATAACCAACTCACAAACGTAAACTGTGAATATAAATACTAGGCAATGAGAGAGGTGATGATTTTGGGGTCCCCTCTAACCTAGGGGGGAGGACCAAGCAGATGTCTTGAACACAAAGAGCATATCATGCTGGTGAACGATTCAGTGGTGGTCCCTTCCTCCTAGGACCACCCGAAGCACAGTTATGGGCAAAAATACAATCCTAACCAAAGGCCCTGCAAAGCATTATGGTACGAGATTAGCAGGCGGCAGTGAATATTATAGTGTCCAATATCAAAATAATTCTACAAAGAGCTGCAGTTTAACTAGTCGTTACTAGATGTCCCTCAAGAGTCAAATGCAAAAGCATTGAAATTATTATTACATCAAGCTGCAGTTCTACTATTCGTTACTAGATGTCCCTCACGAGTCAAATGCAAAAGCATTGAAATCCTTTCATGAAGCTTTTGCATTTGACTCGTGAGGGACATCTAGTAACGACTAGTGGAACTGCAGCTTAATTTAATAATAATTTCAATGCTTTTGCATTTGACTCGTGAGGAACATCTAGTAACGACTAGTTGAACTGCAACTCTTTGGATACTATAATATTCATTGCCCACTGCTAATCTCGTCCCATAATGCTTTGCAGGGCCTTTGGTTGGGATTGTATTTTTGCCAATAACTGTGCTTGTTGTGGTCCTAAGAGGATGGGACCACCACCGAATCGTTCAAGAAGATGTGCTTTTTGTTTTCAAGGCATATGCTTGGTTCTCTCCCTAGGTTAGGGAGGATCCCAAAATCATCACCTCTCTCACTGCTTGCTAATTTATCATGTTCACTTTTGTAAAATGACTATATGTATTTTAGCATATAAAGACCTGATTTCTGAAGGGCTGTTTCTGGATCACTTTGGCTTGACTGGAGCCAGGCTGCATCACTAGGGGTGAAGGGTTTTTGGAGGGCAGATAACGCTTGTTCTCTCTGCTTTGAGGGACTGGGCCTTCGTTTCCTAGCTTGACCGGGGCAAGGCAGATGTCTTTGGGTAGGGTGGGCAGGAAGAAGATCCAGAAGAAGATCTCTTGGAGACCAAAGTTGCAGAAGGGGTCACTAGCTTTTCCTGACACTATGGGCCGGGCCTGTGGCACCTGGCTTGACCGGGACCAGGCTGCACACCCCAAAGCTGAAAGGGTATCTAGCTGACACCCCCAAGACAAGACTTAGTGCGGAGGAGCAGTCTGCACCATTTCGCCCTGCACTCTCCACCTGCCTGCGGACCGGACGACTTTGTCTGCAGTGTCCCAGGGAAGCTGCCTGCACCCCTATCCCTCCCCTGGCCGCGCAGATCGCGATGTCCCCCTTGTGACAGAGGGAAAGGGAGGGGAACGATGGACGACTCATCTCATCGTGGTCTTGCCTGACACCTGCTACTGTTGCCACGAGTGTCTCCATTTGGAGGTAAGACTGGACAGAAATAAAAGCTTTGCAACCTCTGCTTTTCCTTTCTTGGAGGAGCATGCTTGTGTCATTTCTACAGAGGCAACAGGCGGATTTTATTTCCGATCCCATCACGCCCCTTGGCGTCCGATCCCCATTTTGCATACAGGGGAGACTGCCTGTTGTACCGGAGCAGTGGCGGCCGCCCGCTCCCATAGTTTATTTCGATTTTCTAAACTCCCCTGAACGTTTCTGTTTCTGCTAATACACAGCGCGTAAAAGCCGTCACGGCTGCTCCCTTAATCACACAGGAGCTCGGCGGGTGCCGATAGACATTAAGTTGAGATACCTGCGGTGACTTACTCCCCCGCCCCCATCAAGGTGATTAGCATGGCCTCATATGCACGCATGGCTGGCAATATACGCGCATCAGATTACGTGCCAAATACGGTGCATGTGGAAATTGATGAAGCTCAAAGGAAGGAGAAGAATGTCTTGTTTCTCATTGAAGAAGTGTTAAACAAGGAGTGTAATATATCTGAGAGGGCAATTGAATGTGTGCAGGACTTCTCCAACAGGGGTGTGTTTGATGTTACCTTTTCTAGTGAGTCTATCTGTCAAGGGTTTCTCCACAATGCAACAGGGAAACAACACAGTGATGCTTTCTATGGGCTCTCTGTAACCCCTATGTTTGCGCCTAAGGAGACTGTGCTAGTGGTACATATGTACAACCCGTACACGGATCCCAGGCTAATTGAGGTGTTTTTGAGTCGGTACTGTGCCACCGTCAGAGGAGGGCAAAAGATTACAAACCTGTGTGGGATTTGGAATGGGAAGAGGAAATATGTGGTAACATTCAAGGAAGACCCTGAAGGAGTAGGTGGGTTGGCACATCCACCACAGACATTCACCCTGGGAGATAATAAGGGGTTTTTGGTTTACTCAGGGCAACCCCTTTTTTTGCAGACTCTGCCTGCAATTTGGCCACTCCAAGGAACAATGCTCAGGGCTCATTTTCAGGAACTGCGGTGGGGCAGATCATAAGGCCCATGACTGTGTTGCTCCAAAGAAATGCAATCTCTGTGGTAGTGAGGAACACCTCTTTAAAATGTGCCCCAAGGGTAAATTCTCCTATGCCTCAGCAGCTAGCACCCATTCCACGCAACACGCTCCAGCCGCTCATACCACCCAGCCAGTAGCTTCACCAGAGCTACAGACCCGGCAGGAACAACCAGACATTACTGACTCTGACATACTGGGTTGCTTTGATGGTATAGACATTAGAAGGTGTAATGCACAAACAGAGCAGGAGGGGGAGCCAGAGGTGGCAGTGCCTCCCCTAGACACAGAAGATCCTCCTAGCCCCGTTCCTCTGCTGTCCCATAGGCAGGGGATAAGGTGGAGCGCATAGAAACAAAGAGGATTAAAACTGCAGCTTTCGAAAGAAGAGCGCGGCGCGAGCATGTCAAATCACAGGCAGGGCCGGACTGGCCGTAGCGGGCACCGGGCAATCCCCCGGTGCGCCGCACGGGTGGGGGCCGGTTTTGGGCCTCTGGGGGCCGTTTTTGTTAGAGGGCCGTTTTTGCAGCATAGCTGCAAAATCGGCCCAGTAACAAAATCGGCCGTAAACCGGCCCTGGCAAAGAGCTCGGCGGCTCCCCCAACGTGGGGGGGAAGGGGGGGAGAAGGGGGGGGGGCTGACTGACCGACCGAGCACTTTGCCAGGGCCGGTTTTGGTTCCCAGTCCGGCCCTGATCACAGGGCGCTACTTCCTCCACTTTGCCTGGCGCGGCACCTACCCTTGCAGAGGATGAGAGTCCGATCACTGAGGTCCCTGATTCTGGTTTCTCAGTGATCCCCCCCCCCCCCCACAGCGCAAGTACTTGTTAAAAATGTCACCACAGAGCAGGCAGTAAAGGGTCTGAGGCAGGCTGCACAGGACACTGCTCTTTCTTTGCATTCCTGGACAGTGACCTCAGAGAGGGGGCAGGATATGGAGCACAGCGGGTGGACTACGTACATTTCCAACAAACGCAAAACGAGATGTACTAAAAGCCCAATGGACTCACCTGTTGTCACCTGCTCCAAGCGACGTCCTTCTTCCTTGGACCGCTTTCCCCGAGGGGGCAGGTACGGCCCTCTACTTTCCCTCTCGGATACAGAGGAGGGTTTATCAGATGTTGCACATGTCTTGGAAGTCAGTGATGGCCCTCTAATAGATATAGAAAACAATTGTGTGCTGGATGTTACGTCAAACTGTTATTAACTCTCACACCTACACCTTACACCTATATGATACTTTCCGGAAGCATCATCCGCCAGGTGAGGGCTACACTTGGGAGGCGGATAGCGACCTCACACGATCACGCATTGATTATGTGTTTGCTTCTAAAACTCTCTGCGCCGACAGCAGCTCTGTTACACCAGTACCCTTTTTAGATCACCATATAATCACAGTCTCTTTTTCAGTTCCTGATCGACCTCAAAGGGTTCCTGGATCATGGAAAATTAATAATGATCTCCTTACAGACCAGCAGATTTGTGACAAATATGTAATGAGCTACCAGAAGTGGGCCCAAAGGAAGGCTCACTTCCCCAATGTGTACCAATGGTGGAAATGGGTTAAAACTAAAACACGGCTGTTCTTCCAAGAGCAAGGGAAACTCCGACGCAAAAGGGAATGGCAGGACTTCCAGCATTTACACCGGAGACTTATACTCCTCCACCAAATGGGAGAAGCTGGGGGTGATGTTAAAGACAAGGTACGCTCTACGAAACTAGACATGCAGAGATGGTTAAACAGACGGAACAAAAATGCTATCTTCCACTCAAGGGTCAAGAATTTCCAAGAGGATGAAAAGTGTACTTCTTTTTTCTTTAAAAAAGCTCACGCATCACACAAGCTGCTAACTAAATTACAAAATGCGAAAGGGGACATATTACAGGGGGTAGATGCATGCCAGACCATTGCTTTTGACTTCTATCAGTCCTTGTTTGATGATCCTGTCAAAACACCTTCAGCTTCAGATATAGAAGAGTACTGTTCTTTACTCACAGGAGGGTTAACATTAGATCAAAGTAACTTCCTTGGGCAACCTTTTGGAGGTGAGGAATTTCTGGACGCACTGAGATCCTCCCCAAAGGCTCGAGCCCAGGTTTGGACGGTCTAACTTGAGAGTTTTACAGGAAGTTCTGGGGACTGTTATGCTCTGACTACTTGCAGGTCCTGGAAGAGGGTTTTCAAAATGATTGTTTTACACATGATTTTTCCACAGGGGTTATCACCCTCCTTTATAAAAAAGGAGATGAAACAGCACTCCAAAACTGGAGACCAATTTCACTACTAAATGTGGATTACAAATTGGTATCTAAAGTCCTGGCGCATAGGTTCAGGAAAGTTCTTCATTCATGTATCCACCCCGACCAGACATGTGCAGTTCAAGGACGCACCATCGTTGACAGTTTGGTTACCATTAGGGATGTTCTGTGGTATGCTCAAGAAAGATCTGTCACTTGGGGTTTTAAGTCTGGATTTCCAGAAAGCTTTCGACCGGGTGGCTCACCCATACCTTTTTGCTGCACTTCAATGCTTGAATGTACCGCAAAATATGCTAAGCACCCTACACACTCTGTATAACACAGCACACAGCAGAGTGAGCATCAATGGTTTCCACACACGAGATTTTCCCATCCGTGCTGGGTTGCGACAAGGATGTCCCTTGTCCCCAGCGCTCTTTGTCTGTGCTTTAGAGCCTTTCCTGTGCAAGCTACGAAGTCACAAAATCATCAAAGGTGTGTTTGTAGCAGGAGGGGGAGTGGTACTCCTGCCAAAACGGTTGCATACATGAACGATATCACAATCTTGTGCACGGATGCACAATCTGTGTGCAGAGCTCTACTACAGGCTTCACTCTTCCAAGAAGCATCAGGTCTCCACTTAAATGTGGACAAATGTGTGTGTCTCACTATGGGTCCCTGGGACCGGCTAACTAATCTCCCAGTTGCAGTTACCACAGAACCCACAAAAATACTAGGGGTGCACTTCGCCACTGATACTCATATCGAGAAAAACTGGAAAGAAGTGCAGGAAAAAATTGAAAAAAAGATCAGCTTCTGGAAATTGCGCAAACTCACCATCGAGGGTAAGATCATGGTAACAAAAGCTGTTCTTCTTCCTATTCTGCTATCCCTGTCTATGGTTTTCCCTCCACAGGCTCGCGCTATGCAGAAATGCTCCAAATTGATTTTCTCTTTTATTTGGGGTTCGAAAATGGAAAGGTTGAGCAGGGAAAAGATGTGCACCATTTGGAAAAATGGGGGGGGGGGGAAAGAATGCCTAATATCGAAGTGTTCCTCTTTTCTAAAGTATTATGCTATGCTGTATCACCGACTAACGTGGACTCCATGTCTGTACCAAGTTTCTTCACCAAGTATTACTTGGGAACTATGCTGCGGGGACATGGATTGTTTACACACTCAAATTTAATGCCATTTGCACTGAATATACCCCCATATTATAATGGACTTTGAAACTTTCTAAAGACTCTGGACTCCAGCATACTCTCTAGAGCCATATGTTCCCATGCGAAAAAACTGAAACAGGCTTTGGTCGCCCGTGAAAAACCCCAAGTGGGTCTCCTGTCCTTGCGTGTCTGGAGAATGGTGGGTCACCGAGGTCTCACACACAGCCAGAGGGACTTGGCATGGATGAGCATACACAACTGCCTGCCAGTGAAGGTGTTCCAGCATCACAGAGGATTGGCACCATCAGCGCAATGCCCGCGTTCCCGCTGCGGTCACAAAGAAACTGTCTTTCACCTGTTCTGGGGCTGCAGGCAGGCACAAGCCTTTTGGACTTTGGTAAAGCCTTTTCTTCTCCATATCGCGGACATTGCTGTGCTGAATTGGGACACTGTGCTGTATGGACATTCTATCACCGAGAAATGTCCTCCCACGGCTTGGAGACTTTTGAACTGTGGTAAACAATCCCTGTGGGACTCACGGAACATGTTCCTTTTGTTGCATAAAGAAATCTCTGCCAATGATTGCAGGAACCTCTTCCTTAACAAACTAATGACTTATGTTTATGTTGACCGAGCACTTTTGGGGAAGGCAGAAGCTGGTGCACTCTGGCATACGGACAAATGGAAGGGATGGATTACTTAACACAGGCTTCACGTTTGCTCCTTTCTGATGCATAATACCCTGCCACCGGGTTATAAAGATTGACACTTATATAGGTTTTTTTTCTGACATCTGCGACAAATGTAATTTTGTAACGGGATTCTCACATATTTTGAGCATATTGTAGATTGTCTTTTTCCTGTATGTGTACCTTTATATAACTTAAATAAAGGTTTAAAAAAAAAAAAAAAAGAGATTCTTATTTTATTATAACTTGCACTATGCAAGATACTGTTTGCAATTATTGCTCAGAGCAGACAAGCACACTGTGCAGCTATGCAATTTGCTATGCCCAGGGTTACTGGAGAGGTTAGGCTTCAGCTCTGGCTGCAGGAGATGGGTCAGACTTCTATACTGTGACCTGCTGGCACGGGTTCGGGTCTATGGTACAGTGTCTTGATTGTTTACACTACGTAGGGGCACAAGGCAGAGATGCCTGTTGTCCCCAATGATATTCGCTCTGGCGATCGAACCCTTGTCGGCCTGGATTCAACAGTATCTCCTAATATCAGGCATCGGGGGGTGGAGACTGGGAGGAAAGAGTCTTACTCTATGCCGATGATATATTACTCTTTGCCACCAACCATATTGCACAGTGGCTAGGCTGCTCCACTTGTTTTTGTTATTTGGTAGCTACTCCGGGTACCAAATCAACTGGGATAAGTCTCTGCTGCTGCCCCTTTCAGGAGGTGCCCCTTCCAAACTAGCTCGGTATCTTGTCTCTACGGCACCTAGTGATTGCTGCTTGGCTGACAACCTTCTCCCACAGATTAAGAGACTCAGAGGCAATGTGGCACACTGGAGAGGACTGTCACTGTCTTTGATGGGCATGGCTGTCCTGTTTAAAATGATGGTCCTGCCTCACATTCTACGGAACACGTCATATAAAACCCCTTTGGGCTTTTTTCAAAAATTAGATGGGGAGCTGCGTAAACTCATCTGGGACAAGGAAAGTTCCCAAATTACATGTATACTGAAGAGTAGTGTCTATGAAGGGGGATTGGTGATGCTAAATATTAGGAAATATTATTGGGCTGCACAGTTGATTACAGTAAATTAAGGATAGGCATATTTAGCAGAGTACCACTACGCAACTCTGTTCCATCTCTCCCCAATTAATAAAACAGATATCTCACATACCCTTGATAATACAACAAGTAACTATCAATACATGCAAAAAAGCATATAATCATCTCACAAATGTGAAAATAAAAATTCAGCAAGCAGTGAGAGAGGTGATGCTTTTGGGCTCCTCACTAACCTAGGGAGAGTACCAAGCAGATGCCTTGAACACAAAGAGCACATCATGCTGAACGATTGGTGGTGGTCCCATCCTCCTATGACCACCCCAAGCACAGTTACGGGCTAAAATATAATCCCAACCAAAGGCCCTGCAAAGCATTATGGGACGAGATTCTAGAGTGCAGTGAATATTCTAGTATCCAATATCAAAACATTCCTCAAGGGGCAGGCTCTCCAGGCTCAGCTGAGAGCTAATACTATAATATTCACTGCACTCTAGCATCTCGCCCCATAATGCTTTGCTGGGCCTTTGGTTGGGGTTGTATTTTTGCCCATAACTTTGCTTGGAGTGGTCCGAGGATGATGGGACCACCAAAATCATTGAGCATGAAATGCTCTTTGTGTTCAAGGCACCTGCTTGGTCCTCCCCCTAGGTTAGGGGGACCCCAAACTCATCACCTCTCTCATTGCCTAATATTTTTCCAAACTCACTTTTGTGAACTGGTTATAAGCTTATAAACATGTAAAGATAACGTTTTTTTATCAAAGGAGTGTGGGTGAAGTAGCTTATTCCAGAGTTTTTGCATGAACTCCATGTTACGCATTAAATGCTTATTAATAATGTGCGTAATAATAAAACAGAAATCTCACATACTTTTAGTAAAAGAACAAATAATTGTCTCTACATGCAAAAATACATATAGTCATTTCACAAAAATGAAAATACAGCAAACAGTGCCTTTAGTTAAACAATAAATATTTTTATCTTTACATGCTAAAATGCATATGGTCATCCAATAAAAGTGAAAATGAAATGATAGCAAGCAGTGAGATGTGATGATTTTGGGGTCCTACCTAACCTAGGGAGAGCAGATGCCTTGAACACAAAGAGCACATCATGCTGAAATGATTCGGTGGTGGTTGCATCCTTCTAGGACCACCCCAAGCACAGTTATGGGCAAAATACAATCCCAACCAAAGGCCCTGCAAAGCATTATGGGACGAGATTAGCAGTGGGCAGTGAATATTATAGTGTCCAATATCAAAATATTCCTCAAGGGGCAGGCTCTTGGGCTCAACTGAGAGCTAATACTATAATATTCACTAAACTCTAGAATCTCGCCCCATTATGCTTTGCTGGGCCTTTGGTTGGCATTGTATTTTTGCCCATAACTTTGCTTGGGGTCGTCCTAGGAGGATGGGAACACCACCGAATCGTTCAGCATGATATGCTCTTTGTGTTAAAAACATCTGCTTGCCCTCCCCCTAGGTTAGGGATGACGCTAAAATCATCACCTCTCTGATTGCCTGATATTTTTCAAAGTTCACTTTTGTGAATTGGTTATATGTTTTTTTGTTGTTGCATGTAAAGGTAAAGTTGGTTTATCAAAAGGTTGTGTGTGCAGTAGCTTACTTCATTACGTAGTGGAGTGCATGAGTTCAGAATTTGTAACCGGAGTTCATTGCTCACGGTTACAATAAATGCATATATGAGGACAGAGAGAAACCGACCTATTGGGTGGACCACCAAGCAATGGGCAATTGAGGCTACCTGGCTGCACTCTATCACAGAAGGACAATGGGACAGCTGCCACCACACTCACAGATGGTGGTCCGTATATGGCATGATGCCAATCGGTTCTTGTAATGTGAGGGCAGATTGAGGGAGAAAACCCCCCTTTGGGACAGCGGCCTACTGGTAGAGGTGGGGAACCTTAAGGGATTCCATAATTGGGGGCTCCTGGGGATAGATACAATGGGAGATATTTGGAGGAAACAGACAATGGTTACCTTTGAGAACTTAAGGGTTCAATACAGCATGGCAGAAACAGAGAGATTCCATTAACTATAAATAGGTCATGCGTTATGTAGACATATATCTGAGGGAGAACAGCTAACGAATACACGCCCATGGAGACAGGCTCCTACTGGAACCTATGGTATCCAAGGTCACCTCTCCTATATATAGGACGATCATTAAGAACTCACCTGACCCCATGGCTACCCTGCGAGAGGCCTGGGAAACTGATATCGGACTGTCAGAAGATGATGACTGGGCTGAAGCACTTTAAAGTTCCAGAGAGGTAGCCATTCGATCACGTTTTCCTCTTATACAATTGAGAATCCTGCACAGGTCCTATTCTTCTATGCCGCTTATGCCTGTGATGATGCGACACTGACGAGTGTGCAAGGGACTGTGGACTAGTGGGATCATTCTTTCTTATACTGTGGGACTGTCCCGTCATTCAGAAAGGTGCATTCCTGCCTTTTCCTTTGACGTAGTGCAGCACAGTATGAAGGTTTCCAGCGCTGTACTTCTCCAAAAATAAAGTAAATGAGGCCCTCACTAGGGTGCATATTATCAAGCCAGGCGATAAAATTATCGCCGCTTTAGCGGCAGAAAACTGCCGCTAAAACGGCGATAATGGGCTTGATAATATGCTCTATGGAATTCCAATTGAAGCCCATGTTAGATGTGAAGGACATCTAACCTAAGCTTCAATTGGAATTCCATAGAGCATATTATCAAGCCCATTATTGCCGTTTTAGCAGCAGTTTTCTGCCGCTAAAGCGGCGATAATTTTATCGCCTGGCTTGATAATATGCCACTATATTAGTAGCTAGCAATGATTTTCATTGATCACAAGTAACTCTTATTACACAAAAGGTTGGAGACCCCTGCTATACACTATGCCTGCCGGTCAGGCTACAGGCACTTCCATTTTGTACAGCATGTCTCCGGTCTCTGGTGTCAAGATGGATTCCATTGGGCCCACTGTCAAACAGTGCCAATTCACTCTTGGCTCACACCACTGCACATAAGTACAACAACCAATCAAACATTTACAAAGCGTGGCAAATCACTTGTGAGGGTCTTGAGGCGCTGGAGCGCTTGGCTGCTGTGTGGAGGTTTGATCATTCCAACATCCAGGTCTTTAGCTCTCTTCTGAATTGCTGGTGCGGTGATGCGTTACTGAGGTGCCGGGGGAGGTTGTTCCAGGCCTTTGCTGCCAGGTGCGAGAAGGAGCGTCCTCTGCTGTCAGCTCGACGGATCCATGGGGTGTCTGCGAGGGAGAGAAAAGCTGATCAAAGGTGTCTGGCCAGTTGGTGAAGGGTCAGGCGTTTGTTGATGTGTGCTGGCCCATTGTTGTTCAGGGCCTTGTAGGCATGGGTCAGCATCTTGAACTGACATCTCTTCTGAGAAGCCAGTGTAGTTTCTTGAGATGTGGTGTGATGTGGGTCCTTCTGGGGAGGTCGAGTATGAGTCTTGCCGCTGAGTTCTGTATTCTTTGGATTTTCTTCAGGAGGCGTGTAGTGATTCCTACGTAGAGCGTGTTTCTATAGTCCAGTCTGCTGGTGATGAGGGATTGCATGACGGTCCCTCTGGTGTCTGCTAGGAGCCACCTGAAGATGGACTGGACATACACCAACTGCATAAATGCTGAATTTGGCAAAGGGCCTGGCTACATAGCCTGGCTGGAACTTTACCACACGAGGTGAGTAGCCTGTTTACCCATACGTAGGCACAGGTAAAAAGTTTTCTCCGACCACTACCAAATATATTCTGCCACCACTGTCAATCTTAAGCAATCCAGAGGGCAGTGTACTGTCCTTCCCATGGCAGTGCTGGAGTATCTAGCACAGATTTGGCATGACGCTGCCTCACGTCACAAGGGTATCACATGACGTGTGGGGGCATAGGAATGGTGTGTTGCAATGGATAGGCTCACACAATGGAGTGGGTGGGCTTCAGTTGCAGCATTGGTGGACTAAATTGACTAAAGCCGCAGCTAGCAGTTGGGGATTGGGTGACAGTGCTCAATGGTGGAGAAAGGTCTGTGCCAACTCATCCAATGAGATTGTTACATGAATACAATCTTGCAACAAAGACCACTAGGACTTGCACCATTGCCGTCATTATGGTTGCGGACAACAGAGTAAGGCTGCAGTTACGTTCAAAGCAGATTACCTAAGAAAGTTTTTGCATTGGAGTGGCAGTAAAGGATAGTAGCACAAACAATACCTTCCCACTTGGCCAGAACTTTGTTAAAGAAGAGTTCGCTTTAGAGAAGATAAAAAAAGAAGAAATCAGGTTAGCTGACCAATTTTTCATAGTTTTGTTAAAGATCTTATATTAGTGTTCGAGAGATCGAGATTAAAAAAACTCACCTTTACATTTGTTTTCCAGGCTTTCTGTAAAAGCTAAAGAGATCGCAAAGCTCACCAACCTCACAGGTGTCAGGGTTAGTCACTTTAAGGGGAGCATTTATGTAAGGTAACTGGGGGTCCTGGATAGTCTGGGCTTGTTCAATTTTTTCACCATCTGTCCTGCAACATTTCAGTAAATTTAGCATGGCCCTGGTTTTTACAGATTGTTGACTGAATGCAGGGGGTGGCAGGTTTTCATGTGTTGAAGAGCAGTAGCAATTAGCAGCTCTTATAAGAAAGCAATATGGCCAGGCAGTCGCAAATGTCCCAAGGGAAACATCAGCCTCTAATTGCTCTACCATTGACAACACCCCCACAACACTGACAAAATCATCAAAACAAGTGAAGTTGGGTTGGGTTGGAGTCGAAAGACCTGTAGCCGTATTTATTAACACATATATACAAAAACATATTTTTAATTCAATTTATGCACAGTAACCCACAGTTTTATATCTTTGTTTACAGAGATTAGGTCCTAGTCATAACAGAGACGCCAGTACGCTAGAGTTTCCTATCTATAGCTAAAATTGTTTCTGTGCATCCTTCAAATTCATATCTTTACTAGTGAGATTATGACTGGTAGTAGAGTCCCTTCCTCCTAGAACCCTTTATCCAATAAACCTGGACATGGGTGGGTCCCTACTTATGAGCGAATCCTACCCACGACCTCCCCTAGTGGGGTGTTTCTCTGCAAGGGGCCTGTCTGCCCACTAGGATACCTAACTAGGGCATCCCTTACACCCAACTTCCTCTCCCCAGGGAGTTGTGCCATCTTGCACCACTGCGTGGGCGATTTCCAGGTAAGGACCACGTGTCAGCTACCTCCCCAACGTCCTGCGCTCCTGGAACCTCTTGACTTGGTGTCAATGATTCTGTGATGCCGCTGTTACTTTGGTCTAAAAGAATGCCCTACATGGACCCGAACTGACCGACCTATAATGACCTCACCCACCACAGGCCAGCATAGTTCAGATACTATCTGCCACCCCTCACCATGGCGCTGGCAATGTACTAACAAGGCCAACAAATCTTCAAGAAACAGTTTGCTACCCACCTTAGAGAAATGGGCATTATCCTGCAAGATAAACCGCTGACCCTTGATACAACCAAGAGCTGCGGAGGACAACCTAGCCAACCTGAACAACTTACCAATCTTATTTTTTTATTGAGGGCTTTGACCGACTAATCACTTCTCCAGTCTATCCTGGGAACAATATTTGAGCATGCTAATACAGTGTCGGGCACTTCTTTGCAAGCCAACCCATCCCTGAGATAACCAGCTCGAACAAGTCTCTCCGTTCAATCTCAGTTAAATCATTGCCTTTGAGATGCACAATAATAATACCTGGGTGCGTAAACACCCGGGGTAAGAGTTTGTCCAATGCAGTCCTTAGGTTAGCCAGACGCATACCCCCTTGACCACAGAAAGTCAACCAATAATCCCGCTGCCTTGGCCCTGGCCACGTAGCCACCTGCAGAATAAAAAGCTTTCGCACACCTCACATATAAGTGGCCAAAAATCAGCACATCTATAACCCCATCAGCTCCCATGTGGACAAGAGCCGCCAAGGTATCAAGCAGCTGTCCCAACTCCTCACTCCGTCTACATGCATCAACAGGAGAATAGAAACAAGCATTTGCAATGCAATAGGTCTCGCATTATTAAAGTTTGAGCTATTGGTGTTCCATTATTTAGCAATGCCAATAGCTCAAACTTTAATAATGTGAGACCTATTGCATTGCAAATGCTTGTTTATATTGTTTTTATTTTCTAAAAAGTATATTGTTGTGTGTTTGTTATGCTATGCTATGTATTGTTATGCTATGCTATGTTTTGTTATGCTATGCTGTTTTGTTGTGTTTTGTTATACTATGTTTTGTTTCGTTATGCTATGCTGTTTTGTTATGCTATGCTGTTTTGTTGTGTTTTGTTATGTTATGTTTTGTTTTGTTATGCTATGTTTTGTTTTGTTGTGTTTTGTTATGCTATGTTTTGTTTCGTTATGCTATGCTATGTTTTGTTATGCTATGCTATGTTTTGTTTTGTTATGCTATGCTATGCTTTGATATGCTATGCTGTTTTGTTATGCTGTTTTTTTGTGTTGTTATGCTATGCTATGTTGTGTTTTGTTATGCAATGCTATGTTGTGTTCTGTTATGCTATGCTATGCTCACACACTGCTGTCTCAGGCATTGCTTTCTCTCTTACACACACTGCTGTCTCTTACACACACTGCTGTCTCTCACACTGCTGTCTCTCTCACACACAGTGCTATCTCACACAGCTGTCTCTCAGACTGCTGTCTCTCAGACTGCTGTCTCTCACGCTGCTGTCTCTCTCACTCACCATGCTCTCCCTAGGCAACACACTGCTGTCTCACACTGCTGTCTCTCTCACACACACACTGCTATCTCTCACACTGCTGTCTCTCTCACACTGCTGTCTTTGTTACACACACTGCTGTCTCACAGTGCTGTCTCTCACACAGTGCTGTCTCTCACACTGCTGTCTCTCTCACACTGCTGTCTCTCTCACACTGCTGTCTCTCTCACACCATGCTCTCCCTAGGACACACACACTGCTGTCTCTCACAATGCTGTCTCTCTCACACTCACAGCTGTCTCTCTAACACTGCTGCCTCTCACACTGCTGCCTCTCACACACTGCTGCCTCTCACACACTGCTGTCTCACACACACTGCTGTCTTTCCTACACACACTGCTGTCACACAGACTGCTGTCTCACACACTGCTGTCTCTTACACTCCATGCTCTCTCTAGGACTCACACACTGCTGTCTCTCTTACACACTGCTGTCTCTCACTGCTGTCTCTCTCACACTGCTGTCTCTCTCACACTGCTGTCTCTCTCACACTGCTGTCTCACACACCCCAGCCCTGAGCCTTTCCACACCAGAAACAGCCGGTGAATGTGTTGCCACCGTCTCCCACGTCCTCTTGCGACACACCTCCTCCATCCCCGTGGACCACAGAAGTGATGCTGCAGTGAGGTGATAGTCACTTTCTCACAAGCCAGCCCACTCACAATAAGTAGAAGCTGGTACACTCCTGTGGAGGGTTGCTAGCTCTTGCCCTTCACACTCAGAAAACTGGTTCCAGTCGCAATACCACTCCCCGAGACAGACAACGCACCGAAGCACAGGATCGAAGAAAGCACGGACACACCTGGTTTAGCTCCAGTTCTGTTACACGTGGGAGGTGGGAGGTCAAAAGTCACTTTGGGGCATATTTACAAGGCGGCGATAGAAAATTATCGCCGCTTTTGCTGCCGTTTTCGGCCGAAAAGTGGCGATAATTTCATCGCCTAATTAGCAAGGTCACGCTAACGCGTGAATCCTTACATTAGCGCAGGAATTCTTAACGCCCACTTTGCATATCTAATGAGATGCAAAGTGGGCGTTCCTGACCTTACATGACGGGAGAAATGTCGCTAGGCGACATTTCTCCTATCATCAAGCCTCACGCTATGAAGCATAGTGCCAAGAAAAGTAGCGATAACCCCTGTTATCGCTACTTTCCTTACGCCTGCTTCAGGACTGACTTAGCCATGATATCCTATGGAAGGTGAATATCATGGCTAATTATGTGAGGCCCTATCAACAAGCTAATGCCACATTTCGTGAAATTATCGCTGGGTTTCCAGCAATAATCTCACGTTAGGCAGTTAGTGCTAGGATTTTTATCGCTTTTGAGATAAGCGTGGCTAATAGCACGCTATCTCAGCGATAAAAATCCACGCTAGCCGGCGATAATTATCCTAGCGCTAAGTGCGCTTAGCGATAATTATCACCGGTTGTTGCTGATATGCCCCTCAATGACTGAGAGCTGTTTCCTCTCCGCTTTTCCCACGGTTACAATGAGGTACCAAAGAGGACTTGAAAAGCCTGTCCCGGCATCAAAGGAGGGAGTCATCACAGACACCTGTCCAGCTGCCTGAGGGGGAGGAATCTGGAAGCAAGACGCAGGCAGAAAATAAACACACAAACACCTTTCATTCACAAATTAAAAAGGGGTCCTGGACAAAATCAAAAGAGCAAAGAAGAAAATGGGAATGAAAGATACGAAATTCATTTCATTTCTGGATCATTGAAGGCGGTGTGTACGGAGCAAACAATGGCTTGTGCAATAGTAGAACATGACTCTTCCAGAAATCTCAAACTTTCTTACGGTACGTTTTAAAAGCCCTCCAGCTGTGCATTTTCACGCTGGCTCCTGCAAGTGTGTTGGGGGAGGGAATGGGTCGGGATACGTTACTGTTATAATGGACAAACATGAGGTACATTTAGGCCTAAAAACGGGCTGACAGAGCCTGCGATATCCCATGCACCTGGTGGGAAAGAGATCCCCGCCTCACAATGGCATGCTCTGCGCGTGGGCAGCATTCACTGGGACAACACAGAGGGGAAGGGGCGGGATAACATCTCGTTAGTCAAACTTCATTTGTATCACACAGTGGAACCTACAGGTATCGGAGTAAGTCTGACATTTGTTCCATTTTATTCTCTGCACTGGAAATAGAAGGCTCGCGCGGAGAGATCACAGCATTCACCCTTATTCTGTGCCCACAGATCAGAGAGAACAGGCTGCTCATCTCCTGCCCACCAGCAGGAGCAAGCACCACACTTCCATTGCAGCAAGGGGCGAAAGGCCACTCTCAGTCCGACTTATAAGGCGCAAACCCCCAATTGCTCAGAGCTAGGGGCGATGCCAGAAACTTTCACAACTCCTCCAGAGCGGACCCCGTGCCAGCAGAGGTCTGCGCAGATCCCCTTATGAAGAGCGCCCACCCCTCTACGACCCACTTTCACTTTACAGCCCACAAGACCCAGTAAGAGCCTGAGGTAGGACACACACTCATGTCCCAGGGGCGTCAGCCAGCGCACACAGAGTACAGTAGCGAGAGCTGGTACAGGCAAGGTGCCGGGATGATGTTGCCAACTCTGCGCTAAAAGTAATGAAAAAATAGAGAGGAGTGACTTACCCCGCTACAGTCCGAGGAGCCCCTCTGCTCCCAGCTCCATCTGAATACAAGCAGCACTTGTAAAAAAAAAACAAAAAAAAGGACACGCCCGCAAGTGGTGCGAGCGCGCGCCACAGCGAACATGTGCTTTCAATTATCGCGCCCGTGTCTGGGCACGATAATTGAAACCACATAGGCTTTGGTGCGCGTAACAGACACCAATAGGCCATGGGCAGAGCAATGCACCGCCTTTGGCCTATTGCGTAGTCTGTTTAAAAAAACACGCACTCAAAGCCCAATCACAGAAGACCAAATGTGCAATTCCAGGGTCCATTTCAGAACCCCAGACAAAAGGACTCTCGCTGCGCGAGCACTGCTGCGCAGTGCATCGCTAGGCACGAGACCTAAAAAGAGTGGAAGAGAAAGGCAATAGAGACATGTGGCTACAACAAGTTCAATCTTACATAGGGCTTGTAACCTCCACCTGTCAAACATTTACACTGCCGGCCCAGCCAGCCCCATCCCCATTGCAGCAGTGGCGCTCCTAAGGGAGCGTGACCCATAATCCACAGAATCCAACCCTACCACTCTTAGGGCACTGTCCAACACCCTACAGAACTGAAACCAAGTTAGTGGTGTACAATCTGCATGTACCAACAGGGACCCCCGAGTTAGGTAGGCCAAAAACACCTCTAAATTGCCCAGGGGGCTGCATTCATTACCTGGGGCCCTATGGAGCAAACTATGTGCACCCCTTCCCATCTGGTCGGTCTATGAATGGGTAATAGTGATTGCCAGTGAGCATTTGACAATGAGTGTCAGCATACTGTAAACCCCCAGTCACATTCCTCTTGTTTTTGGCCACTAGCTCTTCTACCCGCAGAGCCCCATTAAATGTCGGGGCAAAGGCCGCCCTGAAGAGACGGACCTTATCTCCCCAGAGTAGACATGATAGGAGCCAGCCGAACCGTGTCAATGGGGTGCCTAGAGTCAGGCTTAACCCCTTCTTCATGCTGCCAACCCTTCAATGCTCTCTGAAACAGGAAGGCCTTTGTCTCGTCGTTGTGCCCCAGCATCTTTGCAAAGAAGTTGACGCCTGGCATAAGAGACTGCTTGCCCCTCCCCCTCTGGGACCCAAGATATACTAAAACTGACTCTGGGGCAAACCAATCCTTCCCTCTCACAGCCCCTAGAAACTTGCAGTGTGCACTGAATGCCTACTCATAGACGCATCTTGTCCTGGGCACTAAAGTGGCTGCCTCGAGGTCTGGTTAACTGGGGCACCAAGCCACCACAGTCGCTCCGGAAATGGCATGGGGAACTCTGCTGCTCCTTGTGATGGCACCTGAAGTCCTGCAACTTAAAATGAGACAAATCATCTACTGCATTGTTCAGTACACCAGGCAAATGTTTAGCTTTAAAAATTACATTCAATTTAAAGCACAGCAACACAATCTCTTTCAATATGGGAAGGCTCATTTTGCACCTGGCTGCCTGTTGATTGATGCATTCCACTACAGTCATGTTGTCAGGCCAGAACACCACAGACTTGTTGCGGAATTGCTCTGGCCAGACCGTGAGTGCCACTAGAATGGGGAAGAGTTTAAGAAAGCCAATATTGGTTACCAAAGTAGACTCCACCCACTCCTTCGGCCACCGCTGAGCACACCACTCGGGACCCAGAATGGTGCCGGAACCTTTACTACCTGCTGCATTCGTAAACAGACCTATCTCCCCTTTAGTCCTGGCAGGGTTAGGCCACGCTACTGTACCACTGAAATCCCTCATCAATACTTCCCATATCCTCATATGCTGATGAACCACTGACAATAACCTAGAATGGTGGTGGTTTGCTTTCAAGCCAGAAATGGCTTGCGCAATTGGTTGGTAAAATGGGAGTCCCATGGGGATGGTGTGAAGAGCAAAATTCAACTGCCCAACCATTACCTGTAACTAATGCAGAGTCACCTTCCATGCCCACAGATATTGTTTCAGGGCCTGGGAAAAAGCAGTAACTTTCTCCCTAGGGAGCCTAGATTCATCTGCCACTGAGTCACCTAATCCAAAGGAATTCAATAGTTGTGGCTGGCCCACAGGTGTTACCTTGCACCAGGGGCACTCCAAAGCTCCCCATCAGCTCCTGAAAGGACTCCAAAGCCCTCGCACACTCCCCTCTACTGGGAGGGCCTAAAAACAAGAAGTCATCCAAGTAATGCAACACCCACTGATGCCCAGTCCTCTTTCTAAAGACCCATTCAGGAATATTGTGAACCTTTTGAAATATGCACAGGAGACTGAGGACCCAATGGTCATGCATTTGTCAAAGTAAAATGAGCGCTCAAATTGGAAACCCAGCAGATGGAAGTCGTCCGGGTGCACAGAGAGCACAGAGAGCAACCAGAAAGCGGATTCAATATCTGATTTTGCTAGCAGCGGTCCAGGCCCTAGCTCCTGCAGCATTCTGGTTGCCTGGTCAAGGGAGCCGTACTAGACAGAGCATAAGGTCCCATCAATTGGTTCATTCATCGACTGTCCCTTGGGTACAGAAAGGTTACACTTTCTTAGGGACCACCCACAGGGGGAGCATACAATATTCTTAAATGGGACAGCCATGAAGGGCCCTGCAACCCTCCTCAGGTTCCTTTCTTTTAGAATCTTAGCTCTGGCGACGCTATGATGGCGCAAAATTACTCTATGCCACGAAACACCCAAGGCCAAACCAGAGCCTGAATGTGAGAATCCGCCTAATAATAAGTACCATCCTGGCCACACAAAATCTGCTGCACTGAAACTAAAGCAAAACAATCACAACTACAGTGATAAATCCCTAAAAATGTACTGGCCCATCAGCAACAAACAGGCCCTATAATGCATATAGGTAGGGATGCTGACGCCCTGGGAAAGCATTTAAAACACCATGTCCAAAATATACTTCAGCATCCAAATTGCATTCCTATAAGCCTAACGGGCCTTTTAAAAGTTTACTGCCCCACAGAACAAGAAACACTGTGCCACCCTGGCCCCACACTAACTTGCTAGCACATAGAAAACTGCCACCATTCCTAAAACTTGAGGCTCAAAGGCCACCACCTAAACAAGTATTTACCACAATTAAAAAACTGCTCCTGGCCACCTTAAGCCCCCTCCCCTCTGCAGCCTCAGCGCACCACCAGAGCCGCCACCGAGCGCAAGGTCGTAAATGCACCTTTGGTGAGACACTCTGGAAAAACCAGCTGGGAGCTGCGGCTGGAGTTTGCAGCGGAGAGTACTGTGTAGAAACTGCAAAGGAGACACAAAGAGAAACAAAATCCAGGTGAGTTGGGGGTGGCGAGTGGTCCAGAGCGGCAACTGTCTTGTGAGGCAACAAGGGGGAAAAGGGGCCTGCTTGCTGCCTTGCGCTGCCTTTTATGGATCGGCTGCAATGACCCTGAAAGTACTCTAGTGCTTCCGGGGTCGCGCCCGCGCTAAACCATCCCGTTGCACTTTCCCCAAGGGCTGCGGTGGCTTGCACCACACCCCAGGGTCGGGCCACAGCTAGCGGCCATATGTTCTGCTCCCCCGAGTTGGGGGAGCCTTACCAATTTAATGAACACAGATGATACAGTGTGTAAAAGTTGCTGTAAATTACTCCAATGCCTGCAGGTCTGTGTGTTTGATGTTAAGGATCAACTTGGTAGTGCGTTGCTAATCACCTGTGAGGGTATCTAGGCACTTTCCATAGGCACAGGAAAATTAATTGATTTAGCCAGAATCACAAGATGTTGAGCTGACGCCAAGACTTGATCTGGATCCCTAGTTCCAAAGTCTGCAGCCCTAGCCGTTCCGTCACATCCACTGCCCTATGATGTTACAGAGGGCTTCCCATACATTTATTGCATGTCCCATTGTTGCTGCAAAATATTAGTCCTACTTTTTGTTTGCGAAACATACCAGATTTTGTTTTTCAAAATATTGTCTCTGTAAGCTAGCTGACCTGTGACTGGAGAGGAGGTGAAAGCTGGAGTAAGCTGGACAGGACTCATAAAGTCATTAGTATTTGAAGCACATTCACTCTAATGCCAAAGCGCGAGTACTGATAAATGTACAAACGGATGAAATAAAGAACTAAAGGGTAGATGGGCAGATGGGTAGATGGGCAGACAGAGTGCTCAGTGGATGGACTGGATGGATGAGTGGGTGGATTCGTTGGGTAGATGACAAGATGAGCACACAAAGGAGTAGGCAGGTGTATGGCCAGGTGGATGGATGGACTAAAAATGCTCAGTTTTAGTGAAGAAACTCTATCAAAATCGCTTCTGCAGTGACAGCAATACTCCTATCCCATACCTGTCCACTCACCTGCATTTGTCCTGGTGTCACCTTTTGTTTCTCTTTTATTAATCCCATAACAAAATGCCTCCACAGACTTCACGGGAGGCACCCACTTTTCACACTTATACCCAGGCCCGGTTGTAGCAGGGGGGCCAGGTGGGCCAGGCCCACCCTAACATCGCATTTGGCCCACCCATCCACAGCAGAAAAGGCCACGGAGAAGGTACCTCTTAAGTTCTTCCTCAATTTCAACGTCAGAACGTCGAAATGTTTTTTCCACTGCCTTTAAAAATGAAATTAAGTGGTGTGGTTTGGGGGAAGAGGTGGGCGAGAAAACAAATTAACATGCAGAGCGGAGCTAAGGCCCTAGCTTGGCCTTTAGAGCTCATGCGCAATCTGAGCCCTGAAAATGTTTGCTACGTGAAACATAGAACAAACATCATGTCAAATATGATAGTCTCTTCAAAATTCAAATATTTGTATTTCTTTAACACATGGAAGCTTCCACATTAATCTCACAATATAGCGCTGCACTGAGCAGTACTTATTAAAAGCTCACAGTCCTTGCTGCCCCATCCTCACACTGGTGACAGTGTCATTAGTGAAGCAAGAGGCAAGACAGTTGTCATGTGGACCTTGTATGTGGCCCAGATTATTATAGAGCAACATTAGTCTATTAAATCAAACACAATAGGTTTTATATAGTTGGTTTTCCGTTTCATGTATTTGAATGTGCTATAATGCGCAAATATGAAGAAAAAGGAGTTTTGGTGAAATAAAATATTTGCCCAAGCTCACACAATTTAAGTGGGGGAGCTCCAATTTGTCCAGGTTTTATTTTGTCACTTTGTACAAATCACCCACTAAATGGCTATCGATTTGTTTCTTCTTTTTATGCTTATGCTTTGTTTTTACTATTTTGTGAAGTTTTCTTTTGTTTTTATGTGGTGTACACTCGACCTGGAGATATTGAAGAGCTTCACATGAACACCACTTACATTATACAAGGTCACATTCATTTCTTTTAGGCCCTGGAGATTTTGCCCAGAATCACAGGATGTGCCAACACGGAGACTGACCTAGCTTGTTCAGTTCAAAAGTTGGAAGCTCTAGCTGTAATGCCACATCCTGTGTAGACTGAGGGTGGCGGGCAGAAGGTACATGAAAGCTCGGCTTATTTTGGGCTTGAAGTTTCAACAGGACCTAAAGCTGAGCCAGAGCCAGGCTTCAGGCTCAAGCCCGGATCAAGCTTTCAGTGCCAGTCTTCCAAGTGCAAAATGTCAAAGCTTCGGTGTGGTAACAGGGAACTCCTTAACCGTGAACTACTATTACACTCTGCTTGGAATCCTGGTGCTGGTGCTAAAACCTGCCCAGCTGGAAATTATAAGAGTTGGGCTGTTGATTATAGGCAGCACCTGCTACTCTAAAATAACTCTCTAGACACGCAGGGGCATATTATCAAGGACATCGTTGAAAATTATCGCCGGTTTGACGGCAGAAAACTGCCGCTAAAGCGGCAATAATGGGCTTGATAATAGGCCCTTGAGAATTCCAATAGAAGTCCATGTTCTGGTGTGAACATGGGCTTCTATTGGAATTCTCCAGGGTATATTATCAAGCCCATTATCGCCGCTTTAGCGGCAGTTTTCTGCCCCTAAACCGGCGATAATTTTAACGCCGTCCTTGATAATATGCCCCACTGTTTTCCTGTTTGGAAAAAGATATAATGAAAATCTTGGGTTTGTAGGCGACCTACAGAATTTACAAAAATTGGGTTGGCATTGGCCCACACACACAACTCCTTGGCCCATCCAGATGACAATTCTTAGAACCAGGCCTGCTTATAGCTCTCTCCAAAAAGTGCTCGCTTTGCATTCACCTTAAAATGACCACCTTCACTTGCATTTTTGAGTCAAAAGCTACCATATCCCTGTTCACAGAAATGTGAGACTGATGTAAATGGAGAGTCTCTTACAGCAAATGCAGCGTGTCTTACTCCGAAAGTAAGAGTAAGACACACCAAAAGGAACATCTCCTTCCTAGCGGGATAAGAAGGGCGGAGGAGGCGGTGCTCGGCATCCACTCTGGGAGCCGCCATGTCCTGAGTCGACAGAGAGCCGCCACGTGCGCCGCCGCCCCGCGCGCGCCCCTGCTGCCCGCCTCGTGCCGTGACACCCGCGCTTCCGGCGCCGCGCGCAGTTTGTTTAATTAAGTATCCTCCCTAATGGGATTGCCTTATTTCCATAACAAACTCGCAGCCTGCCGTAACATCAGCCCCCTCATTCATTACTGGTAATTAGATATGGATTCCCCAACAACTTCATCCCTTATGATGAATGTCCCCCCTGACAGTCACCATTACACATTAGCATTTTTCCAGTGCATTCAATACATCATCTCCATCCGCTCTTTTTTTTCAGTGGGCGGGAATATATTTTAAATAAAATATTAGCAATCCATTGCGGAGATTTATGCGTTCTGAAGTGCCTGGAATCTTCTGCCGAGCTTTGAATTACTTCATTATTTACTTGTGCGTCTTCGCTTCACAGTTTGATTGGATTTTAATGGAGTGGGCTCCTCTCCAGGGGAGTCCACACTGGACCGGACACGAGTGTTCCTGCAGGGGGGAAACAAAAGGCGACTCCTTCCTACAAGTACCTCAGAAAGGGGGCGCTGCGCCTCCGGGCGTGGCACACTTTGGGCCTGGGACCCTACAAAGTGTGGCCATGAGGGAACTTTTGCAAAAGAGGTTATGTAGAATAGGATGGAGCATGCGCAAACCTATGCACGTCTATTCACTAAAATAAGGCGCCTGAGATGGGGCTGGCATTGCACACCCTCTGACCTTGATGACTTCATAGATTTGACCTTTCACCCCACCCTTAGCCCCTTAATAGCCAGCTATTTGCTTCTCTGGGAGTAGGAGAAGGGTACACATTGGAAAAAAAACGACATCAAGGTAAACATGCTTTTAGATAGGTTGGCCAACCATGAAGGACTTAGGGAAGCACCCACTATTCCAGCTTATGTGGGGTTGTTTGGGACGGATTAATTGTTTTAGGGCCCTTCTTAACTTTCATCTGTGGCTTTAATGTAATTGGAAGTCAGAAGAAGAAACTTAAAAGTACTGAAAGAAAAAAGTACCAGGATATAACTGTGCCTGAAAGAAACTTAAAACAGTAACAAAAGGGAGAGAATTTATGTCAATAGAAAAGAAAAAATAAGTTTGACGCAAAGGCAATGCAACAGGCGGACGGAAGGAAAGAAGAATGCAAATAAGTAAAGCAGGAAAGTTAAAAGGAAGCAGGATGGAACGTATGTACAAAAGAAAATAGAAAGGAGGAGGAAAACTGTAAAAAGGAAGGAAGAGGGAAGATAAAAATGAAGCTTGGAAAGAAGGATAGTAAAAAGAAAGGATCAAAGAAATAAAAACAAAACATAGAAGGAAAGAAGGAAAGCAGAAAAATAGAATGGAAAGTAGAAGTGAATGACGGATGGAAGGGCAAAAGAAGGAAAGAAGAAATGTAATGAATTAACGAATGGAAGAAATACAAAAATAAAGAAAGATCGAAAGAAGGGGTGAAGGAAGTACAGGAGGGTGATAAAGAGAAAAGACAAAACAAGAAGAGAAGAGAAGAATGGGAAGACGGAAAGCAGCAAAGAAAATTAATCAAGAATATTGAGAAGGGCAGAAAGCTAAAAAGGTGTACACATGGAATGAAAAAACAATAGACAGAAGGAAAGAAAGATTAAAAAAAGTAATGAGGAGAATGGAAATGGAGGAAATAAATAGAAGGTAGGGAAGAAAAAAAGGAAAGAAAGGAGGTAATACTGATAAATGGGCATTTTTGCCAAATTCTTTTAAAATAATGCTGCAAGATGCATCATTTTAAAGCATACTAAGGGGAACAAATTCCACGGGCTCTTTAATTGAAAGTGTCGGGATCACTAACTTTGGTAGGATATTTTGTTTCTTGGGGCTCAAAGTTGGGGGTATTTAATTTTCCTGGGTACTCCCTTGCCAACCGTTCCACATTTTGCAGTTTTATCCTGCACTAATGGCTCTTGTCCCATTGCCTACAAAGAGGTACTGCAGGACAGACGCGTTGTCTCACATTTGGGGATGTTCAGGTTTTGAGAAGCAAAACCAGTCACTTGACTATAAACAGCCCTGAATGTGTGAATGAAAACCTTGCTGGTGACCGGTCATAGGAGTATGCTCTTGGGGGCAGATTTATATCAGACTTGCGCCACTTTGACGCCGCCGTTGCGTCACTTTTGTGATGCAGCGGCGGCGTAAACCCTGCGCCATGTTGCGCCCCATTTACATCGTGACGCATCTATGGAGATGCACCACGGTGTAAAGCCCTGCGCCACATGAAACCTGCGTCAGGTTTCATGTGGCCGTTGCTACTCAGGGGGGGCGTTCCGTCTAAGGAATGCCCCTGAAAAGTGACTCAGTGAAATCTATAAGATTTCACTGAGTCACTTTCCCAACGCTGATGCGTCAAAACCCTGCGCCTGCTTGAAGCAGGCGTAAAGCTTGACGCACCATGTTAGGGATAGGGTAGGTTGGAACAGTGCTGGAGTTGCGTCGCGCTTGCGACGCAACTTCAGCACTGCGCCAACCTTACGCCGGCAGATGCGTCACGTATCTGCTTGTCCTTGCGCCACGATGCACCGCATTGTAAATGCAGCGCATCTGCGGTGGCGCAAGGGCAAACTTGCGTGACGCATCTTCCCTGGCGCATCCATGCTAATTTGCAGGGAGGCGCCAGGGAACGTAAATCTGCCCCTTGGTGTTTATTTCTTCCATTTAGGTGGTTTCAAAATGCTGCCATATTGTCAGATCAGTGGACAGAGGTACAGGGACAGTATGAATTGCCCCTGATCAAACAGTTTGTTAAAGTACGAGCCAGAAATTGCAGCACACTCCCACTTGCTGCAAAGGCTATACATTGATCACTGTATTGCATTATATCATGAAGCTAGGCAGGTTTCCCTCCCCTTTTTCACATGACATCCAGTCAATTTTTAATAATCAAACGCTTACTCGCAGCATTTACTCTGAGTCTAAATACTCTCATGGCCAGATTTACTAACAATTTGTGTCAGGTTTGCTTTACCTGTGGAACGTAAACCTGACACAAAGTGGTACTTTGGGATTTACTATCCAATGCAAATTGGAATTTGATTTGGATAGTACCCTAAAGTAACATAAAGTTCAGTGTGTGCTGCTTTGCAGTACTTTGCGTCAAGGGAGCTTTCCATAGGGGTGCATGGGAATTTTCCATGGAACCACTCATGAGTTTTGATGCAAATCCCTATCTACTAACATTGGGGCATATCAGCAACAACCAGCGATAATTATCGCTAAGCGCACTTAGCGCTAGGATAATTATCGCCGGCTAGCGTGGATTTTTATCGCTGAGATAGCGTGCTATTAGCAACGATTATCTCAAAAGCGATAAAAATCCTAGCGCTAACTGCCTAACGTGAGATTATCGCTGGAAACCCAGCGATAATCTCACGAAGTGTGGCGTTAGCTTGCTGATAGGGACTCACAAACTTAGCCATGATATCCACCTTACATAGGATATCATGGCTAAGTCAGTCCTGAAGCAGGCGTAAGGAAAGTAGCGATAACAAGGGTTATTGCTACTTATCCTGCCGCCATGCTTCATAGCGTGGGGCTTGATGATAGGAGAAATGTCGCTTAGCGACATTTCTCCTGTCAGGTCAGGTCAGGAACGCCCACTTTGCATCTCATTAGAGATGCAAAGCTGGGCGTTAGGAATCCCGACACTAATGCAAGGTTTCATGCGTTAGCGTGACCTTGCTAATTAGGCGCTAAAATTATCGCCGCTTTTCGGCCGAAAACGGCCGCAAAAGCGGCAATAATTTTTTATCGCCATCTTGATGATATGCCCCATTGTTGGATAGGTATTTGCACAAAGATCCTATGTCTCTTCAAGGCCGGCGCAAAGAGAAAAACTGTTTTCATTTCTCGTTTTCCAGCTTTGCATGTTTGCTGTACTATAGAGTCCACAATACAAGAGGGAAAAGCCTTAAAGCATAGTTAGGTTTCACCTGAGACAGTGCATGCTATGTCGGTGAAATCTTTTGTAAAAAAACAAAAAAGTGTAAAAAGACATACAGCATCCATGGATTTTGGCGCATTACCAGACTTACCATCAGTGGTAAACCTGGGAATGCGGCAAAATGCTATACCTCCCAAGGTGAGGTGTTACTAGGAGAAATGTTTATTTCTCCTCGCTACTTCCTCTTTCTATGTGAAAGAGGAAAGTGCCTGCATTGGCACTAGGCAGCACATTGTGCACTTTCGCAGGGAAAAGACAGGAATGAGCTGTATATTGTTAAATACGGCGCATTCCCGCCCTTTCCCTATCATGCAGCGCAGCGCAGCACAGCAAGGTGACTTGCTGCGCCGTGTGATTTTTTTCATAAATATGCCCCTGAGTTTATAGAGTGTGCTTACTGTTCGTATTTTATTTGAGTTGTAATAATTTTACCACCTCTTAGAGTAAACCTTGATGGCTTGGAATTGCAACTTTTGAGAGACAAGTTTATAAAATGAACAACTCTTGTATCTAAATGTAATGAAATAGTCTTAAGCATTGCAATTCTAAATGTAAATATAAGTATCTGCCACGCATACTGTCCAGTAACTATCCACTGCACAGGACCAGTGAGTACATTTTAGCCATGGAACAAGGATACTTGAAATGTAGATTCATCTATGCCACTTCACCTAAATATTCGGGAAATAAACCCTATACTGTAAAGCTAGGCAGGGCCCATAAAACAGTGACATGTCTCTTGGAAGGACAACCCCAGAATTGTTGGCACCCCAGTTAAGGTCTAGTGGACTAGCTGGAAACTGCAATAGGAGGCACAGGGGCATATATACAAGCTCATAGCACCACCGGAGCATCACTTTTTTGATGCTCTGGTGGCCCTGTGTACTGGCCTATATTTACAAGGCCATCCAAAGTCACTTTGCGTGACATTACACGGCCTTGTAAATACGGTCCTCTTTCACACAGTACTCTGCATCAAAGGCCGTGCCATGGGTGTTGCCGTGGGAAACAAAATGATTGTTTTTGTTCAGGAAGGTGTCCCTTCCTGCACAAACACAAACGTCCCTGTAATGCAGGCATCCCTTGCACCATGGTGGAAGGGATGCCCGTGTTGGCGCATGGCTGCCGTTTGTCCGCCGGCACAGGGGGCGGGTGCATGGGTGTGCCGTATTCTTGTAAATATGGAGTATCTCTGCTTTTTTTAAATGACGCAGCTCTATGCAGCAAAATTGCTTGCGGCACCGCGCTGAACTGTTTCATTGTAAATATGCCCCATAGCTGTTAATCCCAGCCATGCATATGACCAAATTATGCTCCTAAAGACGGGAACCCCCTCTGATTATTCAATTTTAGGTTTGGGAGAAAAGGGGGACAACCAACAATAAACAAACTAATAAAAACCTCCCACCTGACCTATATTTCTTTCTTCTGGGGCAAAATCAGCTCCAATGAGTTATTAACATTCAATCTGAGACATGATACATGCAATAATTATTTATTTCATTGTATAAAAAAAAGTTAAAAACCATACATTATATTCATATTTTAATTTTTTTACAAATGTGTTGTACACTTCATAGATAGGCAATAAACAGTTTTGCACACAAAATAATATTTTCTCTATTGAACCCCAATAGATCCACCACACACTCGTACTGACCTCTCGCATCCACACTCATACTTGCTCGTACCATCCACACTAAAAACCCACCCAAGAACACATACACGTAATGGTCATACAAGGGACAAAGATGTTTAAGTCTCAGTGACCGTGTTGTGGGACGGATGCACACAAAGACAGGTCTACACTTGTTTTTCGACAAGAGGGACCAAAAAGGAAAGGATCTGCTCACCCTTTGTACCAAGCTTAATAGCGCGGATATTGACTGTAGAGCATGCTGACAAGATACCTAAGCACATTCTTATCCTAACAGTCTGCGGACCACAAACTGTAACAGGATGAACCTCAATCACAGCAGTAGCCCCTTTGAACTATCTGGCACTCCCTCTTTACAATTGGCTACGGGAAAATTGTAGCTAAAGTGCCTAGAAAACTACCTGGTGGCAAAGGCTATTCTGGATGACAAATGATAAGACATTTTGCTCAATCTAAAAGAAGAGAGAATCTAAAAACTCCTATGTACAGTGTGGAATCACAACCCACCACACACATACACCACTTTGTTACTGCTCTAAATGTGTTCTTTCCTCCACTTGCCAATCCCGATTATGAGTATTTTCTTTTACGTCAATGTTAGAACTTGCATTACTGATTGAAGGGGTAGAGAACTGACTTCAAATAATAATCACACTCATTGTCAGGGTGAACCACAAAAGTCGCTAAATAAACCTGAGTTTAACCCTCTGATAGGTTGGCACAAAAGCAGTCACACTTAACTTAGAGGCAATGTGTAAAGTACTTATTAAGGGTGGGCGTAGTTGACAGAGTAACACTACGTGAAATTCTGCGGAATGGATCCACAACTCCGTTCCGTCTCACCCCAACTAATAAAACAGAAACCTCACATACCCTTGATAAAACCACAAGTAACTCTATCATTAGATGCAAAAACACATATAGTCATCTCACAAAAGTGAAAATGAACATACAGCAAGCAGTGAGAGAGGAGATGATTTTGGTGTCCTCACTAACCTAGGGAGAGAACCAAGCAGATGCCTTGAAGACAAAGAGCACATCATGGTGAACGATTGGTGGTGGTCCCATCCTCCTAGGACCACCCGAAGCACAGTAATGGGCAAAAATACAATCCCATCCAACTTTGCTTGGGGTGTTCCTAGGAGGATGAGACCACCACAATCATTGAGCATGATATGCTCTTTGGGGCAGATTTACAACAAAGTAACACAGCACGGTGCAGCAAGTCATTTTGCTGCGCCGTGCTGCGTTAGTTTGGAAAGAACAGAGATGCAACAGAATATGTCGCATCTCTGTGATTCCCCTGCGCTGGTGCACAAACTGCAGCCATGCGCCGGCTCAGGCACTGTTGCACCATGGTGCAAGGATGCCTGCGTCGTGGGGAGATTGGTTTTGTGCAGGAAGGGCCACCTTCCTGCACAAAAACAATCACAAGAGGCTTTTTCCTCTTTCAATGCGTGCTGTAGAAGGCAGCACGCATTGAAAGAGGAAAAAACGACGAGAAATGAAAACATTTCTCCACGCTGCGCCTCGCTACGCCACCTCGAGGGTGGCGTAGCATTTACACGCATCTCCAGATTTACGATTTCTCGTAAATCTGGAGATGTGTCTTGTTTCATGAGTGTTGAGTGGGAACACCCACAGCAACCATATTTACAAGGAAAGGAAAAGTCACGGAGGGTGGCTTTTCCTCTCCTTGTAAATATGGAGAAGCCCCTTTGTGTTCAAGGCACCTGCTTGGTCCTCCCCCTAGGTTAGGGGAGTCCCCAAAATCATCACCTCTCTCATTGCCTGATATTTTTCAAAGCTCACTCTGAACACAAAGAAAACATCATGCTGAAATGATTTGGTGGTGGTCTCCTCCTCCTAGGACCACCCCAAGCACAGTTTTATGGGCAAAAATACAATCCCAACCAAAGGCCCTGCAAAGCATTATGGGACGAGATTCTAGAGTGCAGTGAATATTATAGTATCCAATATCAAAACATTCCTCAAGGGGCAGCTGCTCTCCCGGCTCAGCTGAGAGCTAATACTATTATATTCATTGTATTTTTGCCCATAACTTTGCTTGGGGTGGTCCTAGGAGTATGGGACCACCACCAAATCGTTCATCATGATCTTTGTGTTCAAGGCATCTGCTCGCTCTAGGTTAGAGGTGACCCCAAAATCATCACCTCTCTCATTGCCTGTTATTTTTCAACTTTTGTGAATTGGTTTTATGCTCTTTAGCATGTAAAGGTAAAGTTGTTTTATCAAAGGGTTGTGGGTGCAGTAGCTGACTCTGCTACACAGAGGAGTTGAAATCATTGAAATCATTGCATTAATTCCGTGTTTTCAATGAAATGCATAGTTACCAAATCTCCACAACCAAGTTCATTGCCTACGGTCATATTTATGCAGCAATCAAACCGTAGTAAAGTGAAAGCACAACACAAGAAGAATTCCAAGTTAGATACATAGGGGGTATTTTAATGAATAAAATGACACCAAAACAACAAATATCCAATCAATAGAACTGGAGTTATGAGATTTTAAAGTTTAAGGTGAAAATAGCCACAAGATGTGCACAGCATCATCTGCATGTATCTGGACTTGCTGGACTGGAACAAAGACAAAAGATCATGCTGACTGTGATGGGGCGCCGGTTGGGTATGGGACAAGGGGCAGCCGACTGGGATCTGTACCATTTGTGTTTGGTGTGAGGGCTGCATGGTGCTGTGATGCATAGCTCTGTGTTCTGCTGCGTCGGGTCCAACAAGCCACCGATCAGGAGTTGCGTGGTGCTGCGATGCAAGTCCCTGTGTGTACTGCGCTGCATCGGATCTGGTGAATCTTTTATTTGAGCAGAGAAACGTGCACTCTGACTCCAGCCAAGGATCCAGGACTGTGAGGACAGCACTTGGAGGGCGGGGTGGTTCAGGATTCACGCCTGCAGTAGTCAGCAGAGTGACCAAGTAAGGTCCAGTTAGGTCCGGTCGACTGGTAGGCAGCAGAGGACTCTGGAAGCTTGCCAAGCAGCTCAAACAGGAAGCCGGACAACTGACCCTTGGGGTCACTTCTGGGGTCCCGGATTCAAGGCAAACAGGTCAAGTCCCTCTTCAGACAGTAGGGCAGTCCTTCTATTGAAGTCTCTCAGGTCCAGGAGAGTTCTCATTTCAGGTTCAGAGGGTGCCACGTTTATACCCCGTGCCAGACTGTGGGTGGAGGACACTCCGCTGTCTAACCCTAAAACTGGTTCTGGTCAATTCTTCAATTTTCATTGAGTTTGGCTACAGTCCATTTAGTAAAACAAGGGCAGGAAGGTCCAGGTGTAAGCAGCATCTGCCAGTGATAGGGTAGGCATCTTCTGAAGATAGGAATGTGCTGGGTAAAGCCCTCTGGCTATCCTATGAAGCTCAGGAAGGTGCTGGGTACTACCCCCAGACCTTCCTGTTCAGAAGAGGAAAACCCTGCCTCATACCCAGGTCCTTTGTCAACTGTCTGCACACTTCACATCACAGGAGAGCCATTAACAGTCATGTGACTCTGGACACTAGTTGAAAGGCATATTTGGTTTTGGCAGAAATATGCCAACTTACTAAAAGTGGCATTTTCAAAATGGTAATTTAAAATCTGACTTTACTATTAAAGTGAATTTTAAATTACAATTCAAATGAGTGAAGGAAGTATTTTTGTAGCTAGTCCCAACCTTAAATTATCACTTTTTAAAATGTAATAAGGTAATCCAGTGTTAGTCTATGGGAGGCTAGCCTTGCCACAGTGAAAATGGCTTTGGCAGTTTTCCCTGCCAGGATATGGTAATCTTAAGTACACATGTCCTACTTTTTAAATATCATGCACCCTGCCAAATGACCCTATTTTTGGGGTGACATTTGTATTAAAAGGGAAGGTTTAGGCCTAACAAAACATTTATTTTGCCATTTTTAAAACTACACCCTCAGGTTGCAATGGCAGGCCTGAGTTATTTAAGAGTGCTACTTTAGTGGGTGGCACAATGAGTGCTGTAGTGCACTAGTGGCATTAAATTTACAAGCCCTGGGTATATGTTGTACCATATACTAGGGACATATGAGTAAATTAAATGTACCAATCAGGTGTAAAACAATTTTGTTTTTGATAATCAACTTTATTGATTTTGAGAGAACAAAGAACCAATTAGTGGCAGCAGCACAGTACACAGGTTTATACACATGACATTGCAAGGGTGTCGATAATAATGTTATACAGTATGAATAGTGATCAAGCACAGTACACGTTTGAAACAGGCAATCTGTCGGGAGTAAGAAACTATCCCCATGGATTTCACTACCCTAGTTGGTCTGCCCATTTACCCCATATTTTCTGGTATTTGGCAGGGCAGCTTGTGGCCTCAATCAAGGGTTTCTCTTGAGTGGCACACCAGTCCACACCCCGGCGTCATTTAGCTACCGTGGGGGTGGAGGGGGCAGGTCACGTCCAGGCCATGGCGATGTCGCGTTTGGCCACCATGATGGCCGTCCCCAAGAACAGTTTATCTGCTTGGGATCCATCTAGACCGCCCATAACGCCTAGGAGAAGGCGCATAGGGTCGTGGGGTACATGTCAGCCCAGGATGTTTTGTGAGTTTGGATTCTATTTTGTCCCAGTATTTTGTGAGGCGGGGGCAAGTCCAGACCATGTGATAGAAGTCTGCTGGTTGTTGTTTGCAGAATGCGCATTCAGACGAGGCACGAAGCCCCGCTTAATGTAGTCGTTCCGGGGTGAGGTATGCAGTGTGGAGGTAGTAAATCTGGATGAGTTGAAGTCTGGCGGAGGCAGTGACAGTCTTGGAGGCCATAAAGGCATTGCACCAGTTACCATCCTCCAGGGGGCCCATCCATCCCTCCCATCGAAGTTTGAGTGAGTCCAGTGTTGTGTGGCCATTGTTCATGAGGGTACGATATATGCGTGATATGCCTCCCTTCCCTAGACTTCCCATCATAACCTGCACCTCCAATGGGCTAAATTCAGGGAGCGTAGTGCCTGTCGATATGTGTGCACTCAGGGCATGTGGCATCTGTAGATAACTATAAAATTGTGAGGCGTGTAGGGTAAAGCGCTTCTGCAGGTCCTGAAAGGTCCTAATATGGTATCCCATCGATATGTCACCCAGTCGTGAGATGCCCATGTTGAGATGCCCATGTAGTCCCAATATTTAAATCCTCATAGTGCCGCTACCTCAGCCAGCCACACGCCCTGCCAGAGTGGCGATTGTTGGCTCAATTTGGATTCCCATTGTGTATGACGCAGGGCTGAATGCCAGGCCAGGAAGACTGTCCAGGTCACCGTCAGGAGTGTTTTAGGAATGGGGCATCCATCAATCAATCATGGCATTTGTAACGAGCACTACATACCCGTGAGAGTCTCAAGGCGCTGGGGGGGGGGGGGGAGGGATGGGGCGACGGGGAAGAAGCAAATGTTCGAAGAGCCAGGTCTTGAGAAGTCTTCTGAAGGTCTTCGGTCTGCCGTAGGCGGAGGGGGAGGGTGTTCCATGTCTTGGCGGCGAGGTGGGAGAATGATCTGCCGCCTGCGGTCACTCTTCGGATGCGAGGGACGGTGGCGAGGGTGCGGTCTGCGGAGCGGAGCTGGTGGGTGGGGGTGTAGAGGCTGAGTCGGCTGTTGAGGTACGTTGGTCCGGTGTTGTGGAGTGCCTTGTGTGAGTGGGTGAGGAGTTTGAAGGTTATCCTCTTGTTGACAGGGAGCCAGTGCAGGTCTCTCAGGTGGGGTGTGATATGGCTGCGGCGAGGGTTGTCGAGGATCAGGCGTGCAGAGGCGTTCTGGATGCGTTGAAGCCGTTTCAGGAGTTTGGCCGGGGCTCCTGCGTTTCCGTAGTCGAGTCTACTGCTGATGAGGGCCTGGGTGACCGTCCTTCTTGTTTCGGTGGGGATCCACTTGAAGATCCTGCGAAGCATGCAGAGGGTGTTGAAGCAGGATGGCGTTGACCTGCTTCGTCATGGAGAGGGTAGAGTCGAGGATGACCCCTATGTTGCGTGTGTGGTCGGTGGGTGTTGGGGGTGTTCCTAGTGCAGTCGGCCACCAGGAGTCATCCCAGGCCGAGGGGGTGGATCCGAGGATGAGGACCTCCGTCTTGTCCGAGTTCAGCTTCAGTCGGCTGTTCCTCATCCAGTCGGCGACGGCCTTCATTCCTTCATGGAGGTTAGTTTTGGCGGTGTGGGGGTCCTTGGTTAGGGAGAGGATCAGCTGGGTGTCGTCGGCGTAGGAGATGATGTTGAGGTCGTGCCGTCGTGCGATGTGGGCGAGCGGTGCCATGTAGACGTTGAACAACGGGCTGAGGGATGAGCCTTGGGGTACGCCGCAGATGATCTCGGTGGCTTCGGAGCGGAAGGGGGGGAAGCGGACGCTCTGTGTTCTGCCGGAGAGGAAGGAGGAGGTCCAGTCCAGGACCTTCTCTTGGATTCCGGCATCGTAGAGGCGTGTTCATAGTGTGCAATGGCAGACCGTGTCGAAGGCGGCTGACAGGTCCAGGAGGATGAGGGCCACGGTCATCCATACATGAAGGCCTGGATCCGAGAGAAATTCATGTCTTGAAGTTCAGTCCTGTAAGCCGTGTGGGACCATCCTTCGGTGAACGAGTCGTGCAGGACAAGCAACCGGGTAGACAAATAGTACAGGTATAGGTCAGTCATGCCAATGCCCCCATCAAAGGACGGAATGCGGCATTGGGCGAGAGCCATAAGCGGCCTCCCACCTCCACACAGGAACCCTGTCGTCATGGCGTCGAGCCTCCTAAACCAGCTTCGAGGATAGTGAAAGGGGGTGTTTTGAATAATGTACAGAAATCAAGGGAGGATCATCATTTTAAATAATGCCATTCTTCTGAGTGGGTTGAGTGGCAGGGTTTGCCAATGTCTGAGATCCTCTTTAGCCTTTTTAACAAGCGAGGTAACGTACAGCCCCCATTCTAGTTCAGGGAGTAGAACGACCTATATACCCAAATATTGAAATGACTGCCATTTATTGGGAATATTACTCTGCCAGTTGAAACATTCCCTAGAGAAATAAAGAGGCACAAGAGTCGATTTTGCTGGATTCAGCCAGAGGTCAGAAACCTATTCAAAGGTTTGGAGGGATTGGAGACATTTAGGGCCAGAGCGGGCTGGATCCGACAAGAAAAGCAGGACGTCGTCCGCGTATAGGGCAATGTTATTGACATGATGGCTTCCCCAGGCCCATCCCTGAATCGAGTCATCTGCACGGATGAGACACGCTAGGGGTCCATCGCCAACAGGAACAGGATTGGGGAAAGGGGCCAGCCCTGCCTCGTACCTCTTCAGAATGGGAATATCTCAGAGAGGGTCCCATTAATAAGCACCCTGGCTCTAGGGTTAGAGTACAGGACTTGAACGAAGCGCTGAAACTGTTGACCCATACCCATTATTGTGAGCACTTCTTCAACAGCATCAAAGGCTTTTTCAAAGTCCACAAGAAGGAGTGCTAGGTAAGGGGTAAGTGCCTGGCGGTTTGCAAGGGTTAAGGGGAGACGTCTTAGGCAGTGTCTGGTGCTACGTGCTGGCATGAAGCCGCACTGGTCCGGGTGGATCAGCCTGCCAAGGAGTGGATGTAGGCGGAGAGCCAAGACAGTGGCATGAAGTTTTGAGTTCTGTATTGATTAGGGAGATTGGCTGATAGTCCGCACAGGCAGATGAGGGTGGTTGGGTCTTGGGAATGACCACGATGGTCGCCAATCCGTCTCTGGGGAAAATGCCCGACTTCTGCTACGTGTTGAAACAGGGTAGAGAAATGGGGAGCCAGCAGCTCCCGATAGGAAGCTTAGTATTCTTGGGGGAACCCATCCGCGCCCGGGGTCTTCCAAAATGCCAGGCGGGAGATTGCTGTACCGATTTCCTCTGGGGTGAAAGGAAGGTCTAGACTAGCTGCCTCTGAGTGCATCAGACAGGGAATATGGACTTGTAAGGGCTGTAGAAAGTCTGAAAGGGAACCCTCTAGTTTGCGCGCCGAGTATAAGTGAGTGTAATAGTCTGCAAATGCTTGCGCAATCTCAACTGAGGTATGGCAAGTGGCTACTGAGGACGTACGGATCTCGGGAACGATTCGATTCGCCAGGGCATAGGTGGCTAATCTGTGCAGCAGCTTCCTGTTCTTGTCCCACCTGCCATATACCCGGGCAACAGACAAGCACCACAACAATTTAGCTGATTCTGGTGAGGTTTGCTTGATTTCTTCACGCAGGACTGCTAACTGCCTATTACAGGCCGCGTCTGGGGTTTGGGTGAGGTCGGTCTCAAGTAGGATCGCTTGCGCCTCGAGGAGGGCTAAGTGACTGTCCTGGGTTAGCCGTTGTGCCAGGAGGCGGCTTTTGGCCGCTCCACGGGTGGTGGCCTTACTTGCCTCCCAGAGGGTACCTGGTGAGGAGATCGAGCCCAGGTTTGTCAGAAAATATTGCTGAAGTTCCTTTCCGATAGCCTTTTGGAATTCCTTGTTCTGGAGAAACCAGGTGTTCAGTCACCACATCGTGTGCAGTCCGCCAGGAATATCGCCCAGGCGCATGAGCAGTGCTGAGTGATCGGAGTTTCCCCAAGGGAGGATGAACATTTCGGTCACACGTTGGCAAGAAGGGGCGGGTATGAAAACCATGTCAATACGCGCATGGGTGTGGTGTGCTGCTGAATATGTGACGTTACAACGCATGCCATTACATCGCATGCTGTTGCAACACCAACTTTTACATCAACTTTCAGTCGGGGGAGCGCTGGAAGTTGGAATAGATTAATTTTCTATTCCAACTCCAGTGTGTGCAACAGTAGGGAAGGTGATGGAGTTAAATCCAACACCTTCTACCCACTGCTGCACACCTTTTTCGTTGCAACCCCATGCGATGTCATGGCATGCATTGTAACGGTTCCGTAGTGTTGCAGGGATTCTGCTTATACACAGAACTATGCTTAGAACCCCAGGACCTCAGTGAATTGTGGTGTACCAGAAACTCACCTCAGAACCCAGAACCCAGTATCCGGCTAGCATAAGTGTCCCATTCGTTATCCAAGATTTAGCTCAGAGATCCCAATGAATAGACAACCCAGAACAAGCTACTTAGTGTACTCTCAGGAATGGTGGGAATCGGAAATACCTGTTCGTATATTATTCTCACATCAGTCCACAACAATAATCAACAGAGACACGGTGTAAATAAAAAGAGTTTATTTTTATAGACCACGTGTCCTAAGATGCAGTACTTTGGCTAATACAAGCAGACAAATGATTAATATCAAAACCAGCAACATAGTTACAATACCATAGAATATAAAAGGAGTGATCATATTATAATGACAGTGGATACTTCCACCTTCCCTTCACTAATAAGCTAATTTTATTATTATGCTAATAGAAGGTCTCTTAGGCTTGAATAGGGGACCCCATACCTCAAAGATCAGCTTAGTGAAATCACATCACAGGAGCATCAGGAGACTTCTCGCAGGAAGGCTCGTCTTCGGTCTGAATAATAAACATGATGTCTGTGATATTAAAAGCACCAACTTTCAGGTATGTGCAGCTGCGCGTGTGTTATGGCTAAATAGTGGGTCGATCAACCTAGAGTGAAAAACATGCATTGTGTAATATTCCAGACTGTTTGTCACACCATGTACAGACCAAGGTCGCTGCGCAGAGCTTGGGATGGTAACAACAGATTGCTCTCGTGTGAGGCAAGTCTCGAGTCAGCAGTTTATTTAAGAAATAACATGTAAACGCAGTGTCGTGTGCAAAAGCAGAAAGATGGCATTCTAACATCTAACGTGGTTATGCTAACTTAACAATGTATGTGCGTATTTCAGGAAGAACTCACTACACGCCCCCTTGATCGAAGCACTATTGAATAGGCAAGAAAAGAGAGAACGCAGAGTTCAGTTTCGTCAGAGCAGAACAAGGCGTAACCAATGCAGAGTTTCAGAATGCGCCAAAGTCCGAAACTACAAAAAATATAAACCAGGGTTTTTTTGAAAGAAAAAAATAAGGAAGCGAAAAAAAAAAAAAAAACTCAAAACGACCATCGGGAAAAAAGAGAAAGAAAAGAAGAAATGTTGCGCTAGAGTGCTGTCCAGTAGCACAGGCGCAAAGGACAACTGTCCAGTTAATCCATGAATGTATAGGCAGCATATGTGGCCACTGCTTCCAACAAAAAATCGTTTGCAGGTCCACTGAAAGTCTCAGCCATCCAATCCATCAACGAAAAGGAACATACGTGTTCTTCAACCATCGGAGCCTCTAGCACGATCAGAGGGCACCCGGAATGTTCCTCCAAATAGCTCATAGCCAAGAAGTTGTAGGCAGCTGTTGAGATGTCCCAATTACCCAGGATACCATGTGCCGCACCACAGGCCATAATCCGGACACCAGAACAGGCAAACTCGTGAGACACTAAGGGCCTCATCAGTCGATCGAAATCCGGCACCGGAGACACCAGGTTGGTCAAGCACAAATCCAAAGGCCATTCAAAGGGACAATCCAGGCAGTGAAATACAGGCTGCACGCAGGTGAAGTAGGAATACCTGAAGGATAATCCATATGCCAGGCTTAAGGTCGCCAACGGCAGAGTTCCATAAAAGTCAAGCATCCTCTCACGAAGAAGATGCAGGCGGGACAGGCGCTCGTGTGGCACAGAAGGAGCAGCCATTCCGTAGTATGAAAAGTAAAAGCAGCACACCTGCCACCAGCGCCAGAAGCAGCGGAACACCTCCAAAGATGCTCGAGAAAAGTGAATGAAAAAATGCCGGAATCACACCAAAAATAGTTTTGAAAGAGGTCACGAGACCCGAGCCCACAAGTTTAAAAAAATGAGCCAGGCCGGTCGTGGACGAGGCATTAAAAATAGTTTGGATCAAAGTGCCGAAATGTAGGGGGAGGTCAGTATTCAGAAGCGCCTGTACCTCAGTGCGCGTATTAGCAACGTGAAGGACAAATGTTTCACGAGAGGAAGTCAATGGCACCTCTTTTTGGGACAATAAAGCTCTTATTCTGCTCAACTTGTTGAACTCCGCTTTCAAGGTTGGAATCGAAGGCCAGATTGAAACATCCAGCTGCCCATGCGGGGGTGGAAAGAGAACATTATTGCAGCAGACAACTTTCTGCGAGACAGTTACTATGTACGGGATTCCCACTAACATCCCGCAGCAAGCTTCATTATTCAAAATTAAATAACTACCATTTGCAAGCAACGTGAAAGAAGGCGTAATCACAGGCACTGGGATACCTCGTAGGACGCAGGCTAAGTTCGGGGCTTGTACATTGCATGCGCCGTGTAATTGAATGTGCCTACATACCAAGGAATGGTCTGGTGTCGTGGTACATTCCTCGCCTTTCAAATAAACCTCAGTTCCGTCCCTAGTACATCTATATGTAAAGGGGAGGGACCAAACCTCATGTATGAAAGCGGTGCCCAGCGGTTCATATCTACCCAAAGCATAATGTTTCATACAAGAAGTGAACTTAAAAAGCGCGAAAGGGAGAGTTATCAATCCGTGGACTAACCACGTAGCTGAATTGATCTCCGCTACAGAAAAAGGCAATGGTTCTAATTTTTCAATATGTAACAATGAATATGTAGCATCCTTCATGGACATAAATCGCTGCTTGTCAGTAAGGTTAAAGGGAAGAAATAACGATGTAGTGTTAAGATAGTCCCAAGGGACTCTCCCCGCCTTTAACGTCTGCAATGTCCATGCAAACTGCATAACAGAACGCAACTGGTTTTGACCATGATATAACACAGACATATCATCATGCACAATATCAACAACAGAAGAAACAATATTATCTAATGTATAAATTCTTGAAGAGAGAGTGTTAATGCTATTATCTATAACGGCTAAAACCTTCTCCATGTTTGCTTGGTCAATAGCTCGCAATCTGGAAGCCGCCTCAATCTGCGACAACTTCCAGACTTCGTTGTAAATAGCATACGCCCACCTTTTGGTTCTGCCACCCACAGGACCTTTAACAAAATCATTCAAATCTATTTTGTCATGTAATTGTGATAAATGAACTTTGACAGACGCCAAGGTGGAATGTCGCAACCAAGATTGACACAACTTGCCCACAGAGTATGTAGTTACAGTATGTGACGACTCAAACCGAGGGTCCACGCGTTCCCGAGTATACCCCGGTTTCAGTCCCAGAAAACGACGTTGACAGGTGTCTGAACTGCTTTGCCAAACTAACCAACCCTCACTATTAAATTTCGAAATATTGAAAGATGTATTTGAAACTAAGGATTGCAAAGCAGCAAGGGATAGATCTGTGTGGTTATCCCAATTGGGATAAGCGCCCAAATCCGGCACAGAAGGTGTCTTTAATTGTTTAGCAGTAGCCAATCCAAAACAGGTGGTTTGGAAGATGGATGAATTCAAAAATAAAATATGATTTGGTATAAGACAGGCACGATGTAAAGCCTCTGTACCCTGTACCTGCCACGGCTTGGAACCCCAAACCGACTTTAGATCAATAGTAGCCTTCCATACATCATAACCTTTGATTGACAACTCGTCCATAAAGGACTTGGAATAAAGTAACTTTGTGTGTGTCAGTCTAACCTTTGCGGCAGACTCAGGCAGCACCTTAAAATAAAACGCTGCCGGGTCGGAAACACTGAAATCAGTAAAATAAGAATACTTGTTAACTAGTGTTTGTGAACTTCCGAACTCGGGAGTAGGACAGTGTTCCCATTGGGTAAAATTTACAAAATTTCTAAATGTATTTGCTTTATGCAGGAAATGATTGCCATAATGTTGAAAACAATACTGTTCCGCATAATTAGCCGCATTTTCATATAAATCTTCAGCATCAAAAGCGGCATAATATTTCAAATCAGAAAACAGTGATTCAATGGCGTGTACATCCCAATCATCAGAACGTATGTTCTGCCTAACCACATCACCCATAGAAACTCGAAATACATTAGGTACATTAATGACCTCTGTAGGCCCATGAATTTGAAATTTAACAGCATCCCATGCGATTCCATCCAAGACGGGCCAGGCAGTAATATTCACAGAAGTCTGGTCCCTCTTCATGATGTGGGACGAGGAGTGGGGGGCCAAAGTTCCATTGATAAGTCTAATTGTCGATCTCTCACTCAAATAGTGGCCATCCACAAGACGGAAAAAAACTATTATAAATCCAATTGACATAAACAAAAAAATAGTGAAAAGTATCAACCAGATGTATGTCCAAGGGGCAATCAAAAAATGTCTCTTAAACCAGCTGAAAAAAACAGCAATGTTTGATGGGGGGCTTGAGGGTAATGAGTCAGTGTCAAAGGAGAAACGGGACTGGCCAAGTGCTGTAGATTGTAAAACAGGTGAGGGACCACGTGTAGGATAAGCGTACTCAGTCTCTTCGGGCAAACCACCAGCCGATGGTATTAACAAGGGATCAGTAACAGATTGCATCTCGATGGCAACATCAGACAAGGTGTTAGAAGCAGGAACCAACATTGAATTTCTGTGCATCGTCTGGCATGAAACTGCTGGAGTCATACTAAGAAGTATCGGCCACTCGCTGAAGTTTGACATTGTCAATAGAGATGTACCTGTTTTCTTTGCGACCAGGAAGTGGAGGTAAAATGACTGTTCTTGTACCCTGCACTCCAAGCACTGGAACTGGTGCACGATAAGAGGGGCCGAACTCCTTCTTGTTCTCCACCTTCTCACGGACCAGGTCTCCAACTCTGGGTAGCCAGCCGACTACCGGAACCTGAACTTCAGCTTCAGATATGGAGGGCAAATGTTCCTTCGAAAGAGTGTCTCTGGCTTCTTGTAGAGTCTGTAAAACAGCACAGTGATCATCTACGTCAAAGGGTGCGGTCGACGCCGCCATGTCTAGACCATCAAGGTCTGGGACAAACATTCTGATTCCGAAGAGCATCATGTACGGGGTCCGCCCACCCAGAGACCTTCTAGGGAGATTATTAAGTGCACGTTGGACGTTATACAAATGGGCTAGCCAGTTCCGGCCTGTGCCTAAAACACGTGCTGTCAATGATTGCTTTAAGTCACGGTTCATTCGCTCCACCACACTATTACCCTCAGGTCGGTAGGGGGACGAAAATTTGACTAGGACCCCCAAATTTCTCATAGCCTCCTTGTAAGCCTTAGAGGCGAACGCAGGGCCCTGATCAGAATGGAAGGTACCACACGCAAAAGTTCCCACAAAGACACGCAAATCCCTGATGACAGTCCGCGAGTCAGCACTCCTTTGTGGCCATACCCATAGAAAACGTGTGCACGAATCCACTGCAACCAAGATGTACTTGTACGCAGTATCGGAGGAAAAAGGACCGCAGTGATCTAAATAAACACAACCAAATGGCTTATTAGAGATGTACAGCTGTGTCTGTGGTGGGCGCGCAACAGTAGAAGGTTTAATCTGTTGGCAAATGTCACAATCAAGAACATAAGCGCGCGTTTGTTGATATAAACCAAACCACCAGTAACGTTGTTGTAGCAGAGATATTGTAGCTGACACACCGGCGTGGGCAGACGCCAACCCCTCATGTGCAGCCAAGATCAGTGCTGGCCTGCAGTCCGCGTTGGGAATAATTCTGTCACCAACGTCGTTAATCCTCACTAATGGGACATTATCAGGACTTAAATGGTAAATGTAACGAGAAGGAAAACCCTTCGGGTAATCGCCTCCCTTTTCTGTAGCAGCAATAGCTGCCAAGATGTCATCATCAATCTTACTTTTTGATCTGGTAACTGCTGCCACTAAGTATGTAGCCACTGCTGTTTTTGCTGCCTCGTCAGCCAAGCTGTTGCCGACAGCATGGACACCAAGTCGTTGGTGACCAAGAGTGTGAATAACATTCACGAGAGGGAGACGGTCTTTAAAGTCTGCCACTCGAACCCAAAGCGTTTTATGCTTAATTGTGCCACCTTTCGTGTCTCGATAGTCATTCTGAGACCAGAAGTGTAAATTGTCATTGTAGGACTGGACACAGTAGAAGGAATCACTCACTATAAGAGTAGTGACCCGGGGATCAGCAAACTCCAGTGCAAGCACCAGAGCCCGAAGCTCCGCCAATTGCGCGGTACAATCACCCAATGTCTGCGTATGCACTGCATCAGATTGGAATTCACCATTCACGAATGTACCTACGACAATTGCGCAAGCCGCTGAATAAGCGTGCTTCGATCCAATCGCGGGCTGCGCAGACCCGTCAGTGTATATGACACAATGGTATTCTTCGAGCGGGCGCAAAGACAGAGGTGCCGGATGAACGAATTCATACTGCAAGAACTCTTGAGTCTGTAATGAGGCATCAAAGATGTAAGTGACGTCTGGCGACGTCAGTGTTGTGGCCCATTGTATCCACCGAGGATGCAAAGCTTTAGAATTTGGTACACTTGCCTTTGTCACTGCTTCTAAGGCAGGATAGGGTGTTACAACCAGAATCTGTTTCCCATGCGACAGTGCGCGTTCTTTAAGGATCGCCATCTGTACAGCAGTCAGAACTTTTTCGACCGCAGAAAAACGTAATTCAGCAGAGGTGTACAAGTGGGATTTGTACGCAATGGGGACTGTATAGCCCTCATTAAACGTCAAATACGTGAAACCCACGGCGCCTGGCACTATTCTTATTACCAGGTTAGTGCGGTTATCACGTGTCAGCAAATATTGTGAAGCAAGAAGATCAGCCTGTAAAGACTGTAAAATTTTAGAATGTTCCAGCTGCCAGCTAGACTTCGAAAAAGTGGGTTGTACCAAGGCGTAAAGCGGCTTGATACGCTGGGCATAATCAGGAATGTACGTACGGCCGAAATTCAGAAAGCCCAGCAGAGATTGTAATTTCTTTAGCGTCGTTGGCGCACTCAAGCATGCGCACTTTTCCAGAAAGTGGGGAGCTAACCCCTTTCCTTCATTATTGAGCTCGTAGCCCAAAAACAACACTGTATATTCCGCGATGTGTGACTTCGCAAAATTGAATTTGTAGCCATAGTCAGCAAAACTCACTACAATATTGTCGACTCGAGACAGATGCGGCAACAGCTCATCATCCGTGAGGTAGATATCGTCAACATAGGAGTATGCTTCGGGGTCTATTCTTTCTAAGAGAGAAACCACGCGAGCGGAAAAGACGCCAGGGCTATTTTTGTAGCCCATGGCTAATCTCGTAAACTGTTTTTGTTTTCCGCCCGAAGTAAACGCTGTCCACTGGCTACTCAGTGTGGACAGGTTATGGCTAAAGAAGCCATTGGAAATGTCAAGTGTCGTTTTAAACCTCTTACGCACGAGACTGTCGACTAAAGCCGAGCTATGTGTATTTTGTACCGCGCAGGTCCGGCAATGGGAGTTTAGGTGCCGGTAATCCAAAACTAAACGGTACGAGCCATCAGGCTTCGTTACAGTGAATAAAGGGTTATTCATAGGGGACACACAAGTTTCAATAACACCCTGATATTCCAATTGTTCAAGGATCGCCGCGACGTGTGGTCTAGCTTCACGACGCATGGGATATTGGGGCTGAGGCTGGGGCATAGACCGTAATGGAATCTCATGGCAGGGGGACAACCGGTCCCAACCCACTTGAGTACGATATACCGCTGGCGCAAGCGCCAGCGCCCACTCACCAGCGTACATTTCAGCTTGTTCCTTAGGCACCGTGTGCGCAAAGGACGGGAGGATTTTCTCCTCCCCTCTAGGAGCTTCCAAAATGAAGGCTGGGGGCCAATCTGCCTCCGCTAGGAGGATATCATAGGTGGTGGTCAGATTATCCCAAAAAATCCCTTTTATGGTACGTTGTATGTCACCCTCAATTAATAAGACTATTTCATAAAGTCTATCAGGGGGAGCCACTCTGGTGTCAGCTGTTTCAACAGTAACCAAAACATCAGTTGCTGTCGCCGCCAGAAATGGACGCAGAGCTTGACGGACTATGGTAATTTCCGCCGCGCTGTCTAGTAGCGTCAGCGCCCATGTCCGGTTCTGAAGCTGTGTCCGCACTATCTGAGGCATATTTTGCCGTCAGAGCCGCCACTTTCTTCTTCTGAAACGGGGGTCTTTGTCGAGCAAACTCGTCCTGCTTGCCTTTACCCTCAGTCTGTCGGGGTTGGTCACGCTGTTGTGGAGCACCCCGACCTTTGCCACCGCCTCCGCCACCAGACTGTGTAGCCGATGTGTCCTGTGAAGAACGAGGAGAACGCGGTTCAGAAACCTGAAATCTATCAGGAGACTTAATAGTAGCACGATCTCGCAGATCATAAGTGCGTTCACTACTTGACTGTACGGGAGAGGCAGGCCGAGAGCCCTGTTTCTGCTGCTGCTTTCCCTGTTGTTTAAACTGCCACTTTTGTTTTGGAAAAATGGGTCGTTCATCCTTACCAGAAGTTCCTGCCTTACCCTGCTGCTTAGAATCGGGATTTTTGATCACAGGCTTAACTCCTAAAGAGCTACGACCCAAATCACGATATGCTTCTGAAATTATTTTTGCAAATTCCTGCGGTTTGTCCTCTTCAGCAACTTTCTTCAGTTCATTACGAACCTGAAAGTGCAACGCATCACCCTTAAGGTTTCCCATTATCATGGTAGCCACCAGGCCAAAATCTCCGAGGAGCCGCATCCCTAATTCTATCGCAGACTCCGCTCCATGGTCCTCTTGAACACGCTTGATAACGGAGGGCAGCTGCAACATAGACGGAGTGCCAAAGCACTGCGCGTACGTTGCAGCAAAAACCTTACCCCAAGAAACACAATCATCCATGTGGGGAACTAAGTCTTTAGGCAAACTAATGGTGAGGATCCTGTGTTTCTCCACAGGAGTTGTATGCGGATAAACCGCTTCTATTTGGTCAAATTTTTCAGCAAGCCAAAAGGGATAATCATCCCTCGTGAGGGGGCGCTTGCCTACAACAGAATTAACCATAACAGGACTAATGACCACCGCGTGACGATCACCAGGTTGTCCCGCACCAACAGGCGCCCCCGCCTGTACAGTGCGCGACACATACTGCACTAACGCCCTATATACTGTTATAAGGGCAGTGTGTAGTACACGCAGTTCATCCACCGTCACCGTGAGGTAACGGGGATGAGGCGTAAATCCGGCTAGTACCGGCCAAGTGGCCCCCGCAATTGATAAAGGGCCCATTCTCGGCGGTATAACCACATGGGGGAGGGCGCCATTAAACCAAATCTGATGTTGCCAAGCAGATATTGGTATCTCCTGTGTCCTATACGGCGCATAGGCAGCAGGCACTGCAGAGGCAGTGTATGAATGAAATGTATTATCATTTCCACTGACTGCCGGAATCGTCACCCAAGAGTAGAATAACTCAAAGGGATGAGCCGCATCGGCTCCCACCACAAAGATGACGTCCATGCCCGCGTCCGGCACTCCATATTGCGTCAAGTGACGTTTCAGTGCCGCACGGCTATGCGCCGCAATATTTATTGCCATAAGGACACGCTACACTTCAAGTATTCAGTAGCACAAGGGTTCAATAACCTTTTTAATAATCAAGCTTGAAAGAACCTATATCAATAGAACTAGGTAGGTTTAAAATCCGTCAGACTTGTTATCCGGAAACAAGAATGAGGGTGCTGTGGACTAAATGTAAGCACTACTAAGGCGTTTCAACTCATAGACCAGACATTAGGTGCGCCATGTTGCAGGGATTCTGCTTATACACAGAACTATGCTTAGAACCCCAGGACCTCAGTGAATTGTGGTGTACCAGAAACTCACCTCAGAACCCAGAACCCAGTATCCGGCTAGCATAAGTGTCCCATTCGTTATCCAAGATTTAGCTCAGAGATCCCAATGAATAGACAACCCAGAACAAGCTACTTAGTGTACTCTCAGGAATGGTGGGAATCGGAAATACCTGTTCGTATATTATTCTCACATCAGTCCACAACAATAATCAACAGAGACACGGTGTAAATAAAAAGAGTTTATTTTTATAGACCACGTGTCCTAAGATGCAGTACTTTGGCTAATACAAGCAGACAAATGATTAATATCAAAACCAGCAACATAGTTACAATACCATAGAATATAAAAGGAGTGATCATATTATAATGACAGTGGATACTTCCACCTTCCCTTCACTAATAAGCTAATTTTATTATTATGCTAATAGAAGGTCTCTTAGGCTTGAATAGGGGACCCCATACCTCAAAGATCAGCTTAGTGAAATCACATCACAGGAGCATCAGGAGACTTCTCGCAGGAAGGCTCGTCTTCGGTCTGAATAATAAACATGATGTCTGTGATATTAAAAGCACCAACTTTCAGGTATGTGCAGCTGCGCGTGTGTTATGGCTAAATAGTGGGTCGATCAACCTAGAGTGAAAAACATGCATTGTGTAATATTCCAGACTGTTTGTCACACCATGTACAGACCAAGGTCGCTGCGCAGAGCTTGGGATGGTAACAACAGATTGCTCTCGTGTGAGGCAAGTCTCGAGTCAGCAGTTTATTTAAGAAATAACATGTAAACGCAGTGTCGTGTGCAAAAGCAGAAAGATGGCATTCTAACATCTAACGTGGTTATGCTAACTTAACAATGTATGTGCGTATTTCAGGAAGAACTCACTACAGTAGTAAAGGCTGTTTCCCGTGCTGCTGAGGTGTGCGTGAACTGGGAAATTCGAGGATTCCAGACCCTCCATGTGTCGCAAAGGCCCAAGGCGGTCGCCCATTCAACCAACTTCTTAGCGTGAACCGTTCTGGTAGGGGAGGGTGTGCCTACAGTATCGAGGGTGGGTTGCATAACCGCATTGAAGTCCTCTCCCAGGATCATCTGTCCCCAGGGCAGAGCGGAGATGACGTTAGTGAGGTGTCGCAGCATTGAGATAAGCATCGCAGGAGGAATGTATATTGATAGAAGGTTAATGGTGTTCCCTTCCAGTGTCCCTGGGAGAGTCACGTAACACCCTTGTGGGTCTCTATTAACATGAGACTGGACAAATGGGAGAGTCTTCTTTAGCAGGATGGCCACCCCCCTGGGAGCCCCTGTCAAAGCCTGAATGCCACACCCTGTGGTGTAAAGCAATTTTACATTGTTTGGAAGGGAGAGAGAAACACTTCAACATTGGTTAGCAGGAGTAAAGTGCACAGTGTCCTAAACCCATCAAAAACAGGTTCAGAAAACATAAGTTAGTCAAGGCAAGAATGCGGGTAAATACCACACAAATAAAGGTCATTTCCAACAGTCAAGCAAAACAGAAACCTGATTAGTCTCTTGGGACGTGTTCCACACTTGTCTCAAATAGTTTGCCTGTAATTGCACCCTTTGAGACGAGGTGGATGCAGGTAGGGCTCAATTTATACAAGGATGCTCGTCTGCAAATTTGAGATAACAAATACTGCATGAGCCAGGGACGTTGCTACCAAGACATCCTCACATTAAGTTAACCTCTGAAGCTTCCCAGCACCCAAGCATCCGAATTGGGAGCAGCATTCATAAAGCTGATCAAAGAGGAACCAGTCAACCTTCTATCCAAAGGAAGGTCGAAACAGAAAGAGGAGTCAAAAACAGATTATATGTACAATGCTTATTGGTATTCCCTCCCACTGGTGAATGACTAGCCAAGGGAAAGATGTGTAGTGCAGGTGGAAAATTCAACCATTTTCCAAGAGTGCGTAGGTCAACAACAACTGCCAAGATGGGGGCGTGGCTTGGAGGCCGCCGAGCATGGACGCGTGAGCCCTGAGCTCCGTGCTGGCCGTGCAATTTATCCTGACGTGCCCCTCGCTGGCGGTGTCTGCGACCCGGGGGGGGGCTCCCCTGGACGGAGATGAGCTGGCCGATTGATTGGATCCTTCCGGCGGCGCCGGGGGCTGCCTAGCGCGGAGACTGCGAGGGCCCTGCCCGGTGGGGACCGGCCATCTTGCCTGCGGCCTGGGGCGGCTCCGTCATCCCCGGAGTTGCGTGGAGCGCGGCCCCACCGGAAGTGGAGGAGGACTCGGCGGGGGCGACTTGCGGACCGCGCTGTGGCTTGCTGGCCCTGAGCTGTGCGGGCGGAGCGGAGCCAATCCCGGCGGGGGATAGTGACCTGTGAGCGGCCGGGGGCAGCGGCGGAGCCTCTGGAGCCTGGGGCACCACCGCGGGACCCGTGGAGCTGGTGCCGGCGAGATCGCGGGTGAGCGGGAACGCGCCTCTTCGGGGCGCTGGCGGTGGATTGTGACCCGCGGCGGAGACGGAGGACCCTGGGGGCGATGGGCAGCACTGTGGTGCTGGGGGGACCTCGCCCCTCCGAGTGCTGGCGTGTGTGATCGTCGGCCCACGGGAGGGCCGGCGTGGACTGGACCGGTGGTGCCCCCTGCCTCGTGGCCCTCTGTGACGGTGGGTGCTGTGCCCTTGCTGGTGTTGGCGCCGAGCGTGCTGGACCTGTGCTTCCTGGGCAGCGGGGGGAGCCCTCGCTTGGTGGATTGGACTCGGGGCTGTGTGATCCCCTGGCGGCGCTGGATTGGGAGCGGTGCAGGACTCCTACTTACCGGCCTCGCCTCGGGGTGCACGTGATCGGGTGCCGCGACTGTGCACCTGCGGCTGCCCGCTGATCCCCTTCTGCCTCGCTCAGACCGCGGTGGTCACCCCTGCCCCGGGTGCGGCGGACGTGGACTTGCCCTTCCTGGTTCTGGTGCTGTGGGTCCGGGGGGCTCCTGGGACTTTTGCCGCTGGTCGGGGAGATCGGGGCTGGACCATAGCCGAGGCCCGAACATGGGGAAACCGCGACGGGGCCCAGGGGGGGCTCCGGCTGAGCACCAGGAGGGCCCGCCTGACTCTCAGGCTCTGGGCGCGGATGGCGCCTCGGCGGCGGGACTCCAACAGCAGCAGCTGGATCAAATTCTAAAGGCCATATCGGACACGCGGGAGGCTTTGGGCCGTGACATTGCGCAAGTGTCCACAAGTCTTGGATTTTTGCGCGCCGATCATGCCAAATTGGTTGACCGCGTCACAACTGCGGAACACAAGTTGGAGACGCTGGAGCCTGCCCAGAGGGCGACGGAGACCTCACTGAGTGGCTTGGAGCACAGGGTGCAGCTGTTGGAGAAGAGGGCTGAGGAGGCGGAAGGGCGCAATCGCCGCAACAACATCCGAGTGGTGGGCCTTCCCGAGAGAATTGAAGGTGACGATATGGTCGAGTTCCTGGAGAAGTGGCTGCGAGAAGTGGTGGCGCCCGAAGGCCTGTCGCAGTTCTACACCTTGGAGAGGGCTCACCGGGTGCCGTTTCGCCCTCTGGCGGCGGGCCGCCCCCCAAGGCCAGTGGTGGCACGCCTGCTGCACTATAGGGATCGTGACCTTATACTGCGGAATGCCCGGGTGTCAGGCCCGTACAAAGTGGATAATGCTGCGGTCTCTCTTTATCCTGATTACTCCCAGGAGGTCCAGCGGAGCCGCTACTCCTTCATGGCAGTTAAGAAGGCCCTCCGAGAGATGGGGCTCCAGTATGCTCTGTACTTTCCGGCCCGTTTGAAGGTGATGGTGGATGGGACTTCGACGTTCTTTGATTCGCCGGATGATGCCTGGCAGTGGCTGGAGCGGCACCGAGCCGGCGGGGATGGCTCTGGCCGGCGAGCCCCGGAGGTGGGGGATGGGCAGCGACTACGCCGGGGCCGCCGCAATAGGCAACGTGCCAGGAGTGGACGATCGCCGCCTGCTTCTCAGACGGAGGTGGAGAGGCGGGCGGCCCTGCAGGCGAACTCTGCTATTTCTGGAGCGGCGGCGTCACCGGTGGGTTCGGGCTCCCGGCGGACGTCCTCGGGGGCGGACTCGCAGGGGTCGGAGGACGCTGGGGAGGATGTTGCACTCCTATCGGGGGTGACTCCCGGAACTGCCGATGGCCTTGTGGATGAGTGACACTATTGCCTTCTTTATGGGTTGCGATTCTGATTGGCACGCTGAGGTTGGCGCAGTGGGTGATGTCGGGGGTTCTGCTGCTGAGGGGCCGGGTGGGGGTCTTGTGGTCCGGGGGGGCCGCCTGGGTCGGGACGCTGCCGGGTGGAGGGGAATGTTGTGATTGAGGCCTGGCACATCTGGTGGGCTGGTGGGACCGCGGTCCGGCTTGTGCTGGTGCTAGGTCACCCCTCTTACCTCACACCTATTGTGAGTCCCTGGTAGCTACCAGGGGGACTTTCATTGTTGGGACAGTGTTTGGATGGGTAACTATGGTTTAGAGCCTGTTCTGGGGAAGGGTGGGGTGGGGGTTTGTTGTCGATGTTTTGCAGGGGGGGGTCATGTCAGTGTGCCCGCTAGGCCGGGTTGGATTGTGCTCAGTTGTATTTTCCGGTATGGCGACCCGCCTTGAGTTACGCTGCGTCACATGGAATGTGCGCAGGTTGAACTCCATGAGGAAACGTTATAAGGTCCATGCTTATTTAGTCCGTAGGGGGATCCAAGTGGCCTTCCTGCAGGAGACACATATTGATCAGGCGGAGGGGCGGGCACTACAACGGAGGTGGAGGGGTCAATTGTTCTACACCACATTCTCAGCCTTTGCTAGGGGGACCTTAATTTGGGTACGAGCTGGGGTTCCTTTCCAACCCCTGACCACGCTGATAGACCCTGAGGGGAGGTTTGTGTTGGTGGCTGGCCGGCTGGATGGTAGGGATGTGACGTTTTGCAGTGTCTATGCCCCGAATTCTGAGCACTCTGCATTTTTTGCGCGGCTTTCTGGGAAGCTGGCGGCGTACTTAGCGGGTACCGTGTTTCTCGGGGGGGACTTTAATTCCGTACTGGATGTGGAATTGGATCGCTCTCACCCCCCGCTGGCTCAGTCCGGGGTGCGCAGAGTGGCTAAGGTGCGACGGGATTGGCAGGAGGCGTGGGGTCTAGTGGATGCCTGGCGCGTGCACCACCCATTAGATAGGGATTACTCCTTTTACTCGGCACCACATGACTTGCATGTTCGACTGGATGGTTTCTTGTGTACCCCGGGGGCCCTAGAGCTTACGTCCTATAGTGAGTACCTGGCAAGGACGCTCTCAGATCACAATCCGTGCTTGATCACGATACTTTGATCGCGGCAGCGGCCGGCGATCCCGACGTGGCGTTTGAATCCGGCGCTGCTGGAGGACCCCGTGTTTCACGCGGAGCTGGGGGACGGCGTGGAGCGCTACTTTCAGGGTAACTCGGGGACGGCGACGAGTAGAGCGCACGAGTGGGATGCACTCAAGGCGGTAGTGAGAGGGATTTGCATTTCGTCTGTGACTGGGACGCGCAAGGTGCTGCTACGTGATGTAGATCGGGCGGAGACGCGATTGCGCCAGGCGGAGTTGAAGCACCACGCGTCTGAGGGTGCCCGTGGAGAGCTGCTGGCGGCGCGGGAGGAGGTAGCCCTGCAGGTCGAGCGGCTCCGCTGCTATGACCACAAGGAATATATGGTGCGGGCACAAGCGGAGCGTGACAAGGTGGGGACGCTTTTGGCCTGGCTGGCTGATCCGGCGGCTCGGGGCTCCCCGGTGGTGTCGTTGGCTGCGCCGACGGGGAACCTAGTCCACTCGCAAAAGGAGATTAATGACTTGTTTTTGGGTTACTATTCCCTGCTGTACCAGAGTAGGATGCAGGGTCTACCGGATGGGCTGGATGATTATTTGGAGGCTGCGGGGTTGCCCCGCCTGGACCCGGAACAGGGTTCTGCCCTGGGGTCGGAGATCTCTCTGGGCGAAATTAGAGCGGCGGTCAAGCATATGGCGCGGAAGAAGACTCCTGGGGCTGACGGCCTTCCGGTGGAGTTCTACGCTGCGTTTTTGGATATTCTGGCGCCGCGGCTACAGGCGGTATATCGGGAGGCGTGGGGTCTGGGACGGCTTCCGGCCACCATGAGAGAGGCGATCATAGTCCCATTGTTGAAGAAGGGTGGGGTTCCTACCTCCATGGCGGCGTACCGGCTGCTTTCAATGCTCTCGGTTGACTACAAGATTCTTAGTAAGATCTTGGCTACGCGATTGTTGGGTCATATGCGCTCCTTGGTTCATTCGGATCAATCGGGGTTCATCCCTACCAGGAACACTGCGACGTGCATTCGGCGGTTGGTGCGGATAATGGGAGACGAGGGGGAGGGGAGATCGGATGCCGCGGTGTTATCGGTCGACATTGAAAAGGCGTTCGATAGTGTGGAGTGGCCGTACTTATTCCGGGTTCTGCGGGAATTTGGCCTCGGTGATAATTTTGTGCGCTGGACCGAGCTGCTGTATAGCTCCGCTACGGCTAGGGTCCGTACGGGACGTACTATTTCGGCGGCGTGCTTGGTGGGGAGAGGCACACGCCAGGGTTGCTCTCTCTCCCCGCTGTTGTTTGCGCTGGCCGTGGAGCCTTTGGCGGCCCGCGCCCGGCAAGGGCAGTACTACGGGGGGGTTTGGTGGCGCGAGGAACTGCAACACATATCGTTGTATGCGGATGACCTCCTGTTGTATCTGGCTGATACGGGGGATTCCCTCCGGGGTGCTCGGACTTTGTTAGAGGAATTTGGTCGCTTGTCGGGGTTGCGGGTGAATTGGACTAAGACCTGCCTGTTTCCTCTGTCGCTGGGAGCGCGGCAGCCCTTGGCGCTGGCTGACCTGCGGTGGGAACCTGGCTGCTTGCCGTACCTGGGCGTCCACATATTCCACACCCCCAATGATCTTTTCGAGGGGAATGTGGGGGGCGCGTTGAGGGGGCTTAGGGGTAGTATGGCGTTCTGGCGCACCCTTCCCCTCTCGGTTGCTGGACAAGTGGCGCTGTTGAAGATGATAGCACTACCGCGCCTGCTCTACTATTTCCGTACTTTGCCGATCTGGATTCCGGCCGCCTTTTTCCAGACGCTTCGGTCCTTAACGACAGGGTTCATTTGGGGAACTGGGAGGCGACGAGTGGCGATGTCGACGCTGTTGAGGCCACGGGAGGCGGGCGGGCTGGCAGCCCCCGATTTTGAATGGTACTATTTGGCGGCGCAGCTGCAGTGGCTGACGCAGGCCGTGGCACGTGAGTTTCGGGGCCCAGAGGGTCCGCAGGATAGGGTCATTCCGCGCCATGTATTGTCGTTCATTGTGCTCCGGCAACGGCTCAGATTGGATCAGCTTACCCTCGAGGAACGCACGCTTCGGCTGTGCTGGATCCGTAGTCAGAAACGGGCAGGGTTTGCCCGGCCGTATGCCCCGGAGATACCGTTGGGCATGTGCACGGCCCTCCCGCACGGCGGGGACTGGTCGGCCCTGGCTCACTGGGAGGAGTGCGGGGTGCACATGATTGGGGACTTATACGGAGATGGCGTTTTGCTGTCGTTTCAGGATCTGCAGGGGGCATATGACCTACCACGGGGGGACTACCTTTTGCATGCTGCCTTGGTGCGTGGGATCCAGAAGCACTGGGGGATGGGGCTGTCGGAACCCCCAATTTCCCAGGGATGTCAATACGTCACTATGGCGGCGGGTACAGTTAAGGCCATTACTTGTCTGTATAGACGGTTGTCCACGGAGAGGCTGGCACCCTTGGAAGTCTTGCGGGGTAAATGGGAGGGGGATCTTGGCAGGCCCATTCCAGAGACGACTTGGGCACAGCTTTTACGGTGGGCCTGGAAGGGCACGCGCAATGCTAGATTCCAGTTGATCCAATTTTACACCCTTCATAGGGCTTACCTCACTCCGGTCAAAATTCTGCGGTTTTTTGGAGGCTCTCAGTCGCCATGTCCTCGATGCGGAGTAGAAGGGGCTGATTTTGGTCACATGTTCTGGTCCTGCCGGGGCCTGGGCTCGTACTGGGCGGATGTGGTGGCGTGTCTGAATCAGGTGACTGACCGCGAGTTGGAGGTGGAGATGGGGACTTGTCTTTTGTTGTGGTTTCCGCACACCCCCCGCACCAAGGTCACAAGCAAGTTTTGCGATTTGGGGCTGATACTAGCAAAGCGGGAGCTCACTCTGCATTGGAAGGCCAAGTCCGGCCCGAGTTTTCGGAGATGGAGGGGGAGTTTCCTGGCCTGGGCGGGAAGCGAAGGGACGCTTCGGCATCAGATGGCCAGGCGGACCGCTAATGAGAAGGCGCTGGATGTGGCGAGGGCGTGGGAGGTGTTGGTGGAAGAGCTGCGGTCCTGGGAGACGAGGAATGTGGAGGCTGTGGAGGATGGGGATTCTGTAGACGTGGATGGGGGAGTGGAGCCTGGGACGGGGTCGGTGGGGGCTGCGGGGGAGTGCATGCAGGACGGGATCACTTAGGTACACTCATGGAGGACTTGCTATCTGCACTCTACCTGGGTAGCGGTTGAAGAGCGCAGGTGGGAACAGGGCTGTGGAGGGAGGCCACAGCAGGGCCCTCTCTCTCGGGCTGACTACTAGCAGGGGTTTGCCCGTTTGCCTGGAGCGGGGACGTTTTAGGCCTTAGGGCCAGATGGATGGTGGCTGCTGAGGACTTACTGCGGGCACACTGACTGGGGGGGTGGGGGTAGAGGGGGCGGAGGGTGGGGGTTGTAGGGTAGACATGCAGTGGAACGGATTTCTCCTGATGTGTATTATGAGGGGGGATTCCTCGTCTGCTGGTCATATGTGTACTGTTGGTCTGTAAGACTCTGGGTGTGAAAACTTAATAAAATCTTTTACCAAAAAACAACAACTGCCAAGATGCAACCTCAGAAACTTCATTGATGTGGAATCCATGCCTGGCAAAATCAACAGTGATGATATGGATGCTGATGAACCTGAAGACAAAAAAACAGTTTATGTGGTTTACACAATGGAAAGTTGATAAGGCACAGGGCAGCCACGACCAAGGTGCCTAATTCAGCTCTGCATCAGACGATCAGCACTCTCATTGACAGTGGTGCCTCAATCAACAAAATGACCAAATCTTTAATTTCACTTTCTCACCCCGCCACCGATGCTTAAGCCAGTCAAAGTGAAGGTGTTTGGGTATAGGAACAAGACTCATCTAGTACTATGTGGCACCTTGCACACAGATATAACTCATGAGGACCAATCCACAATCCCAAAAATGTATATTACCCAAGATGGAGAAGCGACTCTACAAAGTTGTCAAACAGCTGAACAATTACAACATATACATTTTGCCCACAGTGCACATATCCACGACCTACAGACTCTCTTGAAAACATTTGCCCACTTGTTTGAAGGCATAGGCTACCTGAAAGATAAAGTAGTTAAATAGTATATTGATTAGTCACTCCAAGCAGGTGCCCTTCATCATCAGAGATTAGCCTTTCACCTCGAGCCCACACTAGAGGAAGAGAAGTTAGAGGAAGTGGGTATCTTCGAAAATGTGGAAGAACCCACCTCCACAACCTTTTGACTAGGTCTGCACTATAGAAATACCATATACATACATGTATACATACATTGATGGGAGTAATCAACATAAGTCATGATATTTTCATGCACGTAGCGTCAACAGAAGAACATGAATATGCCTCCAACACATTTTTCAGAGAGTAACTGCCAGCAACATCACACTTAATCAGTAGAAGGGTGAATTTCTGAGAACAGACATTAGTTTCTTTGGGTATAAATTCTCTGACCAAGGTGTTGCACTAAATCCAGGGAAAGATGCAGACATAAAAAAACTGCACCACCAACAAAAACCATCTCTGAAGAAGAAAGTTTTCTAAGGTATTGTCACATTTAAACATGTAGGGTCATATTTATGAAGGTTTTGCTTCACTATGGGATACAAGGGCGATGCAAAATGTATGTTGGATTTATTCCTGCATGGCTTGATAAATTCAGAGTAACGCAAAGCAGCACAAATCGCTGTGCTGCGTTATTCTGCCCTAGGAAAGTGTTCCATGGGTGGAGTGTGGGTGTTCCCATGCATCCACCCATTGATTTTGGAGCATTGCCAGATTTACAAACAATGGTAAACCTGGGAATGTGTCAAAATGCTACGCCTCCCTAGGTTAGGCAAAACAATATAAATATGTTTATTTCTCCTTGTTTTTTCCTCTTTATGTTTGCTGCATTGTGCAGCACACATAGAAAGAGGGAAATGCCACAGGGGATTTTTCTTTTGTTCAGGAAGGTTTTTCCTTGCTGCAAAAAACATATCTGCTTACAACGCAGGCACCTTGCACCATGGTACAAGGGTGCCTGTGTTGGTACTCGGCAGCTCATTGTGCACCAGCGCTGGGAAATGATAGGAATGCATCATATATTTTTAAGTATGTTGCATTCCTGCCCTTTCCCTATCACACAGAAGAGTGCAGCATGGTGACTTGCTGCGCTGTGCTGTGCTGCGTGATTTCTTAATAAATATGCCCCATAGTGGCTAATTAACACGAAAGCTCACCCGCTAAAAAAACTATTGAGAGAATTGACAAAAGCAACTGTCCCATGGCACTAAGACGAAATTCAGCAAAAAACCTTCCAAGCCACCAAAGAGGCTCTCTCAGAAGAAGCAACATAAAAAAATGTGGTGCCTCCAAAGAATCCTAGCTGTCAGTGCCAGCCTCGCCAAGCTAGAAGCAGTGCTGTGGCAAAGACAGCATGGCTAATGAATGACTCTGATGGCTTTCACCAGTTGAGTACTGACCCCTGAAGCAGAGGTTCTACCACAATGAAAAGGAGGTGATTGCCATCCTTCAGGGGTGTCAACACTTCTTTTTATACCTCTATGGCCCCCTTATTCTGTAACAACTTACTACAAACCTCTCATCTCTCTGTTCACAGAATCATCTTCTAAACGTCTGCCCTACATCAAGAAGTAGACCCATCAGACACAGGAGTATTTGTTTCCTGTGAGCTATTGACCGGTGTATAGGACTCCAGCAGATTTTCTATCACGACATCACAAGACTGTGATAGCTTGAGAAAGGGTTGAGGCTGCAGAAAACAAAGAATATGTCTGATTCATAGTAGAAGGATTCCAGCCCAGGCGCTTAACCATAGAAAATATATAGGCAACCACCACCAAAGACAAGTGTCCTCAACTGGCCATGAATGCCCTTAATCGAGTTAAGTGAAACCTATCAGTCTGTTCTCTGGAATCCCAAATGTGCATAAGATCACCAAAAGCTGCCCACCACCAAAGGTGCCTTCTCACAGGAAATCGACTGGTCACCCTTTGACACCTCTTTTCATGCAAATTGCACAATATGTGCATTTAGGACACCAAGGGATGTAGGGACCAAAATCAGACTTCCAATTAAGGCCTACTATCCCCGGCTTGATAATTTGGTAGAGGATACCATTGGGAATTGTCTCCAATGCAAAGCTGCAAACTCTCACAAATCCCCAATGCACTTCATTAAAAAAGCTGTCCCGCCATATTCTTAGGTGAGAGCCAGTGCTGATTTTGGCTCCCTTACTGGCAGGTATCCCAATTAGTGTTCATAGATGACTACTCCAAGTATCTGGAGCTCGCGATCATGAACTTCACATCAGCAGATGATCTCATAAGTTGGAAAAACACATGGGCACTCATTGGGCCATTGGAGAGGACAGGACCAACAACAGGACTCCATTTCAAAGTCATGACTTTTCGGACTATCTTCCGTCTCTGGAGTCCAACATCAGAAAACAACTCCTCAATATGCACTGGCAAACTGCGAAGTGGAGAATGTTCAGAAAACTATTTCCAAGCCAATTAGTACAGCTCATGCTGCAGGGCGGAACACTGAGGGGCAGATTTACAAAGCCCCCTGCGCCACCAGTACGTCACTTTTTGTGACGTACTGGTGGCGTATTTCCCTGCTCCATGTTTACAAGGACAGGAAAAGCCACCCTGCATGACTTTTCCTGTCCTTGTAAATATGGCCCCTTTACACGCAGCACTTTGCATGCAAGGGGCGTTCCATGGGTGTTGCTGTTGGTGTACCCATGCAACACCCATGGAACCAGACACATTTCCAGATTTACGAGGAATCGTAAATCAGGAAATGCATCACGATGCTACGCCACCCTAGGGGTGGCGTAGGGAGGCGCAACGAGAAGAAATGTTTTCATTTCTCCTCCTTTTTTCCTTTCAATGTGTGCTGCATTCTACAGCACGCATTGAAAGAGGAAAATGCTTGTAGTGATTGTTTCCGTGCAGGAAGGTGCCCCTTCCTGCACAAAAACTCTCACCATGACGCAGGCATCCTTGCACCATGGTGAAAGGGTGTCTGGGCTGGCCATGGCAGCTGTTTGTGCGCCAGTGCTGGGGAGAGCACAGGAATACGACATATCATTGTAAATATGCCGCATTCCTGTGCTCTGAAAGTGACTTAGTGCGGCACAGCCAAATGGCTTGCGGAATGCCCAGCGTCACTTTCTCATAAATCTGCCCCTGAGTACGCCATCGAGTTCGTCTACGGGAATGTCGGCTGACTCCTCACTCCACCACCAATATGGCCTCCCCTTTACCTCTGCTATCAAAGCATTGTCAATGATGCAATTCTGCATCAAATCTCCTAGAACCCTCATTCCCTGACAATGAAGGAACTCCAAACTGGAGGCAGAACAAGGTATAGCCAACGAAGAAGAACAAGAGTATCCCACACCAGCCCAGTGATGCAGTGCTTCTAAAAAAAAAAAAATCTCACAGTAAGTTTCAGCTTCCATTTTAAACTTCTTTGGATTGTGGTGAGAGTGTGAGGCAGCCAAGAGACTGCCAAGCAGTAGTTACCTGCAAATCGTCATTCTTTTGTAAATTCACAAGAGACAGTACCTGAAGATGACTGTTCATTGGTCATCAGTGGCCCCATGTCTGACCAAGTAGATGTTTTGTTTGACCTAGTCACTACAAGTAACAGGGGAACCCTACTCATAACGGAACCAGGGTAATAGTTATATATGGGAAAACAGTGGTTCCAGTGGATAATAAAAAGAATGATTTAAGCAATGAATATGCACAATCGCAATAAATTTGAAAGGACTTGGTAATGTCAGAGGGCAAAATGAAATTTCTACACAGTTTACTCAATACAATATTTTATATAAAGCAGTAAATAGTATATACACTTCTTTTAAATCAAAAATGCCAAATTTTGTGCATAGTGTCCCCAAGTGAAAGTTGGAACCAAAAAGTGACTGTACAAATCGTGATGTTTTTAGAAAAATTGGTTTCCATAAATGAAAAGAAAGAAAGAACGACCATTTAGATACACTTTTTCAACAGTCTACGTATGCAATGATACAGGCTGGGTGGTGGTCTGTTCTATATGCTTGTCGACGGCGTTTCGACCCTTCTGTGAATGTGGGGTCTCTTCAGGACTAACGATGTAGGGACATCTATAATAAATTGATAAAGGTTAGCATGAGGCCCATGTACCAGCACAGATGCGAGAAACTCTAATGAAAGGCTATTATCAAGGATGGTTACCTGGATGTGGAAAAGGGCGCAGCCTTGGTGAAGTGCCTTCGTGGAACGTGAAACAAAAAACTCACGTGAGGGCTTGCTGCCAAGCAAGATGGCCGCAGCCTAGTTGGGCTCCGAGGGTGAGATCGACTCCTCTTGCATCCGTCGCTGATCCGTGTCTCATTTCAACCCCAGGGTCCCTGTGTGGGAAGCGTAGACGAAGCGACCCTGATTGCCCCCATTCCCGGGTCTTTTCGAGGCCGGGAGCGTCTGTGACGAGGCTTGGAAGATTGCGGCCATCAAAGACTCGTCCTCGGCGCCGGACCGCGGCAGCCGCGCCGAGAAGGTAGCGGCGGACTCGGAGGCACCTAAGGTGACGCTGGAGGACATCATGGCTGCCTTGACGCAAGTGCAATCCACTGTGGGATCAATTTCCTCGGACGTGTCCCTCCTCCGTGCAGACTTCCAGAAAATGTCGGCCAGGGTCACGGATGTGGAGCAGGTGACGGCTACCTTAACGAAGGACTCGAACTACCTTCTACAAAAGGTGTCGCAGTCGGAGGCGGAGAACAAACGTATGGCGGCCAGGTTGGATGATCAGGAGGGGCGCTCCCGTCGCAACAATGTGCCCATTACTGGGATTCCCGAAAGTGAGGGGCATCCTGCCATGGATTTATATGTTGAAGACCTGATAAAGTCCAAGCTGCAGCCCAGGGGTCTGTCGGCCTTTTTCTCGGTGGAACGTGCCCATAGAGTACCTGGTGGCCGGCCGAAGGTGGGTGCGCCTCCGAGGCCTGTCCTGGCTCGCCTGTTCAGCTTCCACGACAGGGACGCCATTCTCCAGGCGGCGCGGGTGGCGCCGCACCTCCGTCTCCAGAACTCCACGGTGTCCTTCTTCCCGGACTACACGGTGGCGGCACAGCGGAGAAGCTTCCTGGACGTCAAAAAGAAGCTGAGAGCCCGTGAACTTCCCTATGCTATGCTCTTCCCGGCGCGGCTACGTGTGGTAGCAGATGGGAAGACAAGATTTTTTGACACGCCGGAAGAGGCTCATGACTGGCTGGAGGGATGGCGGCGGGTTGCGGGTGCTGGACGCTCGGACCGGAGGGGGAGACAGCCTGGAGGCCCTGAAGAGCCTGATTCTCGCAGCTGGCGATCAGGGGAGGTGGAGGGGGGAGTCCCCTGGATGATGCCCTGATGGCGGCTTCTTCTGCCATGGAGCTGAATAACGCCCTCGGGGTCCCGTCGACGCTGGAATGGCCTCCTCCATGTTGCCTTAGGGCATGAACGCTGGGACCTGGGGATAGGGGATGTCCTGGTCTTCGTCGGACCCCACGCTCCTTGACACGCAAGTACTGTTTGGGGTTACGGGAACTGAGCACTCTGCTGAGTTGGGTGGCGGGCAGTTTTGAGTCCGTGTGGCAGGGAGGCAGGGAGGGGGGAGGGGGGATGGGTAATGTTTTTCTGTTTTCTGTTAATGGTTGGGTTCTGGATGGCACGGGCACCTGAGTTTGACACAGCACGCTTTCCTTACATTGCACATGTCCCTCACCGATTGATCCGCACTACTCATTGCCTTTTGTCTCAACCACCGTAATGTCCGACTTGCTGCACGAACTACCACCTGAGACCGCTTTGACCCAGGTGCGGCCCCTCTCTATACTCACGTGGAATGTGCGGGGACTAGGGGACAAAATCAAACGGGGGCTGGTCCTGCAGAGCATTAAGAGGTGCGCCCCGGCGGTAGTCTTACTCCAGGAGACTCACCTTATTGGCACCGCTAGTAAGGCGATGGACAGATGGGGATACAAGATGGTGGCGCATTCTGAATTCACCTCTGGGTCTCGGGGGTGGGCATAATGCTGCGCCGGCAGTCCCATTTGATAGTAGTTAGCGTACACACTGAGGGGTCGGGGCGATTTGCTGCCGCACACACTCAATGGGAGGGGCGGCCCATAAACATTGTGTCTGTCTACGTTCCACCTGCGCTACATGTTACGGCATTCCAGGCGCTTAGTGAATTTCTGCTTACACTACCGGAGGGGGAGGTGTTATTGGGTGGCGACTTTAACGCTGTTATGAATGACCTCACTGACCGGTGTCCACCACGGGCGAGGGGCGGGGGAGTGACGCACCTTGCGAGTTTTACAGAGGCTATCGGATTAACAGACCTTTGGCGGTTGCATCATCCGGCGGCGCAACACTTCACATACCACTCCGGGGTACACAACAGTCTCACCCGCATTGACTACTTTCTGGGTCCGTCCGGTTGTCTCCAAAATATCGAAAGTGTAGAAATACGACCCAGAGGAATATCTGACCATTCTCCGATACTATTGCACTACACTAGCTATCTCCAGACGCGTCGCCGCATCTACCCGATGCGTCCCAGCTGCATACAGCTCCCCCAGGTTCGCAAAGTTATAGCGAAGGCGACGACCCTGTACTTCCAGGAAAACACCACCTCGGTCGACTCCCCCACTGTCCTCTGGGAGGCATACAAAACGGTTGTGCGGGGGCAGGCGATGGCCTCCGTTGCAGAGCATAAGCGCGAACAACTTTCTGAGCTGCAGTCGCTTGAGCTCGAGCTCCAGGCGGCGGAGGTTCGCAAGGCCCATGATCCATCACTCGCGGCCGCACGCGCCCTGCGATAGCGGCGCAGGTCTCCAGCCTACTCTGGGGCAGCAAACCGGCACGAATTGCGCAATCTAAATTAGTTCGCGGGTGGTACGATGGAGGAATTGCGCTCCCGGATATCCAGCTCTACTATTGGGCGGCGCAGCTGAAGGTGGTTAACCAGTCGACGCTGGAATGGCCTACTCCATGTTGCCTTAGGGCATGAACGCTGGGACCTGGGGATAGGGGATGTCCTGGTCTTCGTCGGACCCCACGCTCCTTGACGCGCAAGTACTGTTTGGGGTTACGGTAACTGAGCACTCTGCTGAGTTGGGGTGGCGGGCAGTTTTGAGTCCGTGTGGCAGGGAGGCAGGGAGGGGGGTGGGGGGATGGGGAATGTTTTTCTGTTTTCTGTTAATGGTTGGGTTCTGGATGGCACGGGCACCTGAGTTTGACACAGCACGCTTTCCTTACATTGCACATGTCCCTCACCGATTGATCCGCACTACTCATTGCCTTTTGTCTCAACCACCGTAATGTCCGACTTGCTGCACGAACTACCACCTGAGACCACTTTGACCCAGGTGCGGCCCCTCTCTATACTCACGTGGAATGTGCGGGGACTAGGGGACAAAATCAAACGGGGGCTGGTCCTGCAGAGCATTAAGAGGTGCGCCCCGGCGGTAGTCTTACTCCAGGAGACTCACCTTATTGGCACCGCTAGTAAGGCGATGGACAGATGGGGATACAAGATGGTGGCGCATTCTGAATTCACCTCCGGGTCTCGGGGGTGGGCATAATGCTGCGCCGGCAGTCTCATTTGATAGTAGTTAGCGTACACACTGAGGGGTCGGGGCGATTTGCTGCCGCACACACTCAATGGGAGGGGCGGCCCATAAACATTGTGTCTGTCTACGTTCCACCTGCGCTACATGTTACGGCATTCCAGGCGCTTAGTGAATTTCTGCTTACACTACCGGAGGGGGAGGTGTTATTGGGTGGCGACTTTAACGCTGTTATGAATGACCTCACTGACCGGTGTCCACCACGGGCGAGGGGCGGGGGAGTGACGCGCCTTGCGAGTTTTACAGAGGCTATCGGATTAACAGACCTTTGGCGGTTGCATCATCCGGCGGCGCAACACTTCACATACCACTCCGGGGTACACAACAGTCTCACCCGCATTGACTACTTTCTGGGTCCGTCCGGTTGTCTCCAAAATATCGAAAGTGTAGAAATACGACCCAGAGGAATATCTGACCATTCTCCGATACTATTGCACTACACTAGCTATCTCCAGACGCGTCGCCGCATCTACCCGATGCGTCCCAGCTGCATACAGCTCCCCCAGGTTCGCAAAGTTATAGCGAAGGCGACGACCCTGTACTTCCAGGAAAACACCACCTCGGTCGACTCCCCCACTGTCCTCTGGGAGGCATACAAAACGGTTGTGCGGGGGCAGGCGATGGCCTCCGTTGCAGAGCATAAGCGCGAACAACTTTCTGAGCTGCAGTCGCTTGAGCTCGAGCTCCAGGCGGCGGAGGTTCGCAAGGCCCATGATCCATCACTCGCGGCCGCACGCGCCCTGCGATAGCGGCGCAGGTCTCCAGCCTACTCTGGGGCAGCAAACCGGCACGAATTGCGCAATCTAAATTAGTTCGCGGGTGGTACGATGGAGGAATTGCGCTCCCGGATATCCATCTCTACTATTGGGCGGCGCAGCTGAAGGTGGTTAACCAGTCGACGCTGGAATGGCCTACTCCATGTTGCCTTAGGGCATGAACGCTGGGACCTGGGGATAGGGGATGTCCTGGTCTTCGTCGGACCCCACGCTCCTTGACGCGCAAGTACTGTTTGGGGTTACGGTAACTGAGCACTCTGCTGAGTTGGGGTGGCGGGCAGTTTTGAGTCCGTGTGGCAGGGAGGCAGGGAGGGGGGTGGGGGGATGGGGAATGTTTTTCTGTTTTCTGTTAATGGTTGGGTTCTGGATGGCACGGGCACCTGAGTTTGACACAGCACGCTTTCCTTACATTGCACATGTCCCTCACCGATTGATCCGCACTACTCATTGCCTTTTGTCTCAACCACCGTAATGTCCGACTTGCTGCACGAACTACCACCTGAGACCGCTTTGACCCAGGTGCGGCCCCTCTCTATACTCACGTGGAATGTGCGGGGACTAGGGGACAAAATCAAACGGGGGCTGGTCCTGCAGAGCATTAAGAGGTGCGCCCCGGCGGTAGTCTTACTCCAGGAGACTCACCTTATTGGCACCGCTAGTAAGGCGATGGACAGATGGGGATACAAGATGGTGGCGCATTCTGAATTCACCTCCGGGTCTCGGGGGTGGGCATAATGCTGCGCCGGCAGTCTCATTTGATAGTAGTTAGCGTACACACTGAGGGGTCGGGGCGATTTGCTGCCGCACACACTCAATGGGAGGGGCGGCCCATAAACATCGTGTCTGTCTACGTTCCACCTGCGCTACATGTTACGGCATTCCAGGTGCTTAGTGAATTTCTGCTTACACTACCGGAGGGGGAGGTGTTATTGGGTGGCGACTTTAACGCTGTTATGAATGACCTCACTGACCGGTGTCCACCACGGGCGAGGGGCGGCGGAGTGACGCGCCTCGCGAGTTTTACAGAGGCTATCGGATTAACAGACCTTTGGCGGTTGCATCATCCGGCGGTGCAACACTTCACATACCACTCCGGGGTACACAACAGTCTCACCCGCATTGACTACTTTCTGGGTTCGTCCGGTTGTCTCCAAAATATCGAAAGTGTAGAAATACGACCCAGAGGAATATCTGACCATTCCCCGATACTATTGCACTACACTAGCTATCTCCAGACGCGTCGCCGCATCTACCCGATGCGTCCCAGCTGCATACGGCTCCCCCAGGTTCGCAAAGTTATAGCGAAGGCGACGACCCTGTACTTCCAGGAAAACACCACCTCGGTCGACTCTCCCACTGTCCTCTGGGAGGCATACAAAACGGTTGTGCGGGGGCAGGCGATGGCCTCCGTTGCAGAGCATAAGCGCGAACAACTTTCTGAGCTGCAGTCGCTTGAGCTCAAGCTCCAGGCGGCGGAGGTTCGCAAGGCCCATGATCCATCACTCGCGGCCGCACGCGCCCTGCGATAGCGGCGCAGGTCTCCAGCCTACTCTGGGGCAGCAAACCGGCACGAATTGCGCAATCTAAATTAGTTCGCGGGTGGTACGATGGAGGAATTGCGCTCCCGGATATCCATCTCTACTATTGGGCGGCGCAGCTGAAGGTGGTTAACCAGTCGACGCTGGAATGGCCTACTCCATGTTGCCTTAGGGCATGAACGCTGGGACCTGGGGATAGGGGATGTCCTGGTCTTCGTCGGACCCCACGCTCCTTGACGCGCAAGTACTGTTTGGGGTTACGGGAACTGAGCACTCTGCTGAGTTGGGGTGGCGGGCAGTTTTGAGTCCGTGTGGCAGGGAGGCAGGGAGGGTGGTGGGGGGATGGGGAATGTTTTTCTGTTTTCTGTTAATGGTTGGGTTCTGGATGGCACGGGCACCTGAGTTTGACACAGCACGCTTTCCTTACATTGCACATGTCCCTCACCGATTGATCCGCACTACTCATTGCCTTTTGTCTCAACCACCGTAATGTCCGACTTGCTGCACGAACTACCACCTGAGACCGCTTTGACCCAGGTGCGGCCCCTCTCTATACTCACGTGGAATGTGCGGGGACTAGGGGACAAAATCAAACGGGGGCTGGTCCTGCAGAGCATTAAGAGGTGCGCCCCGGCGGTAGTCTTACTCCAGGAGACTCACCTTATTGGCACCGCTAGTAAGGCGATGGACAGATGGGGATACAAGATGGTGGCGCATTCTGAATTCACCTCCGGGTCTCGGGGGTGGGCATAATGCTGCGCCGGCAGTCCCATTTGATAGTAGTTAGCGTACACACTGAGGGGTCGGGGCGATTTGCTGCCGCACACACTCAATGGGAGGGGCGGCCCATAAACATCGTGTCTGTCTACGTTCCACCTGCGCTACATGTTACGGCATTCCAGGTGCTTAGTGAATTTCTGCTTATACTACCGGAGGGGGAAGTGTTATTGGGTGGCGACTTTAACGCTGTTATGAATGACCTCACTGACCGGTGTCCACCACGGGCGAGGGACGGCGGAGTGACGCGCCTCGCGAGTTTTACAGAGGCTATCAGATACAGACCTTTGGTGGTTGCATCATCCGGCGGCGCAACACTTCACATACCACTCCGGGGTACACAACAGTCTCACCCGCATTGACTACTTTCTGGGTTCGTCCGGTTGTCTCCAAAATATCGAAAGTGTAGAAATACGACCCAGAGGAATATCTGACCATTCCCCGATACTATTGCACTACACTAGCTATCTCCAGACGCGTCGCCGCATCTACCCGATGTGTCCCAGCTGCATACGGCTCCCCCAGGTTCGCAAAGCTATAGCGAAGGCGATGACCCTGTACTTCCAGGAAAACACCGCCTCGGTCGACTCCCCCACTGTCCTCTGGGAGGCATACAAAACGGTTGTGCGGGGGCAGGCGATGGCCTCCGTTGCAGTGCATAAGCGCGAACAACTTTCTGAGCTGCAGTCGCTCGAGCTCCAGGCGGCGGAGGTTCGCCAGGCCCATGATCCATCACTCACGGCCGCACGCGCCCTGCGCTTGGTACAGACGAAATATAAGGAGCATCTAGCAGAGCGTGCCAGACAACGCCTGGAGGCCTCAAGGCACACAGTTTATGATGTGGGTGATAAAACGGGTAGGCTGCTGGCGTGGCTGGACAGGCGGGACAGTGGTGCCAGGTGGATTGCGCAACTCTGCACTGAGGAGGGGCAGAGGACGTCTGACCCGCGCGTAATAGTGAGCACCCTGGCGGAACACTTTCGGGGGGTCTACTCCTCCGCTTCCTCCATGACGGTGGAGGAGGCACTAACGTACGTCAGGGACCTGCGGATGCCCCAACTTTCCCCTGAGGCACAGGAGACCCTTGAGGCTGAGCTCACGGTGGAGGAGCTCCAGGCTGCTATAGGCGCATTGCGGCCCGGTAAGGCTCTGGGGCCCAACGGCATTCCGGTTGAGCTATATCAGAGGCTATCCGAGACGCTTGCCCCACACTTATTAAAAATGTTTGCGCATAGCCTGCAAGAGGGAGAGCTCCCTGTGGATCAGCGTACGGCCACCATCGTGGTGATTCCAAAACCGGGTAAGCCGGCAGATCAGTGTACCTCCTACCGTCCCATATCGCTGCTTAACGCGGAGGCCAAGATCCTTGCGAAGCTACTGGCCACCAGGCTGACGCCGCACTTATCTGACATTGTGCATCCGGATCAGTCGGGCTTTATGCCCGGCAGAGGTACTTCCCACAACCTGAGGCGCCTGCACGGTGTGCTGGCCCGGGTGGAGCGCTTGCAGGAACCGGCTGTGCTTCTCTCTCTTGACGCAAGAATGGCATTCGACATGGTTGAATGGCCCTTTCTCTTTGCGTTATTGCTGCATCTGGGCTTCGGGCCCAAATTCTGTGCCTGGGTCCGACTCCTATACACTAAGCCACTGGCCCATGTCACGGCCAACGGACATGTGTCGGAGGACTTCCCCCTAACATGTGGCACGCGTCAGGGCTGTCCTTTATCGCCACTGCTCTTCGCCCTGGTGCTTGAGCCGCTGGCGGCTTGGATCCGATGGGAGCCCATGATGCGGGGTCTGCGATGGTCTGCCGACTGGGAGGATCGCATCTCCCTGTACGCGGACGACGTGTTGCTGTATCTGTCTTCCCCTAGGCGTTCTATCTTGACGTTACTTAACATCTGCGAGATCTTTGGCAGAACGTCCGGCTATAAGATTAATTGGTCGAAGTCGGTCCTCTTCGTGCTCCGTAGCCCTCCTCCACGGCTGCCGGCGGGATGTCCACTCCAGGTGGCGGGGGAGTCGTTCAAGTATCTAGGGGTGCACATTACGTTGGATCAGATGGAATTTTTCAGGCGCAATCTGTGCCCCTTGATGGACCGCCTCCGGCGGGATGTGCATCATTGGGGAGCGCTGCCACTGACCCTGTTGGGGAGAGCGGCGTTCTTCAAGATGATGGTGCTGCCGAGATTCCTATACGTGCTGGAAAACACACCATACCCGGTGCCTCCGGCCTATTTACGCGCGATAGCGGCGCAGGTCTCCAGCCTACTCTGGGGCAGCAAACCGGCACGAATTGCGCAATCTAAATTAGTTTGCGGGTGGTACGATGGAGGAATTGCGCGCCCGGATATCCATCTCTACTATTGGGCGGCGCAGCTGAAGGTGGTTAACCAGTGGCTCCATGCGCCACAGTCTGACCCGGCATTCAAAGCGGACAGAGATATACTGGGCGAGAGGGGTATGCTGTCGCCCTTATATGATGCTAGACTAGCCCCGAAGTTGATCGGCCCTCTGAGGCAGACTGTGTCTGTCTGGCATGAGGCGCAGGCCCGGCTGGGGTGGCGGGGGTCCTGACGCGACTTACACCTCTCTGGGATGCCAAGCAGCTGGGACGACTGAGGGATAGCAAGGGCTTCGACGCTTGGGACAATATCGGGATCTCGGTGCTAGGAGATATGTGGCAAAAGGGGGCGGTCGTCTAGTTTGCACTCTTGCAACAGCAATATGAGCTGGCTCCTTCGGAGTGGTTCAGATATCTTCAGATTAAACATGCCCTGGTCGCGCGGCTGGCCCCTGGGGCGGAGGTTCCGGAGGCATCCCCATTGGAGGACAGGCTGTTGACCGAGTACATGCCAAAGCAGGCTACGTCCTTCACGTACCGCAAACTTATCAACAACATGCCGGACCCCATGGGGCCCTTGCGGGAGAAGTGGGCCGTTGAAATCGGCGACTTCGATGACCCGGAATGGCGTGAGGCACTGGTCTCGCCGCGCGAGGCGGGTATACCTTCGCGGCTGCGGCTGGTGCAGCTTTGCATTTTGCATCGCTCATATTACACCAGGTGCTTACTGCATAAAATGGGCACAGCAATACACCCCTTCTGCTTGCGCGGTTGTGGGGAGGAAGGAACCTTTTATCACACTATCTGGGAGTGCCCTGTCATCCAAGACTTCTGGAAGCGAGTGATGCGGACAATGTAGCAGGCGTGTGGGGTGTCGCTGGTGCCGGAGCCTCGACGGTGTCTGTTGAATGTGTGGGAGCCCAATGATCTCAGCCGCCAGGCGCAGAGCTGGGTAACGATGGGGATAATGACGGCCAAACGGAACATAGCCCAAAAATGGGGAGCGGTGGGGGTGCCCTTTCTGACCGCATGGAGAGGAGATATGGATGTAGCCATGTTCGCTGAGCGATCAGCATTTATTAGGCGGGGCTGCCCCCGCAAATGGGACAAGGTATGGGGGCCCTGGAACAGATTCAGAGGAGGAATATGCGTCCCGCCGCCATTGTCCCATGAGGACTCCTCGGACTCGGACGATTGAGGTGGACTGCAGGGTCGAGGGGCGGTGGGTTGATACCGGCTGTGTTAGCATACCTGAAATGGGGTTTACTTCTATACTGTTTGTTGGGGTGCTGGTATATCAAATGATCTGTGCACATTGTTTATTCAAGTGTCTTGCTGTTTTTGCCTATCATGAAAACAATAAAAATTCTTTAAAAAAAAAGAAAAAACTCACGTGAGGACCCAGCCGGGTTCTTCAATGGTGGTTTCAAAGAAATGAAAGATAATGTTTGGTGGTTAGCACTGCGAGAATAGTTAGCTGTATACAGTGGTAATGGTGCCGGAAAGTAAAAACCTGAGGTTACCTCACGGTGTGGGCGGCCGGCTCTTTGGAGTGGGAATGGGCTGGAGGGCTCCTCAAATGTATCGCTACAGCCGTAGCAGATAGATTCCCATTGTCGGTCTCAGCGTACCGGGGTACAGATAAGAATGGTACCGCAATTGAATAGCTATGGGAATAATGATATTATTGAGGAAGTAAGGTAGTAAAAGGGCACTGACAAGCAGTGCGCACAAGTACTTACAAGTAAAGACGGGCGGACGAATCTCCGCGTATGACGTTACAGCGACCTGGATCTGCTGCAGGAAGATGAGCGTTTGAATGCGCTCTTGGTGTGATAACGTCGAGCGCTTGTTGTCCGCTTCGTTATAAACAGAGATTGCCGCCAATTGGGCCTGCCGATCGCCACGTAGAGGTGTGGAGCGCTGATTCATCGTGCGATCCGGTGATCGGTGCGCCGGTAGTGTGAAAACTGAGGAAAGACTAAACTCCTTGACGGGGGATGCTACGTTGCAATGTGTGCATCAAAAATGTTCTTAGAGGATGCAGAAGACAGCTGTTAATTGTGTGAGCGCTTGGTTACTTGGTCTAGTGACCGGGACATGTAATGTAGATCACTATGGCTGGAGTGTGGGTACTGCCTAATTTATTATTGCGTTATGCAGAATACATATTTACATTTCTCCCAACGTCATGGGCTCAACATCTGTCACATATCCTCGATGGGAGGAAACATGCTCACATTCTATATATTACAATATGAGCAACCATATACAGTGATATGAGAATAATGTTATACATAGCATGTTACGTAGAATTGTTATTATCGTTGTTATCATAGATCAACCATGAACAAGGACGTTGGAATGATGTGAACACTAGCGTGATATGTGGAGATGTATAGGATGGCACGGAAGGGACATCGTCTTGGCCTCACCTAGACAGCGTGATCATCCAGTCTATTGCTTTGCGTGGGTACGGCATGCAAGGGCACTGTCCAATGCTCAGGTACCAGATAGATGGTGCGTGTGTCATTAATGTAAAGTGGTTACATAGCCTCTCCATTCCTCAGCGGAATTTAGGCCTTCTTCTATCGAATTGACCTTGTCTATCCATCTACACTCGATGCGTTGTAGCATGTTTGTTATGTCACCCCCTCTTTCTAGTAGGGAGGCGATGTCAATCACTTGCCATTTCAGTTCGTCGGCCGTGTGGTTTTTTCATTATAGTGAGTGACCATGGGGACATTAAGAACAGATCTGCGAATACGGCTTCGATGCTGGCAGATCCTGGTCTTCACAGGTTGTTGGGTCTGACCTATGTACGGGAGGTTACAAGTGCACCAGATGCAATACACGACATTGCGTGTATTGCAATTAGAAAAGTTTTCTAGGGTGTGTTTGAGGTTGCCATGCTCAAAGGTGGAGGTGTTGAATGTAAACTCACTGGACACACAATTACCACATTTGTGGTGTCCCTTGATTTTGGGTAGGCCCCACGCATTTGTGAGAGTGTTGGGTGAGTTCACTTTCTTGTCCGTGGCTGATCTAACGAGATGGTCTTTTATGTTTTTCCCTCTTTTATAGGCAAAAAGCGGTGTTTCAAAGGTCGTGTCTATGCTTCCATCCTTGATAATAGCCTTTCATTAGAGTTTCTCGCATCTGTGCCGGTACATGGGCCTCATGCTAACCTTTATCAATTTATTATAGATGTCCCTACATCGTTAGTCCAGAAGAGACCCCACATTCACAGAAGGGTCAAAACGCCGTTGACAAGCATATAGGACAGACCACCACCCAGCCTGTATCATTGCATACGTAGACTGTTGAAAAAGTGTATCTAAATGGTCGTTCTTTCTTTCTTTTCATTTATGGAAACCCATTTTTTCTAAAAACATCACGATTTATACAGTCACTTTTTGGTTCCAACTTTCACTTGGGGACACCATGCACAAAATTTTGCGTTTTTGATTTAAAAGAAGTGTATGTACTATTTACTGCTTTATATAAAATATTGTATTGATTAAACTGTGTAGAAATTTCATTTTGCCCTCTGACATTACCAAGTCCTTTCAAATTTATTGCGATTGTGCATATTCATTGCTTAAATCATTCCAATTGTTTGACCTAGTGGCAGACTTAGATAGTGAGGTAGTTATTTCTCCATCTGGTGAAACTCCACAACTTGCATCACAGGGTATCATGAACCACAACTCTCAAGAAGATTATTCTCCTGTTTCTTACATACCAGTTACATAAGCTCAAACCGGGAATCAATTAAAAGAGAATACCCCTGCCTTCGTAGAGATATATACTCTTTTTTCAATGAGTGTTTTTTTTATTTTTACTTCTCTTTTGTCCTTCTGTTTTGGGAGAAATGTGGTGTCACGCATGTGTGATACCAGTGATAAAGCCCATAACACTCCCCCTACCCCAATTCATTGAGGTCAGACAGATTTAATAGACTTAGGATCTTTGGTAGGGCAAGGTCTTAGCTATAAACCTACCTTTCTAGGTTGGAGAAAGGGAAAATAATTGATTTTGTATCCCTCTCAAGGTCAATGGAAGCGTTGGTTCAGTTAAGAAATGTTTTACCTCTTTGTTACAGTGATCACAACCATATGGAGTTCAAATTATTAATTCCCCTGGGTGAAGTAAGAGCAAAAAACCCAGGCTTGACTGGTTTGAGCACTAAAGATAAGGGCTGTAGAATTAGATGGCTCAATATATCGATCCCTGTGCTATTCAAGTCCCCAGTTAGTGCCAACTGTGGCCAGCTTATGGACCCATTGCTTACGAATGACCCTTCTCCTGAGGAGGTCTTAGTGACATTTGGGTCTCTTCATAGTTCAGCTAACCAGATCATGGAGAGTCTTTTGGCCCTAGGGAAGCCGGAAAAACTGTGTGGTTTGATCATGACTGTAGATTAGCAATACCAGGCCAAAAATCCAAGCAGCTGTTACACGGACGAGAGCAAACTATAAGTTGGCCATAAAGTTTAGGAAGCAAATCGTAAAGGAAGAGGCATGGGACAGACAAATGAATGCCTGCACCATGGACGACTCCAGGGGCTTTTGGGAGATAGTCATAGGCAAGAACTTGCTGCTAGATGTCTCTGAGGACATAAGTATTACTATTTCCCCAGAGCAGTAGTTAAATAATTTCTCTGCTATCTAATCAGTGGACCCGAGTAGGCCCATTGAAAATGGTGTGGATACAATTGTGTTCCCCCTTGCCGTGAGATTTGAGATGGAGGAGGTATGGGAGGCTATTAAGATCAGTCCTGTACCAATGCTTCAGGCCCTGAAGGGGTCCCTATGGACCTATATAAATCAAATATCTCATTCTGAGCCCCGCTATTGACTAACACTCTTAATGCAGCTGCAGCTAGAGGTATTCCTAAGGAGTGGGAATCTGCTGGTCTTCAAAAATCTGGACTGCTAGGATCCAAGCTGCGATAGGCTTAACTTCCAGCTAAATTCAATCATAAATGTGGCTGGAAGAGTTATTTTGGGGGGGATTCAGGTGTTGTGTTGTGGGATCTGCTCATTTGTTGAGCAACATAAACTAGGGGCTTGGTGCTTAGACTGATACCAGACACCCCCATAGGATATATTGGCCTAGAGACCAGCTAGCTCATAGTGCCACAAAAGCCCCCCTAACCTTACCATGGAGCGAATGGTTTCTGGCAACCACTGAACATGACAACACTGACCCCTCTGGGATCATGGAAACAGTACAGAACCTTTCGCTCAGTTACCCGTGCTCAGTTATTCTCAGAGAAGTATACAGAGAATACACAGTGGAACATTATCAATATATTTAGTGAACAAACATTATTCTTGTACAAAATACATGTGCTGCAATGATCAACAGACAAAAACAGATAAAAGTGACTATAAGCACCAAAAGCGTCAATAGTAGATATAGTTCTACCATGGTGCTAAAACAGTGTATATATGCTGGCATATAAAACAAGTTAGTAGTTGATCGTACTCTGACAATGCGAACCCTACTCCACATGTACATAGAGTGTATTTAGGTGTGGAGCCAAGAATCCCCCAAGGGACAATTCAACCCCATTACCTGATGGGAGAGAATAAAGGACCCTGTGTTGGTCACGAACTGGACACCCCCTCATGAGATGTCAGACCGTTGCTTGGTGAAGTCTTAGCATGCAAGGACCCTTTGTGTCAGAAGTGACTCCTTTCCTAATCTATTGGGATACTCATCTTTTATAATAGAAAGCAGCCTTGCGATGTGTGTATAGATTAGTGATGTTATGGATATGTAGATAGCCCTGTTGCCCGACGGATGATGGAGATAGATAGAGATGACAGTTGCACATAGTGCAAGAAGAAACCTTGTACACAATGTTCAGGGCATTGTGATAATTTTGTGTGAAGCTAGAAGTGTAAACAAGTTTAGTTTCAGTGAAACTAATCCAACATAGTCACGCATGCAAATATGTGCAAAAGTTTGCTTCTGAAAAACAGAACAATGTAAGACTATAAGCTACTTCGCTACATAGCAGCTACAGCCAACACGTGTTTCGTCATTTAGGGATAGTAACGAAATACTCGAGACACGGGCGGCTGTACTCGGCTGGGCTGCACATTTTGATTGTGAGGACGGTGGACTGATACATACATTCATACCGATAGACTACTGCGGACTTACGCGTTACGTGGAAGCATAAATGAGAGGTTTTGATTTATCCCCGTCCGAGAATAGACCCCTGTGTGGTCTGGAATTTGTACCACACTTCAAATTCATAACTGAATAAGAGACTAGCCTTGAGGAAGTCGTGGGACTACTATCCCTAAACGACGAAACACGTGTTGGCTGTAGCTGTGATGTTGCTCATGAAAGCTTCTTGAATAAAAGAAAAAGAAGAAGACTTGACGCATGATTCTTCAATTTGATTTGTCTACTGTATTTGCTACTTACAAACAAAAAAACGTTAGAATTTTCATATTTACGTGTGCTGGGGATTTGAAATAATTTGTGCCAGGCTTTGCTTCCTCCTGTAGAGTTTGTGGTTCTCTACACCTTGCAGCACCGTCATATAATTAAAAAATAGGAAACTAATGTGTAAATTCTTTGCGGCGCCGACATACCTATGACCAATACCACATAGCTGTCTGAAAACTACTTCGCTACATAGGCCTAACCTGGGAATAGAACACCAACTCCTCATACTAAGGGTCGATACAAGAAAAGCTATCTAGAGCCATTCTACAAAATCCAGCAGGCCATGATAGGCTTTAAAAACTGTTGTAAAATCATCTAAAGCAAGCTTCCCTTAAAATAGTTCATAAAAGCCTTAAAGGTTAATATAATGTTCGAAATATCAAGCACTCAGAAAGTCATGGTGCCTAGAAAAAGAAAGCAAAAGCTGTTTTCGTTCATTTTGTTTAAAAACTGGCCAAATTGTTCCTACACAGAGAAGCCAATTGTTTATGTGTTTCGAGTGGTAGATGCAACATTGCTGTTGCCCACAACCGCAGACGATGGTTTTTTATTTATTTATTTATTTGAAAAGTTTTATATAGCGCTGGCTAGACCCGGAGGTATCAGAGCGCTTTACATGAGGGCAAACATTGTTTCAGAGCATAGTTACAAGTTCCATGAGTTGCTGGAGCGAAGTTAAATGCATTAAAAACATAGATGTAAGGAAAAAAAGCAGGCAAGGGGAGAGAGATTCAGGGGAGAGAGGATAGGAGCAGGGGAGGTAGACTAAGAATGAGAGAGGGAAAGAGGTGAGGAGGGTGAAGGAAAACACAACAGGGAGTTGAGGAGAAACAGTGTCTGACGTTTGGTGTGCTGTGATCCCAGTGGAAGAGGTATCATTCCCACACTTCCGCTGTGTGCGATTCCCTTTGCACTGTGGACTCTCTCAGAGGGGTCTCTGAAACTCCAGGGCATAAATACTGGATCCCGCCCCAACAAGGGGCAAAGAGTGCTTTGGCAAGGGGCGCCATTCCACAACTCCACTGTGTGTGGCTCCCTTGACGCTGTGCACTCTCTCAAGGGGGTCCCTGGGACTCCTAGGTATAAATGCTGGATCGCTCCCCAACAAGGGGAGAAGGAGTGCTTTGGTAAAGGGCACACACAATGGTGGGTAACACATAGTTACATCTGTTACAGTTACCAGTATATGCTTAGGAGAGAAACGTGAGCTTACACAATAATATAAGATATTAGCGCACATCATATCCAAGGCACACGTCATATGGGGAATGGAAGGTAGTGGGGGAAAGGTAAACAGGAGAGGAACGCAGACAGAGTCAGGGAGATCTGAGGGGGGGAAAGTACTCCAGGGGAACAAAGCAGTCAAAGCAGTCGAGAAGAGAGACAAATAAAACCGTGAAGAACCGTGAAAAACAATGTCCGATGTCCGGCTGGGTAGGTGACGGCCTAGGGGGTGTACCAGAGCCAGACTCCGCTATAGCTGCATAGGACAGCTCCACCGGGCAGCGGCCAAGGGTACTCGGGCTCCGCGGTAAGTACACACAGTTTAAAGTTTCAGCCCGTGGGGCATCATCATAGTTCCATAGAATCAGTCCCAGTGTTACTGGGAGGCGCTGTCCGCCATGTTTTCCATCTCGATGTTCCCAGGGACGCAGCTCAAAGCAGGTTTATTGAGCAAAGATGATTCCATTCAATTCCGACAGCACCCGCTGAGGGAGGGGTTGTTACCCATAAATGATCCGCAGAGCCGCTGTTCACATAATTAGGAGCTGAAGCATTCCAGGGAGGCTCTAAGAATACATTCATCATCAATGCAATACGCTGCGGACAACAATACACATGGGCCTTTAGGGGTCCATCAGTACTCCAATGTCCGGTTGTGCAACCAATTGTGATCTGAGACATATATCCAGGACGCATTCGTGGATGCAAAGCAGACAGCGGAATACAGTTTGCATACACTCAACCCAAACAGGCCTGAAGTATAGGAACCAGTGCTTGTTCAGTTCTTGAAGCCAAGGTTTGTCGAAGGAGTGTACCATGCGTTCACGGCAATGCAGCACCAGCAGTGCTGTGTTTATTCCGAGTTGTACTGGGATGCCCATTGCGGAGTAGAAAAATTAAAATCAGTATTCTAGCCACAAGTAGCAGGACAAAAAACGCTTCCCAATACGGAGTGTATGGAAGATGGTCTAACTCTGAAAATCATCTGAAAGGTGCTAACCAGACTAGAACCGATAAATTTTAAAAAAGTGCACTATTCCTTTCGTATCAGACATTTGAAAGACAAGGTGGACCAGCTCCCCAAAATGCAGCAGGAAGTTAGTATGAAGTAGTGTCTGTATCTAAGACGAGGACCTTGCAACCTGAAGATCAAACGTCTCTTTGGCCGATGTCAAGGCCACATTCTTTTGTAAAAGCATGGCTTTCAGTTTGCTCAGTGAATCAAACTGTATGTTGGAAACATTAATCAAATGCCATAGCATTGCCTCTCTAACTGTGCATGCAGGTGGAAACAGTACTTGTGTGCAACAAGTCACTATGGAATTAACCGCCACTAGATAAGCAATGCCCGGTTCCATTCCACAGCAATCTTGATCATTCAGCATCAAATAGCTCCCATTCAAAAGCAGCTTGAACACCGGATGTATCACGGCAGCGGCAGAACCCTTCAGATAACAAGACAAGTTCGCTACCGAAGCATTGCATGCTCCTTGGAGAAAAATGTCTTTGCAAACTAAGGACCCGCTTAAAGCATCCTCACAGTCAGAACCACTAAGGAAAACATCTGTGTCCCCATTCTTGCATCTATACCCTGTGCTGTTGATGTAACGCAATGACATGTGGCCAGAACGTAGTGTTTGTAACATCCAGCTCAGTATTATAATGGACCGTAATTGTAAGTGTCCATGTTGTAAAATAGACATGTCTTGCTGTATTATGTCAATTGCACAAGACACTATGTTGCCGAATGAATAAATCCTGGATAATAATGTGGTCATACCGTTGTCAGCCACAGCCAAAGCCTTTTCTAAATTAACCCTGGCGATCTTGCGCAATCTCTCAGCAGCTTCCTGTTGAGAAATCTTCCACAGCTCGTTGTATATTCAATACAAAAAGCACTTTTGACATGGGTTCCGGGGACATAATAGAAAGTCCCTGAGATCCATGTCATCAGAAAAAAGGGACAAGTGTTGCTTCCCTTGAGAGACTGTTGAGATCTTTAGCCAATCAAGGCACAACTTCCCAACACTAAATTATGTCACCACATAAGTGTTCTGTTTGTACATATCGCTGATCAGGCCTATTGATCTTAAACCCTTCGATGTTACCCAGGAATATAGATTGACACCTGTTTGTGTCTGTCGTCCAAACCAGCCATCCATTCCAATTGGGGACTGATGAATTTAAAGAACCATTATGTATCATGGTATCTACTGTATCCTCACTGTAGTGTAAGTGCTGCCAATTCTCAAAGCGTGAGAACGCGGGAATACGCGGTGTGTTCAAATCCTTCATTTTTGCTATACCAAGACATGAAGTTTGTTGTACTGTTTTGTTCAGGAAAACCATTTGATGTGGTTTGAGGCCTGCTCTAAATAAGGCCTCACTACGTTGAACCTGCCACTCTTTTGTCCCCCAGACAGATTTTGTGTCTATGGTGTTTTTCAAAAAGTCGAAACCCTGTAAAGACAATTGGGGAATAAAGGAAGCAGAGTACATCAGCTTGGTGTTTGTTAGCATATTTTTCTTTGCAGGTGTAGGTCCAAACACACAATAATACAAGGCTGGGTCTGATGTTTAAAAACCTGAAAAATAAGCAAACTCTATTGCAAATATCTTTGAACTACCTTTCGGCCGTGTTGGGCAGTGTTCCCATTGTGTGTAATTACAAACAGCCCATGGGATACTGGCTTTGTGTAAAAAATGGTGACCATAATGTTGATAACAGAACATGTCTCCATAATTACATATACCATCATACAATTCATCATTATAATATGCAGCTGACTGCTCTAGATCTACAAGCAAATTATGTACAGTTTCAATGTCCCAATCATCAGAGAAAGTACTAGAGGTGTTGATATCATTTAACCCCTTCAGTGCCCGCCCCTTTCCCCGCCCTGTGCCGGTGCTTTCATTAGCGGGCGGGGTCTATGACGGGCTGGACTCGTCATGGGCACAGCGCAACCGCGGCCCATGACGAGTCCAGCTCGTCATGGGCACTGAAGGGGTTAAGGAAATTGTAAACAGATAAGGAATTTGCAAAAGTTCAGTTGGACCATACACATCATACGATACACTGGCCAAACAAATCCTTCAGGAATTGAAACTGCTGTAATGTTCACCAGGGTCAAGTCCCTCAATTCACTGTGTGAAGATACATGTGGTTTCAGAACCAAGTTCACGAGTTGTACTGCTGAGTGTTGTGGGAGATAGTGTCCATTCAGAAGTAGGAAAAAGACAATCATCAAACCAATCCAAACTACCAGGAAAAGTAACCCATTTGTAATCCAGAGATGTATCCAGGGTGGGATGTAGTAAGTTTTTTTCAGGCAAAGTTAGAAAGCATAAACACGTAGCTTGAAAGGGAGGGGCAGTGGTGGCAGCTCAGGTTAACTGGAATCCAATGAGAAGTCGTCATAATGCACTAAGTGGCAAGATGCTGTCCGGTCTATTTTTGGTACCTCAGCAGGTTTTGTAGAACTGGGAAATGACTCGATCTGTGGCATATTTACATAGACTTTGTCAATTTTATGAATTGAGATTTCTGTACTTGTTGATTGTACCGTTGTAGTTGTTTCAACAGAACAAGTATCATATCATTGTTATTTACAGCTTCTCTATGGAAAGTAGAATCTTCTGTTGTTATTAAAGCTTCCATCTGAACATCCTGTACGGTAGCAAGAGGAGTGCGGCGGTCACCCAGGAGCCTACGTGGCCTACTGTTGAGAATGGGCCACATAGTGTGGTTTGATCAGATCAATGGAGGCAAACCTTTTGTCTCTGTGGCCGGTAAGAGTCAAAAGAAGTACAGTTCTGGTACCTTCAACAGCCAGAACAGGTACGGTCGCTCTGTAAGATGGCCCAAATTCTTTCATGTCCACAATTTTTTCTCTGACCAGGTCCCCAATCTTCGGGAGCCAGGCAGATCTTGCCGGAACTACCTTCACTTCTCCAATGGCGATGTGTTTTACTTGGACATTGCTTTGTACACCGAGACTTCATAGAGTTCCTGTAAAACAGCCAAACGTTCATTGATGTCAAATGGTGTTTCAGCCGCCACTGTGCTGACACTATCGAGGTCTGGTACCCACATTCTCCCACAAAACAAGAGTTCATAAGGTGTACAACACCCTAGGGATTTTCTTAGCATATTGTTAATTCCCTTTGGACCCCATATAGGTAATTGACCCAACTGCCACCGAGCCTAAAACCCTTGCTATTAAGGATTGCTTTAAGTCATGTTTTTTCCTCTCAAAGACCGCATTTCCCTCAGGATGGTACGGGGAGGAGTACTGCAAGGCCACACCCAAACTTCCCTTGGCTTCTTTGTAAGCCCAAGAGCTAAACTTGAGCAAGCCGTGTCTAGTGGTTCAGTGGACTTATGTGTCCACTGCAGGGGCCTGTGTTCGACCTCATGGTCACAGGCTCAAATCCCGATGGGTCCACTTAGCCTTTCATCCATCTGAGGTCGATAAAATGAGTATCATTGAGTTGGGTAACAATAAACATCTATTATTCAGCACCAAGATACCCAAGGGTGAACATGCGCTTTACAAATACACATGTTATGTTAAATGCCGGATCCTGTTGGTATGTAGTGTACCAATTGTATATGTCCCGATAAAGACTCGCAAATCCTTTATACCAGTTTGAGCGTCAGCCAAGCGCTGTGGCCAAACCCACAGGAATCTGGAGCATGAATCCACTGCCACCAAGATATACTTGCAAACCCCATCTGATTGTAAGGGGCTGCAGTGGTCCAAACAAAGGCTTGTCTGAGATCAATAGAGGTGTCTGTGCTGGATGTCCTATGGTGGAGCCTTTCATCTGCTGGCAGATGTCGCATTAATGGACAAAGTCCTTGGTCTGTTTTGATAGACCTGGCCACCAATAGCGGTGCTTCAGTAATGAAACAGTCGCAGTAATCCCTGAGTGAGCGGAACCCAGACCCTCATGTGATGCTAGAATCAGTCCCAGTCTGCGACCATGTTCGGTATTACTCTATCCCCCAATCCTGGAATCTGAGCATACGGAATGTTTTGTGCATCTAACTTGTAGGAGTACTTGAGTGGAAAGCCTTTTGGAAGGGCTGATCCATTACGAGTGGGATTAACTGCCAACATAGTTGTTCCGTCTATCCTCATACTTGAATGAGTTATTGCAGCAACGGCAGCAGTACGAACTGTTGCCCTGGCGGCTTCATCCGCCATTGAATTCCCTTCAATATGAACGCCGACACGTTGATGACTCAATGTATAAATAACATGAGCCCGTGGCAGGCCTTCTTTCAGCTTTGCTGCTTGTTACCAAAGCATCTTTTGCTTTACTGTGCGACCTTTAGAATCTCTAAATCCATTTTGGTACCAATAGTGTAGATATTCATTGTAGGACTGGACACAATAAAATGAATCACACACAATAAGTGTAGGGAATTTGCAATCCGTATTTTGTAGTGCCAGTATCAGGGCTTTAAGTTCTGCCAGCTGCGCTGTACAGTCCACTAGGGACTGAGTGTGTGTTTTCCCTGGACTGAACTTTCCATCATGCATGTGCCCTTTAACAATTGCGCATGCTTCGGAAATTTCGCTGTCTCACTCCTACGGCAGGCTGAGCAGAACCATCGGTATAAATGATGCATTCATATTGATCTAGAGACATGCACTTAGCGCTAGGATAATTATCGCCGGCTAGCGTGGATTTTTATCGCTGAGATAGCGTGCTATTAGCAACGCTTATCTCAAACGTGAGATTATCGCTGGAAACCCAGCGATAATCCCACGAAGTTTGGCGATAGCTTGCTGATAGGGCCTCACATACTTAGCCATGATATCCACCTTAGATAGGATGTCATGGCTAAGTCAGCTATGCTGCTTTGCGTGAGGCTTGATAATAGGAGAAATGTCGCTTAGCGACATTTCTCCCGTTATCCTGGGGAGGAACGCCCACTTTGCATCTCATTCGAGATGCAAAGATGGGAGTTAGGAATTCAGGCGCTAAGGCAAGGTTTCCCGCGATAGCGTGACCTTGCTGATATAGCGATAGAATTATCGCCCCTTTTCAGCCGTTTTCGCCAAAATCTAACGTCTGCTAAAATCCTGACTTAGCCATCCCTAACATAGAGGGTGGATTATGCTGATACGACCCTGTGGGTCGTATCAGCAAGGTTATCGCCGTTTTGCAGGGAACATCGCTGGAAAACCAGCGATGTTCCCTACAAAAGGGCGATAACCTCGCTATCTCTGGAATTTTTATCGCCCGGGAGAAACGCGTTGTTAATAACGCTCTACCAGGACGATAAATTCCAGAGATAGCCTGCACAGCCAGCGATAATTATCACTGGCCGTTGATAATATGCCTGCTAAGCGTTTGTGTACAAATGTGATTTGCATGCAAGTTATTGTATCGCCTTCATTGAAAGTGCTATAGGTGTACCTGGTTGGTCTAGAGACTACACAGATTACCAGGTTAGTCATGTTAACACGCATGTGTAAATATTTGGAAGCTATCATGTCAGCTTTTATGGAACATAAAATATTTGTATGTTCCTGTGTCCAATGATGCACAGAAAAATCAGGTCTAATTATGTCACAGAAAGGTTTTACCCAATCTGCATAATCCAAATGGAAGTTCTATAGCTAAATACCACCCAGAGCAAGGGGAAATTACCACCTTAGATGAGTTCACATGGGAATATCTCTCTATAAATACAGCAGTTTTTAAATCATCAAGTTGGAGTGAGATTTTAGGTTAAGACCACAGATCACCAAAAATAAATTTGTACTTTATTTAATACTCATTTAGATATAGTAGAAAAAATATACATAATTTATAATCATAGAAAACATTGTACAGTAAAAGATAACATTCTCTCTCACCCCTCACCATACACTCAAGATCATTCTCTCCTCATACAGACTCTCTGTCATACCACACCTATATTCATTCCACTTACATACTCAAAGTATAGACGACCCAAACATATTGGGGTGTAACCAGGAATAAAGGTGATCTATCAAAACTCTAGGACCCTAACGGTGTCTATTAGTCCTGAGCTAATCTTGGGTCCATAGAGAAAAGCTTAGCAGTATATCAAATATCTCACATTACAATTATTTGTTCAGTTTTTTAACATAGGTATAGACATATCCATATGTTCCACAGTTGTATTTGAACATTCCTGTTACGTCTAGTGCCGACGCGTACCTCGGTGAAGGCCAAGATGCAGCCCAACCTTCCTCAGGTCACAAGTTCTTGACTTTGTTAGGTTGTCAAAAAGTCATATGTGTAGAGAGGGTTAGGAGCAAGCAGAACAAAACTTTTTCATCAAAATTTCATATCCTCTAGATAGGAGGAAAACAAAGAGAGGCACCACTCAGTTTACACAGGTAGTATTGGGACATCTCATCTACAACCATCCTAGAACACAGGACATTATCTTCATAGTAGTCCCATTAGTCGCATTCACATCCTGGAGGAATGCGGTCTCAAACGAATCTTGATAGTCCTTCAAGGTCAAATAAAATGAGGAACATCTGTCATTTGTCACTTAGGGGCCGATTCCGATCCTGGAAAAACCGGGTACGAATCGTCGGACGGAGCGTTTTCTCCGTCCGACGCGTACCCGGGAAAAATACCTTACAAACATTCAAGTATGATTCGTACGGAAACACCATTTCCGTACGAATCGTAAAAAACACCGACCGGCTAAAATATACCCACAATTCCGATCCGGGACACCGCGTACGCGACATTCGCACGGAGTCAGGCAGTGTTTTACGGACAGCTAAGTACGCCACGATCACGGCGAAAAGGGGGCCCGGTACGCACCGTACCCCCATCCCTACACGTCCGCACCGTACCCCCAGCACCCCCCCATGTCCGCGCCGTACCCCTACCCCCGTACGTACGGAGCATACCCCCACCCCCGTACGTACATAGCGTACCCCCACCCCCCGTATGTACGGTGCGTACCCCCACCCCCTGTTTGTACGGCGCGTACCCCCACCCCCCGTATGTACGGAGCGTACCCCCACCCCCGTATGTACGGAGCGTAACCCCACCCCCGTATGTACGCGCTGGGGGTACGCACCATACATACGGGTGGTGGGGGTACGCACCGTACATACGGGGGGTACGCTCCGTACATACGGGGGGTGGGGGTATGCACCGTACATACGGTGGGTGGGGGTACGCACCGTACATACGGGGGTGGGGGTACGCTCCGTACATACGGGGTGGGGTGGGGGTACGGCGCGTACATGGGGGTGGGCTGGGGGGGTGTTCGGCGCGTATGCGGGCACATGTTTGGACGTCTCCATGGTTGCTATGGGAGTTCGCTCCGTACGGTGTTTTTTCCATACGGTTGTGCATTCGGACGGACGGGACGGATCGTAATTGCGCGCTCGGACTTCAGTTTCCCGATTCGTACGTAAAACTGTCCGGGGACGTGTCGGACACTTTTTCCGACCCGAGGACGTGTCGGGGAATTTTCCCAATGCCATTCGTATGGATTTTTTAACATACGAATCGTACTTGCCAGTTTGTACGGGACTTGTACGATTCGTACGTAAAAAAATCCGGATACGATTCGTACGGGGAATATTTTTAACGGATCAGAATCGGCACCTCAGTAGGGATGTCTATATCGTTGGGTCTTCCGGAGAATACTCCCAGCCCTCAGTGCGTAGAATGGAAAAAATGCCTGTGTCCGTCCCTCGGTATGCGGATGCCAAAATTTTAAAATCCTAAAATGGATTGTAGTCTTTTCAGAGTAGTTGGAGGTTGGAGCAGCGCACATTTTTCTACAAAATTGGCTGCCAGGCTTTTTCCTTCACTCAACAACTCATATCCCAGGAAATTGAGGTGGGCACTTTTTTACCTCAAGACAGTCCCGACCGGCTAGTTACAACGAGACCGAACACTGCTCGGTCGCATACTCCCATTTCTCAATGGAAACTCGTGTTACGCCCATAAACCAACCAAGTTCCCATTGAGAAATGGGAGGTTTTGTTTATAGGTGCCCCCTCGGCCCTCAACCGGAGGCTGCACACACATGGGGTCCAGCTGGGGGCCCCCAAACACACTTTCCGACATGGTTTTCCGGACAGGCCGGCATGGAAACCATGCCGGAAACCGTGGCGGAAAGGTCCGCCCTTTGGGATTACGAGATGGTTCCGGCCTGCTGATAGGCTCAGGGAGCCCGTCGGAAAGCAGCAGGAATGACCAGGCAGTTTCAGTTCCGACTGGTAATCCGACATTTCCGACCTTCATCGGAATAGGCCCAATATTCTTTAAACAAACCATTCTAATTAAATTAATAAAGTAAACCACTTATAAATCTTAAAATTTAGTAACAATTATTTTACACATTAAAAACATAATTAATAAAAAATATTATAATTTTAAATGAATGAAAACATAATATAAATTATTGCAATTAAAAAAGAATTATTAAATATAATATTTAATACATATACGATTATGACTACAATTTATACAAAACTACACAAATTATTATAGTAAACATATATAACATGTACTACTCCCACTTTGCACAATGCTAAAATAATAAAACTAACTAAAACGTAAAAATCTCCCTCCAGTAAATACAACAGTAATGAAAGTGTTGGATTGTGGATAGATAGTATTTACTATACCCATCCTGCCAGTACAACAGTAAACACACTATTGGAGTGGAGAGGGGGAAATTTGCTCCAATCAGTACAACCTTAGGGAAAATGTTGGATAGCGTAGGGGTAAAATGTAATATTCCCGCTCTAGTCAGTATGACCTAAGGGAAAGTGCTGGATTGCGGAGGGGCAAAATTTACTATTCCCACTCCAATCAGTGGGACAGTAGGGAAAGTGTTGGATTACGGAGCGGTGAAATTTCTATTCCCACTCCAGTCACTATCACAGTCGGGAAAATGTTGCATAGCAGAGGGGTAAAATGTAGTATTCCTACTCCAAGAAGTGCAACAGTAGGGAAAGTGTTGGATTGCGGAGGGTTAAAATTTACTATTGCCACTCCAGTCAGTAAAACAGTAGTGAAAGTGTTAGATGGCAGAGGGGTAACATTTACAATTCCCACTTCAATCAGTACAACAATAGGGAAAGTGTTGGTTTGCGGAGAGGTAATGTACTAGTCCCACTCCAATCAATACAAAAGTAGGGACAGTGTTGGATAGCGGAGGGGTAAAATTTACTATTCCCGCTCGAGCCGGTATAACAGTAGGGAAAGTGGTGGATTGCAGAGATGTAAAATGTATTATTCCCACTTCAGTCCGTGCAACATTAAAAAGAAACAAAATATCTTGAACAAAACTAAAATTTTCATGAAACAAAGTAAATAATGAAAAATATAAATATGTTGTGAAAACATACAAATATATTTAATATTAAAAATGTTAAAAAATAAAAACATATTACAATGTTAAATACATATCACAAATACCTACACATGTTTTTATAACTAAAATACAGAACTAATTTTCATATAAATATATATATGTTTTTTGTTATTTAGTGGCCAAAATTGTTTTTATTACATAATTATAATTTAGTAATTTAGTAATGTCCCACCCTATAACTTCACAAGACTCACAACCTGCCCATAACACGTAACTTTAAAAAAACAAATATTTACACTTTTAATATGAATATTTACTAAACTAATTATAATTAATTAAATATTAATTATTAATTAATTACAGTTAATGTACTTCCCACAATATACCCCAAAAAACCACAACACACACATAAAATGTTACAAATATTTACACAATTAACATAATTATTATGAAGTTAATAATTAATTGTAATTTTTAAAAAATTATTAATTAGCAAAAATTATTTTACTCATCACCGTTTAAGCCTATAAACCCCACAACCCGCACCTAAATATTGTTAATTAAACAATTAACATAATGATCAATTATTTGATTAATATGAATTAACAACTGTCAATAAATTTAAAATAAATTACATCCCACCCCATACCCCTATAAACCCCCGCAATCCACACCTAAAAATATTTAATTAGGCAGTTCACATAATTAGCAATTAATAATAATACAAAATGAATTATGTTAATTAAAAATAAATTACTTCTTACCCTTTACATGAGTAACCCCACAACCAATACCTAAAAAAAACACAATTATCATAATGAATTATTAATTAATGATTGATTACCTAATTATCAATTAATTACAAATATATTACTTCCTACTCTTTACCCCTATGACCCCACAACCCGCACCTAAAGAAAATTACACAATTAACATAATTATTAATTAATGAATTTTAAATGAATGAATTATTAATTATTAAAAATAAATTACTTCCCACCATTTACCCCTATAAGCTCCACAACCCGCAAATTTTGCACTAAAAAATTAATAGCACAATTAACATAAATATATATCAATTAAATAAATAATATAAAATAAAAACAATATTCATTAGTTTAGTGTAATTAAATTACTTCCTACCCTATACCCCTATAACCCCACAACTCGCTACGGAACTTAAAATCAGAAAATGTAATTAAATAACATTTATTAACTACTAAAAAGTTAACAAATATATAACATATCATAAACCATAAGTATCCAAAAAGTGTACTTCATATACATTTAAAGAATATACTAAAATACATAACAATAATTTAAAAACGATATTTTAAACAACTATATTTTAGGAAACGATATTAATAACTTCAATATTTTAAAAATCAATATTACTTACCTTCATATCGACATTCTTGACATCAATATTCTTGATGATGATCTTTCCATGTCAATATATTTTAAACTCAATATTTCTGTAGATCGTTATTTTAAACTTGATAGTTTGGGCCCGATTATGAAGAGGCTTTCCGAGCATCATCGCGTTTTCAGTTTCGACTGCTGCATTAAAATGCAGGTAGTCGAAACTGAAACCGGCCGGTCATTCTGGCTGGACTCCGCCCCCCCACCCCCTGGGGGCCCGCAACAGGCCCCCAAAGCAATTCCCGCCATCCCTTGGAAAGGCCTGAAATGCGAGGCATCATGCACCGCCACCATATTATGCCCGAGTTCTGCCCAGCCGGCAGACCAGCGGAAAAGCGGCGGACGGACTTTCCGTCCGCAACAGTACCCCCAGCCATGGTAATATGGCAGGGGGTAAATGTGGTTGTGATGGCGGGTGGATCACCACCGCCGGCCAGGCAGTGGCGATCCGCCGCCATCATAATCACCCCCATAATGAGGCAGTCGGAAAGGAAACAAAGCGAGCTATTACGATGCGGCCCTGAAGGCTCCCACCGCAGGTCGGAGCCTTTACGGGTCGCATCATAATTGGCCCCTATATGTCAGGCTCTCCCAAAAGAGACCCTTCACTTGTCTGGGTCTGTCCCCCTCTATTTGGAGCGTTTTGTCATATAAATGATGTGAAGCACTTACCCTGGTATCAGGTGTTTCCGCCGTAATATGTTCACTTAGCGCTGCCGCCAGATAATCCATCAGGTTCCGGCGAGCTACTGTGACTTCGGCCGCTCTGTCCAGCATGGTCACTGCCATTCCCCAGAAGCAGTGTCCTAAGTAGCCTGAGCATTTCTAATTTTGATCCCAGCTACCTTCTTCTTTTTAAATTGAGGTTTAGGAGTATTTTGTTTGTCTTCCTGATTAATGAAGTAGTCTGAAGTGCGATGTGTTACCTTTTTGGCTTGACTCACTCTACCGATCTGTGCTGTTCCTTCCCGTCTCTCTCCGAACGTTTATCAGATGACTCCTGAAAGGAACGAGAGGAACGTGTTTCAGTATTCTGATTCCTGTCTGGCTGTCTGATATTGTCACGGTTTCTTAAATTGCATTTTCTCTCCTGTGTTCCTGTTGAGGGGACCCACCCTGTAACTGTGTTTTGTTTTGTTTATTTTTTCGTTTATTATCCCTTTTCTTCTTAGAAGAATGGGGTGCTTGCGTAAAGTTATCCTTGTCAGAATTGCTCTTAACTATTGGTTTCCCAGTTCTGGCTCCCAGATTATCTCTACCTAGCTAAAGCATATGATTCTTCGATAATCTTAGACACTTCTCATTTCTGCTGTACAGGAGTGGATTCCCTCAGGCGTTGGCGTTTAGCCACTGCTTCTGCCTCCCCTTTTATGTTACTTAACATAATTGCAGATACTTGGGCAAAATTGCCCATTAGTTTCATCCCCAGGTCCAAGGCAGGCTCTGCCCCATACTCAATCAATCAATCAGGGGTTTATAAAGCGCACTACTCACCCGTGAGGGTCTCAAGGCGCTGGGGGAGTGAGGGGGGGAGCTCTGGATCAGTTGAAGAGGCAGGTCTTGAGATCCTTCCTGAAGGTGTGCAGGGTTGGCGAGCGTCTGATGTTCCCGGGGAGCTCGTTCCAGGTCTTGGCTGCTATGTAGGAGAAAGCTCTCCCGCCAGTTCTGTTACTGCGGATGCGGGGGATCTCTGCCAGTGCGAGGTTGGCGGAGCGGAGGTTCCTCCTGAGTACGTGGAAGGATACTCTCTCGTTGAGGTATTTGGCTTCGATGTTGTAGAGGGATTTGTAGGCGTGGGTGAGGAGTTTGAAGGTGATCCTTTTCTCGACGGGGAGACAGTGGAGGTCTCGCAAATACTCATTCTGTATTTGTTTCAGTACATCTGGTATAACTGCTATTGAAGGGGGTACCATGACTTCTCGTATAAATGGCAGCGAAGATTGTACCCCAAGTGACACAATCTTCTATTGGGGGAGGCATCCTCATTGGCAAGCACAATGTGCCGATTACGATCCTGTAAAAACCGTGTACGAACCGTCGGACGGAGCATATTCTCCGTCCGACGCGTACCCGGTCGGAACAATATACAAACATGGAAGTACGATTCGCACGGAAATACTATTTCCGTACGATTCGTACAAAAGACCGACCGACGAAAATATACATACAAATGTGATCCGGGAAAGCGCCGACGTGACGTCGGGATGCACGCAGCCTGCCTTTCACGAACCAGGAAGTACGATTCGCACCGATGTCATCCCGCACGGAGAATATTTTCCGGCAGCCAAAAACTGCCGGGAAATCAGGACGACGCGAACAAGGAGTACCTGCACGCGACGGACAGACATGGACCCGAGCCTACGTGTCATCCCGGCACTCATAGCAGTCGACCTCCTCTACAGGTTCCGACGCAGATGCCGCAGAAGGTCAGAACAACAAAGGGAGGGGGGAAAGGCGGGGGGGCAGGAGCAGGGGCTGGCCACAAAGCCCCCACCCAAGTCACACAGCACACATGCCCTGGACATACCTGACCCCCAGGCCCTGGTCACTACGAGGGGTGGGGGCGTGTCCAGCAAAGCCAGCATCCGCCACAACGGAAATGGTTGACGAAGCAAACCGGTAACACAACAATACAGGTACGTCCCGTACCCACGCCTTAAGAGCGTGGGTACGAGTCGTACCACGCCCACACCTACGTCACCCCAACAATGGCGGGACGGCTCGTACCCATGTGGCAAAGGCCTGGGTACGGCCCGCACAAGCATTCCACAGCGTGGGTACAGATATGTACGGACCGTACCCCCACCCGCGTATGCATGGAGCGTACCCCCATCCCAACAGTGTACGTACGAACCGTACCCTTACCCCCGTATGCATGGAGCATACCCCTCACCCCAACAGTGTACGTACGGCCCGTACCCTCACCCGCGTATGCATGGCGCGTACCCCCATCCCAACAGTGTACGTATGAACCGTACCCCCACCCCCATATGCATGGAGCGAACCCCCCACCCCAACAGTGTACGTACGGCCCGTACCCTCACCCGCGTATGCATGGAGCGTACCCCCATCCCAACAGTGTACGTACGAACCGTACCCCAACCCCCGTATGCATGGAGCGTACCCCCCACCCCAACAGTGTACGTACGGACCATAACACCACCCCCTTATGCATGGAGCGTACCCCCACCACAACAGTGTACGTACGGCCCGTACCCTCACCCGCGTATGTATGGAGCGTACCCCCACACCAACAATGTATGTACGGCCCATACCCTCACCCGCGTATGTATGGAGCGTACCCCCACCCCAACAGTGTACGTACGGACCGTACCCCCACCCGCGTATGCATGGAGCGTACCCCCACAACAGTGTATGTACGGACCGTAACACCACCCCGTATGCATGGAGCGCACCCCTACCCCAACAGTGTACATACGGACCATAACACCACCCCCGTATGCATGGAGCGTACCCCCAACCCAACAGTGTACGTATGGCCCGTACCCTCACCCGCGTATGTATGGAGCGTACCCCCACACCAAGCGTGTATGTACGGCCCGTACCCTCACCCGCGTATGTATGGAGCGTACCCCCACCCCAACCATGTATGTACGGCCCGCACCCCCACCCGCGTATGCATGGAGCGAACCCACACCCGTGTATGTTCTAAGCGTACATATCCTGATATAGGAGGGTTGGGTGCAGAGTCCTCCCAGCAGTGCCCGGACATAAGAGGGGTGTGTGCAGAGTCCTCCCAGCAGTGCCCAGACACAGGAGGGGTGGGTGCCTAACACTCACAGCAGTGCCCAGACATAGGAGGGGTGTGTGCAGAGTCCTCCCAGCAGTGCCCAGACACAGGAGGGGTGGGTGCCTAACACTCACAGCAGTGCCCGGACATAAGAGGGGTGTGTGCAGAGTCCTCCCAGCAGTGCCCAGACACAGGAGGGGTGGGTGCCTAACACTCACAGCAGTGCCCGGACATAGGAGGGGTGTGTGCAGAGTCCCCCCAGCAGTGCCCAGACACAGGAGGGGTGGGTGCCTAACACTCACAGCAGTGCCCAGACACAGGAGGGGTGGGTGCCTAACACTCACAACAGTGCCCAGACATAGGAGGGGTGTGTGCAGAGTCCCCCCAGCAGTGCCCAAACATAGGAGGGGTGGGTGCAGAGTCCCCCCAGCAGTGCCCAGACATAGGCGGGGTGGGTGCAGAGTCCCCCCAGCAGTGCCCAGACACAGGAGGGGTGGGTGCCTAACACTCACAGCAGTGCCCCTGCAGAGAAAAGGGTGGAGTACCCACAGATCCAATGCCCACAAATGTCAGTCAGGTGCAGAAAGATCCTGCAGTACATGTACCACATGTGTGCGAGGCTGGGAGTATACACATGCATAGGGCCGAAAAGAAAACATGTCCACATGAAGTCATGTCAACAGTCTACATACACAAGTACAGTGACCACCAAGGACGCCACGAATGATGCAGGTGGAGACATCGCTCAGCATGCATGGCCAAAGTCTAACGAGTCCGTCACACACCCAGCCAATGTAGACACAGCTCAGCACCACATTTTGGAATGACCCTGCAGGGAAGATGTCAGGTTACACAGAGGAAGGAACACACCTTGGGACGATGTCACCATGCAGTAACTGCTTACATGAACAAAGTTATGTAGCCAACAGCTTGTGATGGCACACAGATACCAGGGTCCACCCTATGACCAGCACAAGACGACAATTCCCACACACCCAACACATTATCACCACCCAAAATAATGGAGCAGGTCCACCAACAGCAATACCAGACAGACAGTAGTGTACTGAGGAAAAAGAAATTGCTTTATTTAGCATCCAAATATCTGTTTGTCCCTTGAAAGTTCAAAATGTACAATGCCCATAGGGCAATCCAAAGTTCAAATCCAGGTGGGGGACACAGTGGGATGCGTGTCCCCTAGCTTGCCTGCACAGTCAGACTCCTTTGTCTTCCAGAGGGGGGGGGCATCATGTGGGGGGGAAGGACCAGGCACCGTAGGGACATGAGGGCGAAGGGTAGGCGTTGTGGGTGCAGGGACAGAGGACTCCACCACAGGGGGTGGATCAGCACCAAAGGCAGAGATCAGGATGGCGCTGCACACCTTAGCAAGGTCCTTCAGCGACTCCCCTGTACCCGAAGGAACCACAGGCCCCAAGGAGGGGGGGGGGGGTCGGAGGGATGGGTCGCAGCGCCACTGGGGGAGGGTGTGGACAGGGAGGGGGGACTCAACTCCCCTGCCGGTGTCCTGCCTCCACCGCTTGTGGGGTGGTGCCACACTGGGGCTGATGGACAGACTGGGCAGGACTGACCCTGTATCCGACTTTTGGCCAGGAGAGCTGAGGGGAGGGGATTTGGAGGGAGTGGATTTTGTGGAATGCGGACTCCCACTCTGGCTGCGTGTCTTACATTTGCCCCCCGACCCAGTGGGTGTGCCTACTTCACCCTGTGTGTGCGTGCCAGGAGGTGTGCGTTTGACCTTCCCTGCTGGTGTGGTGCCTGTGTCTGTTGTGGTGGGTGCATGCTGACGTCTGGGTGTTTGTGGGACAGGCATGGGAGTGGGAAGTATGGATGGGTCAGGGGTAGGGGGTTGGACGAAGCGCTGCAGGAGACCCACTGCTGCAGTCAGTGTCGAGTCAATGGACCTCAGCAAGTTGCGTTGGTCAGCCTGCGATGAGAAAATGCCCTCCAAGTATGCCTCCATGTTGTTCAGCACTTGGCTGTGTCCATGGAGGACATTAAGCATCGCAGCCTGACCAACCTGTAACTGCCGCTGGATGTCCACAGACTCGGCATTGGCGGCAGCAGTGGAGACAGGGGCAGGGGGTGCGGTGCCTGGCAGGAAGGAGACATGTGGTGACCGGGCACGTTGGGAAGGGACACGAGCAAGTGGGAGGCGGCTGATGGCAATGGAGGGGGCGGGGAGAGATGTTGTGCCGCAGTCAGCTGGTGGTGCAGCCTCCGCCCACTCGGAGAGCTCAGCCTCGGACCCGTCAGCTTCATATTCTATGGTGGCAGTGGACAGGTCCTCCGCCTCACTCCCCTCCGCCTCAGTTCCACTCGATGTGCCAGCCAAGATGTCACCGCTGGCACTGGTGCTCGGTCCCTCCGCTCGGTCTGTGCTGATGTCTCCATCTGTGTCCCTCGACGATGCTGTGGGCAAGGTGAAGAGACAGGAATTAATCATACACCTGTATACATATGTCACATGAGTCCAATCTACATAGGTTACAGTGCATAGCCTGAAAAGAAAGATGAGTAATATCTACAAAACAAGGCACATATGTAGGCCCTGCAACACACAGTTGGTTGACCCACCATGCCACTGAAAAACTATGGAGAGCATGACACAATAGCAAATGACATGAAATGGATTTTGACAGAGGAGCCAGGCTCTGGGGACAATCCAGCACTGCATCTGCACCACACAGCGTTGCCGAAAATAGGGATGAGCAGGGACCATATCCATGAACTTTAGGCACATGCTGCATAGGTAATACTGAAAACATGCCCACCATGACTGGCTCACTGCACCTTGAGTGTATGTCCAGACAAACATCACACACTGGCCAGACCTAGCAAGGAGATTTCAGGTTTTGACATGTAGGCTTTGCCCGCACCAACCACCCCCTACATGAGACAATTTGTTGAGACACAGGAAGCACTTACATCTCTTAGTCTAGGTGAAATACACATGTGCTGGACACATGCAAGATTGGACACAAAATACCCAAGGTGCGCCTATCCAAATAATCATGTACAAATGGGCATCATCAGATGATTGTAACAAGACACACAGGCACTGGCCACCGTGAGTATGAACAAGGAAAATCAGGTCAGGCTGTACATTGGACACTTGTACTACATTTTACGTCAATATACATGGTGCCAGGGGACAATGGCACAGAGCACAACCTATGCTGTAGACACTGAGAGTGTCCACATTTTGTGATGACACACATGACACCTAGGAAAATATGCCCCAGGGGACAGTAGTGGCCACACAACTCCATGGTCTTGAATGGGAAAGACTGCAACACACGCCACCATCCCTGCACTATGCGTATCGCACACTCATGCACATCATGTAACAGGCCACAACATAGGACATGCGTGCTGTAAGGCATGACACTTGAGAGACCAACTCCCATGTCTGGACTCAGCATCAGTGCCAACTGACATGGAACCCACAAGTACTGAACTGGACAGGGCACAGGTAAGGTCCCAAAACCTGTTACACACCACCCCCACACATGATGCTACAGGCATTGTTCACATGGATAAACTGCCAGCCTAGATAACCTTGTGAAAGAGTGACTACACACAGACCAGGGAACACATTGCAAGGAGGGGAAGGGAGGCAGGAGAGCACGGCTATACTGTGGGTAACAGGATCTGCACAGCACCTTCAAACCCTGGCAGTGTATCCATGCAACTGCGCACTTACAAATGCAGGTGACACACAACAAACACACATGTACCTATCCCCTTCCTGCTGCTGCTTCTCCTGTAAGCGCCTGTCCAAGTCTGGAAAGACCACCGCCAGCACACGCTTGTGGATGTGGGTCAGACGGCGGCACCCACGGTTCTTATGGGTCTCAGGTGAGTCCCCCAGCAGGACCCGTGCGATCCTCCGCGTCCAGCACCGGATATCCTGCCAGCGTTTTCTCACCTGGGCCAGGCGCCGCTTGTGACCATCCGTCCTCCTCACGGCACTGACGGCGTTCATCCAGATCTGCTTCTTGGCAGAGGCGCCTACCTGTGAGGATGAACAAGTGACACTACATCAATACACCTGGCACATGTCACAGAGACACATATTAGAACAAATTAGCTGGTTACAACAAGGCATAGTATGCATCCAACGCATTGCACCTTTGTCCTAGGGACATCATCCTCTGGGGAAGGGCAAAAGCAGTATGTGCCATTGAAAGTACACAGGTGGAATGAGGGCAACGACACAATCAATGATCCAGGCTCACACTGTGCATCACAAGCTACACCAGGATTATGTGCAGCACCTCAAAGCAGTCACATGCCACAGGCCACTGACGCTTCCTCAGCAGAGTACACACACACACAGGCACAGGACATTCACCTGCCATTGCCAAATGCAGCTACAAACCTCACTCTGCACATGTGCCACTAGACGGGGTGGGGCTCACAGGTGTGGGGCTGGCTCTGCACGTCAGACACACAGCACTGCTCCCTGCTCACATCAGATGGGCAGGGTATATCCATCCCTCATGCAGCTTGGGTGCTACACTCCACATATGCACCCACCCACATGACAGGGGACTTACACACACACCGATGTCCAGGGTACAAACACATCATGTGGACACTCTCAGCACAGGTACACAGAACTAACACACATCTGTGGGTACAGTCACCTGTCACACTGGGCTGACCACATAATCACATGAGGACTGTAGAGGCAACATTCCCAGGAGGATAAGACCGGCAGAATGTGGAATGCACCATGCAGTGATTGTCACAGTAAACACAATGCAAGTGAGGACGGCAGACATGCACCACAGCATGCTCTGGCTGGGAGACATCAGGCATTCCCCCCCCCTGGGACCCCCCCTACAGTACATTGCATGTGTGTCACACCTGGACACAATGCCAGAAGTCACAGTCACAAAAAAGGGACACAGTCTGTGCTAGTGGACTCTGCACTCACCTGATACCCTGGTCGCCCATACAGCAGGGGGTACTGTGGGAGGATCACATCCAGCAATGCCAGGTTCTCCTCCAGGGTGAAAGGCTGGGCCCTCTCCACAGACCTTGAAATGCTTCTAGGGAATCACGAGCAGCAGCTGGGTCGTAGAATCCAAAGATGTGCAGGCAAGTGCTCTCTCATGGGACCTGGCTGCCTTATATCTGCCTTGCTGGCCTGTTACATGCACAGGAGTACAGAGTGATTGGTCACTCACATTTGCATCCTGTGTTTCCTCCAATCCCTTTAAACATAGCACAGTCAGTGGGTTTTTCTTGTTTTTTTTCTTGAGCATGATGTCAACTCCACAACCACTTTGCACCAAAGTAGATTCATTCAAACTGACTTTTGCTGTGCACCTGCAGAAACAAAATCATACTTTAAACTTGGTCTCCATGACAACCAGCATGCATGTAGGCCTTTATACTTGTCCCTCATGTGTCCCCTATGTAATTTGGAGATTCACACACAGGTACGGTGCGTTCCGGGGCCCTAGGACACCCCAAATGCATAGGAACGGCCCGTACAGGCGTGTGTACGGTCCATATCACTATGGGTACGCATACGCGAGCACACCCATAGTGATTTTGAGCGTACGCGCGTGTGTACGGTCTGTATCACTATGGGTACGCATACGCGAGCACACCCATAGTGATGTTGAGCGTACGCGCGTGTGTATGGTCCGTATCACTATGGGTGTGCTCGCGTATGCGTACCCATAGTGATACGGACCGTACACACGCGCGTACGCTCAACATCACTATGGGTGTGCTCGCGTATGCGTACCCATAGTGATACGGATCGTACACACGCGCGTACGCTCAACATCACTATGGGTGTGCTCGCGTATGAGTACCCATAGTGATACGGACCGTACACACGCGCGTACGCTCAACATCACTATGGGTAGGCCTACGGCAGCACTCCCATAGTGATAGGGAACGTACACAGGCCCTCAAAGCGAATGTACTGTGCCTTTCACACATCACAGTGGTGACAGGCAGCACACAGGAAGGAATAGAGCTGACATACTTGTCCATGGATGGACTTCAAGGCATTGTCTGGGCAGTACTACATGTGTGGGGCACAGGTGTGAAAGGCTGTGATGTGGCACATTACTCCTGAGTTGAGAAGGCAATTGATGTATGATGAGATGTGTACAGATGTCATGTGTGACGGTGCAATATGTGCCAGACATGCCCTTAACTCCTTTGACATGTGTGCATGTCGTACTGCACACTTGGGATGAGCGTCACTGGCATGGCACAGTCAACAAGACACGCAAGTGTCCCCTGATGCCCGCTACAGGGGTTACCACACCAGACATGTGACTACCCACGGTGCACGATGTGTCTATGTCATGTATGTGTGGTGTGTTCCCATTAGCTTGATGTTGGTGTTCCCTCAAAAGCATCTGCTGTTGCAGCAACCAACATGTGTCTGTGTGTAGATGGCCATGGCACACTGTTACGCACACCGGATGTATGATGTTACAACGCATGCTTTTACAACGCATGCTGTTACAACGAGATTTTTACAACGCAAATGCAGTGACAACGCAAGTCTTTACAACGCAAGTCTTTACATCGACTTGCACTAGATGGCGTGCTAACATTAAAAAAGTGTAATTTACTATTCTAACTCCAGTCCACGTAACAGTAGGGAAGGTGTTTGGATAGTAAACTACACTATTTTTAATGTTAGCACGCCATCTAGTGCAAGTCGATGTAAAGACTTGCGTTGTAATGGCATGCGTTGTCAATGCATTTGCGTTGTAACAGTTTCGTTGTAATGGTAGTGCGTTGTAAAAGTTGCGTTGTAAAGGTTGTTCCCCCGCACACCAGGCCACATGTGGTATCGGATGAAAGGTGTGTATGTATGCATGGGACACGGAGTAGCGTAACAAGGACCTGTCTGCATCCTCTCAATGTATGTGTGGTGAGTCATGACATGTACACCTTAATGGCAAGGTGTGTGGGCTGTCCTAGTGTAATGTCATGTGACCTGTGGCTCTAGTGTTCCGCTACCTGTCTCTGCAATCGACATCCTACTTCTGCAGATGTGTTGATGTATGTCACTCCTGTTTTGCGTCTGGCTGTTCACTTACACTGGGACACAGCTAGTCCCATGCCATGGGATGTGGAGGTTCACAATCTCCGTGTGTAGCTGGGTCTTGGTAGGAGTGTCACCTGGCAGCCATACGTGTCCAGGGCATGTAGCACATACCTGACTCCCTATGTAGCATATGTGTATTGACAGATTAACATGTGCTCAGTACATATAAATTGTTGTTGTAGTGCACTCACTCTTCCTGGTCACTTCCAAATTACTGCAGAGCGCCGCCTCTTCCCCGACCAATTCCGGACTTGGCTGACATGCGGGAGAATGACTGTATACGCTGCTACCGCTTCCCACAACCGTTGATTGAGGAGTTGACGGCAAGGCTGGCACCACACCTGCAACTGCTGCACAGGTATCCTACGGCACTGACACCCAAGCTGAAGGTAATGGCAGCCCTACATTTTCGTGCCACGGGTACCTTTCAATATACCATAGCTCATGTTGGTGGCATGTCCCAGAGCATGTTCAGCCGTGTGCTGCATGATTTCTTAGAGGCCATGTTGCTTCACCTGGATGAGTTCATCCATTTCCCAACTCCTGAACAGTTGACTGTGGTCAAGCGTGGATTCTATGCCCTGGGAGGGATGCCCCATGTCATTGGGTCCATAGATGGGACACATGTGGCTTTGGTACCACCACAGGCACAGGAGGTAGCGTACAGGAATCGCAAACACTACCACTCCATCAATGCCCTTGTGGTGTGTCTGTCCAACATGGTGATTTCACATGTCTGTGCTCGTTTTCCAGGATCAGCACACGATGCCTACATCATGAGGCGTAGCAGGGTGCCTGAAATGATGACGCAGCTGCGCAACGAACGAGCATGTGTTGTTGGTGGGTACACTCTGTCTGTCCTGTATTTTGCGTAGACTTCCAGCACGACCGGTTCTCCTGTCCTACTTATGTCCATGTGGTTTCCATGTAGGGGACGCTGGCTATCCCAACATGCCATGGCTGATCACACCTCTCCGCAACCCCAGCACGCCGGCACAGCTCCGCTACAACACCGCCCATGGCTGGACAAGGCGAGTGATAGAGAGGACATTTGGCCTCCTGAAGAGCCTCCACAAGACCGGCGGCGCCCTCCCATATGCCCCGGCGAAGGTCTGCAAAATCTTCAAGGTCTGCTGCATGCTGCACAACATGGCAGTTGAGAAAGCTGTGCCACTCATCCTGGATCAAGATGATCAGGACCATCCACCCGTGGAGGACGAAGGGCTTGGCAATGGGGCTAGTGATGTGGAGGATGTGGTTCCACAAGAGGACATTCGGAGTCGGCTCATGCGCGACTTCTTTGCTTAGTGGTGAGTACCAGTGTCTGAGTGTGCACGCATTGGTCCCCGTGTGGCATGTGTTGCGATGTGTGTGTCCATCTGCATGTATGCCACGTGAGTCAGAGGTGTGTGTGGATGTGTCACTGAAGTGATGGTGCCAGTGATGAGTGTATTTCCCCAGTCATAATTGTGACCTAGCATGTTGTCATCCTTACATGTGTCGAGTACATGCACATGCAAGTGGCTGTGCTTTTTGTGGCTGACTTCTTGTGTGTCTCTCATCCTCAGGTACTTGCGCATGCCGTCTGCTGGTTGCATTGTTGTGGCACTGCTATTCCTCATGGACACGTCATCGTGTGCTGACTCAGCGTTACACGCACGGACAAGTTTGGAAGTCTCCTTAGGGTAAGGGATGCATCAGGGGTGTATTGGGTGTGGCAGTTGTTTACGATGTGTGCACACTGCCCCTGTCGATGTTTGGTTCCTCTGCAGACATGTCGCATCACCATGGGACACATTACATGTAGATACACCTGAATAGATGGTCAGACTTGTTGACAGTCATCTGTGATGGGATGGTGGATTGTGATGATGGCATTAATGTGTGTAACACTGCCCTCGGACACATATGGTTTGCATTGGCTTGACATGGTGTGGGACTTCCACATCAGAGGATCAATGGTGTATGGCAGCCTCTCCGTGAGCAGCAGGGGGTGTTTAGCTGTTACCCGACACTTGTGTGCCAGTTCCATGGCTATCACGCCTTTGTGCTGCAGAAGGGGGGTTCCAGTGTTGGACCCACATGTTACTCCACATGACCTGTGTATGTGTACTCCGAGTTGCCTCTGCATTCCCGAATACATGACTAATAAAGGTGTCCCTATGCCTCAAAGGTGCCTCTTCTCAGTCAATGCTGGTGTGTTGCCACGGTGCATACGGCATGTCTGGCATGGTTTTCCGTGATAGTGGCTATGTGTCTATGTGTAGAGTAGCAAGATGCAAGCTGTTTGTGTGGGATTAGACTCTGTATTGTGCATGATGTCCATGACTGTGTGGGTATTGTGACATGTGCCATCCCCATGCATCCAACGTTGGCCAGGCCACCATTCTCTGCATCCACCTGACTCAAGCTTGCAGGACATGGTTCTGCCACCTGTCTATACATACCTGGGTGCCCCCCAGGACACTCCACATGATCCATGACCTCTGCGCATGACTGTCGCTGTACTCAATATGTCTGTCGGCACGGTTGTGCGGCCACCCCCTCAGCTGGTTGGGCCCATCACAGGTGTGTATGGTGCTCCATGTCTGTCTTGCCTAATACATTGTGACCCATGTGTGTCCTGTGCCAGACTCAGGCCCCAGGGTATGGATGGTTGAAGTCATATGAGAACTCAGGCATGGTTAGACTTTACAAGACACATGTAAGGTAATAATGCAAAATGTAGGCATCACCTCTTTATCCTGTAACTTTTTATTTGTGTTGGGGTACGTGTTGGGGGGGGGGGGTATGACAAGAGGGGCTTTCCGGGTGTGTGGAATCCAAAGTTCACTGGGATAGTTGGTGTCCTTGCCATTGGAAATCATCAGAGTCCATGCCACAGTCTTTGTCAACATTGGTCAGACAGTGACCAGCAAGTCCATGTGGCAGAGAATGTCTTTTGCTGATGTGCTGCTGTTGGTCCAGTGGGCCAGGTGCCAGGCCAGGTGTCCTGGGAGATGGTGCTGTTGCGCCGACCCTCACGGTCTTTTCTGTGGACGACCCGCCCTCCTGCGGGAACCCTCAGAAGCAGGCCGTGACGATGTTTGGGATGCTTCGTCGGATGTCTCCTCCTCCTCCTGATCCCTCCCTGTGGGTGGTGATGTTCTTGGCCTGGTGGCATGCCCATGTTGTCGGCTATCCGACGGAGTGTACGGTGAATTCCCGTGAACACCGTCACAAGCTCAGCCTGTCTGTCCTCCATCCGCCCTTGGTGTCGCAGTAGACAGGCATGTTGCTCCGCATGTTGCTGGGCCTGCTGGGTCTTGATCTCCTCGAGGGTCCCCTTCATTTCGTTGAGGGTGGACATAACCTGGCTCATGCCCGTGGTGTCCTGCCGGTATGTGTCCAGGATGTTTCTGACATGGGAATATACCAGTTCCGCAGCCAACTGGTCAGGCTCGCGCCTCCGCCGTCCTCCACTGCCACCACCCCTGCCCACTTGCACCTGGCCTGCCCTTGTGGGCACATCGGGTCTCCGGGACCCCTGAGGGGTGACATTAGCGTTGTCGCCTGCCTCCTCCTGGGTGCCCGGTACACCGTGTCCCTCCTGGTCAGCCTGGCTGCGTTGTGGTGGTGGGGCAGGGATCCTGGGTGTCTCCTGGGATGTGGCAGGAGTGGGGGTGGTGGTTGGCCCAGTTGTACCTGACGCAGGTGCTGCAGGTGGTTGGACACCAGAGGGGCCAGGTTGATCGGGGTCGTCCACAGAGTGGTGAGAGTCGTCGCTGCCGGTGGGATCGTCATACCGCAGAGCCGGGTCCAGTGAGTCTTCCCCCCAAGTGTTGGGGGGTGATCCACGACGTTGACCTGTGTGTGAGAAAGACAATGTTATTTTTGTTCCATGCAACATCCATGTTACATTCGTTTCAAAGTTGGCACATTTCCTCTGGGTATTTGGATATGTCTTGCATTCCACTCACAGTGCACTTGTGCATGGGTATGTCCCTTGGCCACAGCTTTTGAGACTTTACCTATGTGTGACACAGTCTTACTTGCTGCGTCAATTGTGACTGCAGTCAGCAGTGGAGTGAGCAGGCGTGGCGAGCCATGCATTGGCGCCTTCCGTGTTGCACTGTACGTGGGCACATGGAGTTGTTCCACACACTTATATAATGCAGGTAGCTGGCGTTGTGCTTGTGCACAGGTTGAGACATGGCCCAGTGTTTTGCCATGGAGAAGAGAGGGGGATTCAGGCACTGGCCACCCTTGTCTACATGCACGCAGTCCACCTGCTGACGAGCAGACATTCCCACACCCCCCAAGGCTGAATTGGTCTCCCTGTGTCTCCCTTTCTCACTCCCTCTCTGTCCCCCTCTCCCTCCCTCCCTGTGTCAGCCTCCTCCCTCTGTCCGTCTCCCTGTGTCTCCCTCCCTTTCTCTCCCCCTCTCCCTCCCTCTGTGTGTCACCCTCTGTCACCTCAGCCCAGCTTCCTAGGCACACACTTTTTGCAGATCTTTGAATGGCCCTTGGCTTGTTCATGTGAGTTTGTTTCTGATCTCCAGGCACCCATTGGGTGTAGTGTCTGTGTCTGCGCTGCTGCTGTGGTGGTGTGTGCTGCCACTCTTTCACAGTGTTGGCTGTTCATTAGCTGCTGTCATGTGCAAAAAGTGCCTTCACCCCCATGTCTTAATGCAAGGCGTCCGCCATTTGCTGGCAAGTCTTTCCTGTGTGGGGACACACTGTTTGTCTGGCTGTGAACTAGGCCATATGGGCAGAGGGCATTGTTGTCTGCTTCTGAGTTGCACTATGTGATTTTTGAGGCCCACACTCCCGCCATCCGGGTTACTGTGTCTTGTGTTGGTGTTTTCTGTGGCCTGTGACTTGGGATTGACCAGCTGGGTGCATGGGGCATGGTGGCGCTAGTGGCATGTGCATGTTTATGGAGTGTGGTTGAGTCATGTGATAGCTTGGGGTGGTTGCGTGCATGATTGTGAGTTTGGTTGTGGATGACGTTCCCCCCATGTGAGGTGAGTTGTTTGTGTACTCACCAGGCTCTCCGAGTCCTTCTACTCCGTCCACTGCCACCACCGGCAGTATGGCCATCACCCTCTCCTCCCAGGGATGGTATTGTACGCGTCTGCGGGGCGGCCCTCCTCCAGTGATGTTGGCCTGGTTGTGGTCGTCGATCATTTTGGCTCGGACCCTCCTCCGCAGATCGTACCACCTGGCTCGGCATTCATGCCTGGTCCTTCTGGTGGACGCAACAGCATTCACAGCATCGACAATCCTCTGCCACATGGCTGTTTTTTCGGAAATGCTGGTCTGTCTGACCAATGTTCCAAAGAGGTGTGGCTCGACTCTGAGGATTTCGTCGACAAGGACCTCCAACTCTTGGCTAGTGAACTTTGGATTCTTATTAGTGGGCATGGTGAGGGGTGTGGGTGTGGATGGTTGTGGGGGGTGTGGATGGTTGTGGGTGTGTGGGTGTGGTTGTGCAGGTGTGTGTGTGAATGTGATGAGGGGGTGTTTGTGAAGGTGACTGTGTGAAGGTGTGCAAGTGTAAGGTGTAGTAAAGGTTCAAGTATGGTGCTGTGGGTTGTCTGTGGGGTCTGGCAGCAGTGAGTCTGTTGCAAAGGCTCATGGTTTGTGTCTGTGGGCCCTTTTTATTGGTCCATTGGTGGGTGTGGCTGTGTTTGAACTTTGGGTGGGTGTGTTATAAGGAGTGGTTGTGTTTTGGGCCTCTGTTTGGGAGTTTGGCAGTTGCAGGTCAGTGAATGTGTTGTATTTGTGCTTGTTGGACATGTTTTGCGGCTTTGTGCGATTCGAATAGAGTATTCTTGAGTTGTTTTGCTTTGTCCTGGTTGTGTACGTGTGTTTTTAGCGTGTGTACGGTGTGTACATCGGCCATTTTGTTGTACAGTGCTGTCCTTGTCTCTGGCTTGGTACGACTCGTACATGCGCGATGTTGGGTGAAGGTGCTGGTGTTGGTGCCTGGGGTGCGCTCCGTACTTAGACTGTTGGGGTCACGGTACGCTCAATTCATACGCGGGTGGCGGTACGGGCCGTACATACACTATTGGGGTGGGGGTACGGTCCGTACATACACTGTTGGGGTGGGGGTACGCTCCATACATACGCGGGTGAGGGTACGGGCCGTACATGCACGATTGGGGTGGGGGTACGGTCCGTACATACACTGTTGGGGTGGGGGTACGCTCCATACATACGCGGGTGAGGGTACGGGCCGTACATACACGGTTGGGGTGGGGGTACGCTCCATACATATGGGGGTGAGGGTACAGGCCGTACATACACGGTTGGGGTGGGGATACGCTACATACATACACTGGTGGGGGTACGGGCCATACGTACGGGGATGTACACACACGGGTGGGGGTACGTCTCGTACATACACGGGTGTACATACACGGGTGTACATTCACGGGTGGGGGTACGTCTCGTACATACACAGGTGTACATACACGGGTGGGGGTTCGACTCGTACGTACACGGGTGTACATACACGGGTGGGGGTTCGACTCGTACATACACGGGTGTACATTCACGGGTGGGGGTACGTCTCGTACATACATGGGTGTACATACACGGGTGGGGGTTCGACTCGTACGTACACGGGTGTACATACACGGGTGGGGGTTCGACTCGTACGTACACGGGTGTACATACACGGGTGGGGGTTCGACTCGTACATACACGGGTGTACATTCACGGGTGGGGGTACGTCTCGTACATACATGGGTGTACATACACGGGTGGGGGTTCGACTCGTACGTACACGGGTGTACATACACGGGTGGGGGTTCGACTCGTACGTACAAGGGTGTACATACAGGGGTGGGGGTTCGACTCGTACGTACACGGGTGTTCATGCACGGGTGGGGGTTCGACTCGTACATACGAGGCCTGGGGGGGGGTGGACGCGTACATACAGGAGCTGGGGGAGTGTTGGGCGCGTATGCGGGCACATGTCTCCATGGTTGCTATGGGAGTTCGGTGCGGACTGTGTTTTTTCCATCCGGTTGTAACATCAGACGCACGGGATGGATCGTACTTGCGCGGTCGGACTAACTATTAAAGACAAAGCTATTTCGCTGGTTAGTTCTTTTCCATACCTGGGTGTTACTTTGACTAAAATCGCAATTAAAGCCCTTGTCTGGCAGTTAGATATCAACGGTTTTATCAAGCTTGTGGAGCTCTTTTTAAGCTTTCTGCGTCTACTGGAAATAAAACTATAGTTCCTCTGCTCCAAATTTATAGTATGGGATCCTTGCCAGTACTCACCTATGGCACAGCCATCTGGGGCTATCAGAATTGTTTCGAAATACAAAGGGAAGAAAATGGGTTTTGTCAAAAACTGCTTGGGGTTGGTCCAACTAGCTCAAGCACTTTAATCCATGATGATCTGGGTCTGGGGTTTGTTGAAGACTTTATAAAACTAGCCCGACTTATGTTATGAATCTCCATCTGGTGTGGGGATCATACAGCTTTCAACAAGAAAGTAATCCAGAATAGTCTTGACTGTGATTTGGTGCATAAAATACCATGGTTGGATTATATAAGAGATTTAGCTATTAAACTAGAGCATACTGAGATTTATACCTCCCAGTCCATTGTTAAAGTTGACGGGAAAAGGATGAAAGAGAAGTTTTTAACGTATTCATGGAAGCGAGGGAAACCAGGGTCCTTCAGAAACTGATCATGAGAGCTCGTACGATAATAAAATCCAAACCTGGTTTTGATCCTTATTTTATCCTGGTTAAAAATCCATGGGAGAGATCTTTGCTTACAAGGTTTCACTTGGGCTCAATACCGTACAGAATATGTTTTCCTCCTGGACAATATGAATGCAATTCTATTTTAACCTGCCCATTTGATGGCATCATGCTGCAGACCTTGGATCATCCGGTCTTATTCTGTCCGATGTACCACTACCCACGCAAGAGCTATTTGCTCCCCATTCTAAGATCGAGGGGTTTCTATCAGTTCAGGCCTGCTTTTCTCCATTTACAGATGCTGACTGACCCAGCCATTACAGCTGCAGTTGTGTCCTTCTTTAAAAGTTCCTTGTATTTGAATGCTGCTATTCACATGTAAATATCTAACTAAATGCACTAAAAACAGGACCTTCTTTTATTCTGGCTTTTAAATTCTGTTTTAAGATTTTTTTTCTCTATTGTACATTTATGTATGGCTCTTTTGTTTTATGATGTTTGCTATATTTTCTTGTTTTTAACTGTACTTTTATGATTATTAATTAATAATCAAATAAATAATTATTGATTGATTGAGGTACTTTGGTTGCGTCCTGTGCCATGAATGGTTCAATAAAAGGGCTGACTTATGGCCCTTCGGGCATGCTGGTAGGCCAATACGTACGTGCGTGTCATTCACGTGTTAGCCACTTACACATGGTATCTGGGGACAACATTGTAGCCCTCTTTCCAAACCTGCATCATATCTCAAAATATGATGTTCCCTTCATTCACTTTAATGGACTCACCGACATTAGAGAGCCAGCTGGGTGACAGGTACCGTATAGGAAGGTATTCCAACAGAAAAAAAATCATCGAGTTTAAGGTTTTCTCCCAATCTTTTTGTTTAAAAGCTAAAAAACAAACAAATCCCAAACGAGGTGTACGTTTCCGCTGCTCCAGACAGGAGATGTCAGGAAAAAGAGACAAGAGGGACACCGAGAAGGACTAGCGCGATCGACCAGTCTAGACCCTGCATCAGTGTTTGCACACTGGCAATGGCGGGCGGCGCGTGCTGCTCCGTGTCCCGGCGCGTGACCCCTACGTCGACCCGTGACCCGAGCGCACGCGCAGCCTCTGAAACAGCCCGGCTGCGGCCTTCCCGTAACCCGACACCTGGCCCTCTGGCACTAATGCAACCTGTATAGATCCGTACTGGCTGCGGCCAGGCCCCCCACCGCCCTGTCAAGGGAAATTGCAAAATAATGCTGCTCCCAGACTTCATTACAGCTGGCTTTAAGCAGCACTGACACTTTATCCTTCCTCGGGTTTTCCACCTGCCTCTACCACCTCCCTGAGCCATCAGGACTCCCCAGCCTTTTTCCCCTTTCTCCGGATTGACAATAACCTCTAACCTCTTCAAAACCATATTGACAGGGTCAGAGGGCAGCGTACACATTCGCAAGCAGATCGATTTTAATTTGGTTTTCATATCTCGTCTAGGATCAGGGAGCAATTAAAATCCACATGCTTCTTTTTTTTGTTTTAAATTACATTTGCCCGTGACTGATAACAAGAACAAATTGATGAGTGTGAAGAGTCCTAGCTCAAGGCCATACTCCCACTACCACTTTCTGCCTTCACAGCCTGTGGCAAGGTGGCAGTAAAGTCAGCCTAAGTGCCTGCGGAGCCTTTCTGAGTGAAGTGGGCAGCTAAGGCCTTTCACCTTGCCCGGACATCACTTTGCGGCACCACTGATGTATAAAGCGCATTTGTTGGCAAATGTAAATGTCAAGGTACTTATAGAGCGCACTGTCACCAGACAGACACCTTGCGGTGTCGCCTTTGCGGTTTCCTGGCGCTGATACTCATACTGCTGTGGAACCCCTCCTGGCTTTCCCTGTGAAGTGTCCACTCCTGGGCACCCCCAGGGTGAAGCCAGGCATCCTTAGCGCTGTTGGGGCCGGTGTGGAGGCTAAGCAAGCTATTGCCCAGAGTTGCAGCGTGGGGCCCGTGATTAGAATAGGCACCGAGGCGAGAATAGACAGGTCCGAGGAAATTGAGCCCGAGCCCCGCCGAGGCGGGAATCGAACCCTGGTCCCTGGCCAGAACTCTGCTTCAGGATCTGCCGCTCTAACCATTGAGCCACACTCCTCCACGAGGAGTGTACTAGTACTGCATTTGCTCATAATGCAGTCCTTCGGCAGTCTCTGCCCTCCCTGTTACTGTCACTGCATTACAACCAATGTCGTGAATAACACCCTGTTTGTGATCATAGTGCTAGCATTCATAACCATTGCCACTGGAATTATGCTGCAGGAGAGGACAAAATTGTGAGCTAAAGTTGACTGAATTATGCAACAAGCAAAGACAAATTATGCAGTGCAATGCAGCACATTTTTTGGGAGATATTACTTCATTATTTTGTCATTATTGTCCATTTTAACACTGCTTTAGCAAATGATTCACCTCATTAGTACGATCTTTAACACTAAAATACAGCAATGAGTTACTGAAAGGTGACCAGTCAACCTTTACGAAGGTCCTTCACTGCACGGAAACACAGGTCACTGCATTTTTAGTAACGTTTAATCCGTTTACCCTAGAAACATGTTTTTTTTTTAAATCTTCAAAATAAGCAGCAGTTGATGAATTATTTGACAAATGTGACAAATCCACAATTTTGCTAAAAGTAGCAGCCGCAGAATGTCATAATTCCAGTGGCCCTGCTTATAATGACTTACCTGACGTTGCAGCAGCTGTCATCAGTAATAGCCTTCCTATGAACAGAGGCTGGGGCACATAACCCGCTACCTGTCATTGCATCCATTGTCATTAATACTGCTGCATCTGTTGTTACAGATAATGCCACTAATAACAACCCTCCTAGGATTGCTCCCACTGTCACTAATACTGCCTCACTTGTCATTGCAGCAGTTCCCACAAATAAGGCCATTCCCATCTTTGTAGTTGTTGTCACTACTAGTGCCCTACCTGTGATTACATTCATTGTCACTTTTACTGCCATATTTATCATTGGCCCTGCTATGAATAATGCCTGACATTATGTTACGTCACTAATAATGCTCCACCTATCACTGCAGGAGCTGCCATGCATTAATAATGCCAGGCCTGGTATTGCATTCTGAATCATTAGTAACATCCTATTTGTCATTGATGCCGCTGCCTCTAATAATGCTCTGTCTTTGCGCTAACAGTGTCATGTCTGTCAATGCAGCTGCTGTCACTAGCGCACTACCTGTCATTGCATTCGTTGTTAGTATAAATTCCCTCAGTCATTCCCTCTGCTGTTAATAAGAGTGCCATACCCATCATTTCAGATACAGCCATTGTCACAGTTAATGCCCTGTCTGTCATTGCAACCAGTGTTCCTCTCTCTTACAATGCCCTGTCTATGATTGCAACCACTTGCTCTTACAATTCACTGTCTGTCACTTTAGCTAGACCTCATCACTACACACTCGCTCTTACAATGCCCTGTCTGTGATTGCAACCACTTGCTCTTACAATGGCCTGTCTGTCACGGCAACCACTCGCAGTCGCAGTCCATGCAGGTAACAGCGGTGGGGAGGTGGGGCCGGGTGGAGGGGGATTCCGACGGACCGCCCCACCACTGTTACCTGCACGGACCGTGGCTGACCACTCGCTCTTACAATGCCCTTTCTGTCACAGAAACCACTCACTCTTATAATGACCTGTTTGCCATTGAAACCACTCACTCATACAATGCCCTGTCTGAGATTGCAACCTCTCTCTATAACAATGCTGTGTCTGTAATTGCAACCACTTTCTCTTACAATGCCCTATATGTCATTGCAACCACTCTCTCTTATAATGCCCTGTCTGTCACTGTAGCCCCTCTCTCTTAGTGCCCTATTTATCATTGCAGGAGCTGGTTTTAGCAATGTCTTACATGTTACAATATCCACTATCACTGAAACTACCCTACTTGTCCCTAGTAATGCACTGTCTATGGTTGCAGCGATTGTCACTTATAGTGACTAGTTAGAAGGCTTCTCTTCCTTCACCTCCATCTCTGCCTGGACCCAAACGACCACCGAAGACACCAAATCAACCATGAAAGGCATCCACTCAGGAGCACCCACAGACCCGTGCCCTCCACACATCTTCCACAGAGCTGCCGCCGCCATCACCCGGAACTACGACACACCATCAACACTATGTTCAAAACTGGCACCTTCCCTAACTACTGGAAACTCGCAGAAGTCAAGCCCCTGCTCAAGAAGCTCACGGTAGACCCTTTGGACCTCAAGGAATACTGACCCATCTCCCTCCTGCCCTTCGCAGCCAAAGTCACAGAGAAGACGGTCAATGCCCAACTTACAAAATTAATTGAAGAGAACTCCATCCAAGACCCCTCACAATCCAGATTCCGCAGCAACCATTGCACCGAGACAGCCCTACTCACCACCACAAATGACATCCGCACCCTCCACGAACAAGGCCACACCACAGCCCTGATTCTACTCGACCTCTCCGCAGCCTCCAACACCGTCTCCCACCACATACTCACCGCCAGACTCCATGAAGTCGGCATAAGGAACAGCCCCCGAATGGCTCTGCTCCTTCATCACGGGCAGGACCCAAAGAATCAGACTGCCACCCTTCCTCTCAGAACTCACAGAGATCAACTGTGGAGTGCCCCGAAGAGCATCACTCAGCCCAACAAATTCAACATCTACATGGCTCCCCGCCGCCATCGTCAGACAGCACGGACTCAACATAGTCTCCTTCGCTAACAACACCCACCTCATCCTCTCCCTCACCAAAGACCCCGCCACCACCAGACTCTGCTTTCAGGAAGGTATGAAGGACGTCGCATCCTGGATGTGCAGACGCTTTCTGAAGCTCAACTCGGAGAATGCAGAGGTCCTCGTCCTCGCAACCTCCCCCACCACCTGGGATAGCACCTGGTGGCCCACTGCCCTCGGCAGCCTGCCCACCCCCCACTGACCACGCCCAGAACCTTAGCATCGTTCTCAACTCCTCCATTTCCATGATCCGACAGGTCAACGCCGCGCCTCTACCTGCTTCAATAACCTCCGAATCCTTTGCAAGACCTTCAAATAGACCCCCCTCCCCGAATCAAGAAAAACCGTCAGCCACGCACTCATAATCAGCAGATTAGACTACGGAAACACCCTCTTCGCTGGAATCAACAAGTTCCTACTCCGCAAACTGCAGACCAACAGAACACCGCAGCCAGACTCGTCCTCGGCATCCTTAGGCAAGAGCACATCACCCAACACCTGCAAGACCTCCACTTGTTCCCCGTCGAGAAGAGAATAACTTTCAAGATACTTACTTACCCATGCCTACAAATGCCTCCACATCACCAGACCCCAATACCTCAATGAGAGAATGTCCTTCCATGCACCCAAATGAAACCTCCGGTCCCCCGACCTCACCCTCGCTGAAACCCTGCCCATCAGCAGAGCCAGACCGGGCAGAAGGGTCTTCTCTTACATTGCGTTCAAGACCCGGAATAAGCTTTCGCTTGACATCAGACGCACCCCCTCTCTGAACATCTTCAGGAAGACACTCAAGACCTGGCTATTTGACTGAAGGGAGCTGCATCCCCCCTCCACTTGAGACCCTCACGGGTGAGTAGCGCGCTTACAATTCCCTGATTGATTGACCTCCACCCTCTGGTAAGACCCCCCCCCTTGTCCCGATACTGGTCACTCACTCTTGGAGTTCAGGAAAGAGTTCAGTTGAGAACCTCCTTATTTCCATCCCAGCTTCAATTTGGTACCCTGAACCTCTCACACAGGTAATACAGACAATCTACACAGATGTGTGAACTAATAAGACACCAGACACTCAGACCCTTCAAGCTCTGCTCCTGTGATGCAAATATACTCTGCTCCTATTGATGTATAACCTACCTGCTAATAGCCAAACAACATGTTACCCAGTGCAAGGGCCTGCCATGCACCTGCAAACATCACATGACTCAGTGCAGTTCTATGTTCTGTGTACCCTACTGCACTGCCTTCTGGGGCGCAGTTCCTGCTTTACAATAATCACCAATGACTATAAATGACAGTGCCCTACCTGCCATCACAGTGTCTTTAACTATTAATAGTTAATTGTAGCCACTAGCACTAACCCCTGCTGATACTAATGCCCTACCTGTCATTACAGCCCCAACTTTTGTTAAAAGTTCATTGTAGCCACTAGCACTAACCCCCACTGATATTAATGCCATACCTGCCATTACAGTGCCTATTACTGATAATAGTTCATGGTAGCTGCTGCCACTAACCCTCTGCTGCTAATAATGCCCTCCTTGCTACAGCTGCCATCACAAACATTTCCATACTTCTCATTACAGCTCCTCTACCGACTGCCCCTGCTCCCTGTTTATCATTGCTCTGCAGACATAGTGGTCTATTTACTAAGATTAAATGCCGTATTTGCGTCACAAAAGTGATGCAAATTCTTTTGTTACCTATCTACTTTCCAACGTAAAACCAGTTTTACTCTGGAAAATCAGTTGAAAGTAATGCAAAGCAGCGCATAGCGCTGCTTTGCATTACGTAGCGCCAAGAGGGCATGCTTTGGGTGGTGCATGTGATGGAGCAGGTAAAACATTTTGTATACCTTCTCTAATTTGCATGTAATTAATTACGTAATCATTTTTAAATTAATTTAATTAACATGTCTGCAGTGAAATTTATTAATCCACTTTTGCACCTTGATAAACATGAGCTACACGTGGGACTAAATTGCTAATTGCATGGCAGAATAATTAATTAATTAACTATAGTACTGCTCCAACGTGAAAGGGGGGGCAAATTTACATGTCCTCCCTGTGTCAGAGACCCGTCGTCACGCTAACTCATTCATACAAGCATTCATTGGTGGGGCCCCTTAACACCAACACTCATACGTTTCTCTCACGAGTCTGCACACAGGAGGAACGATGCGCTGGACTTGTGGGGGGGTACCTTATTACCTATAGGGAAGAAAAATTATATTACAGAATATACATATTTACATCAACACCTATAGGATCCCAACCTTAACATCAAGGCACTCCACCACTTGGTCGATGGACCAATTAGTTGGACTGGTTGATGGTGATTTAGAACCAGCTAAAACACATTAAAGCTTCAGAATCCTCTAATAACCTATTGGAAGAGCCACAAACTCATTTTTTCTGTTAATCATTCATTTGTTTCTCTAAATTTTGTTTGCAATCATATAATTAGCATTTCGGTCAATCAAAGTTGAATTTCAGTCAATCAACACAAATTGCATGACATTTTATATTTACCTATTCTTGCTATCCGGATCTTTTCTAGTTCAATTGGCTCTGCATAAACCAAATTCTTTGCTCAATTGTCCCAATAGAAAGCAGGCCAAGACTCAAAAGTCCGGGAAAGTTCTTTGCTCAACACGACACAGTCCCAAAGATCTCCAAAGGACCAGATAATCATGCAAGCATGTCAGTATGCAGCTCGTCTGTCGTTGCCTATGGAGGTGGCGTGAAATGGAATGGTATGGAATGGTAACCCCTCCCTATTCTACTACCCATTTTATAATAAAATTCTGGGTAACATGAAACATTTCTTGGGCTATGAGGGAATTCGATTGGTCCATTTGGCGAAATTTGTAATATCGTCCAGTTTTCCCACTGACTTGGGTTCTCAGAGAAGTTGCTGGGTCACTTCCTCGGTCTATGTCATACTCATGCAACATTGTTGATTCCTGGTTGTGTGTGACTATTGTTTCCTCCGGACAAGCTTCACTGACTGAAGTTTGGCAGTCCTCCATGTTCCTATCCTTGACCAGGAACACTGTGCTCTGAATTGAGGATGCCTGGAGATCTACGGAGACATCCGAGTCTGCGCAGTAGACGTCGCGCTCACGAGACGGTGGCCACTTCCGAACTCCATTTTGAATGTCATGTCTTGGTAGGCCCGAATGCCAACTTAAGCAAAACAAACACAAAGGATAATTAATATGCGGAAATGGAGATTCTAATGTTAAACCCACACTAATCCCTTTATGTATTAGTATTTTCCTAGCTTATAGCGACATTTAAAGCAATAATACTCACCATTTTGCATCAACAGGAACAAAACGTCACCAAAGCAACATAAATCACGCAATATTCTATCACCACACATACTATTGTTAATAGGCGTACCACAATTAGTTATTAGAGTTATTCTGCCATGCAAATAGCAATGAGTCCCGCATGTGATTTGTGTTTACCAAAAATGCAAATTGTTGGTTAGTATAACACAGCACACTGTTAATTCAAATTAAAATATAAATTGATTACGTAATTAGTATTTTCATGCAAAATAGAGAATGTATACAAAATTTTGCGTTACCTGCTCCATCAATCCCCCCTTTGGTGATTTTTAATATCACCATAAATTTCCTTAAATTTTGATGTATAATAGAAATGAATTCAGTTCTCTTAAGTTTTGTTAGGTCACATGATTGTTTCCCCTGTTTCATCCTCTCTTGTCTTTTTATATACATTCTATTTCCATTCTTCTAATTCTATATCTTCCATTTCTCTTTCCTTTCTTTCTTTCTCTCTTTTCTTAGCAGCTTCTCTTTTTATGTGTTTTTGTAATTTCCTTCTTTTGCTACATAAACATCCTAGTCTCAAAATTAATACTAAAAATATCACACATGTTACCGGAATTAGAATTTTACCAATAAATATACTACCTAATTTTACTAAAAAGTCTTTAATAGTAGAAAACCCTTTTCCAATCTTTTCCCAAACACCTTCAACCTCCAATGGAACAATCTCCTCGTGTAAATCAGTTATGTTCTTAATGTATGTCTTTAAATCTTGACTTTCATCAGGAATATAAGTACAACAATGTTGAACCTTCAGCATTCCACAGACTCCTCCCTCTTTAGCCAAAATAATATCAAGGGCAAGTCGATTTTGCATCACCATGGCTCGCATGGCAACCATTTCTGTATTTACTAATAAAAATCCTCCTGCAGTGCTTGTCGATAAGCGAACCACTACTGTAGACAATTTTCTAATTTTGTGTGCATTCAGAGATATTCCAACGGCTGATATCAGTGCACCAAAAATATCCCCTACAATTTCTGACCAACTTTCCCTCCTTCTACGTGTTAGTTGTCTACCTATATCATGCGCACCATCTTTTCCCCTTCCCACATGAAATATCTTTGGGAAGACCAAGCCTAGGTAACATGCGCCATACCAATGGTCCGGTAATCGATAATAAGCTTTTGTTCCCACAGATAAAATATAATCCAGGGAATACCAGATCATTTCCTCCTTTAAATCCCCATCCACCCATGATTCTATAAGTATCATGGCAGTCACTCGCACCTATGAAGTAATTATCATATAAAGTTTGATTTCTTCTAATGCACAATTTCCCTTTCTGAGGCCAATCTAAAGCGATAGCTGGACTAGTTTCTCCTTTCAAATGTTTTTCTCTTTCAATGTCCCAGACTGTCTTTTCTTCCTTTCCCTCAGGTATCTTCCTTTTCATTTGGATTCTCTTTTCTTCTACCATATCTAGAAAAGTCTTTTCTTCTCTCTTCAAACTACAAGTGAGATTATTTCTAAATACTGATTCTAAGGTTAATTCTCTAGTTTCTAAGAAAAAATCACCTACAACGTTACCAGGTTTTACTCTATTCAGTTCAAGAACTACAGGTACTTGTGAAATTTTTTTATCTACATCAGAAAAATATTATTCTAGTTTCCCTGTTTTATAAAACAAACTTGCTAATACACTACATGTTATTCCATATGTCACTGGAAGGTGATGGTAAGTAACTCCCTCAGACACTGATGCAGGTAACTGCATGCAGACATAGCAGTCTCTCACATCCATTGTTTTTACATATTCATACAGCAATTTTGAGAAAACATTGTTAGAAAAATCAGTTATGGACCTATCTTTATGTAAGTAAGTTCTATCTATTCCTTTAGTCGGAAGAATATCATTAATCTTTTCTACATTAGACTTATTCTCGCTATGACCTTCTATCATCTCAAACGTTACTTTGAATGAAACTATTAAAGCTAACGCACTCCACAGAAGCATTAGTAATCCTGTACAACAACAACAACACACCATGCACCATCTTCGAAGGAACACACATGTAGATTTTTTACTTTCTGTGTTTGCCATTTCGGAAAATGATCAGTGTCTTTTGACTTAGCCTCATCTACACACAACTAGTTTTGTCTAAACCCAAGGCTCTAGGCGCCTACTTGGTTCTTTTCGGTTATGTCTCTTATTCGGTATTTTCAAATTTTTCTTCTGGAACACCTTGGTTTCCTCAATTTGGCATTTGATCGTCTTTCACTTTACTCTCACAGTCATGATTCAGAATTTGCTGAACATCCGTCTCTTCCCCGATGTCGGATAAGATAACTCTTCGTCTTCCTCAACCATTTCTGGTATAGTCACCCCTAGATCCCCTTGGCTGTCTGCTTCCTCTTGTACTTCAGGAAGTGCCACGTATGACCATTCTGGTGACTTATACTTTTGGTTGGGTTTCTTAATCCGTTTTCATTTCTCTGATGGTGTCTGTTCAATATCTTTTGATTTCTCTTGGCTAGACACCTCATTCTTTTGTTCAGCTCTAGATGACTTTACTCGTGTCAATTGGTATCTTAATCTCTTTATCTTGTTTGGCCAAACTTCCTCCTTTGCTGGCCTTTTCAACTTATTTCCCTTTTCACTTCTCTCAGTTCTCCATGCTCTTTTCCTCAGAACTCGACCTTCCTGTACTTCTTCATCACTGTCCTCAGATTCAGTTCCACCTTGACTCTTACTTTCAGTAGTTTTTCTTTCCACAACTTCCTTTTTCTTATCTACTTCTGTCCCTCCTCGTGTTTCTTCCACACAACCTTCCTGCTGACTAACTGTCCCTTCTTCTACCTGGATGTGTTGATTAACTACACCTCCTCGAGGTTCTTCCGCAACAATCTTTCCCTCTCTCTCTGTATCTAGTACCTCACCATCTACCTCTGTTATTTCAGGTGGAATTTCTCTTGTTTTTACATGCGGAGCTTTTTTACCAAGAATTTCTTTGACAGTCTATTCACTGTTTTCGTTTACTCTTTCATGTACTTGTACAGTATCTGACTCTGAGCTAGTGTCAGAAATCTGCAATCTCCTTCTTAATGGTAGATTCTCTGGTGCTATAACTGGACTTGATTCTAACTCCGCCCTTTCAGGAGCTGGTCTTGTTCTTGTTTCTTCTGAATCTGACTCGGAACTGGTATCAGATTCTTCAAAGTATTCTTCTTCACTGTTATCCACTGGATTTGGAATTCGCAAGGTATGACTAGCATGAATCCAATTCTTCACTCCTGCACATTTCACAGCTGTCGTCGTGGTCAAGATTACCTGACGTGGTTTACCCCACCGTGGGACCAGACAATTTCTTCTTCTATGCACTTTAACTCTCACCCAGTCACCTGGACTTAGATCATGAGCTGGCTTCTTTTCAAGAGTGGTTGCATCCGATCCAACCTGATGAAACACAGAATGAACGGAATTAGCCAACCCCTTGCAATAATCCAACACCAAGTCATCAGATATAGGCAATAGTTTGTTGACAGGAATGAAAACATGTCTCATTGCCCTCCCCATTACTATTTCATGGGGACTCAATCCAGTATTCCTATCAGGGATAGATCTAATAGTCATGAGCAATAGAGGCAAGACATCAGGCCATTTCAAACCTGTGGCTAAACACATTCTTCCCAATCTATTTTTAATGGTGCCATTTACTTGTTCCACCACACCAGAAGCCTCTGGGCGATAAGCACAATGCAGTTTCTGTTCTACATTCAATGCTTCACATATCAGTTTCATGATTTCATTATGAAAATGCTTTCCTCTATCTGATTCGATCGTGACTGGAAAACCAAATCTGGGAATGAACTCTCTCAATAGTAGTTTTGCTACAGTAATTCCATCACTCCTTCTTGTCGGGTATGCTTCCACCCATCGAGAAAATTGACAAACTACCACTGGAACATACCTCAGTCTATTGCAAGGGGGTATTTCAATGAAGTCAATCTGCATTCTTGTGAAAGGCCCTCCTTCTCGTCCTATCGTTCCTAGACTCACCACTGTTTTCCTTCCAGGATTATATTGTTGACATATAAGGCATCTCTGACATAGGCTCTCAGCTACAAGTCTAAACTTGGCATTATACCATGTCTGTTTGAAAAGTCTGATCATAGCATCCCTTCCTACATGTGCTTGTCCATGATACATCCGTGCCATGGTAGAGACCATGCTATCAGGCATGGCTGGTCTTCCATCCCGATAAACCCAAACATGATCTGTCTCTCGAGGTGCACATCCTGCTTTTATCCACTGTTTCCTTTCCTCATCTCCTGCTTCTTCTTGTAACTACCTTACCTCCTACCATGTATTCACAGTGTTAGTAAAAAGCAAGGGACATGAATTCATTTCTTTTTCCCTTCCACGATGCACTGAATTCTGGTTTCGTGCACAATATTGTGCCATGTCATTGGCAAACTCGTTCCCCGCTGATAAATAGTCAGCGTTTTTTGAATGTGCAGCACATTTTACTACTGCCAATTGCTTAGGCAGCTGTATCGCCTCAAGCAACTTTCCAACCACTTCTGTATTCCTTATAGGAGTTCCACTCAATGTCAAAAATCCTCTTTGGCACCAAATTTGCCCAAAGTCATGCACCACACCAAAGCCGTACTGACTATCATTAATCACAGTGACTCTCGGGTTCTTTCCCAACTTGCACGCTCTTGTTAATGCATATAGTTCAGCAACCTCGGCTGATTTTACTCCTTTCAGACAAGATGCTTTCAATACAACTGCTACAGTACACACTGCGTACGCTGCACTCAAAATCCCCTCATCTGTTCTCAAGCATGACCCATCCACAAACATCACATAGTCACTTTCTGTCAGAGGTACATCTTTTATATCAGGGCGTGGCTTAGTACAAAAATCAAGCACTTCCAAACAGTTATGATCCATATCATCCCTGACTTCCACATTCTCAGCATCAGGTAACAATGTTGAAGGGTTCACATTCAGACACCTCACAAGGCTCACATTCGTTGCACCTAAAATGACTTTCTCATACTTAGTTAGACTATGCGTCATAAACTGTGTGCGACTCCTAGTTAAAAGGATCGCCACATCATGAGGCACAAACACTTTCACAGGATATCCCATCACAATTCCTTCACTCTGTTCCAGGCTTTTACAAGTAGCTGCTACAGCTTTCAAACAACCAGGTAATGCCACAGCTACAGGATCTAATATAGCTGAAAAATATTCAATTGGTCTTCTCAATTTTCCATGTTTCTGTACTAGCACGGAAAGCGCACACCCATTTCTTTCGCTGCAATAGAGCTCAAACTCTTTTTCATAGTCAGGCATGCCAAGAGCTGGGGCTTTACACAAACCATCTCTCAATTGTTTAAAAGCCTTCAACTCCTCGTTATTCAACTCAATAGGGTCTTTCACATCGCTCTTCATCAAACGTACCAAAGGTTTTGCAATCAATGAGAAATTACTAATCCACTGACGGCAATATCCAACCATTCCAAGAAACATTCTCACCTCTCTTTGAGTCATTGGGGCTCTCATTCCTTTGATTATCCTGATTCTATCTGCAGTCACTCTTCTTAGCCCTTTTTCAATTTTATGACCTAAATACTGTACTTCTTTTTGACAAAATTGCAACTTTGATGGGGATACTTTAAGTCCTCAATCTGCTAAATGATTTAGTAATGCAACTGTATCCACTACGCAAGGTTCTCGAGTTCTCGATGCCACCAAGAGGTCATCGATATATTGGACTAGTACCGAACTTTCGGACATTTTTAAATCTTCTAGGGACTTCTTCAGAATCTGATTAAATATCAATGGACTTTCTGTATACCCTTATGGGATTCAGCACCATGCCAAAGTACGTTCACCAAACCGGAACGCAAAAATCTGTTGGCTATAAGGGTGCAATGGAATAGAAAAGAAAGCATGACACAAGTCAATGACTGCGTACTATTCTGCATCATGAGGAATCTGATATAGAATCACAGAAGTATTTGGTACGATGGGACAGCATGATACAACAATTCTATTCACCTTTCTCAGGTCTTGTACTATCCTGAAAGTTATGTAAGGTTTTTTCAGACCCATAATTGGCGAATTGCATGGACTTCTCATTATTTCTCTTAAAATGCCTTGTTCAATCATTCTGTCTATTATAGGAGTAACTCCTGCAATTATTTTCGTGTCAATTTATACTGTGTAATATTTAGGTAACTTACTCCTTCCTTTACATTAATTCTTACGGGATCTACAATTCTCATTAATCCCACATCTTCTCCCGTGAAATCCCATACCTCAGTTTTCACTGTTTTCTTCAATTCCTGAGGCAATTCCTCTGGGTCAAATACAGCAAATGCCTCAGTCACTTCGGTTTCCATATTAGCTATAGTCATTTTGTACAGTACATCCTCATCAGGAGTCTCAAAGTCTATGCCATCAGGAGTACAGAAAATTGTGCAGTTCATCTTACACAGCAAGTCCCGTCCTAACAAATTTACAGTGCTGGTATCGCACACGACAAAACGGTGCATCTCGGAAAATTTCCCTATTTTGACCTTAACTGGTTCAGTAAGATACGTTTTTATCTGTCTGTTTGAAACTCCAACTACTTGCATTGTCTCATCCGAGAGAGGAAGATTTTTCACATCAGCTGATCTAACAGTTGAACGAGTAGCACCAGTATCTACTAGGAAAGTAATGTTTTCGTCATTTACCTTTCCCTCCACAAAAGGGCCTGTCTGGTCTACTTCCAGAGTTGCGCCAAGTACACACTCTTCTTCCTCTCCTCGGCACCGTCAATAACTCTCTTCTGACTCACTCTCATCGCGTTGCAGCCAATACTGCGAAACAGCACTAGCGCGCTGCAGCTTAGTTACCTGTTCTTCGGTGTAGAATCCTGTTTCATTATTGTATCTCTGAGGGTTTATGCTCTGTGGAAAAGGCGGTTTTGGCACCTGACACTGTTGGGCAACAACCTGCTGCTGTCGCTGTGGTTGACAACTCACCTCATTCTGCACCTGTGGATTCAATGATGCATTATCGCCATTAGCACTTGGGGGTAAGTTACACTCGGATTTCCAATGCCCTATCTTTCCGCAGTTATGATATGGCCACTTCTTTTTGGCTTCTTCTAAGGGAATCTGTCCTTTTCCCTTCCCAATATTGGGTTTTTGTTTCATATGGCTCATGCCATTTGCCTGTTCAATCAGTTGGGCTTCCTGTCTTTCTGCCACTTTTACTTGATCCCACATGGCTTTTTCTTTTAACTTACGTTACTTGGCTTCAATCTCATCGCTAAAATATTTTGCATGCCTTAATACTTCGTCTATTTTTTTATTTTGCCAATCCACAGTATGCTGTTTAATCATTTCACTTACTTCAGATTGCAACCCGTACACAAATCGATATACAAAATGACTTAAATCTTTCTCACTCAAATTTCCATCACCATTGTACTGTTTAAAAGCCAATAACAATCTCTCATAATAGGCATGTACAGATTATTTTACTTCTTGGTGAGTTCTATCAATCTTTACCCAATCAGTATCTTTTGAAGGTACTTTATTTTTCAAGAAGGTAACTACCTGTTCGTATTTTCTCATTACCTCTGGATCAGGAGCACCTGTTTTAGGATCTCTAGGGTATTCCTGAGTAGGCCAACCTATTGTAATTTTACATTCTGCCCATAAATCTGCTGGCAAAATTATGTCAAATAGACTGTTCAAATCAATCCACAGTACTTTTGATAATTTGACAAACCTGTCTACCTGCCTGTACCACTCCACCGGCTTGTCGCGCAAACAGGGAAAGTCATTTGTAAATGATAAAATGTCCTGTCTAGTCCAGGGGACATGCACGTAGCCTCCTCCTGGAATCTCCCTCATGGGACACTCAGTTACCACTTTCTCCTTTTCTCTTACTGGAAAAGCGGCAAACAATTTGTCAGTTGCGTCATCTTGTTTCCGAAACCACCTGCTCTTCCATTTATCTACATCGCCCCATTTTCTCAGTAAAACAATTAGCTCTTTAATTTGAGTTATTCTTCCTGCAGTATTCAGATTCTCAATGTCCTTCTCAGCAAAGTCTACTCTGTATGGTATCTGTAATGACTTTATTTTCTCAAAATCGATACCCATTTCACTCGCTACTTCTTCCAATTTTTCATGCAAGTTTCTTGCTCTCCATGTTATACTTTTACATAGAAACATTAGTTCTTCATCCTGATATGCTTTTAACTTTTCTGTGGGAATAGTTCCTACGATTAATTCTTCTAAAGTTATTTTTAATTTTGCCACATCTAAAGGTCGAGGCTCAGCATCTTTTTGCTGTAAACTCCTTAACCATTCACTTAGTTCATCAGAAGTGGGACCTACAGGAATTATTTCACTCTTTGGTGATCCTGGTACTGATTCTGTCGTATTTAGTGTTTTATTCGTTATGCTCTGATTCACTGTCAAATTTTTAGGAGTACTTAATCCAGAAGTTCCTACCACTTTTCCCCATGGATTTTCTCCTGAATCTCTTTTTTCCGTTTCGGCTTGCTTATTACTGTTGTAAGGGATCGTTAGACAATGTTCACTATCCTTTTGTTTATCGAAAATAGGCGTCACTGGTCCTATTGTTACAGGAACAGTTACAGCTTCCATATTTTTGGTCAATTTCCTAATCTTTTCAGTTAATTCCAAAGTAGTTCTGGCTAATTCAGCTGAGTTCTCATTTGTCATTCTACCAGGTTGCGTATTTTCTGATTCTTTAAATGGAATATTTTTCCCTACCTCAGGTGGCGTTGACTCGAATTTTATATTTTGTGGTGCCTCTTTTACTGGCGCACTTGGTGTCAACAACGTAGAATTTGTTTGGTACGGGGGAGGATTTTTATAAAACATGTCCTCGAGTACATCATCCTCCGACTCATTCAAATCATACTTGTAGCCTTCTGATCCTGTATTGTTTCTCTTCTCTGCACATTTTCTACTACTAGTCTCTTCAGCATTTCTCATGGGGAACATCCCATCAGCCATATTCGCACTCTGTCATCTTCTCATTCTACATCGCCCCATTTTCTCAGTAAAACAATTAGCTCTTTAATTTGAGTTATTCTTCCTGCAGTATTCAGATTCTCAATGTCCTTCTCAGCAAAGTCTACTCTGTATGGTTTCTGTAATGACTTTATTTTCTCAAAATCAATACCCATTTCACTCGCTACTTCTTCCAATTTTTCATGCAAGTTTCTCGCTCTCCATGTTATACTTTTACATAGAAACGTTAGTTCTTCATCCTGATATGCTTTTAACTTTTCTGTGGGAATAGTTCCTACGATTAATTCTTCTAAAGTTATTTTTAATTTTGCCACATCTAAAGGTCGAGGCTCAGCATCTTTTTGCTGTACACTCCTTAACCATTCACTTAGTTCATCAGAAGTGGGACCTACAGGAATTATTTCACTCTTTGGTGATCCTGGTACTGATTCTGTCGTATTTAGTGTTTTTTCGTTATGCTCTGATTCACTGTCATAATTTTAGGAGTACTTAATCCAGAAGTTCCTACCACTTTTCCCCATGGATTTTCTCCTGAATCTCTTTTTTCCGTTTCGGCTTGCTTATTACTGTTGTAAGGGATCGTTAGACAATGTTCACTATCCTTTTGTTTATCGAAAATAGGCGTCACTGGTCCTATTGTTACAGGAACAGTTACAGCTTCCATATTTTTGGTCAATTTCCTAATCTTTTCAGTTAATTCCAAAGTAATTCTGGCTAATTCAGCTGAGTTCTCATTTGTCATTCTACTAGGTTGCGTATTTTCTGATTCTTTAAATGGAATATTTTTCCCTACCTCAGGTGGCGTTGACTCAAATTTTATATTTTGTGGTGCCTCTTTTACTGGCGCACTTGGTGTCAACAACGTAGAATTTGTTTGGTACGGGGGAGGATTTTTATAAAACATGTCCTCGAGTACATCATCCTCCGACTCATTCAAACCATACTTGTAGCCTTCTGACCCTGTATTGTTTCTCTTCTCTGCAACTTTTCTACTACTAGTCTCTTCAGCATTTCTCATGGGGAACATCCCATCAGCCATATTCGCACTCCGTCATCTTCTCATTCTGTCATCATGATTTTCCTGACCACACGGTCTACCAAATATGTATTTATACCTTCCGCCACTCTGCTGTCGCTCTCTTTCATACATCTTCCCATTCTGTCAATGATTCAAACTGAGTAGGTCTAGGTCTCGGTTCTAGTCTCATCATCCTTTCTCTTAAGTTCCTTAATACCGCTAAATTAAATGAACCATGTTCTGGAAACGCTAAAACTCCATCATCTTTTGTATACTTTGCCCAATTATCTAGCCAAATACACGTATGATATCCATATTTTGCAACCATGAAGGATACGGGCGATTTTGGTGGAGCAAAGCAACTATCCCTCTCTAGTCACAATCGGTTTATCCTTTTTGAATAAGTTCTTAATCTTTCCAAACCAGGACTTTTTCTCTTTTTCTGGTGGATAATTTTCCTTATTCGGTATCGCTAGATTTCCTCTACGACTATTCTGTGGTCTTATCCAATCGTAGCGCGATTCACACTAACGCACCAATCAGGGGCGTCTATGTCACTTTTGCAACTCTTCCAATCCCAGCGCGACTTACACTAACGCACCAATCTGGAGCGTCTTCATCACCCTGTCACTTCTCCACTCCTAGCGCGGCGTACACCAACGCACCAATCCGGAGCATCTACGTTTCTTAATAGCTGGCCAATCCCAGCGCGGTTTTTCTGAAGTCAGCTTTTCTCGCTACTCCTGCTTCTGCTGACCCCTCCTTTACAAAATTTATCGGCAAAATTTTCTTCACGTTCTCTTTCACTCAAAATCTGTTAGTAACGACATAAAAACAACACCATTGTCCGCTTCGCTAAATTAAAGAGATCGTTTTTGACCTTTTTCACAAGATTTCCGTATTTCTCGAGAGCAGCGCTTACCTCTGCCCTACCACGGAATTATTCCATTTGCCGATAAAGTAGAACTTCCCTCTACCTTACCTTTCTAACAAGCATTAGCTAACCGTTTCTCTGGAGATAAAACACATGTGGAGACTACACTGCTCCGGAGAATTAAGGCCAGAGTTTCATAATAAAGCCGAATGCTTTTTTACTTACACATATTCATACGGAAAATGTAGTTCATTTACACAAGAATCCTGTATTTCTCGAGAGCAGCGCTTACCTCTACCCTTCCACAGAATTATTTCATTCGCCGATAAAGTAGCACTTCCCTCTACTTTACCCTTCTGACAAGCTTAGGGGAGACTTATTACCTTTCCAGTGATAAGCGTAATAGGAGCTCACAATTGACTCCTGTTATTTAAGACCGAAATTTCACAGGTCGCCTTCGCTATCCATACACCACTTTCACACAGAAATCCATACCAATAACACACGACGATGTTACCAATTCGGACCCAGACAATGCGTTGTGCGACTCCAATCGTGACACGTTTTCCCCGTGTACCTACAGGGCAACAAGACAATACACCGTGCGACTTCACTTGTCACACGTTTTCCCCATGTACCTACAGGACATCCAACTTCCTACATCCCAGATGTTTTCAGAAACAACATAGAACGCGATGCGACTCAACATAGAGTGTTAGAACATTAACCAAAAATCACTCAATAATCAATAATCAGAAATCAATAAGCAATAATCACCCAACCAATGAAATAAAAGCATAACTCTGCTACCAGAAAAACTGCTGCAGCGCGAAAGGGGGGGCAAATTTACATGTGCTCCCTGCATCACAGACCCGTCGTCACGCTAACTCATTCACACACGCATTCATTGGTGGGGCCCATAACACCAACACTCATACGTTTCTCTCACGAGTCTGCACACAGGAGGAACGATGCGCTGGACATGTGGGGGGGTACCTTATTACCTATAGGGAAGAAAACTTATATTGCAGAATATACATATTTACATCAACGCCTATAGGATCCCAACCTTAACATCAAGGCACTCCACCACTTGGTCGATGGACCAATTAGTTGGACTGGTTGATAGTGATTTAGAAGCAGCTAAAACACATTAAAGCTTCAGAATCCTCTAAGATCCTATTGGAAGAACCACATACTCATTATTTCTGTTAATCATTCATTTGTTTATCTAAATTTTGTTTGCAATCATATAATTAGCATTTCGGTCAATCAAAGTTGAATTTCAGTCAATCAACACAAATTGCATGACATTTTATATTTTCCTATTCTTGCTATCGGGATCTTTTCTAGTTCAATTGGCTCTGCATAAACCAAATTCTTTGCTCAATTGTCCCAATAGAAAGCAGGCCAAGACTCAAAAGTCCGGGAAAGATCTTTGCTCAACACGACACAGTCCCAAAGATCTCCAAAGGACCAGATAATCGTGCAAGCATGTCAGTATGCAGCTCGTCTGTCGTTGCCTATGGAGGTGGCGTGAAATGGAATGGTATGGAATGGTAACTCCTACCTATTCTACTACCCATTTTATAATAAAATTCTGGGTAACATGAAACATTTCTTGGGCTATGAGGGAATTCGATTGGTCCATATGGCGAAATTTGTAATATCGTCCAGTTTTCCCACTGACTTGGGTTCTCAGAGAAGTTGCTGGGTCACTTCCTTGGTCTATGTCATACTCATGCACCATTGTTGATTCCTGGTTGTGTGTGACAATTGTTTGCTCCAGACAAGCTTCACTGACTGAAGTTTGGCAGTCCTCCATGTTCCTATCCTTGACCAGGAACACTGTGCTCTGAATTGAGGATGCCTGGAGATCTACGGAGCCATCCGAGTCTGCGCAGTAGACGTCGCGCTCACGAGACGGTGGCCACTTCTGAACTCCATTTTGAATGTCATGGCTTGGTAGGCCTGAATGACAACTTAAGCAAACCAAACACAAAGGATAATTAATATGCGGAAATGGAGATTCTAATGTTAAACCCACTCTAATCACTTTATGTATTAGTATATTCCTAACTTATAGCGACATTTAAAGCAATAATACTCACCATTTGGCATCAACAGGAACGCAAACGTCACCAAAGCAACATAAATCATGCAATATTCTATCACCACACATACTATTGTTAATAGGCGTACCACAATTAGTTATTAGAGTTATTCTGCCATGCAAATAGCAATGAGTCCCGCGTGTTATTTGTGTTTACCAAAAATGCAAATTGTTGGTTAGTATAACACAGCACACTGTTAATTCAAATTAAAATATAAATCGATTACGTAATTAGTATTTTCATGCAAAATAGAGAATGTATACAAAATTTTGCGTTACCTGCTCCATCAGTACACAAACTAATCTTAGATTGTGGTGAAATAGTAGGATTGCATAATTTATGTTGCTTTGTTATTGTCTGTGCTTTAAATACATTAAATGATAAGTATTATTGCTTTAAATGTTGCTACAGCTAGGGAAATACTAATACACATTGGGATTAGTGTGGGTTTAAACATTAGAAGCTTCATTTCTATATTTTAATTACTGTTATGTCTGTTTTTGCTTAAGTTGGCATTCTGGCCAACTAGGCCGCAGTACCCAAGATGACGGTCTCTGAAGAAGATGCCACCATGTGAGAGCAATAATTTCTGCGCATGATCGGATGTCTCTGGAGATCACCAAATGACCCGAATTTGTGACACTGTGTTCCCTGTCAAGGATAGGGACTTGTTTGCCTGCCAATAGACGACGGTGTGGGAACAGCGGAAAGGACAATACAGAACCTGTGGAGAGATTACATCTTTTCCTCGAACTGTTACATTCGCTGCTCTCGCCTGGGAGCTAAATGAACCTTATAAAATGTGCGCCTTTTTATGCCAAGTCTTTATGAAGAACCAGTTTTGCCCTGGGAAACTTTTAGAAAATTACAGATAACCCCGAACTGTGCAATCAGAACATTTCTCTACCCCTAAAATGTTGCATGTTAATATGAAGTAAGAGGGAAAAGGGTATATAAAACCCTCATCCGCCATTGGGGGGGTGGTCATCGAGTTTGATTTTCATGGCGTTGGGTCTGCATTGAGCTGGTGGCGATTAATGGCTTGCCTTGGGTTTATTTGGGTTTTGGGAGAGAAGTTTGCAGTGCATCCTATATTTCGACTGACGGTTTGATTCTTTGCTGTGGATCAGACAGCCTGTCCTGGGAGTTGTACCTGAGAAAGGGGATGACTTTCTGTTTGATCAGAATCCATCATCGTTGGCAAATTGGTAATTAATTGACTGTGCTTTCTAAATTCATGTTTATTTACTAAATGCTTGATTTCTTCTTTAAATTATACTAAATTTATATTATGAGCTGAAGTGAATAAATGCTAACGCAGAGAATTTTATTAGATAAACAATTATTGAAATAATAAGAAATTAGTTTGTGGTTCTTTAATTAAGTACAGAAAATAGCTAATGTTTCCTAGGCTTTAATTGTGTTTTAGCGGGTTCTAATTCACCATCAACCAGTCCAATTAATTGGTCCATCTACCAAGTGGTGGAGTGCCTTGATGTTAAGGTCAGGATTCTAAAGAGGTATATGTACAATGTGTAAATAATGTAAAAGAAATGTAATCCTGATAGGTAATAAGGTACCCACATGTCCAGCGCTTTTCTCCTGTGTACAGATTTGGGTGAGACTTATTGAATGGCGAGTGAGTGTTGGCGTTATGGGCCCCACCAATGAATGAGTGTATGAATGAATGTTGTGGTTAAGAATCTGTGACATAGGGAGAATAGGACAATGTTACCACTTGCGCTGCATCACATGGGTGTCCCCATGCAAACACCCAAGATTTCTGACGAAAAACCCTATTTACTTAAAAAAGTAGACAAGGTTTAGCATCAGAAAATAACGTCCATTTCAGATAGGCGCAATGAAGGGGAAATGTTTTTTTCCTCCTTTATTTTCTGACTTTGCACATGTGCTGCACTGTAGAGCACACATACAAAGTGAGAACATGTTTAAAGTTAGTCTAGGCATAGTTTTTCTCCAACGTGTAGCTCAGGAGCTCCTGGTTGCTCGCCAGTACCCTGGAACTAACTCCCTGTAGTGCAGCCCAGCACAATAAGTAATTCAGAAGGTCTAGCTGTTTAAATGATGGGAGCACTACACATCTCTACTCTCAAACAGTGTTTTTTGTTGTTGTCGCCACAAGCAAGATATTCTTTGAGTATACTTACCCAATAAGGAATGTGTGTATTTGAAAGAAAACACATTTTGAAAAAGTAATATGCCAACATTTGAAAACCAATGCATTACAAATACAAAATATATTTAAAGCTGCTCTTTGAAAAAAAATTCAAACTGAGTTGGGGATGTTTATAGATGTTAGTTTATCCTTTATACCAGTGCTCATTTTCTCCTAAGGCTGTTATTTCATTAGTCATGTGGAAGCATTTTATATTGCTAAAGCTTTGCCTGACCATGCTGTTAGTAACTTCACTATTTCTTATGTGTCGGGTGGTTGGTGGTCTTCTACAACATCAAGTTTTAAATATCGTCCTGAAAAAATATTGTATCCAGAGTATCGGCGATGACAATATCATGAAGGTAAGTATTTATAGAATTTTTTTATTTTATTTACGTTTTTAACTCCACTTCTATTCATCTTGACGATATGTGCACCTTCACGGTACGTAGATGTGGAGTTAAGAATAGTAAAACTATACTTATGTATTCATGCATACTTTCATCAAATTGTACTAGTCATGCGGCAGGGTTGTGGAGGTGCGACTGGGCCCTGTGGCATTGATCTGACCTACGCGGACTTTGCTCTGCACGGATGCTGGACCCCGGGTCCTGGAAGTACCAAGCCAGTGATTGTGCAGCCCTCTAGGGCTGACCTGCCCTGACCGCCTTAGAGCTTTGTGTCTGAGTTTGTGGGGGGAGTACGAGGTAAACCGCGCTGTGGCAGTTGAAGATCATTGCTCCGAGGCCACTGGGGACATCTGGTCGAGGGTGCCACTCCCTGAAGGTGAGCACCTTAGAGACATTGGCAGATACAGAATTCCTCCCCGTGATACTTCCACAAGGCCAATTACATTGACCGGCCTACGCTGGCACGTGCTGAGCGGTGTCCGCACCTTCCCTGCTCACCAGAGACAAGCGGTGCCCTCATGTCGTGAGGGGGGCGCACAAAAACAGGTGTCTGAGGTATTGCGGCCCCACCCCCGCAGACCCGGGCCCAGGCTGACAAGATGGCGGGCTCGGACGTAGTGGATACAATGTCGCACACATTAGATGCGGTATTAGCGGCAGTTGAGAATCTTGGGGAAACCATGAACCAGATCCGCACCTCCCTCGAAGACAAAATTGATAAAGTGGCAGTCGACCTCACCCTACTTCATGCAGATCACCGAAAACTGGTAGATCGCACTGCTTCCGCCAAGGAGGTCATTGCTGATGTCTCTCCACGCGTCTCCACAGCAGGGAAGCAGATTGAGAGCCTCCTTGACAGGGTCGACTTCTTGGAGGTTAGGGCTGAGGACGCAGAAGGCCGCTTCCGACGCAACAATATACGCGTGGTAGGCCTACCGGAGGGAATGGAAGGGAGAGATGCGGTGGCCTACACGGAACAGTGGATTCGATTGTTGCTACCTGAGGGCACCCTTTTCCTGTACTTTGTTGTGGCGTGAGTGCATAGAGTACCTGCCAGGCCTCCCCCACCGGGCTCCAACCCTCATCCACTTTTGATCCGCTTACTGAATTACAGGGACAGAGACGCAGTACTTCAAGGTACAAGGAAGCTACAGGAGGTTCAAGTAGATAACCACAAAATCATGTTCTTTCCGGACTATATGATGAAAGTCCAGAGGCAGCGCTATTCCTTTATGGCAGTGAAGTGGCGACTCAGACAATGTGATCTCAAGTACTCGTTGTTATTTCCGGCGATACTCAGGGTGATTGCGAATGGGAAAACTTATTTCTTTAACACCTCGGTGGGGGCGGAAGAATGGCTGAACACTTACAGTTCCTCAGGGTGTGGGACATCTACCGTAAGCTGGAGAGAGTTTTTTATTTTTTTAAATTTTATTTATTAGCATTTTACAGGACTCGCCCCATCCAGAACAATTGACAACATACAGACTGTAGGACTACCACATTCTTCATCCAGTACATTACAAATACACAGTGACACCTTAAAAATATGATCAATTGCAATTTACCATGTGATGCACAATTAAACAGTTTGATTCACTCGTAAATACTCAACCAGATATTTCCAATAGTCTCTAGGCTTGGATCCAGTGGGCAGCTCCTCCTCATATGTTTGTAGAGCATCCTGACAGTAGGCCATATCTTCAAGCCAATGTTTGGTGGCTGGGGCTTTCTTACTACCCCAACATAATGAAATTCTGCTTTTGGCTAAAAGTAAGGCTATGACACAGAATTTACGCTTAGTAGCGCGAACACCCTGGATGAGACCCAACAGACAGGTATGAATCGTGCATTCAATGTTGACACCCACCATCCTCCCCAGCATCTCCACAACTTGAACCCAATATACATTGATTGGCCTGCAATACCATGCCAGGTGCATAAAATTGGCCTCATCCTCACCACATCTCTGGCATCGGGCATCCGAGCGTAAGCCATATTTACAAAGCCTGGAGGGAGTGTGATAGGTTTGATGCAAGTATTTATAATGTAAAATGCATAGATTGCCATTTGGTGTGAGCATGCTCGTTAGAGCGCAGCAATTTGACCATTCCTCCTCCGTGATAGGGTCATCAAGGTTATCATTCCATCTCATTAAAGCCTTATGCGTATTGTCATCTATGTTCTCCTGTAATTTAGTGTATAGTTTCGACGACACCATATGTGTGCAACGTGTGTCAGTGATCAGCAATTGCAGCGTTTTTAATTCCGGCGGTTCAGCGGGGTAAGATGGATATAGCTTCTTGATGGCTCCCTGCAACTTATAATACGTGAATCTAAAGAGTAATGTCTGATTGCAAATATATGTGAGGTCTTTAGGTTTGATAAAGGTGCCATTATTGTATAAATCCCCCAACTTATCAATACTCACTTGCTTGAGTAGTCTTATTCCTACGTATTCCCGAGTGACTGATATTTCCGGATGATGATGCAGAGGCATCGCAGGTGCATATAGTGGCAGTTTACGTGCCAACCTACCCATCTTTCGCCTCGCTGCATTAGTGGCATCAATTGTATTAATGTCTCGGGAGTGCAGTGGGGGCCGCTTATAGGGCAAAATAGCTGTCAGTGGTGTTGGGTGTGTATCACCCTCTTCTATTGCCACATGTGTTAGGTAGGGGACTGTGATACCAATAGTGCGCATACTGCACTTGCGCACGTAAGTAATAAAGAAGAAAATCCGGAACCTTGAACCCCCCTCTGGACTAGGGTAGAGCAAGGGAGCGTAGTTCAATTTGGGCCTGTTTACCTGCCCATATCAGTCGCGTTACCATGGCATTCAATCTTGTAAATACCATAGCCGGAGGCGTGATAGGAATGTTATTAAAAAGGTACAGTAATTTGGGCAATACGACCATCTGAACATTGGCCAGTCGATCCGCCAATGTTAGTGGGAGCTGTATCCAGCGCCTTATTTTGTCCTCCAGTGCATCTATTACTCTCCCGTAATTTGTGCGGATCACATTTTCTGGTTCTCGGTGGTACCAGATGCCGAAGTATTTGACAGGGTCTGTCTGCCATTCAAGTGGGAACTCTGTGGGATGTGGCTGCGTAGTGTCTGTTAGGGGTATAATGAGAGATTTGGTCCAGTTAATTTGGAGCCCAGAGTGATGGCCGAATTTGATATACTCTCTCAGCAAAGGGGCCAGATACACATCAGGGTCCCGCACATATAGCACCATGTCGTCTGCGTATAAAGAGATATGTAACGGCCTTTGTGGGAATTGAAGTGCTGAGTAATGATGACCCTGCCGTATTTTGCACGCCAACGGCTCAAGTGCTATTGCAAAAAGCAATGGGGACAACAGGCACCCCTGCCTGGTGCCGCGTGCAATTGGTATGGCATCTGACACATACTTGTTAACCCTGATTCGCGCTGTAGGTGCTGTGTATAGTATTTGAATCCACCGTAGGTAGATTGGTGGAAACCCCATTCGCTGCAATACAGTGTGAAGATACGGCCCTTCTATTGAATCAAATGCTTTTGCTGCATCCAAAATGACTTCAGCAGCTTTCGTGGACGGGGTCAGGTAGTGTGACAGCGCAAATAGCGTTCTTGTGTTATGAGATGTTGACCTACTTGGTATAAATCCTGACTGATCCGGGAGTACAAGATTCGTCATTAGGGGTTGTAGACGCTTTGCAAGAAGTTTGGCTAGTATTTTAGTGTCCACGTTTATTAATGATAAAGGCCTATAGGAATCACATTGTTCCGGATCTTTGTTTGGTTTCAAGAGGGCAATAATCTTGCCTTCTCTTAATGTGGGGGGTAATATATGTTTGGCATGGGCGTCTCCGTACATTTCTACAAGGTGGTGTGCCAGCTGGTCTGCAAATGCCTTATAAAATTCGGAGGTAAAGCCATCCGGGCCTGGTGCTTTGCCATTTGGGAGGGACCTAATTACTTCAGTTACTTCCTCCACTGTTACCGGCAGGGAAAGATATTCTCTCTGCGTGTCCGATAGCCATGCAATCGCCACATCTTCCATCTAGGTCATAATTTCCGAGGGTGGAGCAGTATTTTGCGATGCATATATCTCACTATATGTTCCCATGAACGCCTGTAGTATATTTTGTGGATTGTTTTGGAGGTCGCCTTTGTTATCTGTAATGGCCAGGACCATTTGTGGTGTGTGGCCCGAACAAATTTTGTTCGCTAATACTCAACCTGGTCTTCCCCCTTCACCGTATGAGCGTGCAATTTGGCGTTTCGCTAAATACTTAAGTTCGTCATCTGCAAATGATTGATATTCCGTCATGACATTTCTAATATCACCCAATGTCTTTGCACTATGTGTGCATGCATATTCCCGTTCCAGCGCTTCTAGTGTGGCCCCCCGCTTGCTAAGTTGCTCGCGTATATCTTTTAATATTCCAGCGCTGGTGCTAATACATATGCCTCTTATGGTGGCTTTAAAGGCTTCCCACAGTAAACTCGAGTCTTCAGGGGATGGCTGATTTAACATGAAATAGTCTGTGATAGCCTGGCTAATTGTTTCAGTGTATACAGAATCTAGCAAAGCCTTTGCGTTGAATTTCCAGATATGCGGTGTGTAGTGTGGAATGTCTATAGTCAGTAGCACAGGATTGTGATCAGAGAGGGTTTTAGGCAGATGGCGTATATGTCGTGTCCAGGACGCTAGTTCCTCTGTTCCTAGCCAGTAATCAATGCGGGACTAGCTGTTATGTATTACTGAGGTATGAGTGGCCTCCCTACCCCTAGGGTTCCAGGTTATCCAGAGATCAATCAAGTGCGTGTCAGACATAAGATCCTGCAACATTCCTACAGCTCGTCTGTGTGGCTCATTTGAACCGTCCGATCTATCTAATTTGTCATTTAAAGCTAGATTTAAGTCTCCACCCCAAAGCAGCGACATTTCGGGCAGTTCATTAATTTTCCGCCAGATTAATTTAAAAAAATTGGGGTCATCCACATTTGGACCATATGTGTTTATTAAAGCCAGCCGCTGCCCCTGATACGTCCTGTTATAATGACATATCGGCCTAGTTCATCTATGATAGTGCTATCTATAGCAAACTGCGTTCCTTTCCTTACCAAAATCATTACTCCCCTACAGTATGTAGAGTATGCCGAGCTGTGAACCGTTTCCTCCCATTTTTTCCCAATATTACTCTTGTGCGTGGGGGAAGATGAGTTTCTTGGAGAAGGGCAATGTCAATATGAAGCCTGTCAAAATAAGCAAACATCTGGCGTATCTTTTTTGGGTTGTGAAGACCCCTAACATTCCATATCACCATATTTATGTGTGTTGGTTGTAATCTACCTATACCCGGTGTTAGGAGCTACCGTATAAAATATAGCTTTCTAGTACTCGCCAAGTGTGCACCCATTGTTACTATTAGCATCTTGATGTCAATAAACATATTAGCAGTAATCTGGATATCCGCAATGTGTCTCAAGCACCACAGTCTGCAGAACAGTCTCCATCCCCATCCCACCCAATACCCTCCCACTTTGCCAAAGCCACACTCCAAACTGCAACAACAACGTACCAAACATTTGGTGGGGAGCACCCGCCTGGGGGGATCCGCCAAGAGTACACAACTTCATCCAGCGTAGTGGATGTGGTCGGGGGTTACAATAATAGTGCATATATAAAGTCTTCCTTAATCCTGACAGATATTGTAGGAGGTACCTCCGATAGTCAGATCTGACTGACATATGGGGTAATACACCCTATAGTACCCTCAATCATTACGCATCTATTTACTGTGTGCCATCTAGTAAGGAAGCACAATCTATGATATACCAATCCGCGAGGGTCCTTCCCAGTGATCATACTTGTGGACCGCATGCAAATCTATAACATTAGTGTGATTTACAATTGTTGTAGTCTTTGGTTTTTCATACTGAATAGGCCGAGCTGTCCTCATACCTAGCATCCGTTATTCCTACTTGGAATATGTTAATGCATGCGCAGTTCATACATTACCACCGCAAGAGGTCAGTGCAGATTGTCTTTACAGCGGCTGGGTCACAAGTCTTACATCAATCATCAGTAGCTATGATGTAGCGGAGTCTCACATCTGTCGCCAAGACCACAGCAACAGAGCATAGTCTGCCGATTGTCCCAACCTGCTGTCCATCTTGTACTCCATAGTAGGTGTCGCATGCCATATGACAGCTCCTGCAATCAACTCCAGTCTCTTCAGACATCCACGGCAACGTTTAGTTGAGGTGAGTGTCCCAGTTTACCATGGATTATTCACCATCTTGATCCTGTTCAGTGCGCTTCTGCTCCTTAAGCTTATTCATCACTTTTTTAAGGAAGTCCTGTGCTGCTTTTGGAGTCTGAAGAACCGTGGTCTGCCCATCTTGCGTCACCCTCAGCCTAGCCGGGTATAACATTGCATACTCAATACCCAGCTCACAAAGTTTCTTTTTTGCAGGGTTGAAGTCCTTGCATGCCGCTTGCACCATCATAGTGAAATCAGGATAAAAGGCTAGGGTGTTGCCCTGATAAGTAATTTGCTGCTTTTCCCTTGCCAGCCTCAGAATTGCATCCCGGTCTCTGTAGTTGAGAACCCGTGCAATGATGCGACGAGGTGGAGTGCCCAGCGGCGGTTTTGGGGCTAAGGATCTGTGTGCCCGCTCTATGAGCAGCATCGCTGAGAAGCTCTCAGCACCAAAGATGTCTCGCAACATTGCTTCCACATACGTTTCCATTTTCCCCGTATTTGTGGTCTCGGGTACACCCACAATTCTAAATCCTCAGCTTTGTTTTTTATCACCTCCAGAATCCTCTCCATTTCCGTACATTTGCGAGTCGTAGTGTGCGATTCATCCTCCACCGCTGTTATGCGATCTTCGGCCGCATCTAGGCGTTCACCTTGTTTGTCCAGCTTCGTGGATATGTTATCTACCCTATGAGTGAGCGAATCCAATTTTCCATTGATGTCTTGCAGACTTTGCTGTATTGCCTGGAGCACACTTTCCATGGCCTTACTCAACGTGCCTTCTGCCTCCAGTTCCGTATCTGAATGCGCCATCGCCCCCTTAGTATTATGCTTAGTTTCAAAAGTTAATTTCGACTGCTGTCTATCTGGCTTACCCATTGCACCCAAAAGTCAGCCCCGCTGGCAGTCACAGCAGACGATGTTTATTTATCACCACTACTGCAGTCCTGTAAGACCTCCGGTTAGGCGCAGTGTACACAACGCCAGTGGTGTGATACGCAATCAAAGGTTAGATCATCCAACAGACATATGTTGATAGCGCAATATGAAGATACAGCAGCAATTACTGGCTAGGCATAAAGGGGCTTTCTGTAATTCTAACTGCTCCCAACAGTACTGGCAATACCGCAGTCTGTGTGGTTCCCTTCAGTGAGCTGGAGAAAATCGCTAACTCACACTGCTGTCATTTCCTGGGCACAGCAGCTCGGCAATAGTGTCAGATGCTCCTTAACCACAATAATGAGACGCTAGCAGGGTGTTCCATCGTGAGGTTCCCATGCAGGCAGACACATGATATAGTGCCTGATAGGCATCAGCACCACCGATCTTTATTATACAGTAGGATCTGGGGCACACTTCCTGAAGTCTATTGTCCGCACCATCACACTTCATCGCTTGGATGAGCCACCTCTGCCCCTCTGTATTGGGTGGCTGCAAATGAATAGGCTCCTCAGGCAATCAGCATATTCTTCGCACAGACGCCTCATGAGTTACCGGCAATTCCCCTGCTATGGCTCTTCTCACTCAGCATGCGCAGCAAGGGGAGCTGTTGTGTATTGAGATCGCACACATGATAAAAATCACAAATGAAACACAGGAACCAGCACGCGGGGCACACCTTGATTATGCACGCTTTCCCGTACCTCCACAGCTGCTCGTTTAAGTCATGCTAACAGACCGCCAGCTCCTTCTCCGATGTACGGGCCCGCCATTTTGTAAAGCCCGAAGCGCCTCTTAGCGTGCAGTCAACGAAGCCTTTTACACGATCTCAGCCACTCAACCGGCCCGTCTGCTGTCTCATCGAGGTTCGCCTAGTGCCAGCAGCGCGAGCCAGCATGAGGAGCGATGCCAGACATTCAATCTGCCCTCGTCTCAGGATTTAGCCGCTCCGAGCCGTTAACTCCCTGGGCGCCGCCATTTTGAAAATACCTGACTTTCACCTCATGCTGATTTTGATTCACAATTTACTCACCGTCTGGGTAGTTTCCGCTCTTCCCAATGCAGTGTTCCTGCTGCCGGGTGATTTCAACGCCTCACGGTTTATTTTGTTGTTAATTTAGCATCCGCATCACGCTCTTTTTTCGCCGATAAGGATCTCGACCGGCGGAGCTGTCTTAAGAGGCAGCCATCCCGCAGTGCGCCCTCTAGTGCCCCCCCAAGCAGGAGAGAGTTGACATCTGATGCCTACTCACGACGTCGCCGCAGGAGACGCAGGAAGTCCCAGTCCCCCAGCTCTCGCTCCCTTGGCCCGGCCCCGGAATTGATCCTAAGTGGCCAACAACAAGCCCTGCAGGCAGTGGTGGACATCAGTGGGACGCAAGACGAAGAGACTAATTCAACTTCCGATCGACAAGAACCGCCAAGTGACGATGAACCTTAGACCGTTTTTTTGCCTCCCAAGCCTCCGGTGATCTGCCCCGGATCACCCCGCAGACTTCTAATGAGATAGTTTGAACCTTGGACGCATCTATGTTCTGCCTTTCATATGTAGCTCTCGCAGCCCAGGACAAGACTGTTATCTACTGTCACGCAAGTATCGGGGTTCCTATATTTGTCTTCTGCATTGTATTCCCTGATCTGAGATGCTGGGGTCTTATTATTGTGCTGCTGCTGTTGCTGCAACGGGTGGGTTGCCGGGGACTGATGGATCGATTAGATTCAGGACATCTAGGCAGGTTGTCGGGTGGCACCTGCTCCCAAGGGAACATCAATTATGTTATAGATGTAGCACCCCAGACAATATGAGTTAGGCCGGGGCAATTGAGGTAGCCAGAGGAGACGTATCCCACGCTATTTTTATTTAGTATATTGCTGTGCATATTGGTCCCCCCCAGATGTTGACTGTATGCTACTTTTGTTCTTTGTTTGGGCGGTTGCCTGTTGCACACTCGTCCATCTGGTATTTCCTATTATATATAGTTTGAATGTTTGCTTTGCCATCCATCACATCACGCAATATGCAGACCACTCGCCCCGTTTGTACAGCAGCGACAACTCTGCACGTATTTACGCAACTCCACTATTGGCTGTCCTCACCCCTTGGCCTGATGGAACATGGTGCGTTGCTTTTTCTCAGTCTCCATGGCCCCAAAACGGATAGGTACATGGAATGTGCGGGGTCTGCATGACCCGTCACGACGATACCACATTTATTCATATCTGAAATGCCACCATATACACATAGCCTTACTCCAGGAGACACGCATACATAAACCTGAGGTGTCCCGGTTACATAGGCATTGGAGGGGACAACTGTATGCTACAGGATACTCGGTGTATGCACGGGGGTACTGGTGTGGGTTAGACCAGGGACCCCTTTTCGAGTAGTAGATTCATGTATTGACATGGAGGGTAGATATGTCATTGTCAAAGGTACCCTAGATGGCAGACCTGTGATCGTTGCCTCGCTATATGCTCCTAATACTGACCATGCTGCTTATTTTGCACTTGTTTCTCACAAACTGGCCAGATGGCATGATACTCGGCGGGGATTACAATAGTGTATTGAATGTCTCATTGGACCGCTCTTTTCCTCCCTTGCCTGGTACAGCCACACACACGACAATGAAAGCACTGAACAACTGGGCAACGCACTGACATTTGACAGATTCCTGGCGCCATCGTCACCCGCTGGACAGGGTATACTCCTACTATTCGGGAGCACATGGCCTTCACGTGCGGCTGGATCGCTTTATGGTGACCTCTGATCTTTTACCTGGAGTTATAGGGTCACACTACATGGGGCATACACACCCAGACCACAATCCTCACGTGTTGGAGTTGGAATGGGAGGAAGGGATCCCACCGATCCCAGTTTGGCGGCTTCAGCCGGATGCACTACTGCATGCACCCTTTCGGTACTTATTGGCCACCACTGTAGCACAGTATTTTGACGAAAATGCCGGCTCTGCCTCAACGCCGCTGCTGGAGTGGGACGCTCCAAAAGTGGTTGTACGGGGACACTGTTTGCGAGCAGGAAGCCGCTAGGGGATCCCCTTGACGGCTTGATTGCCACAGAGAGGAACATGCGCGACTGTTAGAGCGGTTGCGATGCCTTAACTATGCAGCACATTCGGCGCGGACGCATCATATGGGGGACAAGGCGGGGAAGCTACTCATATGGCTTGTCCATCAGAGCTAGTCGTCAGCTCCGATAACGTCGGTACGTATGGCACGGGGGGTATAGCATATACGCAACGAGACATACACGATGCGTTTGTGTCACACTATCGGGACCTGTATAAGTCTCACACACAGGCCTCACCCGAGGAGCTGCGGCTTTATCTGTAGGGGATAGCGTTGCCACACCCCACGCATGCTCAGAAAGCGGAACTAAACGACCCCCTGCTCCCGCTGGAAGTTTGAGACAACATATTCTCACTCTCTAACGGGAAGGCGCCGGGTCCGGCTGGACTGCAGACGGAATTCTATAAAGCGTACACACACATCCTTGTACCTCAATTGCTGAAAGTGTTTGAGACAGCGATTGATGAATCCACTCTTGCGGACACTCAAAATGAGGCCTTACTGGTATCTCCACTCAAACCCGATAAGAATCCTGAGTCCTTAGGCTCTCATCGCCCGTTAGCGCTACTGAACACCGACTACAAGATATTTGTGTCCATACTTGCGACTCGTCTCTCACCCACTGTAAAATCTTTAGTGCATCTCGACCAAAATGGCTTTGTGCCCACTAGGAGCACATCGCTCAACATTCGTAGACTGTTCAGACTTCAACACTACACAACACATACATGGCCTCGATCCGGATGTCTGGTACTGGACCTGGAGAAAGTTTTTGACTCTTTGGAGTGGCCCTATCTGGCAGCGGTTCTCCGCAAATATGATCTTGGAGATCATCACATGAGAATGATTCAACTATTATACCAACGGCCTATAGTTAGGGCCAGGACCGGCAAGCTCCTCTCAGAGCCTATTCGGGTCAGACAGGGGACGCGCCAGGGTGCCCCATGTCCCTGCTGCTCTTCTCCTTAGCCATGGAACCGCTAGCGGAGGTACTTCGTAATGGTAGTGAGGCATTGGGCATTGACTTAGGAGACAGGGAACATGCTGTTTCCCTTTACGCTGATGACTTACTCTTGTGTGTTCCAGATATTCATAACATCCCGACATCTATAGCTGAGGCACTTGCAGCCTTTGAGGCAGTGTCAGTTCTCCGGGTCAATTAGGCAAAATCGGGGGTTTATCCCTTCAGCACCGACACGATCGAGACTGAAGTTCTCTTCGGTGGCACTCGTCTCCCGTGGTATTCTACCACGTTTCGCTACCTTGGTATCTTCATTTACAAAACACCCGAAGATTTATTAGACGGCAACTTAACACAGGCGATATCAGCGGTCAGGGCACAGGTGCACTTCTGGAAGACGCTTCCACTAACTGTCATGAGCCTCATTGCCCTGATCAAGATGATCGTCCTCCCAAAACTTCCATATTATTTCTCAAATCTTCCAGTGTATGTCCCAACCAAAATATTCAGCGAACTGGAATATATATTGTGAGTCTAAATCTGGAACAAGGGCAGGCCCCGTGTAGCATTATGGAAACTATATGCCCCAGTCAGTCAAGGAGGACTGGCAGTCCCTAATCTGGAGCTGTACTATATAGCGGCTCAGTTACAGTGGGTGACAACATGGCTTGTGGCAGGGGATTGGAGGACATGGCGACTTTACACCGACCCTGCACCCAATCACAAATCTGCCACCTCTTTCATCCCATCGCTAGGCCCCCGTGGCCATCTCAGTTCCACCTAGCGCTGGCATACAAGTGCTACAGTCGAGGCCTACTTCTCACCCGGGCAACACTCCCGTACGCCCCAATACTTCCACTCCTGGGGACGCCCAGGGGGAGGGCTGGTACTTCCGAAGAAGCTCTTAGTCATTGGCATGCAGCAGAAGTGGATACCCTGGGCGACCTCTATTCAGATGGCATGCTCCATACTTTTGCTGCCCTGGCAGGGGACAGTGGGCTACCGGCAGGACAATTTCTATTGCATACCTCCTTGATCAGAGACCTGTCAGCCTCTTGGGGAGACATGACGACTGAGCCACCCACGCACCTGTTAATTCAATACCTACATGTCATGGGGGCGGGCTCCCACCTAGTGCACTGGCTAGTGACAGCTCTTCTTACACATACACTGAAACCAATGTTGAGTCTCTGCATCCGTTGGGAGGAAAGTAGGGGCGCACCCTGGACGGAGAAGGAGTGGAATGCCATCTTGGCCAGTTCTGCACGCATCCCGAGAAGCTCTAAATTTAAGCAGATACAAACATATATTGTACAACGAGCATATCTCTCGCCTGATAATATAAACAGATACTTCACCATCAATACATCTGCATGTCCCCGATGCCAGCAACTAAATGCACACCTACTCCATATGTTGTGGTCTTGCGCCTCCTTACACAACTATTGGTAGACAGTAGCCACGATACTTGCACGCTGCACTGAAATCCCCCTGCCACACACGTGGGAAGTCCATATATTAGGGCTCTACGCCAGATCCAAAAAGAACAGAGTCACGTCTTGGTTCTGGTATCTAGGGTTAATAGTAACAAAACGCTTAATTATTAAAAGATGGAAACACAGTACACCCCGGAAACGATAAGCTGGGAGAGATCGCTCATGGTCTGGGCGCAGGCAGAAAGTATCACATTACATAGAGAGGAAACAGCGGGACTTCGCAAATACCCCATCGCACAATGTTGGGATAACATCTTCACAAACTTTACAAATGGGACAGATGAAAACAACACAAATACCCCTCCCGCCAATACCTAACCTAATCTTAGTTGCTCCCATACTTGGAGTTATCACTGCACTCACGGACACGGCCAAGTTTTTGCGTAATGGACTACCAATCACCCTCCTAACTCCTCGGCACACATAACCAAGACTTTGATGGTAGAGGTTCTCAATTCTTTCTGAATTCAAACGTAATTTTGGTGAGCTGCTGCAGAATCCGGATTGAGATGAGCATGTGTGGATTTAGTGATGTTATGTATATTCTTTCTGTTGTAAAGTGATGGCAATCTTTTCTTTTCTTCTTTCTTATTTCTTGTTAATTTGAAGGCTTGATTATTGTATATGTCTTATTGGTTCATCCTGTTACTTCATCTACATATACTCCCGGAATACGATTAGTTCCAATACGAGCCCCTGTATTTCAAGTGACTGTTTGAATCTAGACACCTGTAGTGGACATCTGGGGTAATAGGATGCACTCATTATATAAAGGGCACCACTGTCTGTTAATCGGATTCCGCATAGGACCCCGGATGGTAGCGGGAAGTAGCATGCAGTATTTCATGATCATGAGCCATCTGCATATACAACGTAATAGTTATTACATATTGTTTTTTTCACTATCCGGTACTCTACACTATCAAGATAACTGTTTTCATGCTATGATTTCGTATGTGTAGATGTGCTATTTTTGCAAATGTTAATTTGTTACACGATTCAAAAAGGAAAAATACCAATAAAGATATTTAAACAAAAAAAATCAAATTGTACTAGTCTTTTTTTTTTTTTTTTTTTTTTTTTTTTTGAAACCGTTTATTGCAGTTCGTAAAAGTTACAGGTATGGGCCTACAACCATCCGGCCGGCCGCTAGAATGACAAAAACATATTGCACACATACAGTAAAAGTCTCTAGGCAGTGCAGAGCAGTGAAACAGGAGTAATCAATGGTGCAGGCCACACAGCTCCAAGCCCACAGTACGGTTCCCTTTTCTTGAAACAAAACAACACCAAAAAACCACACCCGCAAGGCAACCCGCGATCCAAAATAACAGCACGTGCTCCATAAGTGGGGGATCCAAACCAGCAGCAGAACTCCGGAGAGGGGAATGGGAATAGATCAGGGACTGGGGGACCGCGCGCCCGCGGCTGAGGGAGGGGGGCCGTCTAGGGAGACGGAGCAGGCGAGGCAGCCGGTAGCAGTGGTGGCTCACAAATACCCCCGCGGTAGGCGTTCCAGGGGCCCCAGAGTTTCACCCACGCCCCAGGCTTACCTCTCGCCACATACACCACCTTTTCACGAAACATACACCAATCCATATGCTCTTTCCAGGCCGACACCGCAGGGGGCCTCTGGGATCCCCACAATTGAGCAATGTCGCGCTTGGCTATAAATTGTACTAGTCTTATTCTGGTTTTGGTATTTTGGCATAACACAATATTTTGTCACTTTATATAGTGAGATACATCTGGGTGGCCACCACTATATTAATTCTGCAAGGTGTGGTCACCATGGGGATTGTATTTGATGTGGCTCTACAGCAGGACCAGTCAAAGCCATTAGTAGCTCAGGGCTGTGTTCATTGATCAGAAGTAGTTCTCGTTATTGAAAAGTCTGGAGACCCCTGATCTTGCCCCTCATGTTTTCATTTGAGGAGGTTCTTGCTTGCTGCCACTGCCTGCACACTCAATTTAAATTTCTTGGGATTCTTTCTTGCTGCGACTACATAGACCATGAAGTTTTAATTTAAAAGGGTTCTTGCTGGTTGCCACCATCTGGACCCTCAGTTTTAAGTTCAATTGGTTCTTGCAGCTGCCACTGTCTGAAGTTCTGAGTTTTCATATAAAACAATTCTGGTTCTGACCTGATTGTGACCATGTACATCTGCCAGAGCTGGCAGCTGCTACCGCTCCCTCGTCCTTTGGTACGTCTGTCACTGCCCTTGGTAGCCAGGATCTCAGGAGCCATCGAGGCTGTGGCAGGAACAGAAAGTATGAAGAGCTTCAAGCCATGTTTACTTGCTGCAGTGTCCACTAGTTGCCCTTTTCTTAGCTCCTCAGCAACAAATAGGAGGCTTTGAGTAGCTAATAGTGGGCAAGACAAGGGGTCACCCTTGTGATGGCCTAGAAGATCAAATAATGCTCTACTGCGTTGCGAGACATTTTTGTAAATATACTGCTAAGATTTAATGGTGTTGGGATCTTGCATGTCGCCAGTGTCAGGGTCCTATTTTTGCTGCCAGTGGGATCTGGCTGGTTGACAGTGCCTGAGCCCTCAGTTAAAATGACAGTTTGGTTTGAGAACGGGACACAACACAGAGACGGCGTTAATAAAAACCACTGAGAAGATCCGAAAAACATTAGACGGCGGGGGGTCGGCAGCCCTTGTTCTCCTCGACCTGTCCGCGGCGTTTGACACCGTGGACCATTCGACCTTGGTCAAATGATTAAAAACCAACGGGATAGGAGGAAGGGCACTTTCCCTCTTAAAATCATTTCTTTTGGCCCAAACTCAAACTGTGCAACTGGGCAAGTTTAAATCAGCACCCTTCATCCTGCCATGTGGAGTGCCGCAGGGGTCCTCATTGAGCCCCACGCTTTTTAACATTTACGTTTCTGAATTTGCCTCTCTGATTAGAAGCTTTAACTTATGTCCAACTTCCTACGCCGACGGCACTCAGTTGGTCATCTCAGCAGTGGATAAGGACATTAACTATTCAACCAAAATCTATGACTGTATGGTTTCTCTGAGCGATTGGATGGGCAGGCACTGCCTAATGCTGAACTCAGGAAAAACTGAGGTGGTGCTATTTGGGAACCTCTCCCCTCAATGGTCGCCAGTATGGTGGCCGGACACATTGGGCATGACTCCTACTCCAGTGGCTAAGGCCAAGAACCTGGGGGTTATTATAGATGATAAAATCAACATGAAGTCTCAAGTCTCTAGTGTGGTTTCCGCTGCTTTTCTCACTATGAAAATGCTGCGGAAAATCCTGCCTTTCCTTCCAATAAATACTAGAAAAATTGTGATGACCTCTCTTGTATTATCTAAATTGGACTATTGTAATGGATTGTATATCAATCTACAATCCAATTTACTTAGAAGGTTGCAGGCAGTAAAAAACGCTGCAGCTAGACTGGTCCTGGATGCCCCTAAATATCAGTCTATTAGTGCAAGCATTCAGGAATTGCACTGGCTACCAGTCGGCCAGAGGATCAAATTTAAAACTCTTTGCACGGCCTTTAAGGCGCTGCATGGAGAAGGTCCACGTTTCTTGAAGGACCTTTTTTATTGGCACTCCCCTAACAGAGCGCTTCGCTCAGCCAATGCCTTCCTTATGCTCACCCCCAGAATTAAAAAGACTAATTGGGAGGAAGGAGCTACAACACTATTAAGGAGTGGAATGCCCTTCCGTTACCTCATAGGAAATCTTCGTCCCTGTTTGAGTTCAGGAAACTACTCAAAACATGGCTTTTCAGATATTAGTTTTCCTATCACATTTTTGGATATGGTTTTGGAGACCGTGAGCGCCTAGACACCTTCGGGTAGTAGTCCGCATAATAAATTGTTGTAACATAACATAACATAACAGTGAGATCTTTGCTGTCCGTGCCTAGGGCCTCATTTTTAATGACTGCAAGATCCTACTTGCTGACAGTGTCTGGGCCCTAATTTTTAATCATAGTTTGGTCTACCTTGCTGATAGTGCCTGGATATTATTTTTAATGAGACTGGCATCTTGCCTGCTGACAGAGAGGTGATTGTCAATTTAATGGCATCAGGATTTTGCTTGCAGACAGTGCCTGGGATCTCAGTTTTAACGATGGCAAAATCCTGCTTCCTGGCTGTGCCGGGCCCTCAGTTTTAATGACAGTGATATCTTGCTTGCTGACATTTTTAATTACTACAAGATCCTGCTTGGTGACAGTGCCTGGGACCTCACTTTGACTCAAAACTGCAAACTATTTGTAATTTATGCTATGCTATTTCTTTGCATAATATCTACTGAATTATGTAGAGTGGTGCTGAACAGCGGCGGCTCCTCCACTAAGGCGGAGGAGCGTCGCTCTACCGCTCTATGAGCAGTGCAAAGGAAAAATAAAATGATAATAACACAACGTTATTATCATTTTATTTTTAGTATAATGGAGCCAGGTTAGGGTGGGGCGGGACTGGGCTCGTGTCAGAGGGAGGAGTGGTTGGTGCACCATAAGTGCGCATGATGGTTTGGCCGGACATCTTGGGCCAGCCAAACCGTCATGCACACTTAGCATGTTCTCCACCCGACTGTGTTGCACAGCCTGGGTGGAGAACATGCACAGGCTCCCACTTCCTGTCTGAGCGCCAAACCAGGCCGCTCAGACCGATCATGAAGCTGCTGTCATGCTGGTGACAGCAGCGTCGTGATTGGCTAGGGCAGTCTGGGAGCCTGGGTTCTGCCGGGAGCTAGGAAAACAGCGAGGATGGAGGAGAGGCAGCATCTGGTGCCCGGCGACCAGCAGGTAAGTCTTCTTTTTAAAAAAAAAATCTACACCCTCTCCCCCCTGGCGCAGTAATGACGCATTGCTGAAGCGTGTCGGTAAACTGAAAGAACTCCAGCAATGTGTCATTACACATGGGGCGAGTCCAATGTAAAAGGCCCTATGTCACTCCTTACGCCTGCATCGTGACACACATCACCCACAGGCTGATGGTCCCAACACAGGGGAGCACCAATATCCCTCCACAGACAAAGCTGCTGACTGTGCTGCACCTGTTGGCCTCTGGTACCTTCCAACCAACAACTGCCAGAGTCGGAGGAGTCTTACAGCCGGCCCTATCAAAGTTCATCACACCTGTCCTGGATGACATCCTCAGCTTCAAACCTCAGTACCTTCACTTCCCCAACACTGCGCAGGAACAGCTGGAGACAAAGCAAGGCTTCTACCCCATAGCCAGATTTCCGGCTGTGTTGGGGGCAAATTACTGCACACATGTTTCACTTGTGCCCCCTGCGCAGTCTGCACACCACAACTGCAACAGAAAGCACATGCATTACATCAATGTACAGGCAATAGTTGATCAACGGGGCCTCTTCACCAATGTTGTCGCCAACTACCCAGGCAATGTGCATGATTCCTTCATCTTCCGACCGTCCATCATCAAACAGCACTTCCAGGATAGGACATATGGAACGGGACTGCTCGTTGGTAAGTAACAAATCAACACAACACACATCCCACAGCCAACTACGCACAAAGCACATCAGTGGGGATGCACACGTGCCCAAGCCACATTCGACATGTCAGACCACCTACCAGACACGACTACATCACTCCATGGTCATCCGGGCTACTCCCTGAGGGCTGGCTTATACTCACCCCACGCACAGCCAGCACAGGCGTCACTGTATTAGTGGGCCTGCCATCACATCCTGCCGAACCAAGTATTGACTCTATTCTCCCTGCACTGTTACAGGTGATCAAGGATATGCACTCTGCCCTTGGATGATGACACCCCTCCGGGACCCGAACACACCGGCCCAGAGGCAGTACAATGCGGCCCACATACGCACCAGGGGCATCGTTGAACGCACATTTGGCGTGCTGAAGTCATGTTTCAGGTGCCTGGACTGCACAGGTGGGAAGCTCCTGTACAGCCCGGACGTCTTTTGCAAGATGATCGTTGCACGTTGTGTGTTGCACAACATCTGTGTTCGCACCAGGGCCCCATGGATCTCAGTTCCAGAGGTACTGAACGATGATGATGTTGATGGGACAGGAGTGCCACATCCCACTGCAGCTGCGGCAGGAATGGCCCGTAGGAACTACATCATTGACACCTACTTCTCATGAGCAGGTCACATTGTGTCGGTCCGTGGCAATCATGGGACAGTAGTAGATGTCCAATTGCACTGCATGTGTGAATAAAACATTTTTGCAGGTTACAGGTTGGAATTGTGCGTTGTCATGTTACATATCCCTGGGGTTACAGATGTGATTTGCCTGGTTGTGCACATTTGCCAAACCAGTTGTGTCCTGTGTTCAGTTGTGGAGGGGTTGCTGTTTGTAGCAGTATGTAGCCAATGTCGAGGTGCCCTTTTGCTTATGTGCATAGGCTGTACGGTGGGTGTGTCACTCCAGCGGCTCAGGTTTGTCTGCCACTGGTCTATTTCATGCGGTGTGCCTGTGGGTTCTGTCCTTCCACGGTGCTTGGATGTTGTGGTGTGCATGTTGTCCTCTGCAGTTGGCCAGGGTGCATCTGTGGTACTTCCCTGTCGCTGTATTTTGTTCAGTGCCATTTTCCGTATGCTGTTCCTGTGCTTGTTCCCGCATTGCGCTTGAGTATTGCTGCCCTCGCGCTGCTTATCCCTGCTTTCCTCATCACGGAAGGGCTCATTGCATATTTTCTGGTGTTGTAGTTTGTGTTCTTATCTCCGTCTGGGTGGTTGTATCGTGGACATTGTACGCGTTATCTGGTGTCTATTGCATGCTACTGCCTTGTTGTGAATCCCACGTTGTCATGGGGTTATTTTCCCACGATGGGCTGCGATATGGAAAGTTGCGTTACGCTACTCATGTGGTAGTTATCACACATTCTTGTGAATATACCCCCAGGTTTTCCATGGTTGTAATTTTTGCGCTGCCTCCTATTTACGCACCCTTGTAAATAGGGGACAACGCCAAAATCAAAGGGTGTTGCGGTGGAACGCCCACCGCAACACCCATTACCCACCCCTTTCACGCTAAGTTTAGCATGAAAGGGGGCCTTTTTTACAAGGTGGCATTAAGCCACCCTAAGTGGCTTAACGCTGCCTTGTAAATAAGGCAAAGCTCCTATCGCCACAGGAACGTCGCTAAAAGCGGCATTCCTGTGGCGATAGGGGCTTGTAAATTTGCCCCGATGTTTTTTCATCATTTTATAAAAATATTCAAAATACGAAATAATCTGCAAAACATCAAAATATATATAAAAAATAGAAGTGCCCAGCAGCCCAGGCGCACAAGTTCTGAAACTCAAGCCCACTCCTTTTCAGGCGGCTGTACACAAGTGATCAAGAAAAAATGCTGTTACTCACAGGGCAGCCAATATATGAAGTGTACTGAGTTGACCCATTGCCCCATGCTGTTAGCTGTGGTGAGCACAAGCAAAATGTGACAGAGAGTTGAACTGACCAAAGGTAAGTAAATGTATATCATAGTCATAATTACTTGACTACCAGAAAATTGAGGAAGGGAATATCGAGGGCAAGTATATATATAATATTTAAGTTTTCAATATTGACTAGTAGCTAATATCCTCTGCATGGTATGTAGTTAGCTTTTCGTTACATTTATATACATTTATATTGTACATAATTTAATGTAAATAACAATAATTCAACATACCTTATAAAAATATATACAATAATACCACACCTGTAATTAACATACCTTGTATATCGTTGTGTTATTATACTTTATTTGGATATAAAAAAAAATATCCTTAAAAGAACTCCTTATAAATACAGCAGCGATACACATTATAAAAGAACCATAACATAAGAATACTAATTCTTAAAATTTCAAATTACATTAAAAAAAACTACACTGGTGAATTTTTGATAAAAGAGCAAGATATGCAGATAACAATATCAATGACAATTAAAATACATTTGATTTCAGGTATTAACAATCAGCCGTAACTGCAATACAATGTTTCATAGAGTAGCAGCAGGATATACAGGAGAGCAGTCAAATAAGATCAATTTTAGCAGCATTAAAATGATTACAATGTAGTAAGGGATAGCTCCTAAAAGGGGGCATGATGGCAAACCCTTCCCGTTACAGCCTAAGGGTGCAGTATGCATGTCGTGTAAAGATTGTAAAAGCAATATTTAGAGCTGTATTTTCTGGCATTAATGCTGCAATAATTGCTTGTCTGCACGACCGGATTCCCAACCTGTTCCACTCAGTTTTCAATTTACGTCTACATAGTGACATAAAAGTGGGACAAAGGCATACTATGTGAACCAAGGTTTCAGGGGTCGTGCCGCACCCTCTGCACATTACATCCTCTGACAAACGGCGCCAGGCGGGCATGTCCTATAAAAATTGCCAATCGCCCAGTCTGACGGCCATAAAGCTACGTTTTAGGTGCCAGGAGTAAGTGCAGGATAAGTAGGAGGCAGGAGATAACCGACCATACGAGCTCATTGTAGCCCATGCGTGTCTGCGTTTGGCAAAGTGGGCTTTATCAATAATCAGGGACCTTATCCGAATACATTTCTTAATGCTAGTTTTAAATGCTAACCTACTAGGGTTAAGGTCCCATAGGGCACACACAGACAGTTCTTGGATCGAATCCTTAAAGAAACGGCTATAGGAGCCGCATAGGTTTTTCTGGGAAATGTCCAGCCAAATTAAAGACTACAATGAGCCTGTATTTGCTTGTCTCATTTTATGGCACAAATTTAAATACGGTCCCGAGCTAGAGATTTCATAGTTTGGTATGCCCAATTCAAGTCTAATCTGAGCAGCAGAGGCAGTTTTGGGCAGATGAAGAGTTTTTTTTATAGATTTTGGTCACATGTTGGTTTAAAGAGGAGTTTAATTTCCCCCTAAAAATCTCAACCCCGTATGTCAGTACCGGCCAAATGTTTGCTCTCATAACTTCCAGTAATGGAGATAGACTTGGGCCGGACAAAGATCTTGAAAGCTTGCAAAAATTCACCTGTAGATTCATGGCTTTTACTGAAATGGCCTTGTGCTGGTTATTGAAGTTTCCCCTGGAGTCAAGATTGACCCCTAGATATTTATATGCATTGCCTATTGTAAGACTCATGTTATTATACAGCCATCCACCTCCGCGGTAACATTTTCTACCAAAGATAACCACTTGGGTTTTCTTTAGATTAACCTCTAGACTATTCGTGGTGGTATATGTGTCTAGTCTATTTAGTAGCCTTTGAAGCCCTACCCGTGTCAGACTGAAAAGGACCAGGTCATCAGCATATAAAAGATTACTTATTGATACACCTCCCATCTTGGGAGGGTGGCTGTTTGTTTCTTCAAGGGAAGAAGGCAGGTCCGCTATGAACAAATTAAAAAGGAGGGGGGCCAGCACACATCCCTGTTTAACTCCTCTAGATGTCATAATTTTCCAAGAGAGATGTGTGCCGGTCCCCAACTTCACTTGCACCCATGTGCCCGAGTGCAATTGGATGATAGCATCCAAAAGTTTGGCTGGGATCCCCCATTTTTTCAATTTTGCCCAGAGGGCAGCCCTTGGTACCCGATCAAATGCAGCTTTAAAATCTACAAAGCAGCAAAAGATCACCCTAGAAGTAACTAATGCTTTGTCAACGATTATGGACAGTGTCAGTAAGTTAGTCAAAGTGCCGGAGTTAGCGGAAAAGCCGGTTTGATTAATTGGAATCAAGTTGTTCTGCTCAGTCCAAGACCTCAGCTCTTCCAGTAGGATTCCAGCATAAAACTTGGACTCGATGTCTAGTAGGGCAATTAATCTATAGTTGTTTGGCGAGGCATGAGAGCCTGACTTATAGACCGGGTGGATTATTGCCCCTCGCCATGAATCCGGTATAGTTGAACTTGTCCACACGAAGTTGAAAAGATTAGTTAGGTATCTTGACCATTGGTCAATGTTTGATTTAAACAAGGGCTGTGGGAGGCCGTTAGGACCCGGAGCGCCGTCTGTTCTTGCTTTTGATAGAACTTTGGTAACCATTTCTAGGCTGACCTGAAGATTTTCACTGCGTGGGTCCAAACAGTCCATGGGCTTGCTCCAGATCAAATGTGAGTTTGTTAATGTTGGGTTAGAAGCACATGAGAATGTAGTCTCTAAGACCTCAGAGGCCCTAAAATGGTCTGTCAGATAGGCGAACCAATCATCTTCTGCAATGTTTGCTGACCCAAATTTAGAAAAGCTGGAGTTTTGGCGGTTGATTAATGCCCAGAATCTTCTAGAGTTAGAGTTTTTGCTCTCCCATAGAAGTTTAAACCAAAATTGACCTAGATGGCGCCTTTTATCAATTTGTATAGCCTCCCTTGTATATCGGTAATTCTGGGTGTGGTATTGATGAAGGGATTTTCAAATAGGACTCATAATTAGCCCAATAGTGGTGGGACCCAACAAAGGAGTGACAAAACAGAGAATATACTAATATCTCTCCAATATTACCTCTTCTGACCATTATCTTGTCTCCATTACCTCTACAGCAGCAGTAAAGCATCAGTCATTGCATTGTGCACAGTACATCATAGAATGGATAAATATAATTAAATAAGGTGATAATTACTGTTCAGTTCTTTCAAAGTAATTTAACTTATTGCATTTAAATATAATTAAAATGCAATTAAATTAATAAAATGTTGTTGAAAATAATATAACAAAATATTTTCCAAAGGTGGTGTTTAAGCTTAGTATTGGGGTTGCATCAAATTAATTATAACTACATTAAAACATATATTTACCATTGGTGGAGTTAGGGTTCAGATTACGTTTGATATTAGAATATAGGCTGGGGATAGCATATAGTTAGGGTTCATGAGTTTTGAAATCTAATGAAAGTAATTTTAATTAGGTTAATATAACTACATTTAATTTAATAAAGGTTCATTTAAATTATTACTGATAAGGCATAACATTAGGGTAAAATTCAGGGTTCGGCATTAGCAATGAGGTAAAGGTCTTGGGGGCATATCAGCAACAACCGGCGATAATTATCGCTAAGCGCACTTAGCGCTAGGGTAATTATCGACGGCTAGCATGGATGTTTATCTCTGAGATAGCGTGCTATTAGCAACGCTTATCTCAAAAGCGATAAAAATCCTCACGCTAACTGCCTAACGTGAGATTATCCCTGGAAACCAAGCGATAATCTCACGAAGTTTGGCGTTTGCTTGATGATAGGGCCTCACATACTTAGCCATGATAACCATCTTCCATAGGATATCATGGCTAAGTCAGTCCTGAAGCAGGCGTAAGGAAAGTAGCTGTTGGACTTGGCCCTTTTTCCCTGAATTTTTTCGTTTTTGTAGTGTTAAGGTGCAGGTGCTCCCTTCACCCAAGATGGCTGCCACAGGCCCCTGCTACTGCAGAGTGGCCTGTTCTAGTAGCACCCTAGCTGCCAGGAGCTGGCTGGAACCCCACAACAATGTTGCGACTCCAGCCCGCCTTTTTGTCCCATAGGTAGAGTGGGGAAGCTCCTGGAATGTGCTGGAACCTTCTAGAAGGGAGGTGTGGTTTTTCTTTTGCCGCCATGGCCAGAGGTCACCTGACCTAGGGCTACTTAAGTGAGGGAGGGATTTTTTTTGTGTTGAGTTGGCCAGTGGGGTGAAGCAGAGCTGGAAGAATCCACCAGGAGTGTAGGCGGTAGGGCCTAGCCAGGGACGTATGCCTCTGAGAGTGACAGGATTTAGGTGCTGCCTCTTAAGTGAGTGAGGGACCCTGTGAAACCCACTGATCTTGCCCAGCAGTAGGAGGACCCAGAGAACCTCTGCCCAGCCTGACTAGGAAGGACCTAGTCGCCTTCTCCATCCCTACCCCCCTGTAACAGAACCCCTTTAAGGGCGCCAGATACATGTGCGCCAACCAGACTTCATCTAACATCTGAGAACAGAGACTTATATGCCAAGCACTGAGACTGCGTATCCAGATTGAACTCTAAACTCATCTGTCAAACACTGAGACTGCGTGTCCAGATTGAACTCTAAAACTTATATGCCAAGCGCTGAGACTGCGTGTCCAGACTGACCCCTGAAGCCGTATGCAAAGCAGATTGAAGAGCCACCGGGGATCGACCAGGTATTAGCGCTGTGACCCCTGCGCTCCCTGACCTGGTCTGGGACCCCCGGCAGCGTGCTCCGCTGAGCGCGGAACCCCCATCCTTAACTTGAGCACCCCCCTGTGACGTGGAAGCCAGCGCGCTCACCGCCGCGGCCCGGAGGCCGGAAGAAGTGCACTGCAGAGTCGCGAGGCCCGTGAGAAGCCCGGGGCCCCGCCGCTGCCGTCGCAGCTGTGTGAGAAGGTGCGCGAGGCCTGGGCCGAGTTTCCCCATCGTCGCTGGAGCGGACGCCTTCCGACGCCGAGAACGAGGTAAGCCCGGAGGCTGGGATTGTCCCTGGTGCGCCCCCTACTGGTTGGGAGCCACACCGCACCCTCCGCCCGGGTCCCCTCTCCTTGGGAGTTCCCCCCTGTCATCGTGACGGAGAGACCCCGCCGAGGGATCCTTTCCTTGTGCCCCCTTGAACAGTACTGAAGCGTGGTGCCCTACGAACTGCACCGGAGCTGGGAGACTCGCTCCGCAAGTCCCGTGCGCTCCCTGCGGACAGCCCCCGTGTGAAGCATTGACTGCCCCGGAGTACGAGTAGCGCTCTGATAGCCCTGTTCCGACCTGAAATGCTAAACACCCGTACTCACGAGTAGCGCTATGTTATCTCTGCTCCGTAGTGAAATGCTGAATGTCATTGCTCACGAGTAGCGCTCTGTTATTCATGTGCCATATTGAAGTGCTACGTGCTATTGATTACGAGTAGCGCTCTGTTATTCATGTTCCATATTGAAGTGCTAAATGTCCTTGACTACGAGTAGCTCTCTGTGCTAGATGCCCCGTTCTGAGGTCGTCACCAATTAGTGCGCCTAGCGCTATAATCACCCCCCTAAGGCGCTACAGGAGAGTGAGGCGCGCGAGTACATATACGTGAATGGTAATTGTATCTCAGGCAGTACTGATATTTCATGAATTGCATCTAGGGTATGACCAACTTTTATAGCTCCTGACTGACATGTATATCGCTAGGAATTGTGTTATCAGCTTATGAAATGTACTGCTACCTCATGAACTGCATCTAACGTGATCTACTTGGATAAACTTGAGTATTTACAGAACTCCTCCAGTGTGGCGTCACTTATTGTGTGTGTTCCGCGTCCCATGTGAGGTGCGTGTTGTATGGTTGCTTTACACACAGACCTTTGGTGGCCCGACCGCTCGTGTCACGTTACCGCCCCATAGGGCCTGGAGACCCCAGGTCCTACATTGTTGGCGAGCGGTGGGATCCTTAGGACCTGTGACCATACAGCACCATTCCGTGAGGCGGAGGGCGCCACAATTAAACGCCTAATTGTTCCAGAGCTCTGAAACCATTGATTGCTGCATTGTTATTTCCACTGTCCAGGTTGAGAGTACAAGAAGCCTGGTTAGCTGAGAACTGTTGCCTATCCCCTAGGAATTTTTCTCCTTAGTGTCTAGGTCCCCACCTGCCAGAATGGAATTCCGGTTAGCTGACCTCGAGGGGTACTCGGTGAAGCAACTAAGGGAGTTCGGGCAGGGGATGAGGGTGCCTGGGGTACGGAGGGCCAAAGGACCGGAACTCCGCACCGCCATTAGGGCATGGGTAGAGGCCCACCCAGAAGGGAAAGAGGATGAGGGACAGGAGGCGCCAGATGCACCTCAGGAGGAGAGCGCCCAGGAAGTACTAGACATCGTAAATGTAGATATGCCGGAAAATGTGCCCCCAGGGAGACGTTCTGGGGCCAGTAGTAGGACAGGGTCTAGAAGGAGCGCGTCTCCAGAGGAGTATGAGGACAGGAGGGAAGAGAGGCAATTAAAATGGGAGCTAGCGAAATTAGAACATGAAAGAGAAAGGGAAAGAGAGAACAAGAAATGGGCAATGGAGGAAAAGAGGATGGCGCACGAGCTTCGGCTGAAGGAGTTGGAACTGCGTGCCCTCCAGATGAATGTGTCCAGTGAGGACACTGGTGGCAGCATACCCAAAGCTCCACAGGAGCTAGAATTTTATTTACCCCAGGATGACATCACCAGGGTGTCTGAGGAGGCATTGGTGGGTGACCCTGAAGGGGGTGGTGCAGGGATCTTCCAACTCAGCGAGGTGGGGGAGGTTGCAGATAGCCCAGCTAGGTCCCAGGGAGAGAGGGTTGTAGGGCCTCACGACCTATCCATAGGAAGGAGTGAGACGGGGAGGTGTCCCGAGGTGCCCCAACCGCAGTCTCAGGGCCTGGAGAGTTCCGCAAGGGAGCCCCAGGTTGGGAGCCTAGGCTGTCCCGATGTGCCGCCCGAGGAAAGGGAGCCCCTAGTGTCAGGAGGACCCAGGGCGACTGTAACCAGCGCGCCTGAGGTTCTGGGGTTGGCCCAGTCGCAGGGTTTAGATCCTGGGCTGGGGTGCCAGGCTCAGGGGTTGCCCGACCTGGCGGTTGGGGCACCTGTTAACCGTGTCCCCCCAGGAGTAACTTCCAGGGGTACCTTTCCAGGTGGGAGGGTGCGGAACTCTGGGAGGGGGTGCAGAGGGAGGAAGGTCTCGCCTCGGGCACCGGCTCAGCCAAAGGGTTTAGGCCCTAGGTTGGGGAATCAGTTGAAGGGTCAAGGCCCTGTACTGAGGAGACAGTGGTGGTCTGAGGGTGCCTCGCAGGGTAGGGTGAGGAACCCCAGAAGGAGAGTTAGCGGGAGGAGAGCCTCGCCCCTGAAGGCTGGTCAGCCTAAGGGTGTGGACCCCAGGTGGAAGGACCAGAGGCAGTTTAGGACTGCAAGGAAGAGTAGGAGAGTGGTCATCGGGCACTACAGGCCTGGGGCTACTGCCCCCCACTCTGCGAGACCACGAGGGCCAGAGACATCTGGATGGCCCAGGGGCCGGTCCTAGCCACAACTAGCTAGGGAGCCCCAGTGGGGTGGTTTCGTTGGTCCAGGAAGGATTGAGAGGGAACCATCGGGTTCCAGAGTGGAAGAGAATCTGCAGTTGCGGGCCTGCGTCCACCTTTTCTCGCCCCAAGCAGGGAAGACCATCAAGGCATTGATCGGTCTACCCTGGCTTTTGGCTGGAAGGGGGTTATGTTGGACTTGGCCCTTTTTCCCTGAATTTTTTCGTTTTTGTAGTGTTAAGGTGCAGGTGCTCCCTTCACCCAAGATGGCTGCCACAGGCCCCTGCTACTGCAGAGTGGCCTGTTCTAGTAGCACCCTAGCTGCCAGGAGCTGGCTGGAACCCCACAACAATGTTGCGACTCCAGCCCGCCTTTTTGTCCCATAGGTAGAGTGGGGAAGCTCCTGGAATGTGCTGGAACCTTCTAGAAGGGAGGTGTGGTTTTTCTTTTGCCGCCTTGGCCAGAGGTCACCTGACCTAGGGCTACTTAAGTGAGGGAGGGAATTTTTTGTGTTGAGTTGGCCAGAGGGGTAAAGCAGAGCTGGAAGAATCCACCAGGAGTGTAGGCGGTAGGGCCTAGCCAGGGACGTATGCCTCTGAGAGTGACAGAATTTAGGTGCTGCCTCTTAAGTGAGTGAGGGACCCTGTGAAACCCACTGATCTTGCCCAGCAGTAGGAGGACCCAGAGAACCTCTGCCCAGCCTGACTAGGAAGGACCTAGTCGCCTTCTCCATCCCTACACCCCTGTAACAGAACCCCTTTAAGGGTGCCAGATACATCTGCGCCAACCAGACTTCATCTAACATCTGAGAACAGAGACTTATATGCCAAGCACTGAGACTTCGTGTCCAGATTGAACTCTAAACTCATCTGTCAAACACTGAGACTGCGTGTCCAGATTGAACTCTAAAACTTATATGCCAAGCGCTGAGACTGCGTGTCCAGACTGACCCCTGAAGCCGTATGCAAAGCAGATTGAAGAGCCACCGGGGATCGACCAGGTATTAGCGCTGTGACCCCTGCGCTCCCTGACCTGGTCTGGGACCCCCGGCAGCGTGCTCCGCTGAGCGCGGAACCCCCATCCTTAACTTGAGCACCTCCCTGTGACGTGGAAGCCAGCGCGCTCACCGCCGCGGCCCGGAGGCCGGAAGAAGTGCCCTGCAGAGTCGCGAGGCCCGTGAGAAGCCCGGGGGCCCGCTGCTGCCGTCGCAGCTGTGTGAGAAGGTGTGCGAGGCCTGGGCCGAGGTTCCCCATCGTCGCTGGAGCGGACGCCTTCCGACGCCGAGAACGAGGTAAGCCCGGAGGCTGGGATTGTCCCTGGTGCGCCCCCTACTGGTTGGGAGCCACACCGCACCCTCAGCCCGGGTCCCCTCTCCGTGGGAGTTCCCCCCTGTCATCGCGACGAAGAGACCCCGCCAAGGGATCCTTTCCTTGTGCCCCCTTGAACAGTACTGAAGCGTGGTGCCCTACGAACTGCACCGGAGCTGGGAGACTCGCTCCGCAAGTCCCGTGCGCTCCCTGCGGACAGCCCCCGTGTGAAGCATTGACTGCCCCGGAGTACGAGTAGCGCTCTGATAGCCCTGTTCCGACCTGAAGTGCTAAACATCCGTACTCATGAGTAGCTCTATGTTATCTCTGCTCCGTAGTGAAATGCTGAATGTCATTGCTCACGAGTAGCGCTCTGTTATTCATGTGCCATATTGAAGTGCTACGTGCTATTGATTACGAGTAGCGCTCTGTTATTCATGTTCCATATTGAAGTGCTCAATGTCCTTGACTACGAGTAGCTCTCTGTGCTAGATGCCCCGTTCTGAGGTCGTCACCGATTAGCGCGCCTAGCGCTATAATCACCCCCCTAAGGCGCTATAGGAGAGTGAGGCGCGCGAGTACATATACGTGAATGGTAATTGTATCTCAGGCAGTACTGATATTTCATGAATTGCATCTAGGGTATGACCAACTTTTATAGCTCCTGACTGACATGTATATCGCTAGGAATTGTGTTATCAGCTTATGAAATGTACTGCTACCTCACGAACTGCATCTAACGTGATCTACTTGGATAAACTTGAGTATTTACAGAACTCCTCCAGTGTGGCGTCACTTATTGTGTGTGTTCCGCGTCCCATGTGAGGTGCGTGTTGTATGGTTGCTTTACACACAGACCTTTGGTGGCCCGACCGCTCGTGTCACGTTACCGCCCCATAGGGCCTGGAGACCCCAGGTCCTACAGTAGCGATAACAGGGGTTATCGCTACTTTTCCTGCCGCTATGCTTCATAGCATGGGGCTTGATGATAGGAGAAATGTCGCTTAGCGACATTTCTCCTGTCATGTCAGGTCAGGAACGCCCACTTTGCATCTCATTAGAGATGCAAAGCTGGGCATTAGGAATTCCTACGCTAACGCAAGTTTTCACGCATTTGCGTGGTCTTGCTAATTAGGCGATAAAATTATCGCCGCTTTTCGGCCGAAAACGGCCGCAAAAGCGGCGATAATTCTATTGCCTCGCCTTGCTGATATGCCCCGTAATGAGGAAATGATTTGGAGGTAATGGTAAAATTGTCGAAGGATAACTGGAGTGGTAATTAATTGTATTGCAACAACTAGACTTCCATATTTTCCTTACTTGTTTAAAATGAAATGGACCAGATACTCAATATGTATGTTGGTATCAAAGAACAGTAGGTATCCGTTGGCAGCACGGTTATACAACACTTCGGTGAGGTTGATAATAATGACAAACAATCATATTTCATCCAGTGGCAATCTTTTGGTATCCCGCAAACTTTTAAAAACTTGGTTGTTTAATATCTAGCCCGAACTCACTTTTTGTTCTTCCTTTTCTGGTTAGCTAATTCAGCAGGACCGCCGCGCCTAGGCACCCTCGGGTATTAGTGCGCGTTATAAATTTCTATTTCATTTCATTTCACTAGTTCATATGCCACCTCATGGTAAGCATATATTTACTATTCTTACCTCTATTTCTACTTTCCTATACTTGCCTAACTTACCTTGCGATGTAGTGGTTCGGTCCATATAGTGGACTCAATATTCTTGTCAGAATGCAACGCGTGCAATATTGCGAGAACCAACTCTATTGACCATGGCAGTTTGAGGTCTACCCAAGGTTAAAAACTAGACACGAGCACTTTGCCTCATGGTTTTTATTTTGGACATTATTACCCACCTTCCACACTGTTATGAGGCGTCCCCCCATCCACTATTTCCATCGCAGTACATGAGGAGCACTTCTTGGATATTAAGAAGAGCCAATATTGAGAAAAATCCACGTATCACTAACAGGACCTTTTGCAAACTGCCAACACACTAATCTTCCAAAAGCGTCACTACTAGCGGAAAACACCAAGCCAGCCCAAGCAACTTGGTAGCACAACAAACAGGCTAAACACTGACAAGGAAGGCACCCACCAAAGCTGCCTGACAGCAACAAGAAGCCAGGGTTAAAAATGGAATTGGCAAACAAGGAGAAAGAGAATAAACAGCAGGGAGTGGGATCCTCCCAGCATTACTTTAGTTATAGAATTTTACTTCTGAGATGTAACAACACACAGAGCATAAGTCCTTTGCCTCTTATTTAACACCTCAAGACTACCCTGGATACCATCAACCAATGACTGAGCAGAATGGCTATAAATGACAGCCAACTTTTTCTGTTCATGGAATGTCCATCTAGCAGAGTCAACTTGCCTGGACAAGGATCTAAAGCTGGAACCACTCTATAGAGACTTCATCTCCCCAAAGATGGCATATTGGCACCACACCCGTAGATGAACTCGGCAACACTATGCCGGCACCATGTTACTCTTCACCTGTCCTTTGCCATCAATTCTGACTCCTCCGCATTCTTTTGTGCGCCGCACGTCGGAACCCTCAGGCTGAAGTTGACCTGCACTCCCACTGCCCATTGGAGAACAGCATCTCAGAAGCACCACAAATGACTCATAATAATAGGTCAAGAAAAGGCTGGTGCAGCCAACCATTCCACCATCCAGCTCTGTAGGTGAGCCACATGAGGCCGCTCTGGTTGGCACTTGCCACTATGGTCCATTTATAGAGACTAATCTTCAACCCTTTTGAAAATGGCGTCAAAGTCAACCTGTGTCAGGAGGAGCTGCTCTTCAGCTTCTCTGGTGGCTTTCATGGGCACCGAGGGCGAAGTCAGTAGGTTTGGGCACACTGTCAGGGCATCATGGATCTGAGCGTGGTGGAATAAGATTTACATGTTGAAAGTCGAACGGGCAAATAGAAAACCCCTGTGGCACTCCACATCCGACAGGCTGTGATCTTTGTGCTCACGACAATCCTCGTGATGACTCAGCACTGACGAAGGCATTGTGATGGATTCATTTTTAGAGTTAGTGGTTTTCATGACAACTTTACTTTCACTTTTTGACAAAATTATAATGCTCTTTTGCTGTAAATGGCAAATTATTCTGTTACTATGAGTAATCGACAGTGACACTTTTCCTTTTTGCTGATTTGCAATTGTGATAGCCATCATTACGATGTAAGTGAAAATGCATATTACCAATAGGGTCAGGGTTTTTCGGCAAAAGGTGGCAGTGCTCCTGTCTGGGATCTCACTCACAGGAGGAAGGATATGATTTAGTCTGAGTTCCTATTCCAGCATGACTGAGCCTGTGCCAGGACCCCCTATCTCTGTACGTAGGCTCCTGAATCCTGGGTCCTTAAGGAGTCCACTTGGGTTCTCTCCTTCTTGGAAACTGAAGTTGTGCATTGAGGGGTTTAATTGGATGATGTTTCTTCTAAGGTGTGCTCTTCAGTGTCTAGCTTCTACCTCAATGACATGGATTGTGACTTGGATCTTGACCAGCCATGGCGGCCATTATCTTGTCCCTGATACGCCACCCATGGGTGGTAGTACAGGGCAGGTGATGCCAGAGGCTGTTGTTTTTCTTACATGCTCTCTGCTTGGCCTGGTCCTGGATTTCTCTGAGGCACAGTGTTAGCACGCCTTTGGAACGCGTACATCCTAGCTCATACGGCTTTGGGTATGCACAGCTCTGGCTCGCCAAGGCTATCCCACTACACATTTCCTCCTGAATTGCTGCTAGGAGAGACCTCCGTGAATGCACACTTGCGGGTTTGTGCCTGTCATCCTTCTCTGACCCTCTCCTATTGGCTTAGTTCTCTTGCCCAATCCTCTTTCCTCACTCTACTGCCTGTCACAGTTCCCTTGTATCTTCCCATTCTTAACCTCTTCACCTTCTCTACCTTCTCTGTGGCAACAACTCATTTTCCTGTTTTCATTTCTTTCAGCTACGTTCCCTGCCAACTTCCTGTATGTTTCCCCTTTTTCCACTGGCACCCCAGTGGTGTATAGCTACAGCTGAGAATTGGAATGTGGGGGCAGAGTTACTAACATTTTGTGCTGGGTTTGTGTAACAAAAGTGACGCAAACCAACACAATATTTTTATTTTGCATTTACTTTTTGTTGGAGGGAGGACCACCGGGGATTCGGGGAGACTATTCCGGGGCACCTTCCTACCGCACAAGTATAGCCGAGCGCCGCTGAGAAGCCCCTGCAGGGGGGGGGGTCCTTCTCCTATGATCGTACTAGGCCCAGTAACACCACCACACAGGACTCAATATCGGTTGCTTGACTTGGTTCTTTATCAGAAAAAGTAGTACGTTCAATATTTACAGTGGGATCGAGGGATCCAGTAAGAGTCTCAATGTCTCAAAGGGAAGAGGGTTGCGGGACAGTCTCAGTACCAACCAGGTACGGGGAAGGGGGCTCTGTGCCAGACCTTGGATGCTGTCTCAGAGCGGCTTGGTCGAGGAGAGCCGCGACGGCGTCAGCAGGGCTCGGGTGGTGGTTCCGCTTGGGTCGAGCCGCGACACAGTCAGCAGGGCTCCGGTGGTAGGTCCGCTTCGGTCGAGCCGCGACACAGTCAGCTGGGCTCTGATGGCAAGTTCACAAGGTCGGGCCGCGACGGCGTCAGCAGGGCCCCAAAGGTTCGTAAAGGTCTTGTAGGTACGAAGGAGCCGCGACGTCGTCAGCAGGGCTCAACAGGTAGTTTCAGGCAGAGTCTTCCTCCGTAGGGTCAGCCGCGATCCGATCAGCAGGGCTCTTGACTCCAGGATACAACTTCTGTCCTGTTGTCGGGTCGCCCCAGATATAGGACTGGAGCCCTTTGATGTCCGGACCCTTGCGCCCAGAGGGGGCGGAGAGGCCGGGTGGGGAGCGGCCAGACGCCCAGCAGGAGAGGCGCCAGGCCCCAGAGAGCTGTGGGGCGATCGCACCTAGGTGTGGAAGAACGGTTGGGGGTCCCATCGATACTGCCCTCCGCCGGGAGTAGGAAGGGTTCACGTGGTATCCCCCGGGCCAGGGGTTGGCGCCTCGATGTCGGGCCTCGCTGGGACGGAGGCCGGGTGAAGCGGGGTCACACAGGTGGTCACGTGGAGTGACGTATAGTCCAAAATGGAGGAGCACCGAGGTGCATAGGACCTCGTGCGGCTTAGCGTGGGGAAACAGGACCACGCCACGAGGCCGGCTCCCACACTTTTCAGTGTCAATCATGTGCTGGAAAGTTACCTGAAAGAAATACAAACAGGCAATGTTTGTGGTATCATCAGGGAATTCAACCGTAAAAACCGATCCACCTAGCCATAAAACAGGCCCACAAATTGCTAAAAAAACTGGCCCACACACTGATCTGTCAAACCAGCCTATCGGGCACTGCATTGTATTCTTATAAGCCACTCCGACCCTGGCACAAGGGAGTGACAAGAGAGTGCCATTAGTTAGCAGATAAGGCACTTTCCTGCTCTCTCCCTTCTACACAACACAGCGAAGCAACACTGGTTGCTACGCAGCACACCATGAGTTTTTAGTAAACATACCCTGTGGTGTCAGTAATGATGCATATGGTCCACATCCTCTTATTGTTGGCTCGGTTCCCTCTGTCGTCTGCTGGGTTGGTGGTTGTGCTGATGTTGGTATTATAATTGCTTTGGCAGTTGTATTAGATGGACTTTTGCCCTAGTGTTCAGTGGATGAATGTATTACAGTGGACTGTGGCCTTTGCAATGATGGTACGAGTGGACATGTGCTAAAGCAGTATGTGCCCTGGTGTAGTTCTGGGGCCGTATCATACATACAGCGCATTTTCCTTTTTTGCGCTGGGCGCATCTTTTGATAGGTCCGCCCGTATTAGGATGAATGCGTTGCCCCCAGGGCAGAGGCGAAATAGCGCTGCCCCCAGGGCAATACATTCATGTAAAAAACAGAGTGGCTGCTTTGAAGTCACTTTGTGTTTCACTGTGGAGGCAGAAACCCGCCTGCACTTTGAAGGGGGATTAGAGATCCCCTTGCAGGTGGGTGTAGTAAGTGACTTGAGCCGTCTGCAAGGGGATATCTGGAGGATCCATGGGATTCCAATTTCCCCCTTCTAGAGGGCTGCCATTAGGGGGCGCACTGACAGTGCACCACATTTTAGGTGGCGTACTGCCAGTGCTGCTTCTGACAGCTTCATTGATCCTGCACACGCATCTATAATACGGCGCGGGCACAGAGGCAAAGGGATTCCCTCATTTGCATGGGGCCATTCCTCCAGGCAAATTAGATAACGCCCTCAGAGGATAGCGCTGGTGCTTTATGTGTGCCAGCACTATTGGTATTACAGAAGGGGACGCACATCGTCTGAGGCCCATTCTGTAATACCAAAGTGCCCGGGGGTGCACAAAGCTGGTGCAAACGCCCATTGCGCCCCTGGGGCACTTCCGTAACACGGCTCCTGGTGTCTACGTGTATGTGCTCCACGTGTTGATATCACTAATGTGCTGTGTGGGGCATGGAATGTACCCATTGGGATTAGTTCAATATCCTCAGCTCTGTGCACTTGTTCAGCGGTGTTGGGTGATGCGGCCCGTTCCTCTGGAATAACGTGGCTTATCTGCGGGGAGAGCCCTCCTCCTGTGTACTCAGCGTGGCATCTGTCAGTGGCCACCTCACTCCTTGGAAGCTGTTCCACCACCTTATAACTCAATAGAGATGGTGGAACTCTTGACACAGCGCTGAGCCTCTGAATCCTGCAGGTGGATGCCATGCAGCCAGTGCAATCTTAAGAATATTCGGGGCACTGGGCAAGAAATATTTTGGGGCCCCCTGTTAGGATGAAATTAGAATTTTATTACCCATTTTCTTCTCATTTAAGCCTAACTGATGGCAAACAATTGTGAATTATATTATTGCATTCACAAAAAAACAGCTGAAGTATTTCCTGGAACACCAAAATTCCTAAAAAAGGAAACTTAGGGGCATGTTTGGAAGACCGGCGAAAAAATTATCGCCGTTTTAGCGGCAGGGAACTGCCGCTAAAACGGCGATAATGGGCTTGCTAATATGCGTTATAGAATTCAAATAGAAGCCCAGGTTAGATGTCCTAACCTGGGCTTCTATTGGAATTCTATAACGCATATTAGCGAGCCCATTATCGCCGGTCTTGCTAATGTGCCCCTTAGTAGTGAAAGTCAGAAGTAGAAATAGGCAGAGAGGGGACTGAGAGTAAAGATCACTTTCCCAGGGGGTAGCTCTTTCTATCTCTCTAACAAACACCCCCCCCCTTCCCCCCCCCCCTCCCCCACCCCCTCCCCCCCCCCCCTCCACCACTCCCCATCACCCTCCTCCCTCCCAGGGCAAGCAATCCAAATAAAGCTGGTCAGGTCATTTCACTTTTTCTTCGTAATGGTAGACCTATTTAATAAGCATAGGTGCCTAGTATTTGTTCAGCAATAAAGGTGCTTCAGAGCGCTTGATCCGAGATGTTAGCACGGGATTGCAGGCAGAGAGTGTTGAGTTGGCGAGTAGTCAGTTCAAGCGGGCCTTTCTGCAGAAGGAGCGGTACCCAAGGGCTCTCGTGCAGCTGCCACAGAGCTCCAGAGAACGGCGGGGGCACGTGTTTTGTGATGACCCTGGCCAGCTGCATGTATGTGTAGACCAAGGGTGCCTGGTCCTGATTGCAGCGCAGACAGTGACGTGGTTCACGTATGCAGTCAATTCCTCGTTATCAATAAACTCGGTCCAGTGTATCATTCGCTGAACCAGCGGGTTCTGTTCCAGGCGGCTGTTCTCTGAGGCGAGCAAACTCCTTCCCGCGCAGAGGCGGGAGTGCCCTCGCAGCCCTTCTGACTTAAGAACGAGGGCTCTGCCAACCTCGGCTGGCATGCTGGTGGACGAGCAGCCGGTTTTAATTTATCGATAAGTGCCTTCATCATTTGGCCACACGCTTGGCATGTTCGTTGATCAAAGCAGAATTGTTCTTGGCGCCCAGAGATGGCGAGGGCTCGCGCGTTGCCCAGGAGAGGAGGTGTTTAGTGGTGGGCTGCAGGGCTGTGCAGAAACCACACTGTATGTGGCCACCCAGGAGGCATGGGGGGTGGGCAGGCTTCCCTGGCGTGCGCTCATGTGTTCTTCGTGCTGCACACGTGCTAACCAGCGCTTATTTACTCCTGCTGATACTTACTCCATCTTTTCACTCAATACGCACCAGTTGTGGCTGATCTGCACATCTAGTTTTGCAGGCACATGCATCAAGCTAGGATTTTGTGAGTCCTTAATTGTGAATATTAAGGATTCGCAATTAAGGACTTGCAAAATCCTATGCATGTAGGAATCGCTTCCTACACATTCCTTATTCGCAACTCGCAAAAAGCGAGTAGCAAATGAGGAATAGCTTCCCATTCATTCCTTTGGGCCTACAGGCCCATAGGAATGAATGGGAAATTGCAAGCGCAATTTGCGAGTACCAATTTCAAGGGTGTCAAAAGGACACCCTGTTGCACCCCTGAAATTCATCTGTGCACACATGTTGCGCACACACATGTCTCAAGGACATGTGTGTGTGTACTGTGTAACCTACAACTTTGAAAAATGCACTTTAGTGCATTTTTCAAGTTTTGGAAAATTACCATGAAGTCATGGTAATTTGCGCCCCCTAATAGCGAAATCGCTACTTCAAAGTGGTTCTTGCATTGCATTTAAGGAATCGCAATTAATTGCGAATTCTCAAATTGCGAGGGCCTTGACCCTTGATGCATTGCAAAAGCTAATTTTGCGATCGCAAACGGACGATTTTTACGAATTGCACTGTTTGCGATCGCAAAAAGCTTTGATGCATGTGCCAGTTGGTGCTTTGGCAGACTGTATCACAGTGGTCTGCAGATGTGCAACCGAAATATATTGTGTTCAATGTTCTTCTTTTCTCTACTATTCAGGATTGGTGCCCAGAGGCTGCAACTTACATCAGATGCCACTCTCTCCCCTTTCGTATAGCTCCTCTGCGTGAGCCTCATTCTCTAGACGCTAGGAATCCTTATTTGGTCTCATCTGCTCAAGAAAGGTACATAACTCCCAGCAGGGCTTACACAGCCAATGTTCTTATCCTGATGGTGTCTGGTGCCATACCTTGGGCCTAGTGCCTTGTGCACCTCCTTCTTTCTGTGAGCTTTACACCACAATAGTTGTTCCACTCTGGTCCACAAGGCACTAGAGAAAGTCAAAGACACCAAAGGACCATATCGAAGCGACCAAGATAGGTTCACCTTCATCATCTTCATATGTAAGGTTGATACCCTATAAGTCGGGGTGTCCAACCTAGGTCCATGGAGCAGATCCACGCCGGAATTACAGGTGAAGGTGCATAGTCAGTCCTTATCCTCAAAACCTGGCATTGAACAAGTCTTCTTCGGTCTACATTGCTCACTTCCATCCTAAGGGATGCACATTCTGCCCCAGAGATAAACAGAGTAGGAAGAGATCACAGTAAAAAGGTGTTCGCTAATCTGGAGCTCAGCAGGTCATGGTCACTAGCAACAGTGACAGTGAACTCCCCAGTCAGCAGGTTTCACATTCAAACAGCCAGTCTGCGCCTTTAACTCCTTTTGTTCAAGGTGGCAACAACCTCAAGGTGGGATCACCTTGAGAAGGCACACCACGGTCAGCATAGTTGACTTGGAACCTCTTTAGATAGATAATCGAAAATGATCTTATGGCCGATTGTGGCTACCTTGAAATCATTCCTGGCCTTCCCTGGCAACAACGAAGTCTGCGGTACTCCGATCCTTGGCGCAGTAGGTGGTGAACGAGGCGCTCTTCTTGTTCTGTGTGCAGCAGAGAGCTAGTGTGGTGTTCCCCTGTCTTGTGTGTGGAAGAAGATGTTGTACAGTGATGTGGTTGATCAGTAGCGTAACAAAATTTGAGGGGGTCCCCTGCAAAGTAAAATGGAGACCCTTTCCCCCCATGCCAAGTCAGGCTAGGGGCCCGCCACCCATGCAGAGTGCCTGAAGGGACTCCCTGGAGCTCGGCCCCCGCACCACAGGGACTGGGGGGGCTAATGTTACACCACTGTGGGAGATGCTGTGCTGTAGTGTTGGTTTATTTCCATGGTGTCTGCTAACCTCTTTATGTTTGTTTTCAGTTATGGGCTAATGAGGTTGTACGCACCCGACTGCCTAAGCTAGTGTCAGTCTGTTGTTCCTGCTTAGGGTTTCCTAAGAAACTTTGGGGCATATCATCAAGGACCGGCAATAATTATCGCTAAACGCACTTAGCGCTAGGATAATTATCGCCGGGTAACGTGGAATTTTATCGCTGAGATAGCGTGCTATTAGCAACGCTTATCTCAAAAGCGATAAAATTCCAAGCACTAACTGCCAAATGTGAGATTATCGCTGGAAATCCAGTGATAATCTCACAAAGTTTGGCGATAGCTTGATGAGAGGGCAAGGCATACTTAGCCATGATAGCCACCTTACACAGGATATCATGGCTAAGTCAGTCTTGAAGCAGGCGTAAGGAAAGTAGCGATAGCAGAGGTTATCGCTACTTTGCTTGTCGCTCTGCAGGTTAGCATGCCCATTGATAATTGGAGAAATGTCGCTTAGCGACATTTCTCCAGTTATGTCAGGGCAGGAACGCCCACTTTGCATCTCATTAGAGATGCAAAGCTGGGCGTTTAGAAAACAGGTGCTAATGCAAGGATTCACGCGATAGTGTGACCTTGCTGATTAGGCGATAAAATTATCGCCGCTTTTCGTCCGAAAACGGACACAAAAGCGGCGATAATTTCTTATCGCCTCGTTGATGATATGCCCCTAGGTGTGTTCCCCATTGCTAACATTGCTATTCCTTCCATGCCCTGCCCTGTCTGGGCAGTGTGGTCTTAGAATGCTGGCGTGTCACTGATACCCTGGGTTGGCAGAGAGAGACTTGGCTGAGTAGGGTGGATGCTGCTCCTGGTAAGTGTTCTGTTGAGAGACATGTCTTCTGCAATAAACCTACTACATATTTTGTATAGCATAACATCCCCCTGCAGAGGGCTATAAGAGGCGTCAAAGGCCCTCTTTCCAAGTTACAGGCCCGAGTCTCAGCTGAGGGACTATAATGAAAGAGAGGGTCTTTACCAACTGGTATAGCCTGAGGCAGAAGGGTTTTAAGGCTATTAGAACACTCCACCAACTCGGGGTAAAATGTTCTAAAATAAACAAGGAGAAAAAGACAAGCATTGGGCATGTTTGAACAGAAGGTCTAGATCAGCCAATATTAGTCCTGAGCCACCCCATTGTCCTCACTGGAGCTCTCGACATTCCTGTGTAGTAATGTAGCGGTATACCCTGCTGCCAAGCGCCGTACCAGTCTTTCCAGGACCTCCACCTGAGTTACATGCATGAGGTATTTGAACAAAATATCAATTTTTAAATACTGCGATACATAAATATCAACACAGAAATATTGTTAATGCTGAAATATTGTGGTACAGAATATCTTTGGCAAGAAGATTTTTTGGGGGTCAAGAATATAGCTGTTTTCTTTAATATAGTATTACAAAATATCGTTTTTATTGATTGACTGTGTTTTAGTTAATTTATTATTGTATGTGTTAGTATTGTTATTTTTTTTTAATATCTAGTTTGTCATTTTAAGTGTTTTTAATGTAATTAGTTGTTTATAGTGTAGTGGCAGTTTGTTGAGATTGTAGGGCAATAGGGTGGGAAGTTATTCAAAATGTAAATAAAAAATATTTAATGGTAATTTGTTTGTAATTGTTAATGAATAATTTACTTGATTTTTAAGTTCATTATTTATTTGGTATATATTTTTTATATTAATTTGTTAATTTCCATTTTCATTTTATGTTTAATAATAATAAGTAAGTTATACGTTAGTAGCAGTTTGTTAGGATTGCAGGGGAACAGGGTGGTAAGTTAATTAACATATAAATAATTACAATTCAATGGTGGTTAGAACACAGCATGCAGGGACACTCATGAACGGGGAGGGGGCACAGCATGCATGGACAATCAGGAACTGGGAGTGGACACAACATACAGGTACACGTGTGAACAGGGAGTGGGCACAGTATGCAGGCGCGCACATGAACGGGAAGGGGGCACAGCATGCAGGCACATGTGTGAACAGGAAGTGAGCACAGCATGCAGGGACGCACATGAACGGGAAGGGGGCACAGCATGCAGGGAGAATCATGAACTGGTAGTGGACACAGCATGCAGGTACACTCGTGAACTGGGAGTGGGCACAGCATGCAGGGACACTCATGAACAGGGAGTGGGCACAGCATGCAGGTACACATGTGAACAGGTAGTGGGCACAGCATGTAGGGACATTTGTGAACAGGTAGTGGGCACAGCATGCAGGGACACTCATGAACAGGGAGTGGGCACAGCATGCAGGGACACTCGTGAACTGGGAGTGGGCACAGCATGAAGGGACACCTCATGAACAGGGAGTGGGCACAGCATGCAGGTACACATGTGAACAGGGAGTGGGCACAGCATGCAGGTACACGTGTGAACAGGGAGTGGGCACAGCATGCAGGTACACGTGTGAGCAGGGAGTGGGCACAGCATGCAGGGGCGCAAATGAACGGGAAGGGGGTACAGCATGCAGGGAGAATCATGAACTTGGATTGGACACAGCATGCAGGTACACGTGTGAACAGGGAGTGGGCATAGCATGCATGTACACGTGTGACCAGGGAGTGTACAGAGCATGCAGGTACACATGTGAACTGGGAGTAGACATAGCATGCAGGTACACATGTGAACTGGGAGTGGACACAGCATGCAGGGACACTTGTGAACAGGGAGTGGGCACAGCATGAAGGGACACCTCATGAACAGGGAGTGGGCACAGCATGCAGGTACATGTGTGAACAGGGAGTGGGCACAGCATGCAGGTACACGTGTGACCAGGGAGTGTACAGAGCATGCAGGGACACTTGTGAACTGGGAGTGGGCACAGCATGCAGGGACACCTTATGAACAGGGAGTGGGCACAGCATGCAGGGACGCACATGAACGGGAAGGGGGCACAGCATGCAGGTACACGTGTGAACAGGGAGTGGGCACAGCATGCAGGGACGCACATGAACGGGAAGGGGGCACAGCATGCAGGTACACGTGTGAACAGGGAGTGGGCACAGCATGCAGGGACGCACATGAACGGGAAGGGGGCACAGCATGCAGGGAGAATCATGAACTAGAAGTGGACACAGCATGCAGGGACACTCGTGAACTGGGAGGGGGCACAGCATGCAGGGACACTCGTGAACAGGGAGTGGGCACAGCATGCAGGTACACATGTGAACAGGTAGTGGGCACAGCATGCAGGGACATTTGTGAACAGGTAGTGGGCACAGCATGAAGGAACACCTCATGAACAGGGAGTGGGCACAGCATGCAGGTACACGTGTGACCAGGGAGTGTACAGAGCATGCAGGAACACTCGTGAACTGGGAGTGGGCACAGCATGCAGGTACACTTGTGAACAGGGAGTGGGCACAGCATGAAGGGACACCTCATGAACAGGGAGTGGGCAGAGCATGCAGGTACACGTGTGAACAGGGAGTGGGCACAACAGCATGCAGGGGCGCACATGAACGGGAAGGGGGCACAGCATGCAGGTGCACGTGTGAACAGGGAGTGGGCACAGCATGCAGGGACGCACATGAACGGGAAGGAGGCACAGCATGCAGGGACACTCGTGAACTGGTAGTGGACACAGCATGCAGGTACACGTGTGACCAGGGAGTGTACAGAGCATGCAGGGACACTCGTGAACAGGGAGTGGGCACAGCATGCAGGTACACGTGTGAACAGGGAGTGGGCACAGCATGCAGGTACACGTGTGAACAGGGAGTGGGCACAGCATGCAGGGGCGAAAATGAACGGGAAGGGGGCACAGCATGCAGGGAGAATCATGAACTTGGATTGGACACAGCATGCAGGGACACTCGTGAACAGGGAGTGTACAGAGCATGCAGGGACACTCGTGAACAGGGAGTGTACAGAGCATGCAGGGACACTCATGAACAGGGAGTGGGCACAGCATGCAGGTACATGTGTGAACAGGGAGTGGGCACAGCATGCAGGTACACGTGTGACCAGGGAGTGTACAGAGCATGCAGGGACACTTGTGAACAGGGAGTGGGAACAGCATGAAGGGACACCTTATGAACAGGGAGTGGGCACAGCATGCAGGTACACGTGTGAACAGGGAGTGGGCACAGCATGCAGGGACGCACATGAACGGGAAGGGGGCACAGCATGCAGGTACACGTGTGAACAGGGAGTGGGCACAGCATGCAGGGACGCACATGAACGGGAAGGGGGCACAGCATGCAGGGAGAATCATGAACTAGAAGTGGACACAGCATGCAGGGACACTCGTGAACTGGGAGGGGGCACAGCATGCAGGGACACTCATGAACAGGGAGTGGGCACAGCATGCAGGTACACATGTGAACAGGTAGTGGGCACAGCATGCAGGGACATTTGTGAACAGGTAGTGGGCACAGCATGAAGGAACACCTCATGAACAGGGAGTGGGCACAGCATGAAGGGACACCTCATGAACAGGGAGTGGGCACAGCATGCAGGTACACGTGTGACCAGGGAGTGTACAGAGCATGCAGGAACACTCGTGAACTGGGAGTGGGCACAGCATGCAGGTACACTTGTGAACAGGGAGTGGGCACAGCATGAAGGGACACCTCATGAACAGGGAGTGGGCAGAGCATGCAGGTACACGTGTGAACAGGGAGTGGGCACAACAGCATGCAGGGGCGCACATGAACGGGAAGGGGGCACAGCATGCAGGTGCACGTGTGAACAGGGAGTGGGCACAGCATGCAGGGACGCACATGAACGGGAAGGAGGCACAGCATGCAGGGACACTCGTGAACTGGTAGTGGACACAGCATGCAGGTACACGTGTGACCAGGGAGTGTACAGAGCATGCAGGGACACTCGTGAACAGGGAGTGGGCACAGCATGCAGGTACACGTGTGAACAGGGAGTGGGCACAGCATGCAGGTACACGTGTGAACAGGGAGTGGGCACAGCATGCAGGGGCGAAAATGAACGGGAAGGGGGCACAGCATGCAGGGAGAATCATGAACTTGGATTGGACACAGCATGCAGGGACACTCGTGAACAGGGAGTGTACAGAGCATGCAGGGACACTCGTGAACAGGGAGTGTACAGAGCATGCAGGGACACTCATGAACAGGGAGTGGGCACAGCATGCAGGGACACTCATGAACAGGGAGTGTACAGAGCATGCAGGGACACTCGTGAACTGGGAGTGGGCACAGCATGCAGGGACACTCATGAACAGGGAGTGGGCACAGCATGCAGGGACACTCATGAACAGGGAGTGTACAGAGCATGCAGGGACACTCGTGAACTGGGAGTGGGCACAGCATGCAGGGACACTCATGAACCGGGAGTGGGCACAGCATGCAGGGACACTCATGAACAGGGAGTGTACAGAGCATGAGAGCGACACTCATGAACAGGGAGTGGGCATAGCATGCAGGGACACTCATGAACAGGGAGTGTACAGAGCATGAGAGCGACACTCATGAACAGGGAGTGGGCACAGCATGCAGGGACACTCATGAACTGGGAGTGTACAGAGCATGCAGGGACACTCATGAACTGGGAGTGGGCACAGCATGCAGGGACACTCATGAACCGGGAGTGGGCACAGCATGCAGGGACACTCATGAACAGGGAGTGTACAGAGCATGAGAGCGACACTCATGAACAGGGAGTGGGCATAGCATGCAGGGACACTCATGAACAGGGAGTGTACAGAGCATGAGAGCGACACTCATGAACAGGGAGTGGGCACAGCATGCAGGGACACTCATGAACTGGGAGTGTACAGAGCATGCAGGGACACTCGTAAACTGGCAGTGGGCACAGCATGCAGGGACACTCGTGAACAGGGAGTGGGCACAGCATGCAGGTACACGTGTGAACAGGTAGTGGGCACAGCATGCAGGGACACTTGTGAACAGGAAGTGGGCACAGCATGAAGGGACACCTCATGAACAGGGAGTGGGCACAGCATGCAGGTACACATGTGAACAGGGAGTGGGCACAGCATGCAGGTACACCCCATGAACAGGGAGTGGGCACAGCATGCAGGTATACGTGTGAGCAGGGAGTGGGCACAGTATGCAGGGGCGCAAATGAACGGGAAGGGGGTACAGCATGCAGGGAGAATCATGAAATCGGATTGGACACAGCATGCAGGTACACGTGTGACCAGGGAGTGTACAGAGCATGCAGGGACACTCGTGAACTGGGAGTGGGCACAGCATGCAGGTACACGTGTGAACAGGGAGTGGGCACAGCATGCAGGTACACGTGTGAACAGGGAGTGGGCACAGCATGCAGGTACACGTGTGAACAGGGAGTGGGCACAGCATGCAGGTACACGTGTGAACAGGGAGTGGGCACAGCATGCAGGTACACGTGTGAGCATGGAGTGGGCACAGCATGCATGGATACTCGTGGTTGTGGCCAGTGGTGGGAAGTGGTGTAGAAGCGGTCATTGGCCCTGGGATCTGCTTATGGTGCTGCTAGTCTAGGGGCACAGCAGTGGCATTTGTGTGATCTGCTGCCGACATGTGTTTATTTGTAAAGAGCCATGTAGTGTGCATGTACTTTGCCAAATGGTGCATTGCTATTGGTCCTGGTTCTGTGTACACACATGACTGTTGTTATCCTTTGTTAGGCCTCTCCCTTGTGTGATGGTTCTTAGCTGTTTAGGACCCATAGGCCGCACCCAGCATTTCTTCCATCACACCCACACATTTTGTTTTGTGAGGGTTTAGCGTTCCAGTCATTTTTCACCTCACTCAAGGCACAGGCACCCCAAGTGCGCCTCCCCTCTGCACCCTGGCTCTGTTCCCATGCATGGCTCGCCCCTGTCCCGTCTGTTTTTTCATGCTCAAATGTATCGAACGAAGCCCCCTCTCCTTCCCCTTACACTTTTTTTCAGAAGCACATTCATTTTTTTCATGTCATTTACACAGCCCCTTAGCGCACAGGAGAATGTGCCTGGTGGTCCCACTTGCACTGACTGACCCGCATGACAATCTTCGTTAACAATACATTGGATTTGTGTTCATGAAACCAATGAATGGTGTCTCCGGGGACGAGGGGCATAGATCATATTACGTAATTCTATTTCCTGCGGCCATACTGTATGTTTGCCGCACAATTCAATAAGAGAACAAAGAAAAGGGACATTCTAGTGCAGATACAAGCAGCGTGTTCAAAAGCACCCTTCCGAAGAAGTTCAAAGCCTGATTAATTAGATTAGTACACAAACACACACCCACACGGAGCCACAAAGGTCTCTCTCTTTCTCTCACACACACACACACACACGCACGCACGCACACACACACACACAGAGCCACAAAGGTCTCATCTGTGAACCCTCCCTCTCTCTCTCTCTCTCACACACACACACAAACACACAGAGCCACAAAGGTATCTCTCTCTCTCACACACACACACACACAAACACACACCCACACAGAGCCACAAAGGTCTCTCTCTCCCACACACACACACAAACACACACCCACACAGAGCCACCAAGGTCTCTCTCTCACACACACACACAAACACACACCCACACAGAGCCACAAAGGTCTCTCTCTCTCTCACACACACACACACACACACACACACACACACACACACAGAGCCACAAAGGTCTATCTCTCTCACACACACACACAAACACACACCCACACAGAGCCACAAAGTTCTCTCTCTCACACACACACACATACACAAACACACACCCACACAGAGCCACAAAGGTCTCTCTCTCTCACACACACACACACACACATAAACACCCACCCACACAGACAGCCACAAAGGTTTAATCTGTGATCCCTCTCTCTCTCTCTCTCTCTCTCTCTCTCTCTCTCTCTCTCTATCTCACACACACACATGCATCTTATTTTGTGTATTCTGAGGCGCACACACATGCCAAAGATCTCATTCTTTGAATCCACCCTCTCTCTCTCGCTCTCTCACACACCTCAATGTTCTCATCCGTTGATCACTCACACACTTAAAGACATTAAAAAATATCTCAATCTGTGAATCCTTTCTACCTCTCTCTCACCCATAACACACCTCATTCTGTAAATACACCGTCTCTTTCTCTCTCTCTCACACACACCTCAAAGGCCTCATTCTGTGTCCACTCTCACACAAAGACACATCACAAAAATATAATTCTGTGAATTTTCTCCCTCTCCCTCTCACACACACAAGCACACAACTCAAAGGTACCAGCTTGTAAATCTTCACAAATACACACCTCAAATGTCTAATTCTGTGAGCTGTTGCACACACATACTTATTCTCGCTCTCATACAAACACCTCATCCTATGAGCTCCCCTACACAAACTCACAGACACACCACAAAAGCTTCTCAAACACGGCTACCTCACGCCCTCATTCTGTGAGTTGTTGTGCTCACATACCTAAACATACACCCATTCACATACACACACCTCAAAGTTCTCATCCTGTGAATCTTCACACATAAACAAACTCACACATGTGTCTTATTCAGTGCTTCAAAAGGAAATGTAGGAGTGCAGGTACTCACTCTTTAGAGTACCTGTTTTCTACTGAGAAGTTACTGTACTCTCCCATTAAATATATTTCAGCAGTGCTGAGAAGTGCAGGTACTCTCCCTTTCAAATTTAAGAAGTGCAGGCACTCAGTACCGGTCAGTACCTGCCCATTTAAAGCACTGGCTCTTATTCCATGAACCCTTACACACATGTCCCCAAGATCTAATTCTCTGAATAGTAATACACGCGTAGCTCCACGCACACATAAACCTAGGGCTCGTTGTGTGAACCAACACACACACACACCTCTAACGTGACATTCTTTGTGTTCTCGTGCAGGCATACACACCAAAAAAGTATCGCGAGTTTGGCTGCGCTAAAGTGCCGTTAACTCGGCGATTGCTCCTTGAGAATATGGCCCACAGAGTATTGCGTGAAAGGGGCACATATTTACAAGGTCATGAAAAGCCACGCAGGGTGGCTTTACGTGGCCTTGTAAATAAGGGCAGGCACACTGCAATGCTGGTGCGTCCAATAAAGTGACGCACCGGTGGCGCAATTGGCTTTTGAAAAAGCCCCTCAGTGTGTGAATTGGTCCCTATATGTCCTTGCATGTATGCGCAAACATTTATGTGGACATACACTCACAAACATACACACACACACCAGCTCCAAGGTCTCATCCAGCGACTCTTTGCCACAGTGGTACAAGGCCAGACCCGTCTCCGGTGAAGGCTTTCTCCCTGCAATGATAAATAACACTTCATCACTATAGGGGTGAGGTGTCCCCTCAAAATATCAAACCTCTTGCAAAAACGATACATGGAAGGAGATTGGTGCCGTATGTGAAACTCTTGAGCCCCTCCAATATTTAACAGCCAATTGGGAGTATAGAGTCAGGGAGGCACCATTTTTTCAAAGGTGCAACTTCTGTCTATAAGTACTCACATACCCCAGTGATCTGCAATAAAGATAACTAACAAACAGCAGAGAGGGTGCAAGCTACAAGCATGTTCAGATACAAAAAGGCACAAAGAAATGATGGTAACTCAAGTCAAATATTCATACTTGCCAACCCTACTTGCTTTTAGATACAAGTTAGTACTTTGGGGCAAAACCACAGCCTACAGAGTTATTGGAGTTATCTTACTGTTTTTGTACTGTTTGGTTGAAGCTGTGGATTTAAACTGTTAGGAGGTAAAAGCCAGCTCTCAGATTTGGTAGAGAATAGGTAAACTCCTTCTGAAAGCCACCTAGTAGCTTGAAATGTGTCCATTTCAGCTACTACTGGAGCTATTGACTGACAACACTGGACGACATTAATGTGTTTGCTGTTGAAGATATATGTTTGTACGGTTAAGGCCGCCCACAGAGCTCAAATGACACTCAATCATTTAATATATATATTTCTTATGATGTCCTTTCCTCTGAGTTGGGCCCAATATAATTTGATGTTATTTCCTGTGATGTCCTCATTGGGCCTAAAGACACAAGCTGTCATCTATGGTGATGTCATCGTTATGCTAAATTGGTAGCTTTGACACCTGAAATCCTATTTCATTTTGCTCATTGTATTTATACAAATCTGGATCTTTCCCAAGACCCAGAAGATGTTCTTCAGAGAAGAGTTGTCTTTCTTGTGCTGAACATAAATGCTATTCCATTGGTTCATGGGAAAAAGAACCAGTGGGCATCAGCTTGTCTGGAACATGCTCAGAGTACATGGTAAAGATATCCATGGACGTATCAGGGTTTCCAGATTTTAGAGATCTGACCTCGCTATTCCACCAGAATAACACAAACCAAGACAGGAGTCAAAACAATGCAGTTGCCATATTCCCATTCAAGCCCACTATCTTTTGTCACTCTGAAAGAGCACCACCCTGCAAGAAGCAAACTGGCCCCCTCACTTTATCACTCTGATAAATCACTATTCAATATCTATTTCCAAATACATGGGGAAATCAAAAGAGTGGAAACTGCATTCCTCAATGTGCCCTTCATCAAAATCTAAGAATGGGTTGAGACATTCCAACAACCATTGGTGGGGAGGAATTTTGTGGACAGCTCTTGGACTTTTTATCCATAGACCTGTCCACCAGTGTGATCCATTCCAATGAGATTCCTGATAGGTTCTGTAGCGTCCTCCCCAGCCCGGTAGCATGTAAATGAAGTGCAAAACACACGGAGCTAGGTATTACACATCTGTATTCTCTATAGTGTAACTGTTAACTGACATATACTGCGTTATGAAGTTTATTAACTACATCCAATCACTTACGAGACTACGGTGTCCATTAGGGACCATAAGGGCCCCTCCCTCCATAATACACAAGACACTACACCTCCCTCTTTGCTAAATAAAAAGTGCAAACTAAAAAAACATGTGTACATCATAGTTCCTCAATGAGTCATCGAGGCGCTCTAACCACTTTTCCAGATCTTGCAGTGTGAGGCTGAGCAAACAGAGGAGAAACAACAGCAGCAGGCACTGGTGATCTAGACACTGATATAGTTCTGGGGCTTTCCTGTCCTTCTGATGACAAAGTCTCACTCTGGACATCGGGAGCCAACAGACTCCGAGGTAGGTGCTTGAAATGTGAGGAGTCCCTTGTTTTTTTTTTTTTTTTTTTTATTTATTTAATAATTTTATTCAGCAGTGTCAGCAATACAAAAAAATCTCATATAGGCCAAAGATTCATACATCTCAAAACCAAAAAAAATCATTTTAAGACATTCACAGATATTATAACTGTTCACCACCAGACAGCCACTTGGTAATCGGAGCCCACAGTTGCTCCCCGAATTGTTTTCTTCTATGTCCCTTTAATTTATATAAAGCAACTTCCATGTGATATAGAGCAAGGATCCTAGACCTCCATTCAGAAAAAGAGGGTGGATCTGAACTTAGCCACTTCGTGGTGACACAGAGGCGAATTACAGCCATACTCAAAAATAAGAAGCCCCTCTGTGGTGCCAGCCTTCTATTATTTACCAGTTCAGGCTCAGTTCCAAATAACACTAAACCCGAATTGAGTATTATCGAAAGTTCTAAAGCAGAGTTCAGGAAAAGTTGCACTTCGCCAAGAAAATGGGTTAATGAGGGACAAAAAAAGAACATGTGTGCAGCCTCCGCTGCGCTCTCACCACAGCGCGCACATTTGTCCCCTCTTCCCACTTTCCATTTTGCAAGCTTGGCTGGAGTATAATAAAGATCGAAAACTGACATAAAGCACTGGCTCTTTAAACTCCCTGAAAACAAGATAGTGCTTGCCATTTCTAGCGACTCCTGCAAGTCTAAATTCTGAATCCCTATCTTCCTATTCCATTTAAGTTCCTGGATTTGGAGGTCATCATGCTGGCCACGGCTAGCCTCTTTGTATAGCTGAGATAGATTCATCTTAAAACTTAACACTTTAAGTATCGGGATTCCCTCTAGTGAACATATACCGTCTGCGATAGCTTTATCTACATAGCTACGCAGCTGTAAGTATTTAAAAAAATCCCCCCTTCCCAAATTAAATTTTTCACTCACTGAAGCATAGGGCATTAGTTGGCCATGTTCACATATATCCCCCAGAGTCCTGATACCGGCCAGCCGCCACTTCCGAGCAACAGAGTCCATAAGGACTATGGACAGAGCCCCAGGAAGCCCAATCGGTGTATAAACATTAACTTTATTTATCCCACACAGCAAGCCTATCTTTTTCCAAACATAAAAAGCTGCGGCCAAGACCTTAAATCTAGTTTTTTTGTAGTAGCTAGGTTCAATAACTCTAACTAGTAAGTACCGTGCTTCAATGCCGAGAATCATTTCAAAAATAGAAGGGGTTACTGCCGAATCCGTAAGAGCCCTTTCACCATAAATCAAAATACGACAGTATTGAAGCATCGAAACATAATAATACAAACGAAAATTTGGAATGGCCCACCCACCTCGACTAAATGGCATAGAGAGCCATTTCATGGCTCTTCTTGACCTTTTATAACTCCAAAGGAACCGAGAGCAGAGTCTATCTATCTTCACAAATAAGGAATTAGGAAAAATTAACGGAATCGCCCTAAATATATACAGAAACTTCGGAAAGATCATCATTTTGATTACATTGCTTCTTCCATAAAGTGATAAGTGCAGGTGATCCAGTCTCTCCAGAGTCCTATCAGACTCTAATATTATAGGGTCAGCGTTCAGGGCTGGGACTTCCTCGACTTTCGCTGAAATTCTAATACCCAAATATACAGCCTGATCAACTAATAAATTAAGATCAGCTGGACATCCCTTTTCTGAATGCAAGACCTGAGTCTTAGTCAGATTTAATTTATATCCTGAATACCTGCCAAAATCACTCGTCAAGCTCTCAATTCTATCTAGCGCTTGAACAACGTCACTAGTCAGAACTGCTATGTCGTCAGCATAAGCTAACACTTTAACCTCATGTAGCCGAGGTTTGACAGGAGTAATTAGCAAGTCGCATTCCAGCTTATAAATCAGTGGCTCTATATACAGAGCGAAGAGCAAAGGAGAGCAGGGACACCCTTGACGTGTGCCCCTCCACACCTTAAACTCCTCAGTTACCAGCCCAGAAACCCTTACCACTGCCTCCGGCTTTATATACATAGTCTGTATGGCCTTCACAAATTCGGGAGGGAACCCCTTCCAACTAAGCACTGCCCACAGGTAGGCCCAGGAGACCCTGTCAAATGCCTTCTCAGCATCTAACAGGGCCACCCCGACCCGTGACCCAGTCGCCTGCGCCCAATCCAGAAGAGATATAACCCGACTAACATGATCTGTGGTGCCTCGTCCTGCAATAAAACCATGCTGTCGTGGTGAGACTATTGACACAATAATTTTCGAGATTCTCACAGCAAGAATTTTTGAGTAGATTTTGCTGTCTGCATTAATTAAAGAAATAGGCCGATATGAGCCTAGTTGGAGCCCGTCTTTCCCTTTTTTCTTAAAAACCATAATAATCGTTTTGGACCAAGACTCTGGCGGAGAGCCCTTAAAAGCATATTGCAACAGCTTCAACAGCTCTGCCCCCAACTCGCCCCAAAACCTCCTATATATCTCCAAGGGTATTCGATCCGTACCCATCGCCTTGCCACAGGGGAGTGAAAAAATAGCGGTCTGAACTTCTTCCAACGTTATTGGAGACACCAAACTATTCCTCTGTTCTTCTGACAGAGAGGTAGAATCAATCCCTGCTAAAAAGCTTTCCGCCTTTTCAGTGCCCTCAGTGTCCTCATTGCGATAGAGATTCTCATAAAATACTTGAAAGGCTTTCCTCACACCAATTGGGGTTGTCTGAGTTATTCCCTGCATGTCTTTAATCTTCAAGATTTTATTCTGAACCTCCCTTTGTCGCAGTCGATTAGCTAAAACCTTGCCAGACTGCTCACCATGCTCATAACATTCCCTTTTGTGAATCTGAAACTTAGCTGCCACCTCCTCAGCAAACTGTTGATATACAACTGACCTATGAATAGCTAATTTTCGTAATATCTCCGTTAAATCCCGTCCTTCTTTAATATATTTATCCAGCTCACATTCAGTATTGTTTAGGTCCTTTATACGTTTATCTAGAACCGATTTATTATTCTTGCGCTTATGAGCGACAAAACTGAGGGTCTCCCCCCTAAGTCCCGCCTTAAATGCATCCCAAACGGTTCCTGCAGATGCTGTGTTCCTATTTATCTCAAAAAAACTAGGTATCCAGGCCTTAATATGGCTACAATACTCCGGATCCAGCAGAACTTTCCTGTCAAACGTCCACTCAGAGTTTCGCGGGGTACCTATATCAAACTCAATTTTTAAGACTACAGGGTTATGGTCGGATATAAACCTAGGCAGTGTAAAGACCCTCGCATTTCCAAGCAGGGAATATGAGACAAAAAAATAGTCCAACCGAACCAGTTTTTTATGGGGGGCTGAGAAATACGTGTACCCCAGTTGATTAGCATTTAATTCAATCCATGCATCGGCTAATCCTTGATCCAAAACCAAGCCGCGCAAACTTCTAAACACTCTAGGTTTCCTGCCATAATAAGCCGGGCGACCTATAGCATCAAATCTTTCATTTAAATGTATGTTCAGATCCCCACAGATTATGAACGGCTGAGCCCAGGTAGACAATTCTAGGTTAATTTTATCAAAAAATTCAGATTCATCCAGATTTGGACCATACACAGTACATATTGTAAGCTTTACACTATTAACAACAACTTCAGCCATTGCCCAGCGCCCCCAATTATCCTCTTTATGTTTCCTAACAATTAATATCCCCTTCTTAGACAAAATAGCCACCCCTCTAAGATTTGTTGACTGGCGTGAGCAGGTAACCAATTCCATTCCCAGACCCCTAAACCACCCTCTATTCACCCACGCTATATGCGTCTCTTGTAGACACAAAACATCCCATGACATAGCCTGGATTATACTGGCCAAAACCCTTCTCTTATTAGGGTCATTTAACCCACATATATTAAGAGAACAGACTGTGAATTTTAATCTTTTATGATACTGTATACTAAGCCCTCCAAGTCACATCTCTCTCCCCAATACTCCCCGCCCTTTACAAACATCTTCGCTTCTCTGGCCAAACTGATCATTGCATATATAGCAAATAACTTAACATTCCTAAACAAATAAGTTAATGGGCTCCCTTCAAACCAAGCAAAAGATTGTGCCTCCACTGCTGAAATTTTTACCCCCCCCCTACACCTACACCTACTACCCCTACATCCCCCTACCCTGTGCAACCCCCCCCACCAACCCCACCACTCCGCCCCCCCCCTCCCCCTCCCCAGTGCCTTACCAACCCCATGAGGCATAAGGGATCTCGTCCCTTGCGATGTAGAGTCGGGCTCCAGGCTTCCCACTCCCCTCGCTTACTAACTCCAAACCAGACTGGCTCTATTGAGCAAAAACCAGAGAAAAAATCTAATAACCACACACAGTCACGCCATTGATTACTTAAGGGTCTGCAGAAACTCCTTAGCAGACAGTTCATCAGAGAACATCATTGTCCGACCTTTATCAACAATCTTCAGCCTGGAAGGATTCTGCAGGTATACTTGTACACCTTTAGCCTGAAACTGCGGGATCAGCTGCCGCATCCTCCATCTGAGATCAACAGTAGGCTGGCAAAAATCAGGCCTCACGAAAAAGTCACAATCCTTGGCATGACCTTTCTTGTTGGGACGCGCAATATCATAAAGGGCTTCGCGAGCCAGAAAGTTATTAAGCGATATAAGAATAGCTCGAGGATAAGAGCTCTCACTCGACTTTTTCCTCTGAACAGCCGGGAAACGATGGGCTCGTTGTATCTCCGCTCGCCAATCCCACTGTGTGAGACCTGGAAAAGCCTCCTCAAATAGTTCGGCAACAAATTTACGCACGTCCAATCCCTCTTTGCCCTCGGGGACCCCCAAAATTCTTAGATTGTTGCGTCTTAAACGGTTTTCCAAATCCGTCAATTTCCAAAAAACGTCATCTCTGTGAGCCTTTATAGAGCCGGTGATTTCTCTCTGCTTTGTAAGATCATCCTCCAAGACAGATATGCGGGACTCGGCCTCACTGATTCTGTTAGACATATCTGTGCATGTCTTCACTACCCTCCGAATTGAGTTCTGGATTTTCTTGGACGAATTCTGCATGCGAATACTTTCGGCCTGAGTTTCCGCCCTATGCGCAACAATCAAGTCATAGATAGTAGCCAGTGTTACTTCACCATTCTCTGCACATGTACCAGCAGCCCCAGCCAGGGATAATAACTGGGTCTCTGAAGAAGGCATAGCTGTGTTTGGGGAGCCCTCATAGTCCCAAGAATGTGACACGTCTGACCCAGGTGGGCTCTCGGCCCCTTCGGCTGTGACCATAACGCCGCTTGTGGTCTCTGACATCTCTTGTTCCCCATGGTTCTGGAGTTTCCTTTGCTTCAGGGAGCCTTTCATTTTGCCCCCACTGATGCCAATACCTAGGCCAGGTACTTCCATCCCCTCATCTACAATGCTCTCATCAGAAGAGTGATCAGATAGGGAGAAGAAATCATCAGCACTAGACAACTTATCAAGGGGCTCACTTAACTCTGTAGCGCGATGTAAGTCTACCATATTTGAGGTGATTAAAGTACCCATTGGAGCGTCAAGTGCATCATATGCCATCCTAATTCTTCCATCAGGACTAGGAATCTCAGTCGAGCCCTGGCTTACTCCTCCACCATCATCCGTAATTTTAGCAATAGCATTATCAATGCATAATTCCATTGCCAGTAAGGGAACTTCATTTCCCACAATGCAGCAGGAAGAAACATCATTGCCCGGCCCTGGTGTTGTAGATACTGCAGCTGCCTCGGCCCCCACCGATTTTGCACTCTCCACACTCACCGGGACCAAGACATCAGTCACCCGATCGTCCACACCCAGAGCTGGCTTCGCGCAAAGTGCTGAGTCACTTCCTCGATTCTTCCTGCTTGTTTTTTGCGTGAACATTACAGGTATAGTCGATATAGGTGGACACCGCGCTTGAGGTGAGCCTAGAGGCTCAGCAGTGAAATCCTTCCGAGGCCCCTTGCCCAGACCTTCCGAATCTTCCTGCTCTCCCGCTACATTGATTGGGATAGGGCCCCCCTTACTTTGTCCCACGGCTGCAGCATTAACGGGGTTAGCGGCATTTGCAGCCAGGCGCGTCTTGATCGGAGTGCCGGTCTGTGCAGCGGTTACTCGCGGTCTCGCTGTTCTCGCTGTGCGAGACGTCGACTTCGCTGCCATTGCTACTACGTCGTAGCCCAGGAATCTTTGTTTGAGACGCCGGCAACTCAGGTAGGTGAGCAAATAAAGGGGGTCAATAACCAACGATGGCAGCCACAACATCAGTTCACTGCGCGCCCAAATTCCATTAGATTAATCCGCTTGGTAGAATAGAGCACAGTATATAATCAGCTAACACCGAAGGGAGTGAGGAGCAACCCGCTCAGCCGACCAGCGATGCGGCCGCCATCTTGCCTCCTCGTGAGGAGTCCCTTGTAATGGATTTTCCAGGATGGTGAGCAGTCACCATGTGTCCCTTACTGGTCACAACTTGCAATGGATCGAATGGAGCATCAGATTTGCATTTATGCCTCTGCATGACATGAACACAGTCTACTTTCTAAAACGTGATGTACCGAGCATGGTGACACATGTCTGCATAAGTCTTCATTCTGGACTTGTGAGATGAATCAGAGAGTCCAACTTTCTGAGGATCAATGGTTCTTTCAGTGATCCACTACGCAGCTTGGTACCCATGGCTCCCACAAACATCAAAGTGGCTTTTGCCAGTTACAAAATGGAAGGTAGATCTGTAGGCACAAAGAGTGGAATGATGAACGGACTTGAGCTCAAGTTCCTCGAGCACAGCACGCTAGACAGTCTTCTTAAGAGTGCTCATAAAATGTTCAATGAAGCCATTAGCCTGGGGCCATAAAGGTGTGCTTTTCTGATGCTTGATATTCAAATGAGTAAGAGAGTCTTTGAATTCCCGACCATTTAATGGTGGCTATTGTCAGATTTCAGAATGGATGGAACACCCCAGGTTGCAAATATGCCTTGAATCTTTCAATTACTCGATTATGAGTGATTGACGAGAGGTCCTCCAGAAGAAACAGGGAGTGCTCATCTACTATTACTATGAGGCAATGACCATTTTCAAGGGCTACAAAGAAATTATTTAAAGTTTTCTCCCAGATTTGTCTTGGACGATCTGATATGTTCGAAGGATGCTGTGTTATTTTTGGGAGGTAAGCATTTAAACAAATGACAAGCCTGGAGTTCTCTCTCATCAAGATGAGGGAACCATACACGGTCTCAAAGGGCTCGCTTTGGGGTGACAATTCCACAATTCCATGATGTCCATCATGTGCCACTTCAATGACTAGCTGTCGTAGACTTTCAGAAAGTACAGTTTTCGACCTTGTCAAGATATTCCCTTCTTGTGTAATGGACAGTTCATCATGCACATTCTTGAATTTCTGATATTCACTGTCATTATCAAGAGATCAGGCATGTGTTCGCCAGGATTGATGCATAATAATGTCTTTGAGGATGAGCATATTCCTGTCTGCATTAGTAGCAGCACTTATTTGCTTCACAGACACAGCTGCAGGAGGGCTGAATTTCATAATAAAGTTAAAGTAGGTCTTGGACATTTTGGAAGGGGTACCCTGGCACTGCAGTGGCACTCGAGAAAAGTAGTCGGCAGGGTTTTGATCTTTTCCCGGCCGGTGCACAATGATGTAGTCAAACTCTTTCAGTCTTAGGCAACTTGGCCTTTGGGTTGCAAAAATAGTAATTAATGCTTGGTGATCAGTAACATGCATAAAATGTTTCCTATACAGAAACACATGAAAGTGTTCACAGGCTCACACTACAGCTAGGCTTTCTTTCTCAGGTTGCGAGTAAGCTCTTTCAGTCTGTGACAAACTTCTGCTAGCATAAGCTACAATACGCCTTTGCACATTTGCATGTCCACTATGTTGGGTAAGAATCACGCCCAAGCCCACTGGGCTGGCATCCACAACAATCTCTGTATGCAATTTTGGATGCAAGTAAGCCATCTCAGTAGAGCTTATGCCGCCTACATCTAAGCCCACGGATATTTGGGCGCCGTTGCGATGCTATCTCCTAGCTGGGGCGACTGCCACGGACGACGTGTTATCGGCTGAGTGATCCCGGCCTGATGTCCTCGGGTGCGGTCGGGAGTGGCTGCCCTGGGCTACTGACATGGTATGCTAGCACTGTGGGCGCTGTAGATATGGGCCGCAGATCCGACCGACATGTTGTGCTCTTATTGTGGGGTGAGTTGTGTTGGGGTGCCCCCCCCTGGGGTGTGGGAGCCATGCGCTGACTTCTTTGGGTGATTAACTGGATGTTGTTCTGCACTGGTCTATGCTGCTGGTCTCGCCAACAATGCCTGAAATGTATTACCTTTTCTTACTCCACGCCTTCTATGTATCAATACTGTGGATTTTATGTACTCTTTGTCACTCTTTTGAATACAGCTGTATGTTTTGCTCTAAAGTTTCAAATATAAAATTAAAAAAAAAAAACCAAAAGTAAGCCATCTCAGTAGCATTTTCAATTGCATGGTTAATTGTCTTGAAACTTTGTTCACCCTCCCGTGACACCTGAATTTAAACATTCCGTTTTGTTCACTCTCTCAATGGGGCACTCACAGTGGCAAAGTCATGGATGTCCCTGGAACAGTAGCTGGCCATGCTAAGAAAAGGACGCAGCATGGTTACATCTTGTGGAGGTGAGGTAGATAACAAAGCCTGAACCCTGGCTGGTTCTGGAGTCATTCTCCCTTCCGAGAAAATGTGGCCAAAGATTTTTTATTTTGTTTTATGAAACATCACACTTTTCAGCATTCAACTTGAGACCTGCATCAGCAAGTGGACAGCACACTTGTGTAAGGGCTCTATCATGTTCCTTTTGTGTGGCCCCAAATTCTAGTATATCATTGCTGTGATTTAAAGCATGTGTGAAAAGCTGTATAATGCGATGAATGACATCTTGAAAAAGTTCGGCAGCTGAAGACACTCCTTTACAATATTTTGACGATTGGCAGCGCAGCAAGCCTTTCTGCTGCACTGCCTTTCTGCTGCGCTGCCAGGAGGCATGAATGAGCCATATCTAGAAAATATGGCGCATTCCTGTCCTTATCCCTTGTCACTGAATGGACTGCCATGCGCCAACGCAGACACCCTTGTGCCATGGTGCAAGGATGTCTGTGTTGTAGGATTGATTGCTTTTGTGCAGGAAGACACTTTCCTGCACAAAAACAATCACAAGAGTTGTTTTCCTCTTTCTATTTGAGCTGCAGAATGCAGCACATATAGAACAAGCATTTACAATGCAATGGTCTCGGCAATATTCTAGGTAGAGCTATTGGTATTGCTCATTATTTTTTTATCATTTTTGTATCCCTAAATAAATGGCATTGTCATTTCTATTGGCATTAGTTTTTTTTTTGCATATGTGATACCTATTGCATTAGCAGAGAGAGAGTGAGGTAGTAAGATAGAGAGAGAGAGTGAGGTATTGAAATAGAGAGTGAGGTAGTGAGAGAGAGTGAGGTAGATTGAGAGTGAGGTAGTGAAAGAGTGAGTTAGTGAGTGAGGTATTTTCTGACGTAGTGAGATAGAAACAGTGAGTGATGTTGTGAGATAGAGAAAGAGTGAGGTAGTGAGATAGAGAGAGTGAATTAGTGAGTTAGAAAGAGAGAGTGAATTTGCGAGGTAGTGGGAGAGTGATGTAGTGAAGTTTTGAGAGAGTGTGTTGTGATATAGTGAGGCAGTGAGAGTGAGATAGAAATAGATAGTGATGTAGTGAAAGAGAGTGAGGTAATGAGATAGAGAGAGTCAAGTTTTTAAGTAGTGTGTTAGAGTGAGAGATAGTTACTGTGGTAGTGATATTGTGTTGCTGTGAGAAAGAGAGAGTTGAGTAGTGAGTTAGAGAGTGAGGTAGAGAGTTAGTGAGAGAGAGTGTAGTATAGTGAGAGATAGTGAGGTAGTGAGAGATAGTGAGGTAGTGAGAGAGAGAGTTAGGGAGAGAGAGTGACGTAGTGAGAGAGCCAACCCCACACACATACAGAACCATCCACACAGAGCCACACACATACAAAGTGTATCCCCCAGACATATATACAGAGCCACACCTACAGAGTCAGCCAGACACAGATAGAGAGCTATCCACACAAATATTCAGAGCTACAGACATCCACATACAGAGCCACTGACTTACACATACAGAGCTAGCCAGAGACATAGTCACTTAACACACATACCGAGCTAGCCACATAAAGATACTGAGCCATCTATACACACACAGAGGCACCTATGCACTTTTTGAGCTACACATACACTGAGACACACACACGCACAACTACACACATAGAACCACACAGACATACAAAGACTTACACATACTGAGCCACACAGAGCCACCAACACACACAGAGACACCCACACAGAGCCACCCACACACACATTGAGCCTCCCACACACACATTGAGCCTCCCACAGACACATTGAGCCTCCCCCACACACACAGAGCCACCCACACACACACAGAGCCACCCACACACACACAGAGCCACCCACACACACACACTTCAATGAAAGCAACTACGATTTCTAATACAGCATTATTTAAATAATTATTGGCTCCGTTACGGAGCTCTCAACACAAACTAAATTGTTGCTGCTAAAGATCAGGAATTTAGTTGCTGACTCACCTGGGCATCCTCCATAATAAATTGACGCCGGGACCCCGAGGGTCTCACTTAACCCAGACAGGAGCGTAGGGTGGGGGGGAGAGCCCAGGAGAAGGGAGAGGCCGAGAGTATGCAGCAGCGCTGAGGCGAGAGAGGGCGAGGGGACAAATCACCCAAGCGGCAGGCCGCAGATTCTCCCGGAGCAGGCCCATCCGTCAGAGCTGCACGTCACGTCACGGGGTAGCTTCGGCCCGCCATGAACACCACCATCTTTAGCCCGAGGAGAGGGAGCGAGCGCCAGGGGGAGGAGAGCGAACAGCGCCAGCCGTAGAGAACAGGGGGAGGAGACCAGAGCAGCAGCCGGACACAGGAGCACTGAGGGAGCCATAGCTCAAAGTAGCTGAAATGCGAGACAGATTGCATTGCAAATGCTTGTTTATACAGTCGGAGATCTCCAGTTCTCTTGTGTTGGTGAGAGTATCTCATTCAGTCCTTTATTTCTTTCTGGCACTTCGAGCGCTGCAGAAGGAAAGCAAAACTACAATTCCCACAATGCAAAGAAAACACACGGTGTGAGAGCACCACAGAGCTCTCTGTAACTGATTGATTCCTGCCCACTAAGTCCAGTTAACTATACTAGTTGCACAGAGAGCCAGTGATAGCGCTGTCCACCTTTGGAGCTGAAATCATTCTTAACAAGTACTCAGTGAGAATTACTTGGATGAAGCACAAAGTTAGGGTTTGCCCTGGTAGAAGGAACCTGCCTCCCAGTGTGCACCCATCTCCAGGTCAGGAGTGCACTGGGGCTCTTAGTGGAGGTTTTGCCACTGACGCCGTAATTTCTTTTATCGGTTTGGGTTTCGACCCGAAAGTTGCATTTACAGAGATGTGGAATACGTCGCTTTAGCCCTGGTCAGAGGCGCAAATGTCGCTGCAAAATTGTCCAGAACGTTTTGAAATTGGACCCTTGCAATGTACGTAATCTGACCCGCGGCTCCCAGCCTCCATTCTCTAGGCGGCTTGTGGCTCATCACCTCGCACTCCCCACCTCCGACTCCCTCCCCCTCTCCCCCCCGAGTAAAGAGGTAGGGATGGAAAAGAAGAATCAGTGAGACATTCTTGGCATATCTGAAGGAGTAAAGAAACCGGCTCTACAGGTTTTTCTACAGCAGCTGATCTGCAAATGCCTAGGTTGAAGATCGCCCCAAGATTAGTACAGGCGGAGAAGGATAGGGTACTCCAACATTTTCAGAGCGAATGCGCCGCTGTGTGCGTCCTGCCAGTTGGTGCTGTGTGCAGTGGGGCTTACACTGGGGCAGTCCTCCGGTAGCGCTAGGAAAATGAGCGCCGATCTATGCTGGAATATACAGGGTCGTAGTGTCTATAGCAAGACAGGAGGAGGCCGGCGTTGGCGGGGGCAATCAGGCACGGTCCATGCTGCGCGAGAATCTCACCTCTCCCACCAGCACTCCAGTAAACGTCCGATCGACCCCCCCCGGCTCACCCACGGACCCTGTCCCCGCGGGGCCGCAGATGGAAGCAAGCTCTGGTGATGCAGCTCCGGCGGTGCTGGCCGAGGCTACGCCGTGCTGGATAGGTGGGAAGGGGGGTGAGGGAATGCGCCGCAAAGGATACGCACCCGATACACTCACCGCACAAGATGTTGAAACCAGGCAGTGAGTCACGTTCTCCGCTGCTAGGAGCGGTGCGGTGGGCTCCTCTGGTCGTGGCGCAGGCAGATGCCTACGTAGGCTGCGCCTCCTTTATCCAATCGGGGTCGGATTGCGATGTGCAGCTCCTTCCGCTGGACCTCGCCAGGCATCGACGTACTCCCCGTTGGGTCAGCCAAGAAGATCCTCGCGGCCAGACGATAGCGAAAAAATGGCGGATGGAAGCTTCAAAACTTTTTCGGATTCGGGGGCGTGTTCCTGCTGTTCTAAAAGGGCGTGGCTAAAAAGTGGAAAGAACAGCACGGAACACGCCCCCGAATCTGAAAAAGACGGAGCCTATTTGGAGGGATGGCTCTCTCCTCCAATGGCTGGCCTCCGTTTAGGAAGCCAGACAATGGAGGAGAGGCGGGCTAAAGAGCCACTCTCAGAAACATTAAATCTCTGACTTCCGGTTCTGCCTTCGGCAGACCGGACGGTCCTCGACCTAAAAAGGAAAAACGAGAAGAAATAATGACATTTCTCCTCATTCAGCCTCCCTTATGCCTCCCCTATGGAGGTGTAGGAATCTGACGCATTCCCAGGTTTACAAAACCTTGTAAATCTATCTGGGAATGTGTCAGGTTACATAGATGAACCATAGGGGCTTATCTATAAACCCTTTGCACCGTCAGTGAGTCACTTTTTTTTTTACTCACAGGCGGCGCAGTGTGCCTGCCCATATTTCCAAGGCCAAGTAAAGCCGCTCTGTTTTTATGCTTTCATGGCTTTGTAAATATTCCCCTTTCACGCATTACTCTATGTGAAAGGGGCATTCCATAGGTGTTGCTGTGGGTGTTCCTACGCAACATCCATGGAACCTGACGAATTCCCAGATATCTGCAGCACACATAGAGAGAGGAAAACACCGCTTGGGATTATTTTTGTGCAGGTAGAGACACCTTTCTGCACAAAACAATCAACCCTACAATGCAGACAGTCTTTTGCCATGGGGCAAGGGTGCCTGCATTGGCAAATAGCAGCCCATTGAGCACCAGCACAGCGGAAAAGGACAGGAATGCACTGTATCTAATAGATATGGCACATTCCTGCCCGATTCTTTTGAAGCATGGCAGGGCAGTAGGATGTTTTACTGTCCTCCTGTTTGGAAAAATATTGTAAATGTTGCATGTGGAACATCCCTTTTACGCATGAAAGGGGGTCCTATTTACAAGGCCATGAAAAGCCAAGCAGGGTGGCTTTATGTGGCCTTGTAAATATGGGCAGGCACATTGCGCCGCTGAGGTGACGCATTGGCGACACAATGGGCTTCTAAATAAGCCCCTTAAACTTTTGTATCTGAACAAACTAACATGAGATAAAAATGTAGCAATGTACTGCAATTTTTTTCCAGTTTGAAGTTGATGATATCCTTTGTTCAGGTCAAGGTGTGAAAAGATTTTGCCACCATTCAACTGGGTAATTCTTTCGGCAATGTGCAGACCTAGGTGTCCTTCTCTTTCGATTGCCGTGTTTGCATGACAAATTTCTACACTGATACGCACATACCCTCCACCGTCCTTTTTAGATGCCATTACTATAGGTGACACACAAGGCATTGGACCAGTAGAGCAGTTCTCTACTTTTAGCAGTGTCTCAATTTCTTTTTCAACAGCTTCTTGTAGATGAAAGGTAATTCGACAATGTTGTTGAGCAACAGAATGAATGTCCTCATTAATATGGAGCTGCACTTCATTGTCTTAAGTTTTCCTAGTCCATGAAACAATGATGGAAAGTGATTCACTATGTCGTGATGAGCTCTCATAGTGTAGTTCACCGAAATTAGTCCCATGTCAGCAGCAGTGCTAAAGCTGAGCAAACATGCACTCAACTAAATACCCTGGAGGACATGGATTGAGGTTTGTACCTTCGTCTTTTTATGTTTCATAGTCGCCATAAATGAACCTTGACATTGCAGTGGTGTTGAGGCTGTATACTTGGGTTTTTGGTGTGAGACGGCACCAGAGAGAATTCATGGTACTTTTGGGCTGGCATGACATTTATCGATGCACCACTATCTATGTTAAACGGTATATAGCAACCATTAATCTTCAACTTTATTTTGGGACAGTGTCCAAATGAATGTTGTGATTTTACTTGTCGATTCTTTTCCAACTTGTATTCTTTCTTGTAAGAAATCAGACGTACATGCGCATAGATTGCAGAAGTCAGCATCAACATCGCACACTCATCTTCTTCACTGTCGCTCAACAGTGATGTCGAAGAACGTTTCAATGAGGAAATAGATGACAATCAGCCTCTTTCAGTTTCTACTTGCCTCGACGGATGTTGACATTTATGTCGGTGGGCATGACTTGAACGCTTTGAGAACTTTCTGGCAGCCATCTTGTCTTCATGGCGGGCCACACTGGCAGCCATTTTGTCTTCATGATGTGACCCACTCACATTTTCTCTTGCTTTGCAAACTGTTACAAAATGGTTCTCTGTACCACAGCCTTTACATATCTGCCCAATGGCAGACATTTACCTTCATGTGGAAAGGAAAATCCACATCGAAAACACAGCTTCTTCTTCAGAGACCACTTTGTGGTCTTCTACCTGGTGTTTTTTCTGGCTTTTCATATTCAATGCCGATTCACTCTGGGCTCCTCCAGCCTCCATGTGAGCGGCTTGCTTGTCGGTACGTTCTACAACTCTGGCCGCCATGAGCACACGCTCCAGACTGAGCGCTTCTCTCAGCATTCGGCATCCGAAGGAATCAGACAGGCAACCATCTATTGCTCTTAGATGAATGGCTTCTTTGTCCTTGAATTTGTTGAAGTTACAGTGTTTGATATGCATTTCAAGTCTTTCGACAAATTCATCCATTGTTTCATCATCTTTTTGTTTCTCTTGATTGAAGATGTATCTTTTACAGTCAACATTTTGCAGTGGATTGAATTTGGTGTTCAGCATTTCTCAGTGGCAGCTGCCACGAACAAAAAGTGGTATGGCGGGGGAGGGGGTGCGTGGGGGGAGTTTAATAATAATTATTTTTTTTTAAAAGGAGACTTACATGAAGCTGCAGGCCACCTCCCACATCATGCCTCGGTGTCCTTCTTCCTGGTAGCATCAGAGGCTCTCTGTGCAATCCCTGCGCTGCTCTCATGCAATGAGAGCAGAGTAGACATTGGCCTGAGCGGGCTGCTATGACGCACCCCTCAGGACAGGAAGTCTGTGCTTTTTATCTAACCTGGCTATTCAATACAGCTGGATTGACAAAACCTAAGTGCACATGTGTGTTTGGCTGGCCTGAAACAGCTGGCCAGACACAAATGCGCACTTAGAAGTGCGCAAACCAGTCCTCTTCACCCCTCCCATGGCCCTGGCCCCCCCCATGCTTGCTGGCTCAGCAATAGGTGAAAAATAAAACAATGATAGCATGTCATTTTATTTTTTTACCTGCTGGCTTTGAACCAGTGGGGAGATGCTCCTATGCCATTGCGGAGGAGCCGCCCCTGGCATTTCTTTCATTTGACGGTACAAGGTTTCCTTATCTCTGGGTATTTTCTTTATCACTTCTTTCACTCCATCAACTTCTAAGTTTTTTACATATTTGATGATCTTTTAGCCATCTGCTTCTTCCAGCGCATTAATAAAGTAATTGAAAGCTTCGATCCAGAAAGTCCATCTTAAGCCAATATTCTGCTTCTTGGCAACATCGAAAGCTGATGATGGTTTTAGGATGGTGGCCGTGCCGTATCAGGCGCTATCTTTGGCAGCCATGAAGTAGTTGACAAATCACACTATTCCGACCACCGCTCACTGCCTTTTTTTCAGTCCAACAGAATTTGTGCTTATGCTTGGGTTGCTGCACCTGGTGCTGCGGTCAGATGACTCTCTTTACTCAAAATTTTGGGTAAGTCGGCACTTGTTTCTTGTATCTGAGGTGCACCGCCCTTGATGTTTCTTCACACTTTCTTACACTGGGTTGAACTCTGCCTCTTATTGCTTATCTACTTCTGCTCGCATCACTCCCTGACACCTGGCTGTCACCGCGTCTTGCGCTTTCTGTACCTGGTTGATACTGCCTTTAATGTTTACACGCTGTATACATGATGGCTCTGTGTTAGGTTGTGATGTTGCTCTTCTTATCTCGGTAGCATTAGCAATTTTCTGACTGACGATAAATGAAACTTTCCTTGTGACCTCCACTGTCTTCAAAGGTCTCGTACTGGCTGGAGTTGCACTTTGACTCAACATATGCCAACCGTCGATTCTTCACTTCAACTGAGGCACAAGTGGCATGCATGAGCAGCAGTCGCGGCTACTGCCACTATGGAGTGGGGGGGGGGAGACAGGGCAGCAGGAGCGTCGGACGAGAATGGGGGGGTTAAATTTTACTTTTTTAAGTACCTGTTCCTGTGGCCGCCTTGCGCTTCGCTGCTCCTCCGTTCTGCTGCTCCAGCAGTCCTTGGGACAACAGACTCCCCATCCAAACCAGATGCGGCTCTCATACTATGAGAGCAGCACAGCGATTGGGCTGAGCGGGCTGGTTTTATACTACAGCCGGCTTAGAGAAACCTAAGTGCGCATGTCTGTTTGGCTGGCCTAGGACGGCCGGCCACATAGACATGCACACTTAGAAATGCACAACACTCCTCCTCCCCCTCCCATGGCCTGGCCCCACCCCCCCTACACACGCTGGCTCAGAGCCAGCAGCTGAAAAATAAAACAATAGTAAAATATCATTTTATTTGTCAGCGGCTGGCTCTGAGCCAGTGGGGCAACGCTTCTCCCCCATTGCGGAGGAGCCGCCGTTGAAGAGCAGTTTGTTGGACATCAGCAAACTCTCTGGGAGAGCACTCTTGACTCTTCGGGTTGCAGGGTTTACGGATCCCCTATCTCGTCGTCAGTTGTAGTGTCCTTCCCAACTCGGTAGTATGTAAGTTCACCATACACGGAGCTCGGTATTACACGTCTTTATTCTCTAGTGTGTATCCGTTCCCTGACACATACTTCGCCATGAATTTTATTAACTGCATCCAATCATTTACATCACTAGCCTACGGAGTCCGTTAGGGTCCATAGGGATCTTGTGCTCTATAACACACAAGACTCTACAGGTTCCTGCAAGAATTTGAACCCTCCACCAATCATTGGGTGAGTTTCATTCTGGTCTAAAGTCGAAGGGGCATATTATCAAGCCCAATTTCGCCGCTTTATCGTCCGTTTTCGGCCAAAAAGCGGCGATTTAAATATCGCACTATTATCAAGGACACGCTAACGCGTGTTTCCTTGAGTTTGCAGCCGTCTTATCTCCACTTTGCATGTCAGCGATATATATCGCTAATGACATGCAAAGTAGGCGTTCCTGACTCCTTAGAAACAGTCGCAAACACAACTTCCCTCTATTATCAATGCCCGCACTTATTGCTGGAAATTAACGCCTGAAAAAAACTTGACTTAACCATCTTTACAATGGGGGGTGGATTGTTAGGTTAAGGACATACTTGCCTATTAGCAAGCTTTTCTTTAGTGCAGTTAATTTAGCGCTGGAATTCTCATGCTATTGCTGGTTTAACACGCTATCGCTGGATTTCCTATCACCTTTGCGATACGCGTTGATAATACCGAGCTATCACGGCGAGAAAATCCAGCGATAGCCGGCGATAAAAGAAACAGCGCTAAGCGTGCTTTGCGATAATTATCGCATATCGTTGATAATATGCCCCCAAGTCTTGATGGACACAAAAAGGCATTTTAGTGTTCTGGTTACGCTGTTGCACAACTCGCAAACTAAAGGTCCATATCAGGGCAAAAAAGATTCTAGGATGACTGGACAACTTCAACGCGAGGCAACTTTAAAAGAATCCTCTGTTCCACACATTCATCTGCTTAGTCCAAAGCTGCCACATGGGGAGAAAAGAGTGACTTTGGTTGGGTTCTCTGACTCTCAGCGAGAGCATTGATGATGCTTGCATGCCAGAATATTTTTAGAATATCATCTGACATGAATATCATATCTTAAATATAGTCTCTTTGGTTATAGATTTTCTATCATTAACCCAAATGGAGGGATAATTCTGTAAATGTATTTAAGACATTATATTCATGTTATACGATAGTCTGTCAATGATATTCTGGTACCATACGTAGGGGCATATTAACAAGCCAGGCGATAAAATTATCGCCTTTTTAGCGGCAGGAAACTGCCGCTAAAACGGCGATAATGGGCTTGATAATATGCTCTATGGAATTCCAATTGAAGCTCAGGTTAGATGTCCTTCACATCTAACATGGGCTTCAATTGGAATTCCATAGAGCATATTATCAAGCCCATTATCGCCGTTTTAGCAGTAGCTTTCTGCCGCTAAAGCGGCGATAATTTTATCGCCTGGCTTGTTAATATGCCCCCTAGATACCTCATTTGTACTCCAAGTCCGTCCTGCAGAAACCAGGAAGGAACTGATGTATTGCATAGGCATTGTAAGAAAACTCCACCTCTTTATGATGTTCCACCCTTTTCTTGTCCTTTTCGAGTCCTTAGGTTTGTGACCACTCATGTCGTCTGAATTGATATATTTGCCCCGCATGAGCCTAGTTAGATCCCTCTACTGGCCCTCCTGTGACCAGCGTAGCTCAAGAAGATTCCAATGGATTCATACTCAAAGCTGAGACATGAGTGGGAGGCCTGGGCTGGGCGCACGGAGTAGCCTGCGTGTACATATTCCGTATGAGAGTGAGCTAGTGTTGCAACGATGAGGGTGGATGAGAGATTATGAAGACGGAATGGAGGTTGGAGTGTGTGCTGGAGCACAACACTCCACCATCTGTAGGCAGTGATGTGGACAGGTGAAGGGAGGAAGATATTCTGACAAGAACTATAAGGCTAACACTATGCTCAAAGCAGAGATGCTTTAAGGCAAGAACAAAGTGGACTCTGGGCCTGGGCCCCAGCTTATTAAGGCACCCCTTGGAGGGGAGGGACCCTTCACAAGTGTCTGGGTCTACTGAGTTCTGCTGACATCATTTGGAAATTTCATGATATGCTTGTTACACAATATTCCTGAAATTGCAGCATTAAGCCACTTTGTGTAATTACACGCCATTCACATTCTATGTTCCATTTGTGGTCAAAATTGACAGCGAAAGTACAGGAACAACAGAATGCGAGCGACTATTGTTCACTATTTTTTTGTTTGTACGTTCTTTTAGCATGTAATGTGCACTTTTTTTTATAACCAACTTTATTGAAGGTTTTGTGGCAAGACACATAGCATCACAGTTCACAAAAATACAATGTACCCGCACAACAGTAGAGCAAGCCCAGCCATCAATATTGCAAAACAATCCAGGGCCAAATCGACAATCCGTGATAGCTACACCATTTCCCCCATATTCTGGCAGGTTTCTCCTGGTGCACACACCAGTCCATCCCCTTGCGCCAACACTTGGCGGTGGTTTTTGCTGCTTCCAGGTACCAGCCACATCCCGTTTAGCGAAGAACATGCCCTCCCCAAAAAGATTTACTCAGCCTGGGAGCCTCCAGTCTCCTCCACCAACCCCAATAGCACACAACAGGGTATGAATGCTAGGGTGTGTCCCAAGACAGAGGAGAGTACACACCCCACCTCCCCCAAAAATGCCTCAACAACGGACACTCCCATGCTGTATGGAAGAAGTTTGCAGCTGGGAGCATGCTTCGCATGCATACTGCCTGAGTGTCTGGGAGCAAATGCTGCAGGCATCGCGGGTGAGGTAAGTCGCGTGCAGATAATTGGATCGAACCATACGCAGCCAATTCAAGGGGTGCCACTCAGGCCTCCCTCCATTCCGCTTCATGTAGTTCTCCCACCCTGGCTTCCCACCTCTGCCAAGCTCACTCAAGGCAGTCTGGGGAATGAATTATCAGCGAACAAAAGATCATAGAAATTGCACCTTTACCTAAACGCCCAAAGAAAACCTTTGCCTCAAGCAGACTAAACTTGGGTAGCAAATCTTCCTCGAGAGTGTGGGCTGGCAGGGCGTAATTAAAGGTAACAAAAGAACTGTGAGATGGTCAGGGAATATCTGGCCTTTAGGTCCTAAAATGTCACAAGGTTGCTTCCCTTGTAGATGTCCTCCAGATAGGAAATCCCAAATCGGTCCCACGGGACAAAGCCCTCCAGAAACGAGAGCTGATTAAGCCAAGTTCCCTGCTATATAGGGGTCATCTCAGTGAGTCAGCAGTCAGTGAGACAGAGAGCTGCCCTACAGCAGGTAAGGGACACCTACACCTGTGTGCTAGAAGGTAGTGTGGTGGGCAGCCATGACCCATATAGAAGATCAAGCAGACTCCTCGAATGAATCTCCAGACGGTATGCCAGGGTCAACCCACCCACCAGTGAACCAGTCATTAATCAGTACCAAGTGGGCTGCGAGGTAGTATAGATAAATGTCCGATAGACCCTTGCCACAGTCAAAGGGGGATCTGCAAACTGACTCAAAAGCTGCCCTGTGCCAACCGCTCGCCCGCATAAAATTGGTGATCTTGACGGTCAGGGAATGAAACCATTTGGTGGGTTGGGGGTGAGGTAGGGATAGATGCCCAGATTATAAAGGTATCCCGACAGGCACACCATCTTAAAGAGGGCAGTACTTCCCATGGAATTCAGTGGCAGAGGTGCCCAGCAGCCCAGGTTGTGCAATGCGTCCTTTTGCAATTCACGTTCATCTGTGCCTAATTTCACATACTTTTGACATAATTCTGCAAACGCGAAATAAGCAAATCCTACACAAAATTACTGAGAATGCTGCTTCAACATAGGTTATTTTAAATACCATTTTCATTTAATATATTGTGGATTATTGGTACAGTGAGGTTGTATGTGGGAATGTGATACAGAAAGTTTGCAGAGAAATTATAAACTAATATTTTTAAAACCGTACAAATGTATAAAACTTTATATGAAAACAGTACCTCACTTATGAGGAAAGGTTACCCCAGTATTGAAGACACACACCAGTAGGTAGCCTTCTCATATATATCTCTCTCTATATATATATATATGTATTTATATATATATATATGTATATGTACATATACATATATGTATACATATATATGCCAATAACAACTGATTTTGCTAACACGAACCCTGTTGTGCGAGTCACTTTCTTTGTGCAAAATGTGCCCACGGAATTTCCGAACACATATATATATATATATATATATATATATATATATATATATATATATATATAAAAGAAGAAGGTTGCCCCTAGGTGAACCGCACTCCCAGGAGGTACGTAATGATCAGGGAGAGTCAGGCTGTGAACCCTCGCGTCTCCAGTCCTGACGCGTTTCGAGACTACGCTCTTCATCATAGATCATAGGTAACTGCAAATAACCACCAACACTCCGAATTTCCAGATCCTTCCCTTTATAATTATTCACAAGCACGCTCAGGTGAGCACATTGATGGGCATTATGGGACTGGAAGTTCATTATCATTGTTTCCCAAGTGGGCTGCTGGCAGATTGCAGAAATAAGAAACGCTACAGCTCCCAGTTCTGCAGTCCAGTACGGTTGCACAACTCTGGCCAGTCTTCCCAAGATCTCAACAGCCCCACTGAAAGCTTGTCTTAATGCGGCCACAAGACTTCTAACTGGATCCCAAAAATTCGACCACATCACCCCTCACTTGAAAGTACTCAACTTGTTGCCTTACGAAGCAAGAGTACAATTTAAGTTGGCATGTATCACTCACAAAGCGATACATTACTATACACCAGTGTACCTAGCTCAGAAAATCACACTATCAGGAGGATGCCGTGTCTCCAGGAGCCATGGAGATCTACTACTGAAACGGGCCGTTTTCATAAGAAAAGAACTTATGACCGAGCGTTTTCTGGTGCAGCTTCGAGAATTTAGAACTCTCTCCATCCTAAGATTAGAAGAATCCCGTCCATCTCTGCATTAAAAAATGAAGCAAAATCTTATTATATGAGTAAATACCTCCCATAATCTCAACAGACTCGCCATCATCATGGATCTTTCATGATCATATACATGCTACCTCTCTTCGAACATTAACCTTTTTATGGTCTTGTATATATGTATATTTGTTTTGCTCTAAATCATTGTTCAACAACTGATGACTTGGTAACATAACTGTTTTTGGAAATGCAAATGTAAAGCGCTCTGATACCCTACTCATGGTCATGTTCGCGCTATATAAAACACCAAATAAATACAAATTAAAATAAATTACAAGGCGGCGTTAAGCCACTTAATGTTCACGCAGGACTTAGCATGAATGAGGCGCGCAATGGGTGTTGGTGTGTGCGTTCCGCCGCAACACCAATTGCTTTGATGCTGCCCCATATTTACAAGGCATGGGACAGTGCCAAAAATATTGCCAGGCAAAACCTGGTCTAAAGCAGGCGATACGAGAAGAAATGTTTCATTTATCCTCAAATTTTGCTCTTTCCATGTGTGCTGCATTCTACAAATCACCTATAAAGATTGTTTATGTGCAGGAAGATGTCCTTGGAAAGCGAGTAAGCCCTATACGGAGGAAATAGATGAGCAGTGCAAGTATCCCAGGGGCATATCACCATCAAACTGCGATAAACATCGCAGAGTGCACATAGCGTGAATTTGCATAACGCCGGCTATCGCCGGAATTAATCGCCGAGATAAAGCGTTATTATCAACGCTTATTCCACGGCGATAAAAATCCTGGAGATAGCGGCGTTATGAGGGAACAGCGCTGGAAATCCAGCGATGCAAGTACAAGCGCTAAGGGAATCCTTGTTAATTGGGAGATGTGCATTTAGGTTTAGAATCCATCCACCTCCCATTATAAATATAGCTAAGTCTGACATTTAGCAGACGTTAGCTGATGGCGATAACCGTGGTTAGCTCCGTTTTTTATGTCGCTATGGGAATCAGGGTCTGACTTGATGATACCGCGATGTGCGGTTAGCGACTTTTCCAGGGTTGTTTCCAGAGGGAATGCCTAGGGAACGCCTACTTTGCATGTCTTTAGCGATTATTATCGCTGACATGCAAAGCGGCATTGACACGGGCGCTATTGCCAGCAAGCCATCGCTAACAGCTGTTAGCGACAGCTTGCTGATAGGGCGATAAAAATATCGCCGCTTTAGCAGCAAAAAGTGCTGCTAAAGTGGCGATATTGCCCTTGATGATATGCCCGCCAGTTCTTTAATCAAGTGCTGGAAAAACTTGGAGGATCTCCACCCAGGGTAGGGGAGGCTCTGTCTAACTTTTCCAAAGTGGACTGGATTTAGCAGAGCCATTTCTGAAGTAGCAAAAAGAAGACAACCTTCATAAAATGACTTTATCTTTTATACCTATTCCCAATTACGTGGTGGGGTGTTTGGAACATGTAGTAGACTACAGTATATTGTGGGGTACACCTACAACATTTCTAAAGGGGCCTAGTTTCACTAGATAAGGCCTGGTGAGAGCAGAACAAGAACTACTGGAAAACATTCCAGAAAGCCTTCCAAATCAGCATAAATTAATAAAAAATGACACATTTGTGCCCAACCCTCATCAACCTCTATGAGGGCAGATGCTCTCTATTGAAAGTTATTGGAGCACTGCTACCTTTGAGTGGGCATGTTTGATATTAGCTGATTCAGTTTTACTTTTGGATACTTTTTCATGCTATCTCCATTATCTATATTTTTCCACTATACATGTTGGCATATAAACTATGGGGCAGATTTACAAGGAACTGACCCTTCTGCACGGATACTCAGTTTCCTTGCGCCAGCGCCAAATGTCCTTCCGCCACCATGGATGCGCTGTATTTACAATACAGTGCTCCATGGTGCAAGGATTAACAGAAGCGTCAGAAATTCTGGCGCATCTGTCGGCCCAAAAGTGATGCATTGCTGGAGTTGTTCATGAAAGTGACGCAACTCCAGCAATGCGCTACAATAGATAGGAGAGTCCAATTCAAAAAGCCCTGCATCATGCCTTACGCCTGGTCTCAGCAGGCATAGGGATTTTGACTCAGTGAAGGCATAGAGGGATGCAGTGAAATGTTGTAAATTTCACTGCATCAGTTCTACATGGCTTTTTGCGTGGAAACACCCACCCTACATACACTATACCTGATGCAGGTATAATGTGACGCAGGACTTTACAACATGACGCATCTCCCTAGATGCGTCACGTTGTAAATTGGCCGCATTTTTTGCACCGCCGTTGCGTCAAAAAAAGTGGCACAATGGCGGTGCAAAGAGGAGCAAGGGGCTTGTAAATCTGCTCCTTTCTTTTCAATCTTAGACATATTTTTCTTAGAACTCAAACAAAAGCCACCCAGTGATGCCCAGATAAGACAGCATATGGCTACTGGAGCTCAGCAGCACCACCCACCAGCTCCAATCAATACACAATCCTATTAACCTACCAGGCAATGCACAAGCCAAGTAACCCAGTAAACATATTGACAAGCCCTCCAGCTACAGTCCGCAAACTTGCATTACATAGAATTATGAACCACAATACGCATTGACTATATTCATTCATCTGCCAACAAACCACAACTCAGAATCAGTGCCACATTCTGGTCTGTGAAGGAATCCTCACAACCAAGGCAGCTGACGCTGTGGACAATAGCTAATTTGTACCACTAATTAAATAAATACAGGGGAACAAGGTTTTTCATAGCAACTTGGCACCAGTACTGTTGAATATTGGCACTGCCGAATGCTGAGGTTGCTGAATACCAAGACAGACGAGTTTTGATTCCACCTTGTTCCTCTTTCTGCCACCTCCATACAATTCCAGGGGTATATTTACTAGGAAATGGTGAAGCACGGTAGTGCAAGCAATTTGCCAGCGCCGCTCTGTGTCATTTAAAAAATGCAGGGATGCACTGTATTTACAACAATACGGCACGCTCCTGTGATTTTCCTTGTGCTAGTGCTAAACAAAGCTGCATAGAGCCAACACAGACACCCTTGTTCCATAGTGCAAGTGTTCCCACATTGCAAGGATGGTTCCCTGCAATGCTGGCACCCGTGCATCATAGTGCAAAGGTGTCTAGGTTTCAGGGATGATTGTTTATGTGCAGGAAGGGACACCTTCCTGCACATTAACAATCTTCAAAGACAATTTGCTCTTTCTATGTGTACTGCAGAATGCAGCACACATTAGAGGGCAAAAGCGAGGAGAAATAAAAGTATTTCTCCTCATTGTGCCAATCTAATGCCTGCAGTTCAGTGGTGTTAGATTTTGGTGCTGCCTCAGATTTACAGATCCTTGCAAATCAGGAGCGGCATAAAAAAACTCTGCGCCTACTTCTATTCTCTCCTCTTATAATCCATCTTGCTCTGAGATACTTGCTTACTTTAGAGTTCTAGCATACACAGCGATTATAAGACACAGCTTCCATGATACCCAAGCTCTGTCAAGCCCAATGAGTTCTATCTTCCAGTGTTTACATTCACATCATTCACCATATCCTCTATTTTTGTATTTCTGTATCCAAATTGGAAAGTGGTTGCTATTTATCAATTATACTTGAAATATGTATTTCTTCATTGCCATTTTCTATGGTTTCTGGGGTGTGCAGCTTCCATTTGTGTCACAGAGCCTCTGCAATACGGCTCCATTTGTATGTGTTTTCTTATTAAATGGCAATAACATTTTAAAGAACAAAAAAAAAAAATCAACGAGTATTGCAGTGGAATACCAACAGCAACACCCATTACACGCCCCATTCACGCAGATATCTGTGTAAAGGGGGACAATATTAACAAAGCGGTATTAAGCCACGCAAAGTAGCTTAACGCTACTTTGTAAATATGGAGCAGGGCATTGAGCCACCAGAACACCTCTGGCCAAGTTACTATTGACTCTCTGCTACTTACATGAAACATGGTTGTCTTTGTGGGTCCTTTTGATTAGGCAGTGTCGGAAATCAGCCACCACCCACATTGAGGCTTTGACTTCTCTCTCACAGGCTGCCAGAGGGTATTCCTGCAAGTCCCTGTTTCTTTGATTGCACAAACATTGATCTTCACTGCATTTAGACCAAGATCTTCTATCATTTTCCATCATGGTTGTGCCTCTTTTGTGGCTTAGGCAAGACGCGAAATGTTAGTTGGTATTTACTAAGCCACGCAAGCATCGCCTTGATGCTTGCGTGGAAGGTAGAGGTGTCCCGAGCGGGACCCATAGCACTGTGTTGTATTTTAAACGCTGCAACAGTTATTTTAAAGTACTTGGCAACATTTGTCATTTTAATCTCTGTTAACATATTTACTGTTTTTCTTGAACCCCCGCATTTGTAAAGAACCCATAGCCGCATTGCGACTTGCAATTACATTGTTGTTCCATTATTAAACAAGCATTGGCATAGCCAATAGGTCTCGCCTTTGGGACCTTATAAGTGTTTAGCCATGCAACAGTTGGTGTTGTTGCACCAAGGATATTGTGCTGCATAACTAAATGCTTATAAGGTCCCAAAAGCGAGACCTATTGGCTATGCCAATGCTTTTTTTTTTTATGGGTGCACATAGAGGCAATGAGGTCGATGTGTTTCAACAATCTAACACCACTTTGTTTTAAAAGGCTCTGCACCACCTGAGCAGCAGAAGAGTTGACAGTTAGTTATCGATTTTGCATTGTAAACTGTGGGGAGTTCATTTTATGCCTTTTTCCCTTTGAAGCCTGTTCATTTCTCATCTCTCTCGCCAACAGTTTGTAAATCCTTTATACCCATCACAAATGCCTCTCTTGGGCCATCAATTCGGTTAATTCTTTGCATCGTGCAGCATGTATCCATTCATCCAAGTGCAAAGGATGGTCTCCAAGATGCACAGAATTCCTGCCTGATCAATATTTATGATCGAGCCTTCCTTCTGCAAACCCTTGTGACCAGCAGACCTCCATCTCTGCATTTGCAAAGTGACATTTAACGGATAGAGGTTGCAGGCAGATATGAAAAGTTGTGAAATGCACAGTTCTCAATGATGCAGAATTGTAAGCTTAGAACCCTCAAGAACTTTGCAAAGGGAAAAAAGCAGGTAATTTAAGGAAAAAGGGGAACAAAGTGGGAAAAGGGCCGGCATCACTAGGGAAAGCATCTCAACTGCTGATGCCCAGTGTCCCGAATACGCCAAGCCTCTCAGCAGCCGCAAGTCGCTTCGTCCTTGGAGAGGTGGTAGTCTGCTATGGCGGAGAATGGATAAGATGTGTCTGTCGAGCCGCCAGCTTTGCAGTGTTTCTCTGCTGCAGCTCATGGCAAAGGCCTGCTCATCAGCTATTTCCATGCAGTCATAGTTCCTGCCCACCTTAGAGAAGAGATCTTGCTGCAGAAGGCAGAGCAGGTCCCAGGATGCTTGTTTCCGGTCCAGGGAAGACCTGGCTTGGCAGTTCGGGCTGGACTGTTCCCATGAGGATCAAGGTCAGGACTGGTTTGCATATGGCTGGATCTGAACTGGGGTGGCAATGGATTTAAGCCAGATCTCCTGACGGGGAGTGAATGTTTGATTTGTTACGCATTCCGTCAATCGTTTGTGTGCCTTTTGCTAAATTTTGTATCAGGTGAAGTCAGGTGAAATTCAAACTTCTGGGGCCGATAGCGGCAATGCTAATAGGTCACATTGTGAGCGGAATAGTGGTGGGGGCTAGTGCTTTAAATGGGCCGGTACTCACCGGTACGGAGTACCGCCACTTTTTTATTTTCTCCCTTTGTGTACCGGAACTTTTCCTTGGCCAAGGAGAGTACCGGTACTCTTAGTCGGGCAGGGCAGGCTGGGGACTGTGCAGCTGCACAAAAAGTGCTCTGCTCAACTGCTGCCGAAAAAGAGAAGGCAGAATGGAGGGAGGGTCAGTTTACACCTTTAAATGGAGCCGCTGCTGAGCAATCCCGCAGCGGATCATTTGCATCACTTCAGGGCTGTTTAGGGTTGTGGATGCCCTGCGGCCCTTTGTGAATGAAAGTGAAGGGTCCAATCAGACCCTGCCCAGTCAATCACACTGTAGGTGTGGGACTCTGAGCCTATCCCCACCCCGCAATCTCATTTACTTACAGCGTGACTCCAGAGATGAATGCACCTCTCAGCACCAGTCTACAGGGAGGTTTGGGGGGAGTGGATTACTCACCGCCCAGCATTGGATTGGGTAGTCGGACAGATGGGATGGTTCCTAAATGGTCTTTTCTTCACTGCTCCCCATCCAGGCTCGCGCCCTGAAGCTATAGTTGGCTGGGAAAGGGGGAGAGTAAGTGACTTGGCCTCGCTGAGGGCCTGTTGTTAGCACCTACGCTCCAGTGTCTTTCAGGCCTTGGTGGGGTGTTTATGTTTGCATAGGCTGTGAGGCATCTTTCCCAGATAGGAAAATTGAGAGGATGTAATGTTAGGGTCAGAGCTGCTGAATAAGGAACTATGGAAATAGGTCTGAGTCCCAGCTTCAGCTCAACATCCTGTGATTCTGGGCAAATGACTTAATTGTCCAATGCCTAAAAAATAAATGAATTTGATTTTCGGTAATGTAACCGGTGCTCATGTAATCTCTGCCCTTGGGCCTAGTTCACCTTACATAAATAAAAGTACAATAAAAAAAGAATCTTCTGTTTGCTCATGCTTTCAGAGTCTGCAAAGGCTGCCACATAATAATGAGAGCGGATTATTTATACAATGATACAAAAGTGTGTATTTCTTCAACATGGCTTTTCTTCCTTTTTTTATCTTTAACCAAAAGTCACGGGTCATTAAAGCAGCTATACACCACATTTTAAACTGCTTTCACCTTATGTTTACTGTGTAAACTTTAAAGTGCATATCGATCAGAGGAGAAAGTACCAGCTTTAGGTGATTTTTTTCATTTTTTATTCCGGCACGGACATTCGAATACTGGTAATGCCGGTTAAAAAACGGCCGGTGTCAAACATAGGCAGATTAGGAGTTGCGGCCACTCTATTTCACCTCGCCCGCCTGGCCAAAATGTAGTGCTTCTAGTTTTCGCCGATATTTCTGGATCTATGAGCTTTAAAATACATAATTTATCAAACATCTGTCTAAAAATGAGCCCAATGAGATTTGCAGTTTCAGGAACAGGCGTGATCCGGGAATGTGGGTGACATTTTTGTTGGTGCCCAGGCAGAATTGTGATCCCAATCCGACGCTGCTGCTACCATATATTGGGGGTTTATCATTCAGCTGGGCTGTCCATTGTAGGGCAGGCAGAAAGTCCATCAGCATGCACACTACTGTCCCTACCCGTCCCTGCCCACCTGTGTCCAGTTGACAAGTATCACATGCTAATCCGAATTGCAGTATTAATCTGGTTAAGTGATGTGCATGCTCCAATTGTCCCATTAACGTTTCAAGGGGCAGAGTGCGCTAAAGCAAGAAAACTGGGAATCCACTACATATTTCTCTAACAGAACTTTGGGATGGAGTAATTTAGACAGACTTGAGGTTCGGAGGAAAAACTGATTCTACAGTTTTGGGTTTAATCCTTTGTAGTATGAAAAGATTTGAAAATACCAAAAGGACCCATTCAAGCAGCGAGTACTCTACAAACATCAATGATATCCACCTACCAACAATTAATTAAATTCCCTTGCCATTAAGTTCAGGGTCGAATGTCTTTAGTTTAGTAGCCCATTGAAAAATGAACTCCATCATAGGTTTTGTAATCTGCAACCTCGTCTCATGTTTGCATGTCTTTTATTGTGTGCATGAATATTGGTTTTTCTGACTTTTGAAAGATTATTGTGGACAAGGGGTGTCCACCATAGGTGCAGAAGGGCCAGTTCGAGTTCAGGTTTTCTGGCTATTAACATGAGGTAATTGTGCAAGCTAATTATATGAATCAAATTGTTTGTGAGTGGTCGTGAATGTGTGTGAGTTTTTTATGTGATGGGTGAATATGTGTGTATAAACATGTTCAGTCTGGGAAGACAAGCTCACAACCAACTAATAGAGTACAGCCGGGTCTGTGTGAACCAGAGGCAGCATAAGTCCATACTACAGGGTTTGGCAGACTGAGGGTGAGAGGCAGATGACCCGCAGAACACAAGATAAAGATCCTCCAGGCATGGGAGAGCAGGCAGTCAATGAATACTGCAGGTGTTCAAGCAAGGGAATGGGGGGTGTTCAAGCACGGATGCTAGGGGTTCAACAGACTGTGGATAATAAACAGGTTTCCTTGGCACTGAAAAAGAGGTGTTGAATAAAATCTCATGGATTTTGAGACACAGAAGAAGATGGCCAAGAAAAACAAAGGGGAATGAGTGGCTTGAAAAAGAATGGTCTTCAAAATAACGCACTCTCATGATACGTACTGACTTTAATGTTTATGACTAGTGTGATTGTTTTCAGGTGTGACCTTCTCACATTCTGGCACTTCCTCAAACCCTTTAAAAAAAAATTATTTTGTCTTTACTGAGCCTCTCACACCATAGGTGATCTTGAAAAGGTGTGATTATGCATGAAGCGTGGTCTTGTCTTATTTTTGAAAAACCGATGACCTCATACAACTTAAAGGACTCTCCAGTATAAGAAAAAACACAGGGGCATATTATCAAGCACGGAGTTAAAATTATCGCCGCTTTAGCGGCAGCAAACTGCTGCTAAAGCGGCAATAATGGGCTTGATAATATGCCCATGAGAATTCCCATAGAAGCCCATGTTCACACCACAACATGGGCTTCTATGGGAATTCTCAAGGGCATATTATCAAGCCCATTATCGCCGCTTTAGTGGCAGATTTCTGCCGCTAAAGCGGCGATATTTTTAACTCCATTTCTTGATAATATGCCCCACAGTTCTCTTAGCCCAGGCCAGCATCTCTCTAAAAAGGTACTATAGAATGTTTGATGTCAGACGGGGTTTTGAGATCTAGTGTGACAGTATTCATTAGATGGCCTCTTTAATTTGTTTGTGTGTTTTTCAATGATCGGTATCAAGACACAGAGGTGAGTTTGCCTGTGTTTCATATTGCAGTAAAGCTAAGATTTAATTACATTTGGTGAAAATCAACACAGCCTTTGCATTCTGTGCCACTTATACAGCCAGAGTCTCTGTTGTTTGAGGAAGTCAGGTTGCGCATAAAGTCCAGACTGCACATAAAGTCCAGACCGTGCATAAAGTCTTTTGTTGGTGATCCATTATTTTGGAAAGAAGAGAAGCAGGGGTGGAACCTTCTTTGTTTTTTTCACCTTCCATATGAAGCTCTTTTCTGAAACCAAAATGTTTTTTCCTCAATGTCTACGATTGTACTATCTGGAGGGATGTTGTAGGGAACACCCAAATGCTAGAAAATTGTACTAACATCTCTTTTGCATCTCTCCAATGCTCAGGAGGCCTGGTCTATGCTACAAAATCTTCTTTACAATCCCATGGTCTCCTGACCTTTAGGTGCCCACTGTACCTACAATGTGATGGATGTATCCATCCTTTACATGCTTTGCACATCTTCAGTTTGCTTTATACAAGCTGTACTTGCCTCTCCCACAGACCAAGATTACTTGCTTTACTCAACAAGTCATCATCTAGGCCATCATGTGCTCACCTGTGCTTGACTCACCCATCCTGTAGTTTCCTTGGCAACCCTTGCGCTTGGCTCTTCCACTCTATATTGACAAACCGTGTTTGGTTTCAACCTGCCTTAACTGCTCCATCCTTTCTCTCCTCACAATTCTCACCTAACCCAGCCAGCTCAAGGCACATTTGCCCTGTGCTTGCCTTGCTTACCCTGGTGCCTCTCGTTGTTCATTTCACATTGACATACGCTAGTTCAACTCATCCCATTGCGTTCATCTCAGCCATTTATATAAGCCATACATGTGTCACCACTCTAGTTCCCTGTAATCACATCACTTGCCCTTTGCTCACTTCGGGTACCTCGTGCGCCCATTGAAGGAGCTGTGGATGGCTTTGATTGACCATAGTGGGTGCCTGCTGTATAATAGATGATGGCTGAGACAGTATTGTAGTCTGATTTGTGTTGAAGACCAGATTGAAAATATTCCCTTTATTTTGGGTTGGTTCTGTGACTTCACTTTTGATGTTTACTGTGTGAAAAGTGGAGGAGGCAACAGAGAGGAAAAGGATGTGAAGATGCAAGGTGCAAGCTGTACCCTAAAGAATGGAGGCCAAAGTGAATAGGCCTACGTTAGCCAGGTTTCTTAGTCAAATTGCCTACAATAGCTGTTGTTGTGCGCAATAAGAACATTCATGACTTTTATGTTTCATATGTGCATAGGCTCAGAGACAATCTGCATTGGTATGCCATTCCCACAATAATAAACGTAACCTTTGGCACATGGGAGGAAAACCAAATACTCTACAGATAGCAGAAATCTTTCTGTATTATCAAGCACAATTGGTACAGAGAAAATGTGGCTCCCATTAAATGTCTGCCTCCAAGCTCCACCTCTAGCCCCGCCCACAATTGCCCTTCCTCCATTCACTGCTTAAATTGATGAGTACCTGCACTTATTTTTTCCCATTTAAAGCACTGGTGGGGGCAGATAGTGGATAGTAGGAATGATACATGCATCCAGAGACTCAAAGCTACCATACACAGGATGCAAGCTGTTTCCTCCATGGCTGTCTGGAAGCTTTCAATCCTTGAGCAATCACAAGCATTGATACATTTCCATGTGAATCACAAGGAATGGGTGAAAGCCGTTTTACTTCCCAATCTCCTGCAATTCACAAGGAATAGCATTTCGCTTTGCAAAGAACTTTGCAAATCTAATTTTTTTTAATGCCTTGCATTTTTGCTTTTATCTCTTGCAGAGCTTGCCACTTTACACACTGCATACATTGTAACAGTGATAAACAATTCATATATTCGACTTTCTTTTTGCCCACTGAAATCTTTACACTCAGGATCACTATGGTCTCTCACATCTTTTCAGATGTTCTCTGTACCCTCTCTTCTTTCACAGCCTGTATTTTTACTTGTGTCCCTCTTTCTTTGCTTCTCTAATCAGTATTGCCCTGATCGTGGGTTTCTGCACAGTAGCACACTAAGAATACAATGGGTCCTGTTGCAAACAAGGAAAATGGCTCCTCTGACCGCTGGTGGGGTGGAGAAATGCAGCAATTTTCAGGGTACAAAGGGCTCCTCAGGGACCTGAACCTCAATGCCACTGCACCTGCTGCACCCCAGCGCCACTGCGCCTGCTGCACCAATTATAACTATGCCCCGGTTCTTGCAGCCCTTGTGTTCTGCTATTCTCAAAAAGGTTCAGACAGGACAAACCTATTGTCAAATGCTTTATGAGAACATAAGCTTTCAGAGTTGTTGATATGTATCAGTTCACCAACTAACATGTATGTATTGTACATGGGTCACCCTCTTAGTCATACTTTGCCATTAAAAAGCATTGCATCAACAGGCAGGATAGGCATGAAGCAAAATTGCTGGAATGACTGAGAAAGGTCCCACTCCCAAAGTGCTTAGGAAACACTTCTTCAAGTCCTACTTCGATTGAAGCTAGCCCCCCTCCTTCCTTGAGGTCAAGTGGTATTTGCCCTCCATTAACTCTAAAAATCTTCTCTTTCTCTATTACTACTGAGTGCTGGCTCATCAATGTGCTGTATGTACATTAGTACCTAGAAGCAATGGAGTCTCAGCAAGACAGCATTCATAAAAAACAATTGTCAATGCATTCATTCACCCACAGTCCTTGGAACAAACCAACAGAAATTCAATCGCAACACAAAAATGATGGGTCTCATCTCTGATTGCCTAGATTGAAACTAAACTTATCCCATGATCACTGCCTTGTATCATCAGTCTGCACTCCTGAACATTATCACTGTAAAACATCCGGAGTCTCTGGGTGCGCAGATCCACCTGGGAGTGCAGATCCTGGACATTTACACCTACCACTAGCCATTCCGTTCTCCACCTGCCAGTTTGTGATTCTTAAATTAAAAAAAAAATCCAAGATTTGCAAACAATCAGCTAGTGTTAGAAAATAACTTCTATCCATTCGCCCTTGTTTCTGAAAACTGTGTAATCCCTGATTTAGTATTCCTGAGTTAAAGGAGATGCAGGAATAACAAATTGCCTGGGTTTCCTACCCGAAAGCTAAGAGCTTGTGAAATTTCTGGTTGGGAAATGACTGAAAAAAGTAAATTTGCTGAGCTGATTGGGTGTGGTATCCAATTCCTGTGGTAATTCCCCACTTACCTAATGGTGTGAATGGATAGCCTCCAAGTCACACACGTTTGTATGCTTGCAGTTTACATCTCACAACTGTAATGTCAGCACATATTGGTCACAACAGGAGAGTTTAATGCAAGATTGTTTGTCATAGAGACCGATCAAAACAGAGAGGCTCTAGTCTCCAAAAAAGCCATCGATTTAAGGTGTTGTGTCTCTCAGGGCACCACAAAATGTCATGGCTGTGTTGCTTGGACGCTCGTGGTGTTCGTCCATACTCACTAGAGAACTGTGGCTGGAGGTGGGGGTGTGGCAGAGGGTGGTGGATAATTGGTGCCACTTGCCATTTCTAACAAGCATCGCGGCACCGACGCTTTACTTTTAATGTTAAAAGTAAAGCGTGGGTGACGCGATTATACCAAAAGTAAAGAAATAGATGTTTTTTTCTATTTCTTTACTTTTGGTATAATCGCGGAACCCGCGCTTTACTTATAACATTAAAAGTAAAGCGCGGGTGCCGCGATTATACCAAAAGTAAAGAAATAGAAAAAAAATCTATTTCTTTACTCTTGATATAATCGCGGCACCCGCGCTTTACTTTTAATGTTAAAAGTAAAGCGCGGGTGCCGCAATTATAGCAAAAGTAAAGAAATAGATTTTTTTTTCTATTTCTTTACTTTTGGTATAATCGCGGCACCCGCGCTTTACTTATAGCATCAAAAGTAAAGCGCGGGTGCCGCGATTATACCAAAAGAAAAGAAAAAAAGCGGCACTGAAAGCGATCGCATCGCGATCGCTATTGTCAACAACTAGTGGTGCGCGCGCACCACAAAAGAGCGGGGGAGGGAGCGCGGCAGCGACAGAAAGGCGAACGTGCGCTGCTGCGTGTGCTAGCCACTGTCGGGAGTGGGCATAGCAAAGGCGGGACATGCGCCCGCCTTTGCCCAATCACGTGCCTTTTTTGTAAAAAGAAAACACGCGAAAGCCAATGCCTGACGGCGAAAGCTGATCACACGCACGACCGTGTGGTCAGCTTTCAAAACCCCATACAAAAGGGCTCTCGCTGTGCGAGCAGTGTTCCGCACTGCAACGCAGGCGCGAGCCCTAAAAACCTTACTGGGTAGCAGAGCGGCGTATGCTTTGCATCGGCTGGTAGGCAGGTACCATAGAGTGCGGTAGAGAGGTAGAGTTACCCCTCTCTACCATAGAGTGCACTCATAGCAACAGAGGTCAGCAGTCTAGTTATTTGGTCCCACACTCTTAAATGAAGGTGGGGCAGCGGCCGCACAGCGGGAGTGCCACTGGCACGCCGAAGGCATGCCAAAGGCAAGCCCGTCTGCTCCCGTTCGCGCCTGAATGGGCCCAGGGGACAGGAACCCTGCCCCAATCACATGGATCACCTAATCCGTTAAGGAATTACACAGTTTTAGGCTTCCCTGTGAAACTGAATGCGAGAAGGGCTGGCAATTTGTAAGTGAGCTAACACTAGATAAGGTTTGTCAACATTGTAACCTGGAGATAAAAATCCCGGTAAAGTCCAAGACAATCAAGCCCAACTTGCACAAGGAGTTGCAGGCATGGAGGCTAGGCTTAATTAATTGCCGCTTACTGCCCAAACACAAAACGAAAATGTTTCTGTTACTAGAGAAATCTAATCTAGATTAAGAATAGGCATAGTTGGAGTACCACTACACAGAATTGTGAACTCTCTCCCAACTCCGTTTGGTCTCACCCCTTTAATAAAAGAGAAACCTCATATACCCTTGATACAACAACAAGTAACTCTATCATTACATGCAAAAATGCATGTAGTCATCTCACAAAAGTGAACATGAAAATAGAGCAAGCAGTGAGAGAGGTGATGATTTTGGTGTCCTCACTAACCTAGGGAGAGAACTAAGCAGATGCCTTGAACACAAAGAGCACATCATGCTGAAATGATTCTGTGGTGGTCCCATCCTCCTAGGACCACCCCAAGCACAGTTATGAGCAATAATACAATCCCAACCAAATGCCCTCCAAAGCACTATGGGACGATATTCTAGAGTGCAGTGAATATTATAGTACCCAATATCAAAACATTCCTCAGGGGGCAGGCTTCCGGGCTCAGCTGAGAGCTAATACTATAATATTCACTAAACTCTAGAATCTCGCCCCATAATGCTTTGCTGAGCCCTTGGTTGGCATTGTATTTTTGCCCATAACTTTGCTTGGGGTGGTCCTAGGAGGATGGGAATCGTTCAGCATGATGTGCTCTTTGTGTTCAAGGCATCTGCGTGCCCTCCCCCTAGGTTAGGGGTGACCCCAAAATCATCACCTCTCTCATTGCCTGATATTTTTCAAAGTTCACTATTGTGAATTGGTTATATGTTTTTTAGCATGTAAAGATAAAGTTGTTTTTTCAAAGGGTTGTGAGTGCAGTAGCTAACTTTGCTACATGATCGAATTTATTGTATGAATTCCATGTTGAAATGCGTAGTTCATTGCTTGCTGTCTTATTTATTACAGAAAGTTGGCTTAGGGAGTTCCAACCCAGACATTGTAATGGCCTTCCCATCAGGATACTAAATATTCAGATTAGACCGCATAGGGCAGGTGGGTGGCAGGCTGGCCATCTTGATATAAAGTGGGCCATCTTGATATAAAGTGAGTTTAACTGCACTATCAATGCCCTCCCCATCCAGCCTTAAATTTTGAATTTCCTTATCACCAACGTACAACTTTTCAGGGCTTCTAATTTATAGACCACCGGGCCCCTATGGAGAGTTTCTAGAGAGCCTGCCCGATTTTCTCACCAGTATCTTGGTAAAGAAAAACTATATCACCATAGTAGGGGCCCTAAACCTACACGTCAAGGACCAGAACCTCCCCAGCGTCAAAAGGCTGCTGCTAGATCGCGAGGTCCTGCAACTCTCCCAGTTGGTCATGTCTGCCACACACATCAAGGGCCATATTTTTGACTTAGTAATATCAAATGACCCTAGCATCTTAGTCGCCCCGACAATACCAGTGCCCTGGTCAGATCACCACCTCATTCCATTCAATCTAGGCAATAGAGCAAGAGAGCAGGTAAAGTCCCCTCCTGCAGTAGATACGAAGAAAAGAAGCTGGGCCAAGTTGAACACAGAGGCCTGGGGGAACGTCCTAGCGGGCATGGCCACACTGAACACCTGAGACACAGGAAACAGTTGAAGAAGCACATTCTAGTTGGGAAACTTGGATCACTCAATCACTGGACTAAATAGCCCCCAAAACCTCTTTTAAATCAAAAGCCAGTCCCAAAATGGTGTCATGGTTTAACATCCAACAAGTCTTCTTAAAGAAAAACTTCAAAAAAACTGAAAGGGACTGGAGGAAAACACATGATCCACAACTCAAAACCAAGCATAAGGTAGCCATTAGACTATATCACAAAAGCATTAAAGAAGCACAGGCCAAATTCTTTGAGGAAAAAATTAGCCAGGCACAGAATTCCTCAAAGGAACTGTTTGCGGTAGTCAAGTCCCTAACGTCTCCAGCTCAAGATACTCATCCAACGGAGGCCTCGGAGGAGAGATGCAATGTCCTACCACCTACTTCCTCACAAAAGTTACAGACATCTACAGCACCTTTATGACTGTGAGAGAAATACCCCCAAGGCAGGAAGGGAATCAGGCGCAGAAAGCCCCCCATAAACCATTATTATTCTCCCCCTAGTTCACACAGAGGAGGTGAAACTACTGATGGATAAGGTGAGGTCAGGCTCGCCACTAGACCCTGCCCAGCTGCACATTCTGAAAAACGTCACAAATACCCTCCTTCCTACACTAGTTAAGATCATGAACCTGTCTCTTGAGTTGGGCATAGTTCTAGGGGCTTGGAAGCATGCTATAATTAGACCTCTGCTCAAAAAACCCAACTTAGACTCAGCACAATTAGGGAACTACCAACCCATCTCAATGCTGCCATGTGTCGGGATGCTACTGAAAAAACACATAAATGGAGTGCTGACAGAGTTCTTGGATATGAACCAATGCCTCCACCACACGCAGATGGGATTTTGTGCACAGCACAGTGCAGAATTAGCTTTATTAACCGTGGTAGAGGAACTCAAAATGTCGCTGGACCAGGAAAGCTCAGCAGCTTTACTACTTCTGGACCTGAGTGCAGAGTTCGACATGGTGGTTCACCACATTTTGCGAAACAGACTTTCGGCCATCGGTGTCCAAGGTAACACTCTACAGTGCCTGGCTTCATTTCTGGAAGGGAGAACTTTTGGAAAACAATCTCCTCTCCAGCACGATGCCTCTGACCTGCGGGGTGCGGCAGGGCTCCTCGCTGAGTCCCACGCTGTTTAATGTCTATAGGGAGCCAATATCATGGATATCCCAAGAGTTCGACGTTTCTATGACATCCTACGCCGATAATACCCAGTTGGTGATTTCCTTAGATCCCAGAACCAACAGGGACTCCGCTAGGCTAGTTCTCTGAATGGAAAGAGTGATGGCATGGGTGACAAACTGCTGTTTAACGGGGATAAAACTGAGCTAATGGTCCTCTGGAAGAAGGCAGGCCCTAGGCCGTCAATCAGCTGGCCCAACTGCCTTAGTAACCCACCCACTCCGAAGGATTCTATCATAAATCTGGGTTTCTGGCTCGAAAAGGATCTATCGATGGTGACCTAAGCCAAGAAACTAGTAAGCACCTGTTTCAGACTACTTAGAACGCTCCACAAAATTCTGGAGCGTATTCCCATACAGCTTAGGAAAACAGTAGTCCAATCCCTGGTCACGTCACACCTGGACTACGGAAATTCACTTTTCCTAGGGGCGCCGAAATACGTGATTAACAGACTTCAGGTGGTCCAGAACGCAGCAGCAAGGCTACTGTGCAAGGTCCTAATCCGGGAGTCCTCTGGGGTACCTACACACCAAACTGTTTTGACCAATGTATTGTGCTCAGAACGTGATGCATTATATGTTCAGTATGATTAAAAATACTCTGAATATGCTTAAATACTGTCTGTAATTCATTTATCAGGTGATGTTGATATTTGATATAATTGTTGTGCTTCCACTGGGCCCATCCCCCTTATTGTATCATAGTTCATCCAGGTCCCAGTGACTGTTTGGGTTTACCCCATTATTGTATAACCAAATCCAGGAGTCAGCCAGGAAGCATCCCAAAGCACTCCACTGGCTTCCGGTGGATACCAGAATCAAATTCAAGGTACTGGTTATGACGCACAGAGCGCTACACAACATGGGTCCAAGTAACATAACATAAAGTCAGAAACCTGGCGACTCTATATGTTACAAATAGGAACCTGAGATCCGGCTCCGAACGACTGATAAAAACGACAAAAATTAGGAGAGCCAGGTGGGGAGGCAGATCCTTCTCTCATCTAGCACCCAAGTTGTGGAATTCATTACCACGCGAATCTTGAATCCTGACCAAGGAAGCAGCATCCGGGAAGTCGATCAAAACATGGTTGTTTAATCAGCATCACTATCTTTTCTCTAGCCTCACCTAGCATCAGTCTCTTAGCGCTGGGAAGCCCTCAGGCAGCTACGCGCTCTACAAATCATTGAATTGAATTGCCTGGTAAAGAAAATGGAACGCAACGCAGCCCTTTGCGCTGCGTGTATTACACTGCATCGGGGGTGTCCCATGGGTGTTCCCAAGCATCCATCCATTGATTCTGGCACATTCCTGGATTTACTAAAGCTAGTAAACTTTGGAATGCGTCAAAATGCTACGCCTTTCCAGGTGAGGCATAACAAGGAGAAATATCTTTATGTACAAGATTGATTTTGTGATGGAAGGTACCCTTTCCTGCACCAAAGCAATCCTGCCTGCATGTAAGCGCTAGGAGGGAGCCTAAGAGCACTATATCCTAGCAGATATGGCACATTTCAGCTCTCTCTCGTTCATTAAGCGCAGCAGAGTATTTTTACTTGCTGCCTTGCTATGCGTGAACTTTTGTTAAATATGCCCCACAGGACATAACGTTGGATGGTGCTTACTCTAGGGTCTTAACACAGGCTCCTGCAGCTATGGGGGCCCGCAGTCATTCAGGGGCCCCCGACCCTTCAGAGAGCCCCCATTCAGCCCAAGCCAAGGAATATTTCTGTGATATGGGAGGCTCCAGGACACCCTCTCACATTCTGTGGGCCCCCATCATTTTGTGTTACTCCACTGGCTTTCTCAGGTGTATCTGCTGCTGCAGATGAATAATGCTTGTGGGGACTCTGGCTGCGACAAACCTTAAAATATTGTATTATTTTATGAGTTCCGTTCCAGAATTGTCTTTATCACCGTGGCCTTGCAGCCACTGTGGGGCTTATTTACAAGCCCCTTACGCCGCTGGTACGTCACTTTTTCCCATATTAAAAGTGACACACCGGTGGCACAAGGGGCTTGTAAATAAACCCCCATGTGTGCACTAGTGTGCTTTAAGAATGCTGTTGGCCAGCCCACTTTCTTCAAATGTTTATTGAGGGAAGCTTAGCCTGCTCATCCTATCTTGCAACAACCCTTACTCACTTGCATGCTCTATGTTTTTGGTGGTTTGGTGCCAGTATATTGTAATCCTACCCTTACAAGATGCATATAAAGCCCAGTCAGTGCAGTGTAGAGCTGGATAGTAGGGCAGCTTCCAAGTGCTGGCATTGGTACAATAGCATGCAGACTGGATGAGCTTCATGGTCTATCTGGGATGTTCCCTTCCACATGAGTGCTTTTGGCTTTCCACGCTTCTGTTGCCCTGAACATGTGCATTCACCCACTTAAACATCGCTGCCGAGCAACTGAATTAAATCAATTGCCCATATAACTTGCTGGTGTTTTTAATTAGTGTGTGCGTTTTTATTTTTCTGCCTAAATGAAATGTATTTAAGCTCAAATATAGTATCCCTCCAGCTACAGAGCCCAGTGTGCAAAACTGCAAAACAGCGATGCATGAAGAGTGAAAAATAGGACAGCATCAGGGGGCATATTTACAAGGGCATTGCACCACAGGAACATCACTTTTAACAACGTTCTGGTGGCGCAGTGCCCTGCTCTTTATGTGAACCCACAATAAGTTAATAGTAAAGCAAAAGCAATATAGGTCTAGAGGGATACTCACTAGTATAGGCGCAGTGCCCTGCTCCATATTTACAAAGTGCATTTAAACCACTTTTTGTAAATATGGTACCCTTTCACGCAGATATCTGCATGAAAGGGCCGTGCAGTGGGTGTTACTGTGGGCGTTCCACTGCAGCGCCCATTGTTTTTTTATGCTGCCACAGATTTACAAGGAGGTGTAAATTTAAGGCAGTGCCAAAAGCGAATGCCATGCAAGAGCAGGCATTAGAATGGTGATACGTGGAGAAATACTTTTTTTTCTCCTCGTTTTTGGTTTTTCTATGCGTGCTGCAATCTGCATCACACATAGAAAGGGCAAAATACCATGAATGATTGTTTATGTGCATGAAGGTGTCCCTTCCTGCACATAAACAATAATTGTATAATGAAGATTTGCTATTTCTATGTGGGCTGCATTCTGCAGCACACATAGAAGTAACAAATCACCATTATTGATTGTTTATGTGCAGGAAGGGAGACCTTCCTGCACATAAACAATCATTCCCTGCAACGCAGGCATCCTTGCACTTTGGTGCAAGGGCGTCTGCATTGGCGCTAGGCAACTAATTTTAGCGCCAGCACTAGGGGAAACACAGGGGTGCGCCATATTTCTTTGTAAATACAGCGCATCACTGCATTTTGGAAATGTCGTGCACGGCGCAGCCAAATTTGTCGCAGTTCCGCGCTCCGACATTTCCTTGCACATATGACCCCAGATTTAGCAAGAGTCACTTGCTGATGATATCACTGGTACTGCTTGCACTAAAAATGGCTGTCCTGCATGATTCTTAGCCTTGCACTATGGAATGTATGATGATACAACGCGTACAATCACAACGCAGTATGTTACATCGTGGTCTTGACAACGCAAGTCGTTACATCGACTTGCGTTGGAGAGCACTGGATTTAGGAATAGTGTGAATTACTATTCCAACTGCAGTCTACGCACAGTAGGGAATTCACACTATTCCTTAGTCTAGAGCACCCTCCAGTGCAAGTCAGTGTAACGACTTGCGTTGTCAAAACCACGATGTAACCATACCGCCTTGTAATGGTTGCGTGGTAAAGGATGTTTCCCTGCACTATGGCCTAAAGGTGAACTAGGACTATAGTGTAAAAGTTTTACTTTAAGGAGCACACCCTCCAGTACAAGCTCTTTTATGTAGGCATTTGCATGTGAGTCACATGTGTAAAATCTGTGCTTTCATGTCATGGAAAGTATACATCATATGCACACGTATATCAGGTGATACATCGCTTAAACCTTTGATCGTGCCTTGTTTCACTTGGCACTAGGATTGACACAAAGCTTTGACCCAACACCTATGCTTTTTGTGCTGTTCTGCCTCAGACATGGCTCCTTTACAGAAACTCTGTCTTGCAGCAGTCAGATGGTGGGTCTCAGTTAATATTTTAACTCTCAGCCCAGCAATGACTTAAGTCTTACTGATACTCACTCACCTCTTTGGGCTTCTGTAAGCTGGCCCACTCTAGGCACCCCATCCCACTCTGGTTAATTCTGAGTGGATTCTAGGTCTAAAGTTGGCCACAAGCTGTCTCTTGAAGACCAAGGCGCTTCAGTATGTCGTCCATGTGGCCCTCATTTAAGAGACCTCCACCACATTTTTGCTTTTCTCGAACCGCACCTATATGTGCCCCTGACAACAGGAAAAGTATTCACTTTGGAGTATCTGAGTAAGCGAGTGATCCATAACGCACGTATGAGACTCCTGGCAACTCAGCAAAAATGGAGCCATATCTTTCCTATTCTGCATCCCTAAACCTGGGGCCAGAATTCCAAAGAGTTCACACCACACAGTATAGCAAGTAAAGTTACTGTGCTGCCTTGCGTGAATGGGAGAGGACAGAACCTAACCATAGGCACTGAGAAGTGATGCAGTTCTGCTCTCTCCCTGCTTTGGTGTACCTTTGGCAGCCATATTCCTAGCGCAACCTTTGGACCACGGTGCAAGGGTATCTGCGTTGTGGTTCTACTGGAAGGGTTGGAAAACTATTAGGCATATTTATAAGCCCCTATTGCCACAGGACCGTCACTTTTAAAGACTTTCCTAATAAGCATGAAAGGGGTGGTCACTGGGTTTTGCGGTGGGCATACAACCGCAAAACTCATTGATTTCGATGCTGCCCCCTATTTACAAGCATGGCGTAAATAGGAGGCAGCGCTAAAATTATGACCAAAAAAAAACCTGGTCTTAACATGGAAAAAGGAGAAATGCTTTATTTTACCTCGTTTGTGCTGTTTCTATGTGCACTGCATTGTGCAGAACACATAGAAAAAGCAAAACGCTGCATTGTGCAGCACACATAGATACAGCAAAACGTCATGCTTGATTGTTTATGTTTATATGCAGGAAGATATCCCTTTCTGCACATAAAAAATCATATTTTCCAACTAGTATGCCCTAGGCCCTTTATGGGATATTTCATGAATAGCCGCCCTTGCCTGGTATATAGGTAGTTTAGTAAGACACCATGACAACAGAGTTCTAATTTAACATCGCAGACCACATTGAGTGATCCTGGGCAAATAATTATATCTTATTTGCCAAAATTCGCAGGTTTTAGGTACAGGTGTCTGACCTGTACCTTGCTCAGAGCACCCTGCAAGAATCCAAATTTGGCACCCATCCCTCCCCCCACTTTTCTTTGGTCCTAAATCATAGGAAAAATTGCTGCAGGAAGCTCAACTGACCCTGCCCCACGCTAACCTCGCCCCACGCAAGCATATGCTAAAGACAGCCCCTAAACAGGTCTATCCAGGCCTAAACAGGGCCGGACTGGCCATAGCAGGCCCCGGGCATTTCCCCAGTGGGCAGCTAGGGTAGGCCATTTCTGTTACCTGGGGCCAGCAATATCGGCCCACTGTAACAAAATCATCAGAAACCGGCTCTAGCAAACAGCTCGGCCGCACCCCCCCCACCCCCACTCCCCCACCCACCGGCAGAGCTGTTTGCCAGGGCCGGTTTCGGTACCCAGTCCGGCCCTGGTACTAGGCGCTATCATTAAAAATGCTGAATAATTCTTGTGTAACTCTTTTCTTCTTAATCATTCTTTTTTGACTGGCTGGGCAGGTTGAGGCTAAATGCCGTGGCCCTGTCCCTGTTGCACAGGGTGTGGGTACAAGTGTTTGTCCTGGCACTTGATTTGAGGGAGACACATGTGGGCATTATGTTTTACTGTACTAGTCCGGGGGTGGGGGGAAGTTTACGGTTGGGGGTTATATGTTTTGGTGTGTGCTGTTGCAGGTGTGCAGGATGGTTGTGTATTGCTAATCGTGGGGCAGTTCCTTGCAGTATTACCACAAACATTTGAGGGATAGGTACAGATTCTTGACTTGGAATATCAAGGATTCGGGCTCGTACACCATGCAATACAGGGTGTTATCTTTTCTGAAACGTCATAACATTAATGTGGCTTGCCTACAGGAGACCCACTTGAGGGTTACAGGAGCCTAAAAAGTAGCTAAGTACAAGTGTCAGATGTATCATGCCTCTTACTCCATGTACACCAGGGGAGTTTTGATTTGAGTGGCGCCTGGGACGCCGGTTTTGCTGACATACTCGGAGGCGAATGTTGGGGGTCACTGTTTGTTTATACAGGGCTCGGTGGACAGGCAGGATGTTTCCATCCTGAATACATTTGCAGCTAATACCAATGACCCCAATTTCTTTTATGGTATTCAAGTGTTGGTCAGTCAGGAGGTGGATGGGCTCTGCTTTGGTTGGGTGACTTCAACTGTGGGATGGATGGTGATCTGAATGGCTTCTGCCCCGGCGGGGTGTGAAGCCTCGCATGAATACTGTATTGAAGGTGGTGATGCATAACCTGGGGCTTGCTTATGTATGTAGGTCGCATTTTGTGTAGCGTCAGGTTTATACTTGTCACTCCCTTACACACAACGCATATAGCAGATTGGATCGGGTGTTGCTGGCTGGGCTCCCAGTGGACAAGAGAGTGACTGTGTCCTACCTGGCAAGGTTTTTATCTCGATTCAACACACGGAATCCTCGGGTCTGAGAACACACATATGTATGCCTGAAGAAGAGACAGCAAAGATGATCTCAACGCGCTACTAAGGGGATCCCTTACTTACGATGTAATCCCATCACCCACCGAGGTGGAACCGGATGCGCCTGTCATACCAATCCATTCAGTTGTCTTCTCGTCTGAAGGATTTATTATATCCTAAATCGTGTAGGAATAAAAAACATCCCTGAGCTCCTCCCTCACAGTGAGGGGTTAGTAGTCCTTGGTGGGGCCGGGGTTCTCCGTCAAGTGGAGAATCCCAGATGATGAAGCATGCCACCTCGGTGGGTGATGGGGTACGTCCTAATTAAGCGATCCCCTTAGTAGCACACTGAGTTCATCTTTCCTGTCTCTTCTTCAGGCATATATATATATATATGTGTTCTCAGACCGGAGGATTCCGTGTGTTAAATCGTTATTGTTATTGGGATACAATGCTCGCTGGTCTTTAAATTCCCTAGGACCCCCCTCATCTGTGTTGTTTCAAGGTTTTTATTTCACCAAATCACTGTTAGCTGTGAGATAGGTTGGGGTGCTGCACCAAAGTAAAGAGCGCTCAGGAGATTCCCAGCGGATGTACTCTACAATGTGGGGGTAGGGAGGCGCTGCCTCTCTCACTGACAGAATATATGTATCACAATTGGGGAAGTAAGTCCTGCAGGGCCAGTGAATGGGAGACTATGAAGGCAGTGCTTCGGGCCAGTGTATGGGATTGACGTGCGGGGTACGGTGGTAATTCGGGAGGGAGCTCAGGGAGACAGAAGCAGAACTTGCGGAACTGCAGACTGGGGAACTGTATGTCAGGGTGAGACAGAGAGAGTAGGCAGCAATGCAACGCCCAATAGCGGACATATGGAACAGATTGGACAGGTTCACTCTGATGCACTATCCACAGCGTCTGCAGAGGGAAGGCAACAAATCGGGGAAGCGCCTGGCCTTGATATTGCATAGGGAAGAAAGGGTGGCCCCGGTTATAAACTTGAGGGAGGCGGATGGAGTTCTGATTGCCACTCCGGTGGCGGTGGTGGATATGTTTTGGCAGCACCAGGGGGTTTCGGGAGATTACTCAGGCAGGAATACAGGACTTTCTAGGGCGTCTCATTTTCCTGAGGGTTGGCGAGGAGGTGAGTCTTGGATCGGAACCTGACTTCACGTTGGAAGAGTTGAGGGTGGTGCTAAATCTGCTCCCTAAGCATAAAGCTCATGGGGAGGGGTGGAGTTCCGGCCGAGTTTTACCATGCTTTTTTGGCCATTCTCACATAAGGTCTCCTGGAAGTACATCTGGAGACGCGAGACAGTGGGGCATTGCCCCAACCATGCAGTAATGGGAAATATGCATAATGCTTATGCCTGGAGGGGATAAGTCAGACTCTGTGGTGTTTCGTCCTCCTACTACATTAAACACCGATGTGGAGGTCTTTTGTAAAATGTTAGCTAGCCGTCTGAGCCCTGTTATGGGAGGGTTAGTCAACGAGGGTCAGGGTGGGTTTATCCCGGGCCGTAATACCGGCATGAACCTGAGAAGACTCACACATATTTTACATGAGGCGCAGGGGCGGATGAGGAAAAGGCCCTAATGGCAGTGGACATAGAAATGGCGTTTCAATACTGTTGACTTGGGGTATCTATTGAAAGTCCAGCAGGTTATAGGTTTTGGCCCAAAATTCCATGAATGGATTCGATTACTTTATACGAGCCTTAGTGCAAGGATAAGGGTGGGAAACTACACTGGCATTTGCTCTGGCATTGGAGCCCCTGGGGATCAGGGTTCAATGGGATCTGTCTCGGTGGGTCATGGAGTTGGGACTGACGAGACACCTTGTATCGCTATATGGAGATGATGCACTGTTGTATCCCAGGGCGCTTCTGGAGTCGCTTAGAGAGTTCTTGCATATTTTAGATCAATTCAGGGAAGTTTCGGGATGGTGATTGAACAGAAGGAAATAACTGTTGTTTCCAAAAGTGGCACTGGTGGGAAACCTACAGGAGGACCTTCTGGACTTGGGTCTCCGGTGGTAGCTGAATAGGTTTCGTAACCTGGGAATTATAGTTGTTCACTCACAGAAGGCCCAGATACAATATAATTTGCGCATGGTCGTGGACTCCCTTTGGTCCTCGGTCACCTTTAAGAATGCCTTCCTCTGTCGCTTATGGGCAGGAGCACTGTCTCCAAGATGGTGCTCTTACCATGTTGTCTTTATACGATATAGCATTCTCTTTGCCCTCTGCCCACTTGGATGTTTAGTTAATTGGATTCCCTGATTACTTAGCTGTTATGAGCGGGCAAATGCAGTAGGTTGGCCAGAGCTAAGTTGATGAGAAGCTATGAGGAAGGAGGGTTTGAGGTACTGCGTTTGGAGTTTTTGTTTTGCAGCAGTGATGCAGCATGCGGCCTGATGGTTAGCGGTGGGAAGTGACTGGGAAAAACATCTGATGGAGGGGACTGTTTGTGGGGAGGACCTACCAGCAATATTGATGGAGGGGTCGGGGTGTTAGCGGACTCGCCATATGTGGTCAGGCAGACAGCCCGAGTGTGACAGAGGTTGGTACGCGTGATACTTCAAAGAGCGACCTTTCATCGAGAAATACCAGTATGAATATTTACTCTGATTTGACGCATGAAAACCAACATGACCTATCAGGCCTGGCGGGAGGAGGGGGTTGTGATAATTGGGGCAACTGATATCCATATGAGACGTTTATCTTTTTTGAGGATACGAGGATGGCATTTGGAGTGTGACCTGATCACTTCTTGCATAATGCGGGCCTGGAAAGTTTGGCCCAAAGGCCTAGGGGACTTTCCCCTTCCTGTGTAAGGCATCTTGGGGGGCATATTCTCAAAGACTCATTGTCGATTTAGCGGCACTTTTCCACCACGAAAGTGGTGATAGATTTATCGCCCCATTCACAAGCCTGCTCTAACAGCCGACATTGTCAGTTTACCTGCGATAGCTGCCGCTAAAAACATCGCCAGGGCTGACAGCGACAACTAACACTAATCATATGCAGAGCTGGCGTTCCCGTCCAAAAAACCACGATAACACCACTTTGCGATATTCTCAACGACGAGCCAGTTCGACGATGCGGGCCAAAAACAGGTGATAAGGTACGTTAGCAGCAGGGACTTAAGACCTGCTTTTTTCTGGTCTTAAGTAGGACGAAAACCTGCAGTAGAAAGGAAGCCCAGCCCAGAGCCACATCTGAAGACCAACAGATGCCATGGAGCTACCAATCATGCAGCTTGGAGACCCAAGAGGGCCACAACCGACACCGCCACCACCCCCAGGACCACCCCCCTGGACTACCACCGAGGCAGTGCAGAACAAGACAGCGGACCTTCCAAAAATGCACCAGTCTCAGAGACTTCATGCCAGAGGATGTCATTGCCCACTACAGGCTCAAAGGACAAACATCCTCCGCATTCTGACCCACATTGCCCACAGGCTGACAGTACCAACACAGTGGGCAACCAATATCCCTCTGCATACAAAGCTGTTGGCTGTGCTGCACTTGTTGGCCTCTGGTACCTTCCAACCAACAACTGCCAGAGTCAGATGAGTCTCACAGCCAGCCCTATCAAAGTTCCTCACACCTGTCTTGGATGCCATCATCAGCTTGATACCCCAGCACCTTCACTTCCCCCACACTGCGCAGGAACAGCTGGAGACCAAGCAAGGCTTCTACGCCATAGCTGGCTTCCCGCACATGTTGGGGGCAATTGACTGCACACATGTCCTACTTGGGCCCCCTGGCGACACTGCACAAAATTACCGCAACAGAAAGCACACGCATTCCATCAATGTGCAGGCAATAGTGGACCACCGGGGACTGTTCACCAATGTTGTTGCCAACTTCCCAGGCAGTGTGCATGATTCCTACATCTTCCAACAGTCCATCATCAACCAGCGCTTCCAGATGTCATCTTTGGAAATGGACTGCTCATTGGAAAGTACCAACGGAACACACCACACACCTCAACTCCACGATCATACAACTCACAACTGTGGGAATGCACACATAAGAAAATCACATACAACATGCCAAACAACATGTCCACCTACCAAACACGACAACACAAGTAACTGTGGTAACAGGGGCCAGAGATGTAGATAAACCATCCCCAAAGGCATAGCCCCTCTGCCACACAATCGCAGAATGTGGGGAGAGGTAGGAACCAAGAATGTGCGAAGGAGGCAAGTGATTCATGAATAGGAATGTACACAATGACAAGTGTGGCGGTGATGTGCTGGACAGTCTTGAGTATGCAGAGCACAGACATGTCCATGTGGACATATACTGCTGGTGTTTGTAGTGTTGTGGACAGTGGACGCAACCATGTTACCTAAGGCAGTGGGGAAGACCTTGGACATGTAGCTTTGTCGCCCCCTCTGTAAGCGTAAGCATAGTGGGCTGAGCCGGCGTACGCCAGTCCAGCATAGGAATGTGAATAAATAGCCCAGGGCTCTGGGCGTGGTTCACTTCCCGGATGGCCACCAAAGTAACTACTGCGGGTGTCTCTGTTGTCCACCATATCCTGACCATAGGCCTACACACACATGGCCGACCACCTTCAATGGACAAATCTACACTGGCCATGAGGTGGCTACGTCACACGCCACCCGGCGCACATCTCGTCATCCTCTGCAGGGGCATGTCTGCCAGGGCGGCGCCCCTCACCCTGCCACGATGCCACCACCGTGACCGGTGGTGCCTGCGTGATCCTGTGCACCTGCTGCACCCCAGCCTGCTGGTCCCCAAACCCATCCGCACCCAACGGTGATTGCCCGCACCTGCTTACCCAGGCCTCACTGCTCACCTGCCGCCACCGGCGTGTCTCCAAGAGGATCCACCACGTGCAAGTGCAATCTTCAAGCTGGAGACCCGGCAGCTTGGCAGCCTCCTTAGCCGATCGCTGGCTTCCACGCAATAAGCTCCCAGCGCACCCTGCGGCACCTCACCGCAGAGTGCTGTGTGTGCTGACTGCTCCCTCCAGCCTACACTGCGATCCAGCAGGTCTCACACAAATCAAATCCAGTCAGAACCTCCAGGCCTACTGCATCAGCGCAGGCTCAAAACCCGCTCAGCTCTTCCGGTGGACCTACCTCAGTGCACCGCAAGTCATCGTCCAGCCTCCAGGCCACTGCATCATCGCAGGCTGCACACCCGCTCAGCTCTTCCGGTGGGCCAATCTCAGTGCACCGCAAGTCATCGTCCCGTGGGACCTCCCCACGAGTCCACCTCCAGCAGCCAACAGCATGTCCTTGGTAACGCCACTGGAGCCCTTCACAGTCATGGGGCCACCCCCGTCCCAGGCAGGCCGCTGGAAAGCCTGGGTGTAATGTCTGGAGACGAACTCCGAAGCGCACGACATCCCTGTGCCATGGCGGCAGCCCACGGTAGGCGTGTGAGGAGTGTGAAGAAATGGCCCGGGGCTCTGGGCATGGTTCAGTTCTGGGCTGGCCACAAAAGTAACTATGGCGTGTGTCTCAGTTGTAATGTCGGCACCACCCGGCCCTTAATCGACAATCTTGCAATGTAGCATGCACCCGGAGGGCGGGCTTGCCTGAATGGATAAATAAAAGAGCGCAAGACCATTCGGGGTCTTGGCTCATACATGCCAACTGTTTTGTGTGTATCTTTATTGCCACAGCATAAGCCAAAGGCCTAGCCCCAATTGCAGCACGAGTTCAGCCAGGCCTGAACTCTACATCTGTGTCCGCCCTATCCTTACCATAGGCCTACACACACATGGCCACCCACCTTCAACGGCGTAACATTACAGTGTTGTCAGGCTTGCGGACATGCTCAGACAGGCATGACAATAGTGTGCCGTAGGAGTGCAAGTGATGCAACCGCACAGCGCACACAAGTAAATAGGCTCGGGGGAGGGAGGAGCAGCTGTGAGGCTACGTAATACACATTGATCCCGCACATTTTCCATAAGCAATACATGGCAAACATGAATCCAGAAGTAGCACAAATCCCACGCCAATAAACCTGTGAGTCTGCCAACACAGCATACAGAACCACCAATTTACACTAATCTCACTTACCTCTCACTTGATCAAGGATATGCACTCTGCCCGTGGATGATAACACCCCTCCGAGCCCCAAACACCCCAGTCCAGTGGCAGTACAATGTGGCCCACAAACGCACCAGGGGCATTTCTGAGCGCACATTTGGCGTGGTAAAGTCACGTTTCAGGTGCCTGGACATCACAGGTGGAAGACTCCTGTACAGCCCAGAAATAGTGTGCAAGATGATCATTGCATGTTGTGTATTGCACAACATATGTGTATGCACCAATGCCCAATGGATCCAGGTGTCAGATGCACTGGACAATGATGAGGAAAATGAAGCAGGTGGACCACACCCCACTGCAGCTGCAGCAGGAATAGCCCGAAGGAACACAATCATTAACAATTTCTTCGCATGAGCACGTCACATTGTGACTGTCCTTAGCAATCACGGAACAGTACAAAATGACCACATGAACAGCATGTGCAAATAAATTCATTAGAAACACACATTCCCTGTGTGCATGTCAGTCCTCTGCATTAACATATCACTCTGACAAGTGTAAGTGCAACATTAAGTGCTAAAAGTCTCACGAATAGCAAAAAGATGGTGGGTATGTCACCTCTGTACAGAGAGACTGTTCAGGGCGTCACGTATTCGAAATGCTATTTCAGGATGTCAAATGTAGTACCAAGTCCCACTCATCAGCGTATCACATGTTTACAAAAACATGACATGAAGGCTGTCATTGGTGTCCAACAAAAGACAACAGGGTGTCATTTGGGGTCAAATATGAACCACCCTGATGCAGAGAAGCACCCTGTAACTCAAGTCCCACAACATGAGCAACATGGACATAAGGGGGATGACGTCAAGGGTTGTTTGTGCACGTGAATGTGTCAGAGTGTGACCTGCTCCTTTACAGATGTGGTCCACACTCAGCCACCTCAGCGTTGTGGATTGCACCATGTCATGATAATTGGACTGCAGCCATGCTAATCGTCATGCAGTGTCACTTGCATTGTCAGTGTGGCTTATGGACCCGGAGTTATGCTGGGTTCAGCACATGCGCATGGGTTTGTTGTGAGATTAGTGATGTGTGGCGAGGGCTCCCTCTGGGCACATTGTCGACGGCAGAGCCGAACTGGCCGTAGCGGGCACCGGGCAATCCCCCGGTGCGCCGCACGGGTGGGTGCCGATTTTGGGCTCCTGGGGGCCGTTTTTGTTACAGGACCGTTTTTGCAGAATAGCTGCAAAATCGGCCCTGTAACAAAATCGGACGAAAACCGGCCCTGGCAAAGAGCTTGGCGGCACCCTCAAGCCCCGGGGGGTGCCGGCCGAGCACTTTGCCAGGGCCGGTTTTGGTTCCCAGTCCGGCCCTGGTCGACGGGGGCCCACTTGCTGTTTCTATGTGTGCTGCAGTATGCCAAGGATATCAGGGACATGATCCAGAGTCATTGTGGGTGTGCACTGTGCTATACTTAATTGTGCATGTGTGCCATTGAGCCCATCTCCCCCCGTCCCCCCAGTCCCTGGTCATTACTCACCCTGTTGCTGTTGGGTCAGGTCATGATGAGCAGTGTCCGGTCCCCCAACTCCTGCCACCGTATCCCCACTGATGACTGTGGACACCATTTCCTCCATCTCATCCAGCTCCTGCTGTGGGGCTGGACTCCCATCTCTGGTCTGCATTGCTGCTTTCCGGTTGTTAGCGAGTTTCAGCCTGGTTTTGTGCTTCACATCATTCCAGCTCTTCTTGGCACTTCACTCCGACTGCATTCACCTTGGCCAAGATGGACTGCCATATTGCATTTTTAGTTGGCAATGACACAGTGGAGGTGATGAACAGTTGTTGGTGGTGTTCTATCACCTCCGTAATCAGGATCTTGTTTTCCTTCGGACTGAATCGCGGGTTCCTCTTCTTCTTCTCCTTGCCCTTCTCCTTCCCCGAGATCCCTAGCTGGTCCTCTGGGGGGTTTGTGAGGTTTTGTTTGGCCTCTGTAGTTGCTCCAGCTTCCTCCATGGTGCTTCTCAGTTGTTTGGTTTTTGGGTTTTTTTTGCAGCTTGTATGGTGATTTTTCCCGCCTGACGTGGGAATAACAAGCCAGGCGCTGCTTATCGCTGTTATTTTTATCGCTGTTGGGCCCATCGCTACTGTTTTTACATTCGGGTTTCCTTTTTGATTAACATCCCGGCAATTTTAACACGGACATTTGATGCTTTATTAAGAAACTATCGCCTGTTGCCAGCTGGTTGACAATACGCTATTAACATGGCGTTAGTTTCCTGCGATAGACGGCGTTGTGTATAATTGCATTAACCTAGGTTGGTGATAATTATCGCCCGTTTTTGAGAATATCCCCCTGGGGGTCATGTTGTCTTGTGAAATGGGGAGAGACCTGGTATCACTGCTTTATAAGGCTATTGGGGCAGATGTAGCCCATGGGCTCTTGTGGACTTGAGAGGCCTTGGAGTCGGAGTTGGGGGAGCCTATGGCAGATGAGGTCTGGGCGAGAGTATGCACTCTGACTAGAACAGTCTCTAGTAATCTGTGGTTTAAGCTAATCCATTTTAACTTTCTTCATCGCACTTACATGACACCATTAGCACTAAGCCTTGTTTATCCGTATAGAGCTTCTACATGCCCCCACTGTAGTTTTGTAGGGGCATATTTTATGCACTTGGTTTGGGGTTGACCGCTGGTGTATGCTTATTGGACACTTGTTGTGGATAGACTTGTAGGCATCACGGCCATGCTGGGTACCCGTACGCCCAAGTTTTGCCTTCTGGGCAGCTTAGTGAGACCCAAAGGGAAGAAAATGGCATAGAAGTTTCTGCAATTAACGCTGGTGTTTGCCAGAAGGCACGTTGCTATTGTACGGATGGGGAAGGGGGCACCGTCGGTGGACCACTGGGAGAAGGATGCGGTGGAGTGGTCAATGGCAAAATAGGTACATATGAAGAGTAGTAGAACCGATGAAAAGCTATAGGATGATGTGAAAGTAGGGATGTCATTGTGTGACAGATTTCTGGCTCCCATGGGAGACCTCAGTGAAGAAGATGTGAACACTGACCCCTAGAGGTGTGGGAGTTCACTCCTGATGTAACACCGTTTATTGCTTGCCTCGTGGCTGCACATCCCTTGTACTCCAATGTCATTGTGTGGATTTATAATTGAACGCGTGTCCTATGTGAAGTACTGTGACTTGATTGATGTGATTGTACCAACTGGCAAAGGTAATGGTGGATTTGTGTACAAACTTCTTGCTGCACCCAATTTTTAACGCACTGTATGTGTGATGTTGTTTGTGCATTATGTCATTGATTAAAAAAAAGTAAAAGCAATATATAGGTATATAATATTTTATTTTGTCTCAATGATATGCACTATATGATTTATTCGAGGTGTCACCTTTTGGGACATTAAGGGGTAGATTTATCAAAATTTCACGCAGGGCAATAAGCCACTATCTTGTGCTGCACTGAATGAAAGGGAAAGGGCAGGAATGTCTGTAGTTAACGCTTCACAGCACATTTTGGTCCTTTACTTACGCTGGTGCCCTTTTGGCTGGCTAGTGCCAATGCAATCAACCTTGCACCGTGGTGCAAAGAGGCCTGCATTGTAGGCAGGATTGTGTTTGTGCAGTAAGGGGCACCTTCCTGCTCAAAAATAATCTTCAGAGGGATTTTCCTCTTTGTAAGTGTGCTGCGATATACAGCACACTTCAACAGAGGAAGCAAAGAGGAGAAATAAAGCTATTTCTCCTCATTGCACCTCCCCTGGGGAGGCGTAGCATTGTGACGCATTCTCAGGTTTATCAGTGTTTGTCAATCAGGGAATCCTCCAAATCCATGGGTGGATGCGTGGGAACACCCCTGCTCCACCCATGGAACGCCTTCCTGGAGCAGAGTAACTCAACGCATCGATTAGCACTTGCGTTACTTCAGATTTATCGAACCACTCAAGGTCATGCAAGGTGGCCTTCGTGGCTTCATAAATCTAACCTGGGTTTTGGTTCACCCTTGCACCCCTTGCGCGGCAAAAGGGTGACGGAAGACCCATGATAAATTTGACCCTCAATATACTGAGGGGCATATTTATGAACCACTTGCGCTGCTGAAGCGTCACTTTTTGTGCAAGTGTGCCTGCGTAGGTGCTAGGCTGACGAAAAGGCTCCAGCTCATGGGCAAAGGACAGGAATGCACCCTATTGCATACATACAGTGCATTCCTTTCCTCTCACTTTTGCGTAGGGCAGTGCAGTGAGCTGACTCCTGTGCTGGCCTATACCAAATCCCCATAAATGAGGGCCTTCATGAATGTATAGTTTTCGTAAATGATCCCCCTGTTGGCCATTTACTTTAACGCCGCTTTGTAAATATGGTACCTTTTACGCAGGTATCTGCGTGAAAGGGGCGTGCAATGGGTATTGCTGTGGGCGTTACACCGCAACACCTATTGCTTTTTTACATTGCCCCAGATTTACAAGGATGTGTAAATCTGAGGCAGCGCCAAAAACTAACGTTAGATTGGCGCAACAAGAAGAAATATTATCATTCCTCCTCGTTCTTGCTTTTTCTATGTGCGTTGCATTCTGCAGCAAACATATGGGCTTAATGCCACCGGAGCGCCACTTTTTCTGACGCTCCGGTGGCATTGCTCTCTACCTCATTTTTACACGGTGGCATTAAGCCACTTAATGTGGCTTAACTCCACCTTGTAAATATGCCCCTTACTGCAGCAGTAACCTGCAGCAAAGAGGTGGGCAAAGGGTGTTGATGGGGGCATTCCACCGCAACACCCATTGCTTTTTGATGCTGTCCCATATTTTCAAGGATGGGGCAGCGCCAGAAACTGAGATCAGGTATAACCTGGTCTTAGGATGGCGATAAGGGGAGAAATTATTAATTTCTCTTCGTATTGGTTTCTTTTTATGCGTGCTGTATTCTGTAGTAGACATATAAACAGTAAATTGTCTTTAAAGATTGTTTAGTGTAGGAAGTTGTCCATTCCTGCACATAAACAATCGCCCCCTGCAGCACAGGCACCCTAGCAACATGGCATGAGGGGGCCTGCGCTGGCGCTAGGCTGCTTTTTCAGCGCTAGGGGAATGCAAGGGTGCGCTGCGTTTCTGTAAATATGGTGCATCCCTGCAGTTAAAAAATTTCAGAGTGTGGCGTTACCAATTTTGGAGTAACACCACGCTCCGACTTGTTATTGTAACCACCCCCATAGAAAGAGTAAAACGCCATTTATTATTGTTTATGTGCAGGAAGGTACGCCTTCCTGCACATAAATAATCATCCCTGCAACGCGGGCACCCTTGCACTATTGTGCAAGGGTGCCTTGTGTTGGCGTTAGGCAGCTATTTTAGTGCTAGGTAAAACACAGGGGTGCACTGTATTCTTGTAAATAGGGCGCATCCCTGCGTTTTGGAAATGACGCAGTGCGGCGCTGCAAAATGTTCCGCAGTGCCTTGCTGCGCCATATCCTTGTACATATACCACCTGGTGTGACTGACTCTTGCGAACCTCCCTGGGAAGTCAGAAGACCTTTCCTATATCAAGATCCACCCATTTTCATGTAGACCATGGCATCTAAAAGCAGGGAAAAAGTGGGCACTTAAAGCAGAGAAAAAGTGGGTATAAAGTGCCGCCTCGGATTGTTGGTTTTGTGAATGATCGGGAGGTGTGATATTTTAAATCATGCCCACCTACCGTGTACTTGTGACGTCAAGTCATTACAGTTTTCTGAAAGTGTATCCGTATTTTCTTTGATACGTCATTCGACCTGTTATTGCAGTGCGTGTTATGGACACTAGGTGTCAGGAGCAGCCTAGGTAGAGATTTTTTCACGCGGTCTCTTGTTCTAGGGAGCGTTTAGTTAACTGTGCTATCATGATAATGATTATAACGATAACCATGTAGCGCATACTCCGCCGTTAGTTGCTGCTGGGCGCTTGAGTGATAGTGTTTTATTATTATCTCGCCCAGTGGTGTTCTTTTTTAATGTAAGTATTCATTAGCGTGCGAACCTAGCACAGTGATGAAAGGATGAGATGGCCCTGCTGGGATTCAAACCTGCGGGCTTCCAGACTCGGGTTGGTGATTCTCAGGGGTGTAGCTTAAGGGGGTTGTTTGGAGAGTTACACCTCCCTAATAAATGTATACTGAAGTCAATAGTTGAGAACATATGCCTTCAGTCAGGTATGGCGAGGTGTCTGTAGGAATTCACCAGGATTGTTTATGCACACACAGTATAAAATACACACACACACAATCTCTTTTTGTTTTGAAGTTCTTTAAAAAAAAATGGTTATTTTACAAAACATTTTGTTTTAAATCCTGCTAGCAATCTGCACTGCTCTCCATTTCCACGGCCCCTTAAGTCCCCCTCATGTCCTGCTTCTCAGATAATGTAGGTAAACAAGATATGCCAGCGTGATTGTTGGGAAATCTGAAGCTCACGGCCCCCGCATTTTTTATGTTTTGCACTTTATTCCACCCGTCACACGTTTAATTTTAGACCCAATGAAACTAATTTAACAAAATAAAAATATTTAAAATATACTACCAGCTATTTTTAAATAATTTAAGCAATTGTATGAGTATTAAACAAATACATTCAGATTTTTGTTAACAGTTTTTATAGTGTGGAAATAATCGTAAATTCTAAAAAAATAAAAAGGCATGAGTATTTTAGGCGGTTTAGCTGTTAAGTAAAACCTCGATTGGGTTTCACTGTCACTTACTGAGTAAGGAAAAGCCCCCCATTTCACCAGGAATTCAATACTGTACTGAAAGACAAAGAAAGTCCTGATTGTGTTCCAATTATCTTCACATGTTTGCAGGTGTGAAAATGTGCAACTTCAGAATGGAATACCTAAAAAGGGAATAAAATAGTGTTGATTTAATGCTTGTCTTTCATACTGTACAGTGCTCCGCTTCCTTTTGGCTAGGTTTGCTCTGTAGAAATGCCACATACATACATACATACATACATACATACATACTTGGATAAATAGGTCATCATTTGACTCAGATCTTGAGGAATGTTCATGTTGCATTTATTTAAATACTAGCAGATATAACTTTCTACAACAAGTTCCATTAATTCATGTAGGACTTGGCCCTCTCTGCAGTGTCACACCCAAACGTTTTGCCTTCATGCCTCCTGTTTTCTGAGCCCGTCCTTGTTGGTTTTAGGACTCTGGGCACGTTATCACTGCTAAAGAGCTTGTGCTCTTGCCTTTCAACATAGTGAAATGGGCTTTCACCAAATTGGCACATTTAATTTACTTTTAAGTCAATAATAAAGTGGTACTACAGGTACACAGGACCTGTAAATTCTATGCTACCAGTGGGCATGTAGCACTGATTATGCCACCCACTTAAGTAGCCTTTTAAAACATACCTCAGTCCTGTGTACACATGTATTGTATTGTAATTGCATTTGTATAGCGCTTACTACCCCTGACGAGGCGTCGAAGTGCTTTTCGGTGAGTAGCACGCTACTCCGGGACCCATAGAGGATTAGTGTTGAATTAGTATAGTGAAACATGCAAGTGGTAGATATGTTAGTCAGTTATTTGGATTCGGAAGGATAGAAGAGGAAAAAAGGTTTGTATTTATATTGCGCTTCTTACACCTGATGGGGTGTGGAAGCACTTTTTTTTGGTGAGTAGCACGCTACTCCGGAAACCCATAAAGGATTAGTGATGAATTAGTATGGTGAAATATGAAAGTAATTTGAGTGGTGGATATTAGTCAGTTATTTGGAGGGAGAAGGATAGTGGAGGGATAGAAGGGAAAAAAAGGTTTGCATTCATATAGCGCCTGTTACCCCTGATGGGGTGTTGAAGCGCTTTTCTGGCGAGTAGCAGGCTACTCCGGAACCCATAAAGGATTAGTGTTGAAAATTAGTATAGTGAAATATGAAGTCATTTGAGTGGTGGATATGTTAGTCAGTTATTTGAATTGAGAAGGGTTCGAGAGGGGTAAAAAAGGGAAAAAGGTTTGTATTTATATATCACTTGTAAACCTGATGAGGTGTTGAAACGCTTTGTTGGCGAGTAGCACGCTACTCTGGAACCCATAAAGGATTAGTGGTGAATTAGTATAGTGGAAAGTGGATTTAGAGAAGTGAACATGTTAGTCTGCAATTTTTTTCGAAAAGGATAGTGGAGGGATAGAAGAGCGAAAGATTTCTTTTTTTTAGGTCATAGCAGTAGGAGGAGGCTTTTGGATGAGTAAAAAGGGTTTTTTGAGGGGAAGACTCAGAGGTAAGAGCTTAGAAAGGTTTGTTTTGGGGGATCGGTATAGTAAAAGAGGTGTCAGATGATGCAAGGAGGGATAGAGTAGGAGAGAGTCAAGAAAGAGTTATTTTGGGGAACATAGTAGTGGTATGGGGTTTGGGATAAATGAGAGAGTGGGTGTAGAGGATATAATGATAGATGTATAGGGTGAGAGATAGGGTAGTGCATTGGAAAGAGTAGTAGAAAGAAGTTTGAGATGAGTCAGACAGTTGGGCTAGAAGATATATTGAGAGAAGAATAGGCTGAGAAATAGGGTAGTGCATTGGAAATGCTAAATTAGAAGAAAGTGATAATTATATAGATCCATAAGTGCATTGAAAGTATATAGATGCATAAAGGAGGTAAGTATATGCAGATTAAAGATATTGATAGAGGTACAGGATGAGAGATAGGGTAGTGCATTGGATATGCTTTTTCAGGAGAAAAGTAACAGACACACTGATCCAAGTACATGGAGGTACATAGATGCACAATGGAAACAAGGACATATAGACCAAAGATGATTTTTTTTGTGTTTGTTTTTATAACATCATTATTCTACATGTTTATACAAAGCAATACACAAAGATAAGTACATATCTGTAGTGAAAATAAATGCTTATATACAGAGGGACACATACATAGGGTAGGCATTAATGAATGGGAAAATGGGCAGCATGGCTGTGTTTGTAGTTTTAAACTTTCATTTCGACCTGGCTACCTGAACCTTCCTTTTTAATACAAATAAGTCACCCCTAAGGTAGGCCCTAAACAGCCCAATCGAGAGGGTGCAGTGTATTTAAAAAGTTGCACAACTACTTTTAAGTTTTGTATGTCCTTTTGCACTACTGGAAGGCCTGCCACTCCTATAGGATAACATTGGGTTACCTTATTACATTTAATAAGTGATAACTTTTGATTGGGATTGGGAAGGAATGTCGAGTTTGGTCTCTAAAGGGCTGTAATTTAAAACCCTCTTTAACGCCACATTTTAAGTCACAATTCTGAAAAGTGCACTTTCTTCTCCTAACCATTTGGTGCCTGAAGCTTGCCCCTGGGTCAGATGACGGTGTGAGTGGAGGCTGGCCTTTGTATATTCCTCTCTGACTGCCACACAATAGAGAGATTGGGTGGTGGCAGGATGGACCATTTTGGCATAATAGGGTAGCAGAGCTGTCACCTACCACACTTGTACTTCAAAGGGGCTGCCTCAGCACACTCACAAAGGGCTTCACACTAAGTCATTGTGCCCCCAGACAACCAGGGCAGGGAGACGGGCAATTCTAGACACTTCTGTAAGGGGAAAACTCCAGAAGCTTCCCCTACTTCAAAGGAGACTCGGGTATAAAAGTAGGACCCTTAGACCCACTCTTCAGTTCACTTCTTGACCTACAGAGGAATAGTCAGATGAGTGCCCTGCTCTCTGTGGCCTGGTGTGTACTTCAGAGGACTGCCCTGCTGCCTGGTGCCGCTGTGTGCCCACAGAGCACTACCCTGCAACTTTAGATCTGCTTTTCTGGTTCCATCCAGGACTTCCAAAGTGACTCCAAAGGCTAGTTGGCTGGCCTCCTGATCACAGCCTCAGGGACAGAAAAGGCTCCATCCAACTTGAACCTGCACCTGGACCAAGCCCGAGTGAGTACTAACCCTCCAGGTGGTACCCCTCCAGTCCTGGAACCTTGGAAGTGGGGTTAAAGGTGCTGTGCCAGCCTAACTGAAGGTTCCACCAAATCCAGCATAAAGTGACTCAAAGCCCCACAAAGCAACACCGCATAGACAGCACATCTAGGAAATACGGTTAACCCTGGGCGTAGCACTATGCTACGCTCACGGAGCATACAAAGTTGGTACTACTACGTCCTACGCTAAATGCACGTAGCACAGTGCAGAAACTGTGCTAAAACGTGTAGCATAGCGTAGCAGCAAAATCAACAACACCCACAAATGCTTTGATTAAGCATTTTTACATGCTAAAAAGCATATCACCAATTCACAGAAGTGAATTTTGACATGGAAATATTAGGCAATGAAAGAGGTGATGATTTTGGGGTCCCCCCTAACCTAGGGAGGACCAAGCAGATGCCTTGAACACAAAGAGCATATCATGCTGGTGAACGATTCAGTGGTGGTCCCATCCTCCTAGGACCACCCCAAGCACACTTATGGGCAAAAATACAATCCCAACCAAAGGCCCTGCAAAGCATTATGGTACGAGATTAGCAGTGGGCAGTGAATATTATAGTGTCCAATATCAAAATAATTCTACAAAGTGAAGTTATTTTTTATTTTATTTATTTTTATTTAGAAAGCGCAAAATTAGAAAACGGGCTCAATTATATAAACCTCGATAGCTTTGAACCCCAACTTTAACTGAATCCCCAGTTATTTGGATCCTCCCTGGACTTCAGGGAACACAGGGGCATATTAGCAAGACCGGCGATAATGGGCTTGCTAATATGCGTTATAGAATTCCAATAGAAGCCCAGGTTAGATGTCTTGCACATCTAACCTGGGCTTCTATTGGAATTCTATAACGCATATTAGCAAGCACATTATCGCCGTTTTAGCGGCAGTTTCCTGTCGCTAAAACGGCGATAATTTTATCGCCGGTCTTGCCAATATGCCCCACATTTTCCCAAAAAACATAGACAAGCTGGTACCAGCCCTCTCTCCCTGCAGACTGTTAAGTGTTTGGGGGAAGTGTGAGCATAGATCCCCTTGCCTACATTGAGCAGGGACATGATGAGTACAACGAGTAACACAGTGATTGGAGTAATCTGTGAGAAATGGATGTTCCTCTTAGGAGCAGAGGTAGTTAAAGTCCAACTATATGGTTGTGCGTTCTTGCAGCTTGAAGAACAATGGAATGGAAAATATTTCAAACCAACCAGTCCTCCAATCTCTAACTTGGAAGCTTTCAAGCAGTGTTACCAACATGTATCCAGCATGAATAGGACACGTTACAACACAAATTTTTACAACGCATGCCTTTACAACACGGTTTTTACATCGCAACATCCATTACAATGCATGATTTTACAACGCATGCCATCACAATGCATTTTTAGAAATGACACTTACAACGCATTCCACTACAACGCATACCATTGCAACGCATAATACTTTTTTTTGCAACAGTAGTGTAAGTGGTGGATAGTGTAGGGGTAAAAATTACAATTCCCACTCCAGTGAGTGCAACAGTAGGGTAAGTGTTGGATATTGTAGGGGTAAATACTACAATTCCCACTCCAGTGAGTGCAACAGTAGGGTAAATGTTGGATATTGTAGTGGTAAACATTACTATTTCCCATTACTTACCTTATAATGCATTGTAATGGCATGCGTTGTAATGGCTGCGTTGTAATGGCATGCGATGTAAAGGATGTTGCGTTGTAATGACTGCGTTGTAACGGTAGTGCGTTGTAATGACTGCGTTGTAATGGTTGTTTCCCATCCAGCACCAGATGCGCAGGAGCTAATTCCCAATCAGTTGATGATCATCTGCTTTCTCCTGAAGTCTAAGGTGGAGCTGCATATAATAAGTGTAAATTTGGAAGATAATGTCATTACTACTGTGGATTTTGGCCATTTTGGCCACATTGGTCTTGAAGCGTAGGTACTTATGATGAATATGGCAGGCAGGGTAATCGGCACCAGGATTGGATTTCTTCTACGTCACAAGGGAAACCCTTTTATTGATGGTTCAATGTGTGAACACCATCACTGAATCATTTCTTACCCCCTGCTTTACTAACAAATGTACTGCAGCATATCAGAAGCCCAGAATATTGAAACGTGCTCAGTTTTTCAAGAGTACTTACTGAGAATCTCAGAATCTCAAACAAAGCAAGCAGCAGACATTTTCCATCTGTGCAGCCAGGATCTGGAACAACATCCCTGTATTCATCAAAACAGCTCCAGTTTAGGAAAGATGAAGAAGCAGCCCTTCAAGGAACACCACACCTCAATGCAATAGCAGAACACTTCTGCACACAGATTCCAGACACCTCTCCTTTCACTAGTTGACTCTATGCTTGCATTAGACCTTGTACAGTGCCCTGTTGCCTTCGGCTAGGCTTGCTCTAAACAAATCCCACATACAAAAATACTTACAATCTCAGTTGATGGGTATCCAAGGAGAATATTGAGAGATTAAAACACTTGTGCGAAGGCTTGTGGGTATGTAATATTGAAATGTTTAGTCCAGTTAGAGGAAACCATTGGGATTCTGGTGTCGGACAGGCAGCTGGCCAAGGCAAAGAGACTCACACAATAATAGTCTGAGAAATTTCTATCAGTATTCAATTAAAACAACATATTGAGGCCGTGGCATACGTCATGCGCAGATTGCTGAATACGTTATGAAATGCCAAGGCAGTCCTTTTTTCAATGTACCCCTATGTACAAGAGGTGGAGGATTCACCATCCCCCATACTGAGGTTTCCAAGCAAAAAGTTATTTCTTTTTCTTTTCCTTTCTGTCTGTTCCTTGTCTTCTTTCTCTACCTTTTCTACTTTCTTCTTTTTTCTCTCTTTTTTGCTTTTTATTTCTTTTTTCTCCCTTCTTTCTCACTTTCGTCCATCTTTTTTCATTTGCTCCTTTCTCTGCTTAATATTTCTCATTTTTTCTTAATTTAATTCCCTTTCTCTTTTCTGCTGTTTCCTTATCGTCAATTAATTCTCTATTTGTCTACTTTCTTCCGATCTCTCTCTCTTTTCTGTACTTTTGTTTTTCTGTTCTGTTTTGCCATATTTCTCTTTCTTCCTTTTTCTCTTTCCTTTTCTCTCTTTCTCTGTCTCTTTCTTTCTTTGATTCTCTCTTACTTTCTACGTTTGCCCTTTTTTTCTCTCTTTTAGTCTCCATATCTTTTTTCTTTCTCACCTTCTTTCACTCTTCTGTTATTGTTTTGAATCTCATACTTTCTTTTTAACTTTCTTTATTGTGTTGTCTCTTTTTTACCCCTCATATTTCTTTCTTCTTCACTAACCTTTTCTTCTTCTTTTCTTCACTACTCTCTGTCTTTTTACTTATTTTTATTTCTTTCAGTACGTCCATCTTTTCTTTAAGAGCGCTTAGCTTCTTAAAGCAATCTCTTCAGCATTAATCTGTGTGCCACATTGCATGATGGGAATAGCCTGTGGTGGCTGCAGAGATTTGTTTACTTGTAGAGAGCCCTGAAGTCTTCATGTGCTTTGGAAAATGTATTATTACTAACAGTTTTAGTTAAGGGTACATTGTAGATGTTAAAAAAGAACTTCAACCAATGGAGTTCAGGGCAACTATCCAAATAGTGGAGGTCCTTTGGGTCCAAGATATCAACATGTATCTACTCCTTGTTGTGAGTGTAAGTTGAGCAGTGGGCTTGGAGAAGCATGGGAGCTCACATCACTCATCACTCCCTTTGGATCTGGATTGCAAGGTCAGTGACGCCCTGATTGATGAACAATCCCGCTCTACAGACAATAAAGCACTCAACTCAAATGCCACTACATGTTGCCTACGTGTTAAAACACTGACGTAGTATGGCACCAATGCCATAGCCATGTGTATCTGGAGTGCTGGCTGAAAGGACACGAATGCACCATATTTTGCAAATACAGTTCATTTCTGTCCTTTTGAATTGGCGTAGGGCAGTGCATCAAAATGACTCGTGGCACTGCCCTGTGCCAATTCTTTGTAAAATATGCCCCAGAGTTTCAAGGACCCTATATACTTTCCTCTGTTTTCATGACCTCTGAGACTAGGTGTTGTAATGGCATTGTCAGGAGTATCGGTTGTTACCCCTCGTTAACCCTAGTTGACGTCCGTAAAGGTTATGAAGGTCATGGCACAGTGGTCCTGGAACCTTTTTAGGTCTCGCCTGAGCCAGTGCATGCGTTGGTCTGGCGAGACATTTAGTGAGTGGGCTTCAGAAATCCGACCACAAGCTTTTGCTTGTGGCCTAAAGTTTGCGGTTACGCGCGTGGGCACGTGCACAGCCATTTGGCTTTTCTCTCTCGTTCGCGGGCAACCTTACACTCGCGGGACGCTGCAGCTGCTTTCACTTTTGCTGCCACGCACGTGTTTTTTTAAATTTCCTTTCAGCGCGCACACACACAACTCCCGGGCTTAGTGCTTTCACCTGATATTGTCAGATTACATTACATTAGGCCACACACACTTTCCTGTCCAGCATAATTATAGCGCAAACTTGAACCAAGGGCATTATAGCCCTTCACACGAAAATCAGCTCCCCTTACACAACAGTTTTTCAGCACAGTGTAACGAAGCGATTTGCACGGAATCACAAGATGCTGCGCCTGAGCTGAGATTCTAACCTAGTTACCCAGTTCTAACATCCGCAGTCCTAGCCCCAACAAGTGTGATATTAGGAGATTTGTCATAAGAAGAAGCACTCCCTGAGCTGTGAATACGTAGTGCTTTCACCTGATATGATCCGATTACATTACATTAGGCCATCTAATTACATTACATTAGGCCACACCCGCTTGCCTGTCCCGCATAATTATAGCGCAACCTTGAACCAAGGGCATTGTAGCGCTTAACAAGGAAATCAGCTCCCCTTACACACCAATTTTTAAGCACAGTGTAACGAAGCGATTTGCACGGAATCACAAGATGCTGCGCCTGAGCCGAGATTCTAACCTAGTTACCCAGTTCTAACATCCGTAGCCCCAGCCGCAACATGTGTGATATTAGGAGAATTGTCAGAAGAAGAAGCACTCCCTGAGCTGTGAATACGTAGTGCTTTCACCTGATATTGTCCGATTACATTACATTAGGCCACACCCGCTTGCCTGTCCTGCATAATTATAGCGCAAAGTTGAACCAAGGGCATTATAGCGCTTCACACGGAAATCAGCTCCCCTTACACAACAGTTTTTAAGCACAGTGTAACTAACTCAGCGCCACCACAGCCTCACTCAGGGCCACCACAGCATCACTCAGGGCCACCACAGCATCACTCAGCAACACCACAGAATCACTCAGGGCCACCACAGCATCACTCAGCACCACCACAGCATCACTCAGGGCCACCACAGCATCACTCAGCACCACAACAATATTACTCAGCACCACCACAGCATCGCTCAGCACCACCACAGCATCACTCAGCGCCACCACAGCATCACTCAGCGCTACCACAGCATCACTCAGCATCGCCTTTGCACTAGTACACCACCACATCATCATCACTCAGCAAGACCTGAGTATCATTCAGCATCACCTCAGCATCGTCTCCGCACCAGTCACCACCACGACCACCACTACCAACTCAGTATCCCTCAGCAGCACCTCAGCCTGCTCTCGAAATCTGGCATCTGTTGATTCTCCCCTAGCGTCTGGCCACTGCTAGTAGTTCCCAACCTTCACCCTCCAATTGTTTATGCCCCCTCACAAAAAAAGCTTTAACAAACAACCATTGGAATAGGCAGAAACAAGTTGCCAGCATTGCAAAAACAAAAGAAAACTGAGAACATTTTTTATTGTAAATACTTTTTTTCATATGGTTGTTCAGTTGTACATAATGCCTTCTTGGTCATATATAAGTTAACAAAAATGCTTCTGACACTTTTTTATTAAAACTTTTCAGCAAGCTGCAGAGCAGCCACACTTCTCTACAGCACAGCTTAAAGACATTGGCAAAGTCAATAGCTCTGGCTAAACACTTATAAGGCCCCAAAGGCGAGACCTATTGGCTATGCCAATGCTTGTTATGTCAAGTCACTCTGCCTTCTTCTATGACAACTGATTTTCTGTATTGCTGTTCATTGACTCTGAGTACATGTATGCAAAGTAAAACATTGCAAGTAAGAACTTCCTCTGTGTGTTCCCAGATTCAAACAGCCCAGCTTGGGTGGGCGAGCACTGAAGTCTCTAGGGCTGAAGAATTGGAAAACACTTACATTTCAGATTCAGGGACATCTTAATTTTAGAAGGGCCATGAAAACTAAGCTGTTCTGTAGATATAAGTCTTCTTTACATTCAAATTCCTTACTTCTGGCTTGTCTTGTTCAGTTCCAACGAGCTCTTTCGATTGTGTAAGTACTTTACCGATAATACATGAAATTAAATTAAATAAAGATTTCAGAAACCTTTTGGGAGGGGTGATATTGATAGACCAAAACAATGCTTTGTGTTGTTTATTCATTCTTTTATTGTCTTACAATCGCATTTCTACAATTTAAACGTTACAATGGTCATGCTCAAAGCTCCCTTTTAAAAGAACTGTCAAGGACCGCCCTTCCATTGCCTAACGTTGTAGATGGTGTTCTTAGTAACTCCTCTCTGTCAATTGGGGAATTCCCTGGAGGCTTGAACACATCCTCCATTAACCCTATTCTAAATAAGGACTTGATCAATTTAAAGTCCAATATCAATCAGTCCCTTTGTAGGGAAACGTATCGCAGTTTTCACCTGTTTTTCCTCCATCATCGAGCAACATTGGCCACTATCTAGTAGACAGACCGACTCAGGCCCACAAGACATATGGAATTACCACGAATCTTCACCTCGGATGACCTCAACAACGCCCCAGCTACTAATGATGTTGCGGTTTTCTTCTACTAAGCCTATCATTTGTATTAAAAAAGAACCAAAGAATGATGGATTTAACCCAGATCTGTTGACTGGGGGTGAATGTTTTGATTTGTTCTGCATTCCGTCCATCAATAGTTCCTTTTGCATTTATCATTTGTATTCGACACATTTGAACGCCAACTATGAACCCAAAGACTCTGTGACACTGGTACCTGGGTCAAAGTGCTGCCATGGATAACACTCTACCTGAAGGACAGATCCCAAGTTAACTCCAAGCCCTATTCTTGTCATGTAGGCGTCCCACGGGGCTGAACAATCGCACCCTCACATTTAAATGCCTTTGTAGCCCCACTTCCTGACCTTGTGACCTCTTTTAACCTCATATACTGCAACTGTGCTGATGACACTTAGACCTTAAAACTGGAACAATCTTCCGAATTTTAGACTTCCAAACTTGCCAAATGCATAATGCCTCTGAAACACTGAATGCTACAGAATCATCTCATATTTATCTCCTAAAAAACTGAAATTATTTACATCCTTGTAGCAACTGGAAATGAGACTACTTCTGGAGAATGAAGTAAAAAGAAGCAAACAGGCTTGATCATGCCCATTCATCATGGACTTAAAGTTAAACATAAGTCAATTGAACTTATTCATATCCATTTATGAACCAGAGCCTTAAATTCAAATCCAAATTAACAAAGTGACAAAAGACTTGTTCCAGCCAAAGAGAATACTTTGACTTTTACTCTCCCACCGAGGCCTCTCGCCCTGTGTACAGGAGTCACTGGCCTTGGTGGTGTCCCATCTGGACCATTCCAAGGAGCTCTACCCTGGACTCTACAAAAGTACTCCGTAATTTACAAAGAATCCAGACCGTGGCCGCCACTCAATTCCTTAACTTGACAGAAACACATTATCCCTCTCTAGAAATAAAGCTCTTCACTGCCTACATGTAGCAACAAGACTGGCCTTCAAAGCCCTTTGGAGAACATAGCTTCTCTACAATTCAAACTCGAAATATACAGTCAAAGGAGTATCCTTATGTCAAGGACGGTCCATGTCCGATTACAGCCCCTCATCAAAAGACACATCTACGTGAAAACTCAATCTCAGAGCAGACATGTAGGTTTAGGGATACTTTTCAAAAGATGATAACAATTGTCAACATCAAAAACAAGCTACTCCTAGAATGGGTAAAGCCCTGGTGTGCGCCACCACCATCTGGTTGCATCTTTGTGTTCTTGCTGCTTGACTTGCCATCCACACTATTATTTTGGTTTCTTTTTAAAATGTTGTGGTTGCCCTTTTAATTCCATTTTGTATTACCCTGACACTTTGACCCAGGTTAAGAAATATTTTTCATTGGGTTTGCGCCACAAAAGTAACACAAACCAGCTCAAAATGTTTTTTTTGCATTTATTTTGGAGCGCAAAACTTGTTTGATGCTGGAAAATTGCCTGAAAGTAACACAAAGCAGCGCAAAGTGTATTCCATGGGAAGATCATGGGCATTTCCATGCAACCACCCATGGTTCTTGACGAAAAACCCTATTTGCTAAAATTAGTAGACAGGTTTTGCTCACAAAAATAACCCCATTTAACCAGGCATTGAAAAGTAGAATTGCTTTTATTTCTCCTAACTCCGCTTTTCATGTGTGCTACACTGTACAGCCTACTCCGATGAGGAAAAAGTTGTAAAGTCTGTCTATGTGTAGGATTTTGCACTGGAAGGACACCCTTCCAGTAAAAAACCCATGGTAGACTCAAGCAGACACCTTTGCACTGTGGCGCAAAGGTGTGTGAGTGGGGCTCGGCAGCCTGATTGTGCGCCAGCGCCAGGGAAATCTGTAGATATGGTGCTTTCCAGCTCTCTCCCTGTCACGCAACGCCCTCAGCAACTCTGCGTGCTGCACTGCGTTTTGTGAAAGACTTAATTATCTGGGCCTCAACTTCTCATTCTTACACTTCATCGCATGACTTTAAGATCTGTAACCCACATTCCCTGTGATCTCTTCACGGAGCGGTAATCTACAGAGCGATCGGTGCTCACTATTACAAGTGCACGAGGCATGGTTTAACAATAGACCTGATAATCATTTTGCCAATTTTTGCAATCCTGTTTCCTTCATTGAATGTGTGTAACAAAGATTTGCTTCACAGGCCACAACAGTCGAACGTGTCCCTGATGAAGGACCTCTAAAAAGGTCTGAAACGTATTGGAGTTTACAACAGAGCTGCTCATAAAGATTTGCTTACTTAAACACAGTTATTGAGTTTATCACATGTGGATTATTGTGTCCTTGACAAGTCTCTATCAGTCATTCATTATTGATGTCTTTTAGTAACAACAAAACAATGTAAAAAAATAATTAAGCGTGAAGCACGAATTAACTCGTATGCAAATAAGGATTACTTATTGCAAATCTTGTGCTTACGTAAGACATATCTGGGGTGCACAATACTACAACCTCACAATAATCAACAACTTTGTCCTATCAATGGACTAGCAAAGTAATATCTACTTATGTGACTACTTCAAAAGTGCTTTGGGGCCTGAACAAGAGGTAGGAAAGTGTTCTAAAACACTACATTACAACACAACACAACACAATACAAGCAGACTTCTCGGTCAGATCAGACCCGGAGGTTGTTTCCACATGTTGTGCAGGTGTTGGGACAACACTTGATCCTTGCCTCTTTGAATGCCAGATTTTCATCGCCTCTGCTTCCGGTCACCAGAATCTTGGGGTTGGCCTCATTTAGACCCAGGAAGTTCTCACCATGTGCCCTAGACACAGAGGGGCATATTTATAATAACTGACGCATCCCTGCATATCAACAGGGATGCGGCAGTTATTTTGCGCCCCAGCTCCGCCACCATGGATGCGCAGCATTTATAATGCGGCGCACCATGAGCAAAAACGGCACAGATGCGTCACGCATCTATGCCGTAAAAGTGGCACATTGCTGGAGTTGCGTCGCAAGCGCGACGCAGCTCCAGCAATGGTCTGGGGGGCCCTATCTGCACAATGCTGCGTCAATCCTTACGCCTGCTTCAAGGAGGCGCAGGGTTTTGACGCAGCATGGGCTCAAAAGTGACTGAGTGAAATCTTGTAGATTTCACTCAGCCACTTTTAGGAGGCGTTCCTGCGCCGGAACGCCCCCACCTGCCCTGGAACGCCTACATGTGGCGCAGGGCTTTACAACGTGACGCATCTCCCAGATGCGTCACGTTGTAAATACCCCGCACCATGGCGCAGGATTTGCGCCGCTGCTGCGTCACAAAAGTGACGCAACGGTGGCGTAAATGAGGCGCAAGTCAAACATAAATCTGCCCCAGAATTTTTGTTTTGATGATGTCCAGGGATCAAGGGAGATGTGTTTGTCATCTTCCCTGGGAGACTGTGTGAACGGTGCTTGTATGGCATGTCAGAGTTGGGCCGTGTGAGCTGGCAAGTCTGCTGCGAGTGGAACACAGAGGTGTGCAGAAGGCATGCAAACCCAACCCCAGGCCTTTCTGCAGGGCACACAGATTGACAGTCCTGCATACATGCCAAGGCCAGTTGTTGCAAACGTGGGGAAGTGTTACATGTGCAGTGGGTAGAAAAAGGGCATGTTTGTCTCATGGAATGAGAGACTACAGAAGAAAACCTTGGAAAGGGATACTGGGAGTGTCTAGGCCGCTACCCCTTCCACAGACCGTTGTACTGTTTTACCCAGTATCATGTTTTGAGAATGAAAAAAATAAACATTTTAGTTTACCTGTTTTAAACCACGCCCTGAATTACACAGACTACGCCTTAGTTACGCTGCTTTCACCCCTCCCCCCAACTTTTTTAATCCTACTTAAAGCACGGACTAAAGGTCACTGGGCAGCCCTGATACACCATTGTGGGAGGGCTCAGTGCAGGATTTTGAATGACAGGTGAAGGGCCAGCCTAGGAGGACGCACTGAAACGGAAGTGCACTTGAGAGTCGGTTGATTGACAGCTCAAGCGTGCACAGGCTGCTCGAGGACACAAAGGGCCTTGAAATGAAATGAGAGACCGGGCTCCTGCGCGACAACTCACGAAGGACAGCACACCCCGCGTGACAAGACATCACTGCACCAGGCAAAGATTTATACTTGTTTAATTAATGTCAGGCATCCTTTACACAAGGGGGACTGACAGGTACCCTTTCTCACGCTTGTTTATGGACTATTCACTGACACTCACTTCGACTTAATGCGTGAAACTACCTTCTGAAATGTGGGTTCGACGGATGTTCTTTGTCGTTTGACTTGTGGGAGAAGAGGTGAAACGCCGGAAGTATCATACATAAATGTAAAAAAAAATGTGGAAGCAATGAACAAAATTGACAGGCTGCAGAAGAGGCAAGTAATATTAACATTATTTTCTCCGGCGTTTAAACCCTTTATTTATATTTTTAAACACGGATTTCATACGGTAAAGAATACATTAATAAATCCATATTTTTAAAGCGCAAACTACTCACCCTTACGGGTCTCAAGGCGCTGGGGGCCGTCGTGGAAAATAAGTGAGCTATTGCCCAGAGTCACATGGTGCTGAGCTGAGCTGCCGCCGGAGCCGGGGATCGAACCGTGAACCCTGTGCTCCGAAGTCAGGTGCGCTGCACCACACCTCGCCAGTGAACTCATCAGTATGTATTAATGTATTTGATGCAGGATGCTGCGCCCAAGTGCTTCAAGTGCAAGCATCAGCGCTGCCTGAGAACGTGGCGGAGGAGCGTCGCCCCACTGCTTTTCAGCAGTGCAAATGAAGGAAAAATGAAATGATAATAACTCGATGTTATTATCATTTTATTTTTTCCTGCGGGGCGGGGCTGCTCTGCTCTACTCACAGAGCAGGGGGAGGAGTGGTGGGCACTGTGTAAGTGCGCATAAATGTTTGGCTGGGCGTCTCAGGCCGACCAGTCATGCGCACTTTGCAGGTTCTCCCCCAGGCTATATTACAGCCTGGGGGAGAACATGTCCAGGCTTCCAGTCCCCATCTGAGCTCCGAACCACGGCGCTCTGACCAATCACAACACCGCAGCTTTGTGGTTGGCTTAGGAGAGCCTGGGTGCTTCCTGTTCCGGCCTGATGCAGAAGAGAGATGGAGGAGAGACGCTGCACTAAGGTAAGTTTTATTTTTATTTTTTCCATCCGCCTGCCACTCCCGATCCGTTCCGGCCGCCACTGGCCATAACATGCTTTCTTTTGAAGGACACATTCAGGGTCGGGCTGGTCTACAAGGCAATCAGGCAGTGCCCAAAAGGCTGGTCTGACAGGTCAGTGTGTGGGTCGGTTTGTGGCTGTTTGCTGGGCCAGTTTTTACTGGTAATGTATCTGATATTACCACAAACATTTCCTGCAGCAAAGGGGGAGGGGGGGTGTGGCTAGCCGGCCATCATGGTGGCTGTGAGCTCGTAGTGCTCTAACTGTTAACCCCAGTAATCCGCCATAATTATCCTTCACGTGCGCCATCCACGTCTGCAACCAGCGGAATCTGACAGCCGAGATGCGGTGCAACCCGGGGGACCCCTCAGGGTGCCGATTTCTTGGAGGAAGACGTTGAAGTAGACAGGGGAAGAATTGCGGCCTGTGAGCAGCGAAGCAGTGAGGCAAAGAGCCCGGCTGGGAGGCGGCTGCCCATGTGGTCAAGCAGATCGGCTCGGAATATATGGAGCCAGTGCAGCGGGGGCTGAGGTACCCTGCCAGCGCTTTGAGAAGGGAGATCGCATGCGGCGACAGCGAGAAAGGTGAGGAGCCTGGTGATGCGGCCCCCAGACCGGGAGGGAGACTGAGTGCGGCGCGTGGGCCGCTGTCTCGAGTGAAGAAGACGTCAGGGCAATCCCAGTCGGTACAGGGAGCGGGAGGCCCCCGAGGGACGTACTGACCCGCCCTGGGTGAAATACGCAGCGGGAGCGGAGTGCCTGACCCACCGAAGGTCAGCACAGCCTACCGAGACTGAAGCAGACCTGGTGGGAGGCACGCCGGGGACGGCGACACTACGGAGGCAGAGGCTGAGGTGGAAGCCGATGGGGGCACTGCGGCCTATGGGAGGTGCGGCGGTGAGATGGCACTCCCTCACGGAAAGCGGACGTCCGCGCTGACAGCCAACTCGTAGTGCGGCGCACAGACCAAGGGAGGCGAGAGCTGGGGCGCGCTCCCTGTGATATCCTGCCCCGGGTGAAAGAAGGACGGAGCAGATGCCAGGGACATCCCAGTAGGTGAGGGGAGTGGGAGGCTCCCTGGAGGCACACCGATCAGCCCTGTGAGACGCACGGAGTAGAATCAAGGTGCCCGACCCACGTAAGAGCCGCGCGGCTGGCCAGGATAGGCCTGGACCTGAACGGGGGGTCCCCAGGGATTGTGACAGTGCGGAGGTAGCGGACGCAAGGGAAAGGAGTCTCCGGGCTCAACTGAGCCCTGCGAGCTGGGGAGGGACCCCGTGCATGGACCTCTGGGTGGCATTAGGGCCCATAGACTGCCACTGAGAACATTGCGTGCCCACACCTGCGCAGGACTGCGGTAGTAGCTCTGTGGACAGGCGGTTTGCACAGAGGCACAGAAGATTGATGGGGGCCCCCTCGACGGTCTCCGGTCACTGAGGACATAAGGTCACAGCTACGGAGGTCCCATGGCTCAGGTGCGCAGGGGAGCACACCTGGGCTGCAGTGGAAGGAGCCCGATGACGTAACTCTGGGTGAGGACTGCAAGGACTGATTGCACGCGTGGGCCGCATACTCCCGGCAGCGGACTACGCCGGGGGTCGGACATGTAGAGGGCACGAGGAGGAGATCGCAAGAGAAATCACAGCTAATACCCTGGGCCCTACAAGGCGGGTGGGATATTCGCTAGCCCACTACACGATGGGGCAGACGAAGGGCACTCCTGTGCAGAACAGTGGCAAGATCTGGATATGTTTGTCATCTGGGGGGCTTCCGAGGCGACTCGGCGACGGACTGGTGGGTTCAGGCATGTGAGCAGAGGGAGCAGGGGTGAACCACTGGGCGCGCCACGTGCACACACTATCCTTAGTACAGTGAATGCGAGCATAAACTGCGAGTTGAAGTGACCTGCCCTCCCCACGTACTGAACTTCACCCAAACCCTGCCAACCACGGGGCTCCGGCATCAGGGAAGCAAACTGCCCAGCGACAAGATGGAGATGCGATGAACAAAGTGACAATTGCTATTGCCACTGGCGGGTGACAGTTACCTCTGATGCAGCAGGCGGAGCGATGGGACGCTTTTGGAGCTGCCTCTGCTAGCCCGCATTGCCCAAATATCCTACACACGCGCCAGAGGCCGTGGCAGTCAGACTCGCAGGAGGTCCTGGTGTGAGAGGAGAACCCCGACTGTCGCAGCTTGGACGTGCAAAGCACATAGCGAACAAGGAGGGAACGAGGCCGGGAACTTGCCAGTTGAGGCCGAGATAGGAGGTAACCAAGGGACAAGTAATACCAGGGGCGCGCGCATCCGTGCCTGTCGGTTTCTTCGTTGGGGCCCCCAACACACTCACGTTGTTCACTGCGAAACTCACCAAGCGGCAGCTGCGAATGCCCTCGGCGCAACAACACGTGATGGGGTGCATGAGAGCCAAAATGCAGCAGGGACCGCTGCGAGCTGGCAACCTGGACTCTCAGCGTACGAGGGAGGAGAACGAAGTGGAGCCAGCGTCCGCAGCACTGGCAGCCAAAATAGATTCCGTTCTGGCGGCTGTGGAGAGAATAGGGACTACACTAGAACAAACCAGGATGTCCTTGGAAACGCGGATCGATGAGGTCACGTCTGACTTTACGCTTCTACATGCGGATCACCGCAAACTAACTGACAAGGTTGCTGCTCAGGGTCAAGTGCTTCAAGATCTTCAACCGGTTACTCACAGTCATGCAGCTGCATTACAAGATATGATGGAGCGGATACATGCCCTAGAAGACAGGCCGGAGGATGCGGAAGGATGCGGAAGGACGCTCGCGGCGAAACAACATTAGAGTGGTGGGATTGCCGGAAGGGGAAGAAGGCAGGCACCCTGAACAGAATATAGAGACCTGGCTGCGAGACCTACTTCCGCAGGGAACGCTATCGAAACAGTTTGCGGTGGAAAGGGCCCACCGGGTGCCAGCCCAGAGGCCTCAACCAGGAGCCAGACCGCGACCGTTCCTGTTCAAACTTCTTAATTACAGGGATAGAGACGCGGTACTGTGGGAGACACAGAAATTGGACGAACTGACAGTGGGCAGCAGCCGCATTATGCTTTTCCCTGATTACACCGCCCTGGTGCAGCGCCGTAGGAGCAACTATACGACGGTGAAGCGACAACTCCGGGAGCTAGAGCTCCCCTACTCCCTGTTGTTCCCTGCCAGGCTGCGGGTAGTGGTGAAGGGTAAAACACACTTCTTTGACACACCTGCGGAGATGTGGGACTGGCTGGAAGAATCGGGTCTCTGGAAGGGGAAGAGGCCTCAAGAACCGGAGGATGGAGACACTGTCGGCAGGAGAGGCAGGCGCCGACCATGCCGCAGGGCGCACCGCAGGGCGCACTGCGGAGCGGCGACCAGAATGGTGGCCCCAAGTCCACAGTGGATGAGAAAGGAGCAGCAAAATGTCCTGGAAGCGGTCACGATCTTTGGCGCACCGACCAGTCCAGCCTATCTGGACCCTTCTATGCAACAGACGGTGGTGTCAAGTGGAGCGTCGACGCCATCGACCGAACTCTCCGAAGAACTATGTATTCCGGTGGTCACCCCGCAAACTGCAGATGATATCATATGATAAGTCTGATGCCATGAACACTGTAGATAGCCGCACACGCAATAACTGTATTGAGGGCTGCGCTGGTTTGGGTGTGCTGTGGAAGGGGTCGGGGGGGACTGGCGGGACACTGGGTGCGCCTACTGGTGGGCTGCTACTAGGGCTCTGCCTCATTCATGTCAAACCACATGGTGGGTCCTTGAGGGGGTGGCCCTTATATACGCGCAGCTGCCTCGTGCCGCCGCTCGAGGGCTGCTGTCTAAGCAAGCTGGGATAATGGGTTTCCATATGGCACACCACATACGTGGGACATGAGGGGGACGGATATGACAGGTTGCTTACCGCGCACACACCCCATCAGCCCATACACTGACCTAGTCCTTTTTCCCCATGCATGGTCACATAGTTTGGACGGACAACATCGAGATGTCCGCCCCACACGTTATGTTCTTGCTAGTTCTTAAGTTGTTATGGTTATCGCAGACTGCTTCGCATGCATCTGGGCGTGCTCGAAGCTTCCAAAACTACATCCCGCCTCTTGTCCCCCAGCAGATAACACACCCTAACAATGGCAAGAGTTAATAAGATCACATGGAACATACGCGGTATGCACACACCCTCGCGCAGATATTCCATATTTGCTTATCTTCACAGACACTCAGTCGGCATCGCCGTATTACAGGAGACACACCTAACACAGCTAGAGCTCAAACGTCTGCGTAGGCGCTGGATGGGCCAAGTGTACTGCACCGTGTCTTCCGCGCATGCTAGGGGCACACTCGTTTGGGTCAGGGCAGGTGTTCCATTTGTTAGCACAGACACGGTAGTAGACCCGGAAGGCAGATACACCTTGGTGCGTGGAATGCTTAATGGTCAGCAAATATTGCTGGCATCGATATACGCTCCAAATGCTCATCAATAGCCATTCCTGACACAGCTGTTGCATGTGCTCACGCCATACGCTGGTCTCCCCTGGCTGCTAGGCGGAGACTTCAACTCAGTACTCGACATACATATGGACAGATCCTTCCCCCCTCTCCGGGTCACGACTGCGAGATCTAATGCACAGGTGCTCACGGATTGGCTTTCACACTGGGCATTACTGGATGTGTGGCGGGTCCTCCATCCAGCAGAACGTGTTTACTCCTACTATTCCGCGACACATGACCTGCATGTCCGGTTGGATAGGGTGGTGGGGCCCCAGTCTCTACTACTGTTAATTGAGGCCTCGGAATATCTCGGCCGGACACACTCCGATCATAACCCCTTGCAGATTCGCATCAGTTGGGTGGCTGATCGACCCCCTATCCCCACATGGCGACTCCAACCCAGTGCGTTGGAAGACCCTGAGTTCCGCTCGTCATTGGGGACGGCTATTCTGACATACTTTCAACAGAATGAAGGCACGGCCAGCAGCGCACTAGTGGAGTGGGATGCCCTCAAACAACAATTAGAGGTCACTGCTTAGGTGCCACCTGGAACGTAAGGAAACAGCTGTCGACGGCTATCGCTCGTATTGAATCCCAATTACTGCAATACGAGTGTGGGGGGGAGGGGGGAGGTAGACAGTCGAGCCGCCTGGAGGACCTTCGGACGCAACTAGTGGAGCTCCTAGAACAACTGCGGTGCTATAATTATGCAGCCCATACCGCCCGCACCCATGCTACAGTGGACAGAGCGCGCCGCTTACTCACTTGGCTGTCGAAGCAAGATAATGCTCGTGCTCCGATTGCGGCGATACGCACACGGGCGGGAGACCTGGTGTATACGCAGATCCACAAGGTCATGGTGGCCCACTATGCACAGCTGTACCGATCACACATTCACTGTTCGGGCCTCGAGCTAAGGGCATTCCTGGAAAGGATCCAGTTGCCCACGGCCTCGGCCGAACATCAGGAGATGCTTAACTGCTCCTTAACCCTGGAAGAGATAGGAGAGGCTGTTGCATCCCTGGCATCTGGGAAAGCACCAGGGCCGGACGGCATACCGGCTGAATTTTATAAAGCCTATCGAGAGTCCTTAGTGCCGCAACTACATGTGCTCTATTCCAAGGCACTGGAGGAGGGCGCACTTCCCCCTTCGATGCGCGAGGCGTACTTGGTGTCCCTGCTGAAGCCCAACCGTGACCCGACGGTCTTGGGATCTTATCGACCGCTGGCGCTTCTGAATGCGGACTATAAAATACTCACCAAAGTTCTGGCAGAGCGTTTGGTGCCAGTGGTCTAGGCCCTAATCCACAGCGACCAAAACCTGCAGATGATATCATATGATAAGTCTGATGCCATGAACACTGTAGATAGCCGCACACGCAATAACTGTATTGAGGGCTGCGCTGGTTTGGGTGTGCTGTGGAAGGGGTCGGGGGGGACTGGCGGGACACTGGGTGCGCCTACTGGTGGGCTGCTACTAGGGCTCTGCCTCATTCATGTCAAACCACATGGTGGGTCCTTGAGGGGGTGGCCCTTATATACGCGCAGCTGCCTCGTGCCGCCGCTCGAGGGCTGCTGTCTAAGCAAGCTGGGATAATGGGTTTCCATATGGCGCACCACATACGTGGGACATGAGGGGGACGGATATGACAGGTTGCTTACCGCGCACACACCCCATCAGCCCATACACTGACCTAGTCCTTTTTCCCCATGCATGGTCACATAGTTTGGACGGACAACATCGAGATGTCCGCCCCACACGTTATGTTCTTGCTAGTTCTTAAGTTGTTATGGTTATCGCAGACTGCTTCGCATGCATCTGGGCGTGCTCGAAGCTTCCAAAACTACATCCCGCCTCTTGTCCCCCAGCAGATAACACACCCTAACAATGGCAAGAGTTAATAAGATCACATGGAACATACGCGGTATGCACACACCCTCGCGCAGATATTCCATATTTGCTTATCTTCACAGACACTCAGTCGGCATCGCCGTATTACAGGAGACACACCTAACACAGCTAGAGCTCAAACGTCTGCGTAGGCGCTGGATGGGCCAAGTGTACTGCACCGTGTCTTCCGCGCATGCTAGGGGCACACTCGTTTGGGTCAGGGCAGGTGTTCCATTTGTTAGCACAGACACGGTAGTAGACCCGGAAGGCAGATACACCTTGGTGCGTGGAATGCTTAATGGTCAGCAAATATTGCTGGCATCGATATACGCTCCAAATGCTCATCAATAGCCATTCCTGACACAGCTGTTGCATGTGCTCACGCCATACGCTGGTCTCCCCTGGCTGCTAGGCGGAGACTTCAACTCAGTACTCGACATACATATGGACAGATCCTTCCCCCCTCTCCGGGTCACGACTGCGAGATCTAATGCACAGGTGCTCACGGATTGGCTTTCACACTGGGCATTACTGGATGTGTGGCGGGTCCTCCATCCAGCAGAACGTGTTTACTCCTACTATTCCGCGACACATGACCTGCATGTCCGGTTGGATAGGGTGGTGGGGCCCCAGTCTCTACTACTGTTAATTGAGGCCTCGGAATATCTCGGCCGGACACACTCCGATCATAACCCCTTGCAGATTCGCATCAGTTGGGTGGCTGATCGACCCCCTATCCCCACATGGCGACTCCAACCCAGTGCGTTGGAAGACCCTGAGTTCCGCTCGTCATTGGGGACGGCTATTCTGACATACTTTCAACAGAATGAAGGCACGGCCAGCAGCGCACTAGTGGAGTGGGATGCCCTCAAACAACAATTAGAGGTCACTGCTTAGGTGCCACCTGGAACGTAAGGAAACAGCTGTCGACGGCTATCGCTCGTATTGAATCCCAATTACTGCAATACGAGTGTGGGGGGGAGGGGGGAGGTAGACAGTCGAGCCGCCTGGAGGACCTTCGGACGCAACTAGTGGAGCTCCTAGAACAACTGCGGTGCTATAATTATGCAGCCCATACCGCCCGCACCCATGCTACAGTGGACAGAGCGCGCCGCTTACTCACTTGGCTGTCGAAGCAAGATAATGCTCGTGCTCCGATTGCGGCGATACGCACACGGGCGGGAGACCTGGTGTATACGCAGATCCACAAGGTCATGGTGGCCCACTATGCACAGCTGTACCGATCACACATTCACTGTTCGGGCCTCGAGCTAAGGGCATTCCTGGAAAGGATCCAGTTGCCCACGGCCTCGGCCGAACATCAGGAGATGCTTAACTGCTCCTTAACCCTGGAAGAGATAGGAGAGGCTGTTGCATCCCTGGCATCTGGGAAAGCACCAGGGCCGGACGGCATACCGGCTGAATTTTATAAAGCCTATCGAGAGTCCTTAGTGCCGCAACTACATGTGCTCTATTCCAAGGCACTGGAGGAGGGCGCACTTCCCCCTTCGATGCGCGAGGCGTACTTGGTGTCCCTGCTGAAGCCCAACCGTGACCCGACGGTCTTGGGATCTTATCGACCGCTGGCGCTTCTGAATGCGGACTATAAAATACTCACCAAAGTTCTGGCAGAGCGTTTGGTGCCAGTGGTCTAGGCCCTAATCCACAGCGACCAAAACGTGTTTGTGCCTAAGCGGAGTACGTCCCTGAACCTGCGGAGATTCTTCAGAGTTGCGGCTGAAAGCGTCAAAGAATGGCCCAGAGCAGGATGCCTAGTGCTGGACTTAGAGAAGGCCTTTGATTGTTTGGAATGGAGGTATTTGTCAGCATTATTGCAGCACTATGATCTAGGGGCGGAATTTCTACTTATGTCATGTTATGTTAAAACGTTTTATAGAGCGCAACAGCTGCCTCAGCTAAGAGGCGTCCCGGCGCTAAGCAACAGAAAAGCAATATGCAAAAAACGATCAACGCCTACAAACACGGGAACAAGAATGTCTTAATTGCTTTCCTAAAATGGAGATAATTAGTAAGCCCCCGAATGTGGACCGGCATAGAGCTCCACAGCAGGGCAGCTCTACTCCGAAAGGAGCGCCCGCCAGCGCGGGCTCTCCTCACTCGGAGGATCATTACTAAACATTGTCCCATAGATTGAAGTGATCGTGTGAGAGTATAAGGTAAAAGAAGATCAGACTAAATATGGGGAGATGCCAGCTTCAGAATTTTAAAGGCAATACAAAGTGCCTTAAACTCAATTTGCCTGGCTACAGGTAGCCAGTGAAGGCGACGGATAGCATTGGTCACTGGACAAGTTAGCCCAGGAGAGATCTAGCGGCCGCATTCTGGACTCTCTGTAGCCTCTGGATTTCAGATTTATTTGCTCCTAAATATAGTGAGCAGGCATAATCAAGCCTTGACAAGATCAGGGCCTGAATAATGGTCTGCCTAGTTGTAGCATCAAAGAAGGCCATAATAGATTTAAGCCCGCGCAGCAGACCAAAACAAGTGCCTGCCACCTTTTTCGTCTGGATCTGAAAATTAAGTGAGCTCTCCATCCAAACCCCCAGGTTCTTTACTACCGACTTGGGAGTAGGTGCTGTACCTAGGCTAGCAGGCCACCACAGGTCACTCCAGCGGCCATGGTTCCCTCCCACCAACAACACCTCAGACTTGTTAGTATTCAGTTGTAGACAGTTGGCGGTCATCCACTCGGCGACAGCCGAGAGGTCGCCCTGAAATTTCCTGGCGTCCTGCTCGGGGTCACTCGAGAGATCCACCACCAACTGAGTGTCGTCGGCATAAGAAACCATGGTCAACCGCCTGCTCCTGGCAACCTCCGCCAAAGGTTGAACATAAAGATTAAAGAGCAGGGGGCTCAAGGATGAGCCCTGTGGGACCCCCTCATCAATAGGAAATGTGCCAGAAGCAAAAGGGGGGCGGCTACCTGAAACGTCCTGTCGGCCAGGAAGGAGGACAGCCATCTGAGAGCTAGCCCAGAGACTCCAGCCTCAGATAAGCGATTCAGCAAGATGACATGAGACACAGTGTCAAACACGGCACTGTGATCCAAAAGGATCAGCGCCGACGTCTGCCCTGCGTCTAAGGCCGTCCACAGATGTTCAGTTACAGCCAAAAGTGCTGACTCGGTACTATGACCGGGTCGGAAGCCGTTTTGAGAAGGGTCAAATCTCCGATGTACAGTAAAGAAATCCGTAAGAAGGGAGGTGATATAGGCCTCAGTGATTTTCGTAACCCAAGGTAGAAGGGAGATCGGACGAAAGCTTTCTGGTTTATGGGCATCTAAGGAAGGTTTCTTAAGCAACGGAAGGACCCTAGCCTGTTTCCAGGCCCTGGGCACAACTGCCTCACTCAGAGACCCATTGATCACTGTTTCCAAAGGGTTAATAATGATAGACAATATTTTTTTAAATTGGTCAGGTTTCAAAGGGTCAATAGGAGAGCCTGATTTGACCTTGGAGCAGAGTGTCAGTAACAGCTCTTGTGTTATAGGAGGAAAATCTTCAAGGACCCCGTCAATAGGTTTGCAAGAGGTCACAGAAAGGCCTATGGGGACCATAGGAAAACTTTTATAAATGTCCTCAATCTTCTTAATGAAGAAGTTGGCCAGTTCTTCGCACTGCGAGTCAGAAGTAATCCCTGAACCTACGGCGTCCTTCTGAGTTTTAAGCCCCGTCACTACAGAGAAGATAGTCTTGGCCGCGTTAGAGCTACCCCTGATCTGCTCGGCATAGAATGCCCTATGATAGCGCTTAACAGCAGCGCGATAGAGAGCCTTGGAAGAAGGGTCAACGTCCCATCGCCAGGCTCTCTCCAACTTCTTACAAAGCTTACGTGAGTCAGCTAGTTAAGCATTATACCAGGGGTTGGATTTGTTAAGCCGATTCCTAGGCACCCTAGCAGGAATAAAAGCATCCAGCGGCCGCAAATCCAATCGGAAAAGATAGAATAAGCCTCATTAGGGTCAGCTGGAATGACCGGAGAGGTAGCTGCAAGATGGCTTTGGAAGTGTTCCCAGCTCAGTTTGTGCCAAGGGCACTTGACAGACGAGGTGCTGACTGATTTGCGTGCTGGCAAAATATCATGGATCACCATGGTGACTAAATAGTGGTCAGACCAATCCATAGGATCCGGAACAAGGACCTCAAGAGATGATATGTTAGTAAAAACAGGATCAAGTAGGTGCCCAGCCACATGAGTGGGGCCGGGGACCCGTTGCACGAGCTGACATGCCATGAGATCAGCCAAAAAAGATATCACAGTAGGGTCAGAATCATTTTCTAAGTGCAAATTGAGATCGCCTATGACAGAGAAATTGGAGGCATTGATCGCTAAAGTACTAACTATCTCAGGCAGGGCAGCTCAGAACTCTGTAGACGGACCCGGAGGACGGTAAATCAATAGTCCTGACATCGTGTAATTGCAATTAAAGGTTGTTTTAAAAGAAGCACATTCACAATCAGCAACAATCTGTTTGATAAAGGTGCAAGGAAACTTGGTTTTAAGGATAATTGCAATGCCACCTCCTCTCGTAGGTCTATTAAGAGTGTGAATCATATAGTCTTCTGGAAGAGCGAGTACTTGCTCCGTCACCATATCCTCTGAGAGCCAGGTCTCAGTAAGAAATAAAACGTCAGGAGACCTGTCCTCCAAAAGGTAATGAACATCAGCGAAATGTTTAACAAGCGAGCGACAATTGAGCAAGCAGACCAATACTGAGGAACGGGAAGAGGGGTTGATGGATTTGACCGGGATTAAAGAAGAGAAGCCGCAGCAAAAACACCCAAAAAGGGCCCTCTAAGCCGCCCTGCTGAAGTTGAGAACACTTCGTTACATGCCTCTCGATTGCAAGCAGCTCAGACTGAGAGTAAGCATACCCAGTTCTACGCAAACTGGTAGCGTGTCCGGCGCCCGGCGACAGTCCGGCGCGGACGGGCACAGACGGGCTTGCCTTTGGCGCGCTGCCGGCACGCCCGCTGCGCGCGACCGCTGCGCGGCCTGGCACCTATGGTGAATTTAAATCAACCCCCAGGAAGCGGAAATGAGGGGAGGGGGGAGGAGCCGCATCACTCTGCCGGGACCGGCAACCCACCAAACCCGGAACTGGAGTGCCAGACAATAAAGCAGCAAGATATGGAGGAGGAGTAGTGAATGCCGGTAAGCCTCTTTTAGTGGTGTATCAGCAAGTTCACGCAGAGCAGGAGCAAGTAAATAAATAAAAACAATTTTTCTAACAACCTCAGTTACAGTCCTAACAATAGTTAAAAACAAAAATGACAGCCTACGATTTAGCGTAGAGCCCTCAATTACAGCGCGGCTGGGCACCTATGGTGAATTTAAAGCAACCCCCAGGAAGCAGAAATGAGGGGAGGGGGGAGGAGCCGCATCCCTCTGCCGGGACCGGCAACCCACCCAACCCGGAACTGGAGTGCCAGACAATGAAGCAGCAAGATATGGAGGAGTAGTAGTGAATGCCGGTAAGCCTCTTTTAGTGGTGTATCAGCAAGTGCGCGCAGAGCAGGAGCAAGTAAATAAATTAAAACAATCTTTCTAACAACCTCAGTTACAGTCCTAACAATAGTTAAAAACAAAAATGACAGCCTACGATTTAGCATAGAGCCCTCAAATGGTAGGCCTCTTATATAGAAACCCCACGGTACGGGTAAGGTTAGGTCGCAACATATTTGAAGCTGTGCCGGTGTGCAGGGGCACTACACAGGGGTGCCCACTGTCACCACTCCTGTTTGCGTTGGCAATTGAACCTCTAGCGGCGGCCCTTCGTGTAATGGGGGGGAGGGTATACTGCTGGGAGACGCAACACATCAGGTGTCGCTATATGCAGATGACCTGCTGGTTTACGTGAGAGATATCGAGCATATCCCGGCTCAGCTGGCACTCATTCTACGTGATTTTGCAACTATCTCGGGACTACAGGTAAATGCCAGCAAATCCTGTATATACGCGTTCGGAGGGGGTAGGCAGGATCCTGGGTACAAACTTAATGGAACGGGAGTGGCGTGAAAGGAGGACACCTTCCGATACCTGGGAATACAAATATACCGTCAACCGCTGGACCTATTTGATGGAAATGTGGGTAGAGCTGTGGCGGCTATTAAGTCGCAGATGCGTTTCTGGGGCACGTTGCCGCTGACAGTCACGGGCAGGGTGGCACTGCCCAAAATGGTGATCATTCCTAGACTATTGTACTAGTTTGCCAATCTGCCATTATACATACCGGCGGCCTTTTTTGCCACGTTCTCTAAGCTGCTCCGGGATTTCATCTGGGGGGGTAGCCGACACAGGTTGTCACTAGCGAAATTATATCTACCCACAGATCAGGGGGGCTAGCGGCGCCCTGCTTAGAGCACTACTACTTAGCAGCGCAGTTGCAATGGATCGCTCACTGGTTTGCAGATAGGGGTCGTGAGGACACGGCGACGGTGCTGCCCCCGTACTCTCTGGAACGGCTTCTTACGCTTTTCCATCCAGCTGTCAGATGCGCGACGCCAACACCGCTCCTCCTGAGGGTGGCGTATAAATGCTATTGCAGAAGCCTATTTCTTACCAGAAATCTGATCCCCTACGCGCCTGCGTTACCATTAGAGGGCTCTCCCAGGAGGGTACAGACACTCACCCCTCTAGCTCTGGCGCGTTGGAGGGAGGCTGATATACAGACTTTAGGGGACCTGTATCGAGACGGCTCGTTGGCAACGTACGATTCGTTAGTGGAGGAGGAGGGGCTTCCGCCAGGGCAATTCCTCATGCATCGCTCCCTAGTCGCAACTCTGACTCCTAAATGGGGGGATATGTCCACGGAGCCGAAACAACACCATACCATACAACACCTTCACGTTATGGGGCGCGGTAGACACTTGGTCCGCTGGTTAGCAGCGTCCTTACGCGCACACGCAGCGATTACACTGGAGCCACTCTGACGCAAGTGGGAAGCCGATCTGGGGAGGCCATTAGAAGACAGGGAGTGGGAGTGGGAGCGGGTATTGAAGGGGCCAGTGTGCATCCCCAGGAATATGAGGCTCCGACAGATTCAGCTGTTCATAGTACATAGGGCATACCTCACGCCGGAGGCTATCAATAGGTATTTCCACCGGGCGGATGCGGTGTGCCCCAGGTGCATGGAGCCTGGGGTGGGTCTTGTTCACATGCTATGGAGCTGCCACAGGATACGCCCTTACTGGAGCGCGATCACTGAACTGCTACGTATTAGTACTGGTCGTAATTTACCCTTTGAAGGGGAGGTGTATCTGCTGCACCAGTTTCGTAGAACCCCAGCCATGAAGGTGACATCTAGGTTTCTGGATCTGGGAATAGTGGTAGCCAAATGATTACTCACCAGACGATGGAAGGCCCGGGACCCGCCCCACGTGCAGGCATGGGGACACTCGTTTTACGCATGGGCTAGGGCAGAGGGGACCGCCATCAGGAGGGAGGAAACGCTGGATTTAAGGAAGGAGCCATTAGTGGCTCAATGGGAAGGGCTACTCCAGGCATTCCAGAGAAGGGGGAAGGGGAACACATAAGGGGACAGCCTGAGGGGAGAGACGTAGGTCCAGGGTAGACACCAGAGTCAAAAAGGTGGGTGCGGATGCGCTGTTCCATGTTTCAGGTTTCATGCTCCATACACGGGTCATCCGCAGCAACATCAGGGGAGAAGATGATAAGTGCCATTGTGGGGAGATAATAGCTTAGTGTAATGCTGGGTAGGGCTGCTGGGGAGGACAGGATGGGGGGTGGAATGGAGACATTGTCACTAGCGCCTGTCTGGGTTGGGATTGTTAGGTGTTAACTGTTTTTACATTGCTGTGTCTGTTAGCCAGTTCATGAGAAAATAACAGAAGGACTTATACACGGGGCTCTTGAAACTATGCAGTCGTTGAGTAGGGATGCATCCCACGCAGAGCAAGAACTGAATGCTATTCCTGTATTCTACCTGGTACGACGGTTGTGCCAGGGACAGGTATGAGTCCAAATATATATGCTATGGGAACTGGTACCTATAGCGATTTGGTGACACCATGCATGAAGTGTAAATTGTTTATGATGCATCACAAGTACCTGTAACCTTTAAAATTTCAATAAAATAGATTAAAAAAAAAAACCAACATTTCCTGCAGCAAATATGCATGTAGCGTCTCAGAACTTGAAAAGCACCTAGACAGCTGGTCTTTACAATCTCAAACTGCCCTGATTTGATCATGTTGGCCACATTTTAGCTATCTGATGCGCTAATGGGGGGCGGACCTATTCTCTGTCCCAGTCTGACCCTGCTCACATCTCCCTGTCATAAACATTTGCTTCCCTTTTTTAACCACGAAGTTAGGAGCGAACACAGGAGATTAAACACTGGATCATAAAATAACAAGTGTGGGGGTGGGGAGTAGCAAATGTTAAATTTTTCTGAGGGACCTTCTGAAACAGGTGCAGGTTACTTGGTGCGCCACGCTTCAATAAAACTTAACATCAGAAAGTAGGGCCCATCAATGTGCGCCTGTTTAAAAAAGCAACCCGGCACTGGGGCGTTTTTGGGAAAAAAAACTATTTAACTGCTATAAGGGCACCACAGCCATGAACGTCGAGTCACCATAATGCTAGGGTAGCGGAAGGTGACATCATGCACATGTGGACCTTAATGATGTTACAGGAAGTGAGATCATATGAACCTTGACCTTGCCAGGAAATGATGTCACATGAGCTTAACCCTGACAACATCACAATAATTGACTGAGCTGATGTTCCATAATAACTGTATAATCAATATTCATTCATTAGAACTTTATTTCAGCACATTTAGCCATAAAAGCACAGTTTAAAATAGTAATTTAAAATTGAATAAAATGGTTAAAAAGGAGAAAAAAAGTATCTACATTCCACGCTCTGGAGCAGCATTTCCAAGCATCAGCCATCTTGGAAGACAGGACATAAAGTGCTTGTGCAATGTGCATTTAGAGGCTATTTCCAAGCAATATTTGGCTCCTTTTTGTGTTAAAATTTTAAAGTTGCGCTACACATAGAGATGGTGACTAAGAAAACAGAATAGCAATGCATTTACTCAGCCAGCATATTTGCCTCCAATTATCAACATGGTATTAAGGTAAAACCACAAACATTAGGGGGCAATGATCTATATACATTCCATGTCAGGGAATGTTGGTCATTAAGAATAATTCTGTTATCTCCAGAGCACCCAAATAAATACAGTATGTGCGAAAATCATCAATTAAAATATATCATAGACAATTGTCATTTCTATTTGCAGACTTATTTAAGATGGCTCTGTGTGTGCACCACATGGTAAATAAAAAGCGTTAAATTGAAAAAACAATGGGCATGCGCGTGTCAGATTTTAGAATCCTATACACGTAGCGAAAATGTCTAGACCCCAAATTCCTACAAAGTTGAAGTAGCCATCGCGACCTTGCCTTCCTGTAGCCCTGACAGAAAAAGATCACATGGAGATCAGTCTCATCTGTGTTGAAACACGCAGGGCACTCTACGTTTGTGTAGCCTTCCCACTTTTTTGTAAATGAACGCAGCGGAAGGACTCCATACCTGAATTGCAGATAAAGCTTCTTAGCCAAGAGCGGCTGTATGTCATCCAACACTGGTTCTAAGATGTATATACTTTTTACTTCCAGAAACTAAGCAGTCAGTCGCCCCACTGAGGGTCTCCTTTCCAACTGGGTGAGTTCATGGTCTCTATAACTCTCTACCAAGGCTTTTCTGGACGTCATTTGAGAGAATTCTTCTGCATTGTGCCACAGACTGCCCCAACCCACATGTTTTCTTGACATACAACAGCCAAGACAACTTCCCTGCACCTCGCAGCCCCATGACATCAATCAGTTCTTCTAGTTCAGGGGTGGACCACAGGCGCCGCCAGTATAATATAGGTCTAAGAGCAGCTTCTTCCTCAATGGGTCTGATCCCTAGATCCATACGTAGAGGTGTTAGTTGTGTGCTAGGTGGCAATCCCATAAGTTGTCTGGCGAATAAATTCTCAGTACGGGCTAACTGGCCAGATGGACAGTGCACCCATAGTTCTGCTCCATAGAGTGGAGCCGTCCTGGCCTGAGTCTTGTAAATTTCCACCACAGTACTCACTAGTTTTTCAGAGCAAGTCCTATATAGTTTTAAAATACTCTCCATAGTCTGGGATAGTTCTAAGCCTATTTTACTGATTTGGGCTCCCCAATCCATTCTCTCTGTCAATGTGATTCCCAGGTACTCAAATATGGATACCCTCTCTAGGGGACTTCCATCCAGACAAGAGTTTGGGCGAGTGGTGTTACCTTCAATAAAACGTAACATCCGAAAGTATGGCCCGTCAATGAGCGCCTGTTAAAAAAAGCAACCCGCCACTGGGGCATTTTTGGGAAAATGAACAGGAACTATTTGACTGCTATAAGGGCACCACAGCCATGAACGTCGAGTCACCATCATGCTAGGTTAGCGGAAGGTGACATCATGCACATGTGGACCTTAATGATGGTACAGGAAGTGAGATCAAATGAACCTTGACCTTGCCAGGTTATGATGTCACATGAGCTTAACCCTGACAACATCACAATAATTGACTTAGCTGATGTTCCATAATAACTGTATAATCATTATATCAACACAATACAAACGTCTATTTTAGATTTCACCTATATTATGCTGCTGTCATGATAAGCCAGGCAACATTACTAATTTTTTTTTATTTTACATGAAAGGTTATGTGTTTGTCTAAAGACGATACAGTGTCACAAAACACCCAACATCTGGTTTAGAGACACACAAAGAAACATTTATATCAATACCCCTATGAAAAAAGCTCACTTGAATGTCCTCTCTGTAGATCCCCAACTTGACATAAACGCTAGCCCAGACTAATTTGATGACTGCATGGAAGCCTAGCAGTGGAATTTGCACCGCTCAAGAGCACGCGCAGCAGACCCAAACTTTCCCTGCCTTGACTCTCAAAAGACGTTTATCAGGAAGTATCTCAGAAAGCAGGAGAAAGAATGGATACAAGCATGGAGTCTGGCTAGGCGGAGAACTGTAGGAAAATGCTACCAAGGTCACATTTTCAAAGCCAAGTCAACTCATATCAGATCCACCTCGGCGCTGCAAAGAACACATCGAAATCTCTATTGGAAGTGATTAGCAGTCCAACAAGCCCTCATCCAGGACTACGCTGATGACTCCTGAGGCCCCGTGCAATGCATGTGCGGAGTCTTTCGACGTAGAATCTATAGTCCTTTCCCTACCGGCCATCTCTGAAAACAATAGCAGAGTATAATTTAACCCTCAAAGCACTGTGGTCCTGGTATCCTTTTGTCCCAGAGTCAGAACTACTCCAGACAACAGCTAAAGTGAAACTATCAAATCATTGTCCCTGGTTCTATCAGTAAACATCTCGCCAGTTCCTACCTTTTTTGGTACACCATGATAAACCCTGCCCGAAAACAAGGTACTTAACTGGACTGTCTAAAAGTTGTCCAAATAGCTCTTCTTTAAAAAATATAAAAGTAATCACTGGCTCCCAATCGCCTAAACAACTTCCATCCATTTTCTATCCATCACTTCTTAGTTACGGTTATAGAAAGCTGCGCTGCCTTCCGTCTGTCATTTCACATCCATACAAAATGACCTCATTAGACACCCTCCAATCTGGCTTTAGATTCTGTAAATCTGATGACTCATTCAGCATCCTTGACTCTGGAGACCCATGTCTTCCCTGGCCTCTCAGCTGTCTTTGACACATCAACCACCACACTTTGTTCTTCATCCGGAGGAATCAAATGGGCACCAGTGGGGTAGTTCTTGACTGGTTCACCTCTTATCTGATGAACAGTTCACAAGTAGTGAAAATAGGAGCCCCGTCTCCAACCACGTCAGCTTGCAACAAGGGGCCTTTCATCCCTCGATCCTATCACCAACCCGGTTTATTCTTTTTTTGAGTCACTATGTGATAGGTTTAGGAGTTCGGGGGGGGGGGGTTCTTTTTCACCTGGATGCTGATGGTACCCAGATCTACATGAAGGTCTTATTCCTGGATGACATCCTCCTTCTCTGTAACACCGTGGCAAGAAGTCAAACATTGTTCTACTCAGCACCTTAAACCTATCCCTGCAAAAACAGAAATCCTTCTAATATCACTGAAGAAATCGACACTATCTGCACAAGTGTGAATAGAATCCCTCCCTGCCCCACACTGACATCCCACCATTGAGCAGAATGCCCAGTCGCTTGTCTCCATCCCCAACAGTCAGCGTGACCTCTACAGTCAAATCACGCCCATGGCTAAGAGCGCTTGCTTCCAGTGAAGGCTTCTCCGGGGATCAGGTAGCTTGTTCCAGAACAAGATTTGCAGTCGGCTGCTCAGGTGTTGGTTCCAGACTAGACTACGGAAACTTGCTCCTTTCTGGCATCCCTAGCACACACTTAGCTCCACTCTTTGCAGAATGCATGCAGGAGCATGCAGCAGTTTGCTTTGTTAAGGGCCACAAGAAATCTGACCACATCCCACCCATCCCGATATACCTCCGATGGCTTCCAACTGAGGCGAGAGCTCAATTTAAAACTGCCTCCACTACAAACAACACCCTACAGGCCGTCCTCTTCGTCCATCTACCCGACTGGAAAATCTCAGGTGTACAAAGGGGTTTAATAAAGGCACAACCCCTTCTCCTGGAGATTTCCCAACTTCATACGAGAACACAACACGAACCAATCATTCTTGAGAAGCACTACAAAAATCTGGCGCTCCCTTCCTCTCACTTCTTGTGAAGCCCCATGCCATGCTGCCATCCACAAAGAACTTTAGATCCTTCTCTTTGAAAGACTCTGGGGCTTAACCTATCGATGCTCTCCCACGCACCATACAAGACACCCGAGGATCCTGCTGTCTGGTTTTTCTCTTTTTCTTGTGCTTTATCGCTAATGTACTTTACTGACGATTGCTTGACATGGTCCACTTGTAAAGCCCTCTGATGCCCTCTGGCCATGTTCGTGCTGGATAGAATCATATGACTAAATAAATAAATACATCAATAACTGTAACTCATGGGTGCTCTGCTAGGCCAAGAATTACATAAAGTATGCCAGTGCCAGAATGTTGCCATTTGAGCCATCCAAATACCACCAGTGACCCTTCTGTCAAAACTTAACTATAGTATGTCAGGGCCAGCATTTTGTCATGCTTGCCTCGTTCCATGTGCCAGGGTGTTCCTCCATTATGCCAAGAACTACCTCCAAAATGCTAACGCCAGCAGTTTGCTAAAGGTGCTCCGTACATCACGAATTTCCAGCAGTATGCCAGTGCCACCTTTGGCCCTATGGCAAGAATTACCTCCAGTATGCCAGTGCCACCATTGGCCCTATGGCAAGAATGACCTCCAGTGTCAACATGTTGCCATGGGTGTCCCATATGCCGAGAAATACTTCTGGTATGCCAGTGCCAGGATTTTGTCACGGGTGTCTGTCTTGCTAAGAATCGCATCCAATATGCCAGCACCACTGTTTTGCCATGGGGCATCCATAAGCCACAAATTACCTTCAGTATTCCACAACAGCAGATTCACAGGCCAACACCACATTCTCACTCACTTTCACCTACATTCACTCACTCATACTCACTCCCTCTTTTGCACTGGCTTTCTCTTGCTCATCTGGTGATCTAAAAAAAATGGATGGTTTGAGCAGTGTTTTAGGAAAGATAATTTGTAAATTTCAGTTTTTGTTTGAGGGAAAGATCCACTTAAAGAAGGAACATTAACAAGTAAAGCATGCATTTCAGTAATGCATACATTTCAGTGACTAATGCAGCATTTTACTCAAGCAAAGTGAAGAAATGATTTGAAGATTGTCTCACTATGCATTGCAAACCTTTCATTTTAGCTTTCATACTAAAAGTATTCAGAGGTGAACAAAATGTTTAGATGAGCTAAGCTTCTGCTTTGAAAGCATTCTTTCGACCTGCCAGCCCTGTCCGCATCAGGTTGAATTAGGGGCGAAGCAATCATTATTATGGGACCGTCTGGCCTATTATTATGCCCATTTGGTCCGGGCTAGTGACTATGGCCCTGACAATATAGATACCAATGTGCAAGTGAGTGCAAAGTGAAGGCATTTTCATGACATTGTGATTGGCGGGGCCCTGTGAAGGGATTGGGGTAGAATGTGTACGATGACTTATAGGCAAGGGCTGCCAACGAGACCTGTTATACTCCGCGAATGGCATAAATACTGTTGCGAAAATATTGAGTTGCAAGAATATCATGTCAACATTTTGGTCATGTCAAAAATATTGTAGAACAGAATACAGAAGCTAAGAATATTGTTTATTTATAAAATATCTTTCAATACATACTATATAGAATATAGTTTACTATAGTTGTGTTAAATATAATTTTAAATGACTTTAATATATATTAGTTATTAAAATAATTGTAGGAGTAGTATGAATATAGTAATTGTTGTATAACATTTTTTTTTAAATTTAATTAGCCATTTATAATTTAGTAGAGAGTTGTTAGGTATGTAGGGGAATAGGGTGGAACTTCATTGAAATTATGAATTATTGTTTTGCATTTATAATTATGTTTATATTAATTACTTATTTAATTGGCAATTAATCATAGAAACTATGCAATTAATTGTTTTTTAATTGTTTAATTGTATTTTATGATTTTTGATGTGTCATTTACATTTTCAATAGTTTTGTTACTAAATTATAATTTAGTAGTGGGTTGTAGGGTCATAGGATAGTAAGTTATTTGGACAATTTTGTGTTTTTAAAATAATTGTTTATGTGAATTAAATATTGATTGGTGATTGTGCACATTTTTTAACTGATTATTTGTTATACCAATAATTTGTTTTATTTTAATTAAAAGTTAATTCATTGATAAGTGCATTTAATAATACACTTTTAAAAATTAATTTTATATTTATTGTTTCATTTAATTTATTGTAATTAATTAATATTGTAATGCTATTGTTGTTTTATTTATACATAAATGTTTTTTTTGTTGGTATTTTCTGTGGATAGTAGCGAGGGAAATGTATTCATTTTAAATGTATTTTGTTTGATAGTTGTTAAATTGCATCTGAATTACTAAATTACATTTTATTTTATTTATGTATGATAAAGATGTTTTATTTTAAATATGTTTTAATTCTATTCATGTTGTTAGGTACTTAAAAGTTATTTTTTAAATGTTAGGAATTTGGTAAATGTACCTTTCCTAAGGTAACTTTTTCACACATTTTTGCGTGGGAAAGTTGTGGCATCACCGGGTTCACACAAATTTCCCACCACCCAGCGTTCCCCCAGGTCTCCCGATAAAAATGGTGCCTCACTTGTGTGGGAGGCCCAAGTACCCGCGACAGGCAAGGGCCCAAAACATTTTTTGATAGGCAATGTTGATGTCGCCTCACCACATTTTGGGCCCTTGCCTGTCGCGGGTACTTAGGCCTCCCACACAAGTGAGACACCATTTTTATCGGGAGACCTGGGGGAACGCTGGGTGGTGGGAAATTTGTGTGAGCCCTGTGATGCCACAACTTTCCCACGCAAAAATGTGTGAAAACGGTGATTTTTTTCAGCTATAATTGAGGTTTGCAGGGGATTCTGGGTAAGGAAACGTTGGGGATCGACGCAAGCCATACCTCCCTGGAAGCCCCCGGGTGTCTAGTTTTCAGAAATGTGTGGGTTAGGTAGGTTTCCCTGGATGGCCACCGAGCAGGGGGCCAAAAACCCAGGTGACCTCCCTTGCAAAACCAGGTGGTTTTAGAGCCAGGCAATTTTGATGTCGCCTCACTATGTTTTGGGCCCTTGCCTGTCGCGGATACTTGGGGCTCCCACACAAGTGAGGCACCATTTTTATCGGGAGACCTGGGGGAACGCTGGGTGGTGGGAAATTTGTGTGAGCCCGGTGATGCCACAACTTTCCCACACAAAAATGTGTGAAAAAAGGGAATTTTTCAGCTAAAATTGAGGTTTTCAGGGGATTCTGGGTAAGGAAACGTTGGGGGATCCACGCAAGCCATACCTCCCTGGAAGCCCCCGGGTGTCTAGTTTTCAGAAATGTGTGGGTTTGGTTGGTTTCCCTAGTTGCCGGCAGAGCTAGGGTTCACAAACTACAGCTAGGCACTTTGCCAAAAAAGGGTCATTTTTCACTGCGAAATTGAGGTGTGACCACATTGCATTTTGCGCCGTTTCCTGTCCCGGGCAATAGGCCAACCCACACAAGTGAGGTACCATTTTTCTCGTAAGACTTTGGGGAACGTGGGGTAGGTCGAAATTTCTGGATCCACGCAGATTTCAGAACTTTCCACCACAGAAATGTGGGGAAAATTTCTTTTTTTTGACAATTTTTTAGGTTTGCAAGGGATTCTGGGTAACAGAACCTGGTGGGAGGCAGTCAAGACACCTCATCCTGGATTCCCCTGAGTGTCTAGTTTTCAAAAATGTATAGGTTTGCTAGGTTTCCCTAGGTGTCGGCAGAGCTAGGGTTTAAAAACCTACAGCTAGGCACTTTGCCAAAAAAGGGTAATTTTTCACTGCGAACTTGAGGTGTGACCACGTTGCGTTTTGCGCCGTTTCCTGTCGCGGGCACTAGGCTGACCCACACAAGTGAGGTACCATTTTTCTCGTAAGACTTTGGAGAACGCGGGTGGGTGGAAATTTGTGGATCCACGCAGATTTCAGAACTTTCCACCACAGAAATGTGAGGAAAATGTGGTTCCTTTGACAATTTTTTAGGTTTGCAAGGGATTCTGGGTAACAGAACCTGGTGGGAGGCAGCTAAGTCACCCCATCCTGGATTCCCCTGCGTGTCTAGTTTTCAAAAATTTATAGGTTTGCTAGGTTTCCCAAGATGCCGGCAGAGCTAGGGTTCAAAAACTACAGCTAGGCACTTTGCCAAAAAAGGGTCATTTTTCACTGCGAAATTGAGGTGTGACCACGTTGCGTTTTGCGCCGTTTCCTGTTGCGGGCTCTAGGCCAACCCGTACAAGTGAGGTACCATTTTTCTCGTAAGACTTTGGGGAACGTGGGGTGGGTGAAAATTTGTGGATCCATGCAGATTCCAGAACTTTCCACCACAGAAATGTGGGGAAATTGTGGTTTTTTGGACAATTGTTTAGGTTTGCGAGGGATTCTGGGTAACAGACCCTGGTGGAAGGCAGTCAAGTCACCCCGTCCTGGATTCCCCTGGGTGGCAAGTTTTCAAAAATGTATAGGTTTGCTAGGTTTCCCTAGGTGTCGGCAGAGCTAGGGTTTAAAAACCTACAGCTAGGCACTTTGCCAAAAAAGGGTAATTTTTCACTGCGAACTTGAGGTGTGACCACGTTGCGTTTTGCGCCGTTTCCTGTCGCGGGCACTAGGCCGACCCACACAAGTGAGGTACCATTTTTCTCGTAAGACTTTGGACAACGCGGGTGGGTGGAAATTTGTGGATCCACGCAGAGTTCAGAACTTTCCACCACAGAAATGTGAGGAAAATGTGGTTCCTTTGACAATTTTTTAGGTTTGCAAGGGATTCTGGGTAACAGAACCTGGTGGGAGGCAGCTAAGTCACCCCATCCTGGATTCCCCTGCGTGTCTAGTTTTCAAAAATGTATAGGTTTGCTAGGTTTCCCAAGATGCCGGCAGAGCTAGGGTTCAAAAACTACAGCTAGGCACTTTGCCAAAAAAGGGTCATTTTTCACTGCGAAATTGAGGTGTGACCACGTTGCGTTTTGCGCCGTTTCCTGTTGCGGGCTCTAGGCCAACCCGTACAAGTGAGGTACCATTTTTCTCGTAAGACTTTGGGGAACGTGGGGTGGGTGGAAATTTGTGGATCCATGCAGATTCCAGAACTTTCCACCACAGAAATGTGGGGAAATTGTGGTTTTTTGGACAATTGTTTAGGTTTGCGAGGGATTCTGGGTAACAGACCCTGGTGGAAGGCAGTCAAGTCACCCCATCCTGGATTCCCCTGGGTGGCACGTTTTCAAAAATGTATAGGTTTGCTAGGTCTCCCTAGGTGCCGGCAGAGCTAGGGTTCAGAAACTACAGCTAGGCACTTTGCCAAAAAAGGGTCATTTTTCACTGCGAAATTGAGGTGTGACCACGTTGCATTTTGCGCCGTTTCCTGTCGCGGGCACTAGGCCAACTCACACAAGTGAGGTACCATTGTTCTCGGAAGACTTTGGGGAACGCGTGGTGGGTGGAAATTTGTGGATCCATGCAGATTCCAGAACTTTCCACCACAGAAATGTGGGGAAAATTTGTTTTTTTCCCACTTGTTTAGGTTTGCAAGGGATTCTGGGTAATAGAACGTGGTGGGACGCAGCTAATTCACCCCATCCTGGATTCCCCTGGGTGTCTAGTTTTCAAAAATGTATAGGTTTGCTAGGTTTCCCTAGGTTCCGGCCGACCTATGGTTAAAAAACGACAGCTAGGCACTTTGCATAAAAAGGGTCATTTTTCACTGCGAAATTGAGGTGTTACCACGTTGCGTTTTGCGCCGTTTCCAGTCGCGGACACTAGGCCGACCCACACAAGTGAGGCACCATTTTTCTCGTAAGACTTTGGGGAAAGAGGGGTGGGTGAAATTTGTGGATCCACGCAGATTCCAGAACTTTCCACCACAGAAATGTGCGGGAAGTGTGTTTATTTTTTTTTTAGGTTTGCAAGGGATTCTGGGTAACAGAACTTGGTGGGAGGCAGTTAAGTCACTATATCCTGGATTCCCCTGGGTGTCTAGTTTTCAAAAATGTATAGGTTTGCTAGGTTTCCCTAGGTGCCGGCAGAGCGAGTGTTCAAAAACTACAGCTAGACACTTCGCAAAAAAAGGGAACGTTTTCATTGTGAAAATGCGGTGTGTTCACGTTGGGTTTTGATCCATTTCCTGTCGTGGGCACTATGCCTACCCACACAAGTGAGGTACCATTTTCATCGGAAGACTTAGGGTAATTCAGATTTGTAAAGCAACTGTTATTACCTATTGATTTTTTATGCATTTCTGCCTTCCAAATGAAAGACATTGTGTAAAAAAGAAGTCATTTTGAAAAATGACCGATAATTCTCATGCTAGTATTTGCACATTTTCAAAATTGGGAATACTCATATGTACTGTTTCTAAACTCTATAAATTTTTCCCATTTCAGAAATACATAGGTGTCTTTCATACCGATTTTTCCATGTATACATTTTCCCACAATAATTGCTATATAACCGGAACATAATAAAAAACCATTGCAAATTGCTGCTCAGTTTTTGACTCCGGGTTCGTCGGGTTCTTGGTGAACCTACAAGTCCTATATATCCCCACAACCAGGAAGGTCCAGCGAATGTAATGGTATATTGCTTTCAAAGAGCTGTCATAATTAGAAGAAGTTACAGGTGAAAACGTTGTCACAAAAGGCTGTTTTTTTCAACTAATTTTCAATTTTTACTATATTTAACTGTTAGTTTCTATAAAGAAACCTTGATGGATTTACACAAATGACCCCTTGCTGAATTCAAAATTTTGTCTACGTTTCTAAAATGTATAGCTTCCCAGGATCCATTATTGCTTTCACACCCATTTCTACCATTAACTGGAAGGAGGTTAAAAGCACAAAAAATAGCAAAAATAGGCTATGTCCCAGAAAAATGCCAAAACTGTGTAAAAAATGTTGATTTTCTGACAAACGTCTGTCATTCCCTAAAAGCTGGGGAAATGGTGATTTCAGCCCCACAAACCGTTGTTTGCAGAGAAAAAAAACTCAAATGCTTTCATTTGCAGCCTGTTTTTCCTAATTTTCCCCCCAAAAACTAATTTTTGCTGTATTGTGGCTAATTTCTGGGACCCCTCCAGGGGAATCCACAAACCCTGGGTGCCTTTAGAATCCCCATGATGTTGGAAGAAAAGGACGCAAATTTGGCGTGGATACCTTATGTGGTCAAAAAGTTACAGGGACCTAAGTGCGCACTACCCCAAATAGCCCAAAAAAGGCGTCGCACAGTGGGGGGAAAGGCCTAGCAGCGAAGGGGTTAATGTACTATACTTTAAGAAATATATATTTTCTAGAGACTATAGACAAGTAACACAAGCTGGCTCAAATCGACCTGGCTTTTGGAAATGTACTAAGTTCAGGGCATGTGAACATGGAACAAACAGAACCACTTACAAGCTGAATATTAGAAACCAAGGAGCACAGCACATGCAATATACATTTTATGGCTTATGTTTTAGAATGCCAGTGTGGCAAACAGTATGAGGGAAGCACTGTTAATAAAATGAAATTGATGAACTTACAACACATTCGAGCTATAATGAACCAGGACTTCTCTTATCCCATATCCAAACACTTTTGGGAAGAGTATGAAGGTAACACCAAAGAGATACGCTACTTTGGAATCAAACACATCAGAATAGAAGACGGGGAAGTGATCGAAAATTGGCATTAAGAATGGAGCCACACCTAATTATCTTGATGGAATGGAAGCTCCCCTGGGACATATTTTGGATGCTGAACTGCACGTTCACTAATGAAATATTTTGATGTTCCTTTGTCTGAATGATCATTAACACAATGTTCGCTTGTGTCTACCTAAGGGATCATTGTAATAGTATAGGATCAACTTAGAAAAGACAATGATTTGGGTGTCCCTCGAGATCACAGCTGAAACTGCAGATTTGTTTTGATTTTTTTTTACCCAGGGAGGGTCTCTCTGGGTCCATCCATAGGGCCTAGGGTGGCAGGGTATCCCTACAGTGCCCCCTTATATATATTTTTTTTTACATAATCAGGACAGGGGACTAAGTCTCTGAGTCATGTAATGGCTGCCAGAAACATTTCTCAAGTTGCTGGCAGCCAGTCAGAGTGCTCATTCCTGCGGAAGTCTGACCCTCGTTGCAGCGGGATGGCCCAAAAGAAATGAAGTTCCCTGGGCCAATGGGGAATGCTCTATTTTTGAATTGTAAAAAGAACAATTGATGGGCAGAATGTTAAACAATGTCACACACTCACCCCCAGTCAGAGATCTGGGCCTAAATCCATCATTTTATTTTGCTCACCAAGTCATTCCAGTTTGGACCCAGTCTTATGCAAATCAGTCTTGACTCTGCTACCCATGGGAACAGTCCAGCCAGAACTGCCAGGCCTCCCTGGACCAAAAACAAGCATTCTATGACCGGTTTCGGGGTGTCACCCCTCATCAGCCAGGATAGCTTGAACCCAGTTGCATGGCGACCACGAGACCCACATCTGGGTATTACAGTCCCAATTCGGGGGACAAATGCAAAAAGAACAATTGATTGAAGGAATGCTGAACAATGTCAAACACTCACCCCCCCATCAGAGATCTGGACCTAAATCCATAATTTTTTGCTCACCACACCATTCCAGTTTGGACCCTGCCATATGCAAACCAGTCTTTACCCTGCTCCCCATGGGAACAATCCAGCCCAAACTATCATGCCAGGTTTTCCGTGGCCCGGAAACAAGCATCCTAGGACCGGTTTCGGGGTATTACCCCATATCAGCCAGGATCTCTTGAATCCAGTGACATGGTGAGCACAGGAACCCTGTTTGGGCATACCCATCCCGCTTTGGGGTGACAAATGCAAAAAGAACAATTGACGGACGGAATGCTGGTCGTTCTTGCTCACAGAAACCCGGGGATGAGTGGAGCCAACCAAGGCGCTGGCTCCACTGCAGCGCTAGACCTCGAATGACAATGCTCCCTCATCTCATTGGAAAACTTTAACAGACGTGGCAAAGTACAGCACAGGGCAAAGTTGAAGACGTCTTTCATTTCTTACTCTTCTTTTTCTTGAAGGACTTACCCGAGTGACCCAACGACTTTGAGTGTGACAAAATTATCGAGCTCCTGCGATGCTTCCAGGACTTTCCTCTCGACTGGGAATGAGATAGTTGTGGCATCGCACATCGAGCCACCAAAAGCTTGAGGGAGCACTCGCTCGACTGGGTCTTCGGGTGCATGGCGCTGCAGTCGGCACAGTCCTTCAGGCCATGTCCGGATCTGTGCTCTGGCATAGTTAGAAAAGAACTGACAGCGCACTGGAGTGGCACCTATATAGGCACCGTGCATGTCATTTTGGGTGGAGATGATGCCACATGGAGCTGAACTATGCCACATACCGGTTTCAGGGGTACGGCTCGAAAACCTTTCCAGATCCATTCTGATGCTAGGGGATAATTCTAAGGTAAGGAATCTGCAGCTAGAGATATTATCCATCAGAAAATATTTTTTCAAACCACAACCGTAATGGAGCTGTGAAAACACGTCCAAAACCGAAGGCAGAAAAAAAAGATTCTGAGGTGGAGTCTGTGTCCTGGTCCACAGTAGGTTTCAGGGGATGTTATCATGAGAGTTTTCAAACTCTAAACGTATTCTCCCAAGCAAGCTCTGAGCCCAACACACAGTAGATGGCAGGAGTGTGCAGAGCATGTGACCTAGTGCAGCACACGCTGCAAACCTAATGCTAGCTAAATAATACAATATCTTTAATATAAATATTTTATTTACCCCAGAAAAGTAGAAGTAGAAAAGAATTCGTGTGACAATGCTACCATACAAGAAGTAATTCGAACCAGAAGGATGAACAAATGACAGCAGGAACATTCAGCAACAAAGTTTCAAGAGGGAGTGAAAACTAATGGTTAGCTTATAAGCAGATGGAGAGTGAGCTTTCAGTCTCAGTGGAAGGACTGTCGATTGCTACAGAAAGGTCTTACTGAAATAAGAGCTCAGACACAGGGGCATGGTAGCAGCAGCAACAACAACAAACATATGATTGAAAATGACTGGTTTCGAGGTGGATTCGGTAGTGGATGAAATGATACCCTGTCATTTATGTTAAGCACTGGAAACCTAATCCACCAGTGAAGTTAATCTTTTTTTTTTAAACAGATTTTATTGGGGTTACACTCATCACATTGTACACATCTGTTTCAGTGAGTCTCGCTCGTATAAATTCTTACATCATTGTCTTCCTCCCTCTGTTATTGTTCGTATCCCAACTCCCACCCCCCCCAACATGAGTCGCTTCACTGTTAACTGTTAGTTCCATGTGTGTGTGATTATGCTTTTGGGGGTACTGTCTGTGGGGGGGGGGGGGGGTCACATTGTAAGTTAGAGGCCATCTTTTCCTACACTCTCTGGTCAATTATTCCATTTCCTTTTATCTCTGGTGATGTAGGACGCGAGGTATTCGCTGCCGCTTCGTCCGAGTCAATTGTCCGTAGGTTGTCTCCTAATCTCCCTCAAGCCCTTGCTGGGTCCAGTGTTCCTATGCCTCGTCCCGCTTCTCACAGCAGAATTCTGCCTTCAAAGTTCGCCCATCTTTCTAGCTCCCTTTTCCATACCTCTGTTCACCAGTGAGGTTAATCATGTGGGAACTTTCAGAACACGCGTTCACCACAGCGGTAGACTTCAAAACACCAATACGTCTGGGCCGTTATTGTTTGTCATTATTGAGGAGTATTCATGGTTTCCCAATGTAGGCAAGTGACGTCACCTTCTACCATTTTAACATTTTTGGGCAAAGTGTACATGAAAAGGGAAAGACAAGTCATTTTTTAAGTCTGACAAAGGGACATCCTTTTGTGGAACAGAATTTAGACCGTTTATGAGTTATACGGGAAAATTACTCCTTTATGGCCACTGGCATGGCTGAACAAGCATTTACAATGCAATGGTCTCGGCATTGGTAAAGTTAGAGGTATTGGCATTGCTCATGACATTATTTTTGTTTATGTTTTTGTTTTTAAAACATTTAAAGAAACGGCATTGTTATTTACAATGTCAATAGCTTAATCACTCTCCAATGCGAGACCTATTGCATTTGCACCCACACACAGATTAAGCTATTGACATTGTAAATAACAATGCCGTTTCTTTACATGTTTTAAAAACATAAACGAAAATAATGTCATGAGCAATTCCAATAGCTCTAACTTTAACAATGCCGAGACCGTTGCATTGTAAATGCTTGTTATAATGATCCCCACAATGCAGAGAAAAAAACTTGGATTGGAGCAGTTCATCATGCATGCATGGGAAGCTTGGCAGGGCAGAGGGAATTGACCCTGTTCTGTACCAGTGATTTGGGCAGTTTCTGTGTACACATAATCCCTGTATTTACCAAACTGTAACATGGTTTTTATGCGTGTCATGTCCTCTGCTATGAACTGTCATTAAGGGTGCAAGGCTGTTGTCCTGGGTTTGCATTTAAAAACTTTTGAATTGCATTCTGGGAGTTGTAGTCCTAGATCAGTTCACTGGATACAAGTGACTGCACAAACTTGGAAACGGTGATTTGTAAAAGAAAAGCCCTGGACTGCAGCAGCACGCCCTTGAATATACCCAGTCGCTCGGTATCCTTAATTTCCACATCTTTCCCGCTGGCCCCATGTCCGGTGTGTGACTTTCAGCCATCCCGCGCTTTTCACTTCAGGCATTACAAAGAAGCATGCGTTGGTGCAGTTGTGTACCAGAACGGAAGTGGCTGATGGACACCATGTGAAGGGGGTGGCGGGGTTGGGGTGGGGACAGTGGTGCTGGAATAATCTTCAGAGTGGCTGTGCTGTCGTCAATGTTATGTCAATCTGGGTAAATCATTTAACCTCCCCAAGCCCATTGACGGTGCATGGATACCCTCACGGGTGACAAGCCGCACTATATAAATCCACAAATGAATTATTTATTGAAATTACAAAAAGGTTTCAATCTCCTTCCATCCCTAGGAGGGTAAAGTGGATTATGCCAGATGCAGGCATGGATGTGGTCTGCTTCTGAGTACATTTAAGAGGTGCTATGGCCTCCAAAGCTGTCACAGTGGGACGGAAAATGGAGACTATTATGAATGCAAAAGACTGGTCGTTAGAAACAACCTTGGAGAAATGTTTACTTCAAGCTCATTTCCAATGCGCTGTCCTTAGTGATAAGTTGGCGTTGAACATGCATATTCTTCTCCTCCAACCCTGACACAGAATGTAAAATTTTCAAGCCATCAAAAGGAATGTTTCAAAGGACACTGAGGCGAGGATTATTTCTACCAGGAAACTTAGGTGAAAGATTTTTCCCACCACGAGTTACTTCATTAAGAATACGTTTATTAAAATTCTGTGATAGCATTTTTGCAATATAAGTCCATGAAAATATCATGTTTTATTATGTAAAATGTTATATAGAGTAAAAAAATTGTTTTTTTATAATGTGTTTATTAAAGATGACAACTGAATTGATATATGTGTGCTGAAAGAACTGGGTTATGGATTTGTATCTTTTTTCTAGGATTGGATCAGAGGAATGAACACTGAGTCGAAGGGAGGTTAAGAATTCCTCGCAAGAAAAAATAAGACATTATGATTTGGACAGGGGAATTATGATGCAAGGACTACTGTGTTTGGTGGAATGCGTGGTTACTGTGCTGCATGATTATTTCCGTGTTCTTTGGAATATGTACTTGGTAACAACTGCTGTTATATGAAACTAAGGAAAGACAGGCATAACCCTCGTCTGTGTCCTTAATCTAATTAAAACTTTCCATCTCAATAGGTAGGATATTTTACATTATACACCTTTACCTGTACACAAATGTGACAGAAAGGTAAAATAAAGTCACGTTGCAATTAAAAAAAAAACATCGGCTGTGTGCAACCAAAATTCAGTGTTGGCAGGACTTAGATCACATACTTAAATCTCATGCTTAGGTTGAACAGATGATTCCATGTCAACAAGACTGTTTTCCTAGTTATGGGCTTTTCTTTTACCAGTAATCACGTTCATGTGTATTAGTGCAACCGGCTTACTAGTATCAAATCCCAGGTGTGGGAAAAGTGTCCGGGTGACAATGAGTCACAAAGGAGCTACTCTGCGATAAAGCGTTGCGAGTCGTGTCACTGAGCTTGAACGAGGATATTTCTGGGGGGACATCTATTGAGATCAGCTTTTATATTGGCCTAGGTATAGTTACCTTCCAAGATAACTGAGGCTGGAATTCTGGAACACTGACTTGGCTTTAAAGGAGCATCGAAATTCTTTCAATGAGTCCAATTCTTGGGTCAAACTCGTGGAGGAGGGCTGGTATGATCTCGCATATTTTGGAAGGATCAGGCGCGCAACACCCATTGGACTGACAGGGCTTCAGCCCCCCCCCCGTCGTGTGTGGCAGCCCGGGATGAGACACTTTCCCGGGCAGAAAAGCAGCCGCACCCGAGCACTTCACAGGTCTTTAGAAAGACCATTTGCATGTTAATGAGGCCGTGCTGTTGTTTCACCCCTTCTAAGAGCCCCTGCAGCTCCACTCTGCCTATTGCTTAAAGTTCAGCCCCCCCCCGAAATTTGGCTCTAGTTGCACCTCTGGGAAGGATCATCACCGTGTCAAGCACTCTGAACATACTTTAACACCCGTCACCTCTCAGGTATTCATTTCTTAACATGCCCCTACAAAAAATGCTCCTCCTACCTGCTGCGGTGTATGGGGGGGGGGGGGTCAACGAAACATCGGATTACTTCCGGTAGTCGTCCGAAAACTTCCGCCCGAAACAAAACAAAGGAGGTATCTGCGAGGTAGACATAAAGAAAGGACTACAATTTTCTCGGTGTCCAGTTCGGAATTGGCTAATTAGGATATCTAACCAGTAGCCGTCCTTTTAGTATGTGGTTATTTTCTCGTGGTATTTTTACAGCAGGGCATGCTTATTTATTGCTGGTAAAATCTCCGAACACGCACGTGCAAGGATAGCTCTTTCCGCTCTCCAACGTTTATCGGGATTTCACTGGCGCTAGTAACTACATTGACCGCACTCCATGACAGGGAAGACGGACTATGGGGCATATCAACAAAGAATACTGATGAATATCGCTGGGCGGGTTTAGCTCGGATTAGCATAACGCCGGTTTTCGCCGGATTTATTCTTCTGAGTTTATGTTTAGCCCAATAACCAGAAACCCTTATAGCACAACGAGATACAACAGAAAGCATTTATAACTGGTCAGATGGAACACTCGCGCGGGCCGGGTCAAATATTTACGTATCAATGCCATACTCGAAGCGTAGTTTGTGCGTGGCTCTCAGTACGCTAAAGGGAGAGCATTTACTACAAAAAGTAAACAACGTCATATGGTGCAGCTGCGGAGTTAGTCGGCTGGCCCTGTGTGTACATGCTGCCGGGAATCGCCCTGAACACCACCGCCTTTCTCCGAGGCACAGCAAAAATGCCTCGGAGAAAGGGAGCGTCCTTTTCGGATTTGGGGGCGTGTTTTGCTGTTGTCTCCTCCCTGAGACTTCTCGCAAAAAACACGCCCCCTGATCCGAAAAGGACGGGGCATAATCGGAGTGACTGGACCTCTTCTCCAGTGGCTGGCCAGCATTTAAGAGGCCAGCCAATGGAGAACAGGAGAGAAGAGGGGCGGGTGCAAGCCCCTCTTCTCAAAGACATTAAATCTCCGGACTTCCGGTCTGCCGACCGGATGGTCCCGAGACCTAAAAATGAATGGCCACCATTAGAAAAAAGTCAGCAAGGCCAGTTAATGCAAAGAATGAGGCATCAAGGAGCAGCTCACGCGCCTTGTGGCTACAGAGCAGCTCCACATGCTTCGACAGAGAAGTCCTCAGAGTTCATGTTTGGTCACACCAGAGACTCAGCTTCGACAAATTTGATGCAACACACATTCTGAACATGAATCTATTTAAAAAATTGATCAGAAAATAACACGCAAATTTAAGAAATAAATATATTGATGCTGAAAGGCAGACAGAAAAATTGGATATCAGAACTGGAGACTTGGTCCCACTACCAGTGAAACAAACTCAGCTGAGAAAAACTAACACACCACTCAGAAGCACATATTCCCAAAAAGCCGCTACCGGGATCTGGCTATGGGAATCAGCTTGCATTGGGCCTTCCAGGAGTGCAGGAAGACACAAGTCTAATATCAGAAGACTAGTAGTTTGCCGAAAAATAATCCCAAGGAGGAAGCTCGTGTATTTGAAAAAAGTCACGTGCGGGCAAGTGGTGTACACATTCGCAAATCTGTGAGAACTGTGTGGTGACCGCAGCATCAAACTCAACAAATGTGATGAAACCAATAGTTGACGATGTTATTTTGTCTTATATTCCTCCTTCTCCTCTTAGTTATGTTGTTTAATTAAAGTAAAAAGGTATAGGGGCATATGTATCAACCGATTTTGTATTCGCAAACGCTGCGAATCGCAAAAAAACAGAGTTTGCGAATACAAAATCGCAAAAGGAGATGTATGAGGCATTTCAGCCTCGCAATCTTAAGGAATCGCTAAATTTGCGATTTCTTAAGTTTGCGTAAGCATTTAAGAAATCGCAAATTGCGATTTCTTAAATGCAATGTAACACGCACCCAAGTTGTGCGATTTCTCCTTAAGAAATCGCAAATTACCACCAACTTCAAGTTGGTGGTAAATTGCGATTTCTTTGAAATATGCCCTTTTTTCAAATTTCAAAGTGCCATGTGGTGCACATACATGCCCTTAGGGCATGTATGTGCGCCATATGTGCACAGATGCTGATTTCAGGGGTGCATCAGGGTGTCATCATGACACCCTTGCACCTTTGAAATTATTCTCAATTTGCGATTAGCAAATAGCGAATCGCAAATTGAGAAGGACTTCCCATTCATTGCTATGGGCCTCCTGACCCATAGGAATGAATGGGAAGGTATTCCTTAATTGCGATTTCGCAATTTGCTAATCGCAATTAAGGAATTTTAAGAAATCGCAAAAGTTGTGCAATTTTTTAACTACATCCCGTTTTGCAATTCTCAAATAGCGATTCTCAAAAAATCGCTATTTGAGAATCGCAAATGGAGATGTTGATACATATGCCCCATAATGTTTAACAACTTTTTGCATTTTTGATTATGACCAAGCTAGAGCTTGCAGCTCTTAAACTTTAGGAGGCATCATCAGGTCTGTAACAAAAAAAGTTCCCAGCAGTTGAGGCCTGGGAGAGCATTGAGAAAACCTCACTTAATGTATCAGAAGTACGTTCACCCTTGTGCACAGCAGCATGCCTCTTAACAGATGAAAAGATATTTAAGGAGTTTTGTGAGTGCAAACGGATGGGACAAAAAGTAACAAAAATATCCACCTATGATATACATCAAACAGACTGTATTTAGTTAACAAAACTAAGCATTTCAGAATGGCCACCACTGTAGAGGCAGGAGACAGGGCTTGCACGTGAGAAGTGACGCAACTTGAAATAAGAGAAAGCAGCAGGACTTTAGACCCAAAGGGAAAGAGTGGGGACAAAAGCACTGATAAAACAATGAAGTGCCACGAAGAGAAAGCCAGTGCCAAAAATTCAGCGTTCGCTGTGTCATATATTTTTAGGTCGAGCCTGGCAGCGCATGTGCTGCTTTGCGAAGCGTGCTGTATTCAGGCTCCACCTCCAGCTCCACCTATCTTTTCAATTGGCTCCTGTTACTGTTGTTCCTAAATGGTTGCTTTTCATTCATGAATAAGCTTAGTAGTCCCTCCTTATACAGCCCTGTATGCATTTGTAACCTCCCATAAGGACTGCACTTTTTACTTGTGTTGTTACACGGTTTGTTTTATCTACAGTCTGTGAGCACCATTTTCTTTAATGATTTTCCCCTATTGCAGGCACAAGGTTTTTTCCTGCAAGGGTGCCCGCTTTGCTTCCAGGCTACGGTTTCAGCACGGCGCCCGCTTTTACATTTTTATTAACAATAGGGGCAACTTAACAAACAAATGCTTATTTTTTGTAAAAGCGCCCCATACCGCGCTTTAACTTTAATGGCGTCCGCGCACCTTTCTTTATATGAGCCGCGACTAAGGAAAGGGGCATTGCCGCCATTAAAGTGAAAGTGCAGCATGGGACACTTAAAAAAAAAAAAAAAAAAAACATTTGTTTGTCAACTTGACAAAACAAATGCGTTTTATTCTGAAAGCGACCCATACCGCACTTTCACTACTCTTTTGACGAGCCACTACTAAAGAAAGGGGCATGCCTGCAATTAAAGTGAAAGCGCAGCATGGGGTGCTTTAACAAGGATTTGCAATGCAATAGGTCTTGCATGTGCGAGACTTTAAGCTATTGGCATTGTAAATGACAATGCCTTTTATTTATGTCTCGTTTAATTAAACATAAATAAAAGGCATTGGCATTTACAATGCCAATAGCTTAAACACTCGCGAATGTAAGACCTATTGTATCTGTCACAAAACGGTTAGATACCGGAGGGTCAGAGGGAACAATTTTAAAGACCGCACAGGATTGAATCCCCAAACAAAGTACTAAAGACACTGGAAATCCTGAGGTCTAAAATGGCAAAGAAGAAAGATGGAAAGGTGGTGTGTGAAATGAGAAACAAAATCCTAATGTACGTGGTGAAAGGGCAATCCCTTAGGAACGTAGTCAATCACTCACCCCGGGTAACAAACCCCATCACATGGGATTTTCATCCCAAAGAAAAATCTCAAACTCTCAGGGGGCCAAAGGCCCCTCTACGAGAGGTAAGAGCTCAACGATGTTTGTGTTTTGCACTGAAAGGTGGACTAAATTCACAAATGAACTAGATAGAAGTTGGTGTTGCCCAACTGTCTCAAGCATTCGGAGCGATAAGCGGTGGTATCCATGATAACGGTGGCGCCACCCTTATCAGCCGGCTTGATCATTATGGAGTCATCAGAGGTAAGGGAGCGCAAAGCTAGGCGCTCTGATTTAGTCAGGTTTTGGTATTGGCGGTTTTCTGAAACACAGGAGGAGGATACCTGTGAGGTCACTGCTTTTTCAAACGTGAGTACCTGTGGAGGGACTTGACTGGGCAAGGGATTAAAGGTGGATTTATTGCGCAAGCCCGTATTCAAGTCATGGTCATCAAAAGAGGTACTGGGTTCAGCACGAAAAAAGAAATTCAAGCGAATCTTTCTGAAGAAATGAGCGAGTTCTTGATTTATGGAGAACATATCTCCTTTAAAGGAAGGAACAAATCCTAATCCTTTGTTCAGGAGGGACTTTTCATCCTGTGTGAGAACTCTGCTGGATAAATTGATGACTAGGTTGTGCTCGTGCTCGTACTCGGGACTACTGGAGTGTCCCTCGAGCTCGATGATGGAGTTCCTTGTTGTTGATCTGCCCAATGGACTTGGTTCCGTCTCCTTCCCCTTGACCTTCCTCGGCCAAACCAGGTCCTGATGAAAGCCGAGCCTAGTTAGGCGCCACGGCTGAAACATGTTGACCACTATCTTATATATTGCTCCATTGATTACATTGAATTAGTGGGGCTCTCACTTCTTTTAATCTAGCATCGGCACGGCGGTGTTCTAGAGAGTCCTCCTGGCCGTCCCGTAACTAGTTTTAACACACTCTTATTGTACTATTATTTCATCAGCACTGCACTCCCTACTCACACCCAGTTCATTTGTGAATTTAGTCCACCTTTCAGTGCAAAACACAAACATCGTTGAGCTCTTACCTCTCGTAGAGGGGCCTTTGGCCCCCTGAGAGTTTGAGATTTTTCTTTGGGATGAAAATCCCATGTGATGGGGTTTGTTACCCGGGGTGAGTGATTGACTACGTTCCTAAGGGATTGCCCTTTCACCACGTACATTAGGATTTTGTTTCTCATTTCACACACCACCTTTCCATCTTTCTTCTTTGCCATTTTAGACCTCAGGATTTCCAGTGTCTTTAGACCTATTGTATTGCAAATATTTGTTTTTTCTTATGGCATGTGGGGGGAGGTAATACAGGCAACAGGAGGGAAAAAGCAACACAGACAATAGGAAGTAGGGGGTGGGAGGAAAGAAACAATACACACGGGTGGGGGGTGGTAGGGTAAGAAGCAACATGGACAAGGGTGGGAGGGAAACGAGCAACACTGACAAGAGTGGGGGTGTGGGAGTCAAACAACCAACACGGACAACGGGTGGGAGGGGAAGAAGCAACATGGCCAGGAAGCATAAAGAAAAGAAATAGTGCCGGACTCTCAGCAAGCTGAGGCTTGACAGTGGAAGGACACTAATCAGAGTAAATCGATCAGTCCTTGGTCAGTGCTCAAAATCAAAGAATAGGAAGTGACATCAGTGCTCACCAATTAGGGGGCAGCAAAAAAGAGGGACAATGAAGCTAATGAATTGTAAGCCCCTTATCGAAATTACATATTGCAGTGACAGTCCAAGCGCTGTCATCAGGCGAGACCTAAAATGAGAATAGTGAAATGGGCAGGTGATAAGCACACCAGGAAGAAGCTCAAATAGTGTGTGCGGTGTGGAGGATGCGAGGATCTCTCTGCAATAACACTAATGAAAGAAACAAGTGTAAACAAAAAATAACAACAGAACAGAGACACAAAAAACACCTTTAAGGTGAAATGTCAGACTCTTGCTGTTTACAACACATTTCACAACATATTTATTTGGACAATTGGAGGCCCGACATTACTGTGCTCCTTTTTGTTATCCCAACAACATGACTATGTATAATCAAATTGTGTGCTCTTAAAAACAGAACCATAAATGGAAGAATGATGAACTATGATGTTTTATGTTTCATATTTCTATTGAAGTGCCATGTGGCCAGGGTTTTAGGTGAGATGTGTGTGGGGGGTGAAGTTCTAAAAGGGACATGGCCTATATCATCAAGGGAATGACTTAAGTATGTAAATTAAAAATCTGTGCTTGCCATAGTGTGCCACACACTGGTATTTTGCTGCTTCTCTGTGCTTTCTCTTATTGCACACAAATATATAACTCAACTGACAACCACAGACAAAGCCTACAGCTGGGCTCGTTTTAGGTGTCTGCTAGCTGTATAAGGTAAATAACAACAATTTGCTGTAAATAATATTGAAAATGATTCAATTCTAAAATTGTGAGACTGAATTAAACATTACTGAGGTTTGTGGAAAAGAGTGTCTCAATTACTCCCGCTATTCCCTTCACACCACATTCCCCTGCAATCTACGTCAGACACGTGCGCCCTTTCCTCTTCACTTCTTTCTAAAACCCTCCATCTGTATATCTCACACCTCAGCACTTTACTCTTCAGTCTCATGTATGTACTTTCTCGCATCTCCTTCACTTCACCACCCCAAACACTTAACACACCCACTCACCTGTAAGCAATGCATTTTCTTTAATTGTCACCCTGTGAATACATTAGCAACTGTCATATGTAACAATTTCTCTGTGTGCTCTGCAGAGAGGGCAAATATCGGATGACCGGGTATTCCGAACACCTTTTTGACCCAGTGACTGCCTCTGTGAGAAACTCCCACTGACTTCAGCCTCAACTCCAGAGCTCTCAATCATAGTCCATTATAAATGCACGTGTGACTCTGTTCAAAGTATGCACTGCATACGAGTAATAGGTTTCACAAACCAAAACTATAGAAACAACATCTTCCAAAAAATAACAATCTTATGGAATGGAAATTAAGGGGCCTATTATCGTGGCAGGCGGATCTCCACCGCACGACCGGCAGTGGCGATCCGCCTGCCAAAACTCCCCTGCCAGACGACCATTTACCCCCCCACCACATTAGCATGACTGGGGTACCGCGGCAGACTGAAAAACCGACCGCCGCTTTTCCGCCGGCAGGCAATCGTCACGGGGTGGAGGGCTGCACTTGGGGGGTACCCATGGTACCCCCCTACATTGGCATTCACAAGGTGCCTGTCACGTTGTGCATGCCAATGCACAACATGCATTTTTAACATTGTGGCGGGTGCTGCTTACAGCACCGCCTGCCACAATGTTAAATATGCAGGATGCGACCGCCAGGGTGGCGGTCGCATCCTAATGGGCACAGCGGGACCGTTACGGCGGCGGGAGAAGTTTGTCCACCCGCCATTGTAATGGGCCCCTAAGTGTTTTCGGTGAAATATACACAGGAACTAATATCGCTGACTTGGATTAGCCGAACATGTTTTACTTTCATTGCTCAGAAATTGGGACTGGTTAGGACCCGCTTCAATATTAGCTTTTAATTAAGAACGAGTATGAGACCAGGAGGAAGCTGGCCCACTTAAAAACCTGCATGTGGAACATTTATTGACTAGAGAAAATATTAAATTGTATACACCCCATCACAAGAATCTAGAGTTCCATCAAATGTTAAAAATGCGGCCCAGCCTCCGAAGACCTTAGGACAACTGGCCACCTGCTTTGAACTTGAAGTTTTGAGCAAATGTTTCTAGCAGCTCCCCAAAAAAGACTATTGTGCAGTTGATGCTCATGCTAACCATTGATCATATAGCGACTGTTTCAAGACTATAGGTGACAAAGTAAACTCCTGCTGAGAAAGAAGTCACTTTTTGGTGACGCAGTCTAATTTCAAATACATGGTTGGAGCTTCATCGAGGGGCACCTTAGGTATATTACTTTGTGCACCAGAGAGCCCCTCATTAAAACCCACGGGGTTGACTTCAGCTGTGATACTTAGGCCAAACTGGGCGGCGTGCCGAAAAAAAACATTTCTTCACCATTTAGCAGTTACCACCCACAAAAGTGCTTAAGAAGCAGTGTGACTTGCATCCAATGAACCCTGATGAAAGCAAGGAAAATGGAGCAGGATCCCCAGATTTGGCAGACAAAAGACAGCCAATAATTGGGAGCCAGTGGCACCTCAGATCCCCTCGACCCAGAATCACTGCACCTGCTGCACTAATAATGGCTACACCCCTGGTGTCTTGGTGATAAGTTTTTAGCTGCACTTTGTAGTGATGTTAATCCACTTACTCATACTAATTCCCAATATGTCGTCATTTTAAGTTTGTGGGTGTGCCAAGAGGCCAAAGTTGGATTGAATGGAACGGCGTTAATGGCTTACCATCTATGGCTCTAAAGCAAATATCCACATAGCAGTAATCAAGCCGAGCAGAGCTGCTGGTAAGTTCTCTCCATGTCACTAACCACCACACTAAATGTGTAGACCCAGCATGGTTTGCTCTCCAGCACAGTTTTAAACATGTCACTACTGAAAGATTTTTTTTTTTTCAATGATTTTCAAATAAAGATCTGAGTCCCCATGTCCTTTTCCACAGTGTTTGGCTAGTTTGGTAGAGGACCGCTGTCACCGGTTGTTACTTCAGTGTTCCCTAATCCTGGTCTTAATCTTCCTTGCCTATGTACCTCAATGTACAGAAGCATTTGTTCAGAAAAACTATATTTTTGGAGTTACAGTTGGTGTGATCACTCTGCTCCCATGGGGTTGTTAAACTGAGGTCATTTGTTGTAGTATTTCTTTTAAAGGGACGAGGGGTTTCTCGAAGTTCAAATCATTACTCGTTGGAATCCGCCAGTTCTTAGTGATCATTTTCCTAACTTCTTTGCAGACGTTACTAGATGTACTTACACAGGTTAGATCTTTTTGTTTCCTTAATCTTATTTTATAAAAGGATCTCACTGTGGTTATTTCTGACCCTTTTATTGGCCCTCTGAATCAATCCCCCGTAGTAGTGTCTGCCTATAAATTTGGTGCGAGTACAGCTGACACTTTTTTGTAATCTTCTACCTTGGAGCAATTCCTCTCAACACGGAGGAACTGTCCCCACTGGCAGGTTTTCCCTAAGCTCAGCGAGGGGTGTGCACTTTCAAAGTGAAGAAGACTATTCTTGTCTGTAGGCTTTGCGTAAAGTTTGGTAATTAATCTGCCCATTCTGCTTTTATAGTTATATCAAGGAAGGGTATTTCCTCTTTACTTGTGGTTATGGTAAACTGTAGGAATTGGTTTTGATTGTTCAACCATTCCAAAAAGGGTGTTGCTCTCTCTAGGCTACCATGCCAGATGAATAATTCATCTGCAATTTATGTACGTCTTGTTCGAAGGGGTTATTGTTCTATATAGGTGTTGTTGTTCAAACCAGAGTACGTACAAACGAGGTGTACTTGCCTCAAACGTGTTGTAAATATATGGTCTTTGAACTTAGAAAAGATTTTAGTTAGGCCCAAGTGGGATAGCTGTATGATTAAGTCAACTGGGGCTTTTGAAGGGACAATCCTTTTCAGAAAGGATGTCTTTGATAACTCATAAGCTATCCTCTAGCGGTATTCTCGTGTACAATTCTCTGCTTGTGAATTTTTGGCAGGGTTTAAAGGTAGGGTATTCTGGGTTTTTAGGCAGTCAAAAACTAAGCCTCTTTCCTAGTAATTCCTTCCTTCATTCTTTGCTAGTACCAATGATGTTGCAATTTCTTTTTGTACTGCTTCAGTGGGATTTCTTTGTAATATCTTGTAGTTCCTTGTTTTCTCTCAATATTGTTAAGCATGCTTTTCTATATTCTTCAGCAGACTGGATCACAATGGCACCACCTTTGTCAGCTGTCAATATCGAGGCATTGTACACAAACATACCCCAAGAGGGAAGCCTACAAATTACCAAAGGCATCCTATCTGAAAAGGATTGGCTCTTCGGGCTCTGGTCGACTGGATCATGCAGCTAGCCTGCTTGACCCCGACTAAAACTTCAAGTTCTAAGACCCAATCTATTTACAACAACATGGAACTTCAATGGCAGATTCGGACGTGTAATAATTTGAACCCTGAGAATCCCCTCTTCTCCTAGCCACAGGAACCCCTCTTTTCCTTGCTTAGGAACCTCTTAGTCCACACAAGACCAAAAGGAAATGTCACTACAACCCAGGACACTCTGTGGGGCTTCCCAAGGGTTGCAGGCGATTACCCTGTGACCAATGTGTGGTGTGTTTCCTTACTCAACACACTACGATGAACTGACCTCAATTTAACAACACCATGGAAGCAGAGAAATCACACCAACTGTAACCCCAAAAATATAGCTTATCTAATCGAATGCCCATGTAAAGTGAGGTACATAGGCATGGAGTAGAGAAAGATTACGGACTGGGGAACAAAGAAGCAACATCCTGTGCCAGAAGTCCTCTACCAAACACTAGGTTATGTTATGTTGTGTTAAAAGTATTTATTAAGCGCATGTACAGCAAGCGGTATCATGGCGCTGAAAGTAAAGGGGATGCTGCATCGACGAGACCGTTGGCTTACTCATATGCCTGGGAAAACAGCCAGGTCTTAAGCTATTACCTAAACTGCGCATAAGGGGTCACGGACCTCAATTCTGCAGGAAGCGAGTTCCAGAATTGCGGAGCCAGGACCGTAAATCTGAGCACCCCCCCCATGCTTTTTGTGTTTAAATGAGGGAGTGGTCAATAGGTTCAGATTGGAAGAACGCATTTCCTGGGAAGGGTTATAGCACTGGATCCTTGAGGAAATGAATGCTGGGCTATTTCCGGCAAGAGGTTTAAAGATGGTACATCCCAGCTTAAAGGCAGAACATTTAGCCACCGGAAGCCAATGTAGACTCTTCATCAAAGGTTTAACATGATGTCATCTAGGCTGACAGAAGATTAACCTGGCAGCTTGGTTTTGCACCAACTGCAAGCGATGTAATTGATATGCTGGGATACCAACATATAATGAATTGGCATAATCAATACGAGAGATTACCACAGCTAGAGTGACCAAAGTCAAGGCCTCAGTGGTCAGGAATCTACTGATCTTCCGGATTCTTCGCAGATGGAAAAAGCAAGCAGAAACCACTGAGCCAATCTGAGCCTTCATGGACAGATCATTACTAATCACAATCCCCAAGCTCTTAACAGAACCTGCTGGAAGCGGGGGGGTACCCAGCAATGGTGGCCAAAAATTAGAATTCCACGGGTTTACTGGTCCTTCTGTAAGAATTAGTTCAGTTTTACCAGGATTTAGTTTCAACTGATTGTCATTCATCCAATCACTGATAAAACTCAAGATAGACTGGAAATTAGACACCGAAAAAATTGAAGAATTAATATCAAAACACCAGCTGTAGATCGTCGGCATAGTTAAAGGTTTCGACCATTCTTTCGCACAGAGACCAGATCAAAGGTAATAGTTACAAGTTAGAAGGAAGGGGCAAAAGGGAAGACCTCTGGGACGCCCCACAGGTCAATTTCATGTTTTTTAGAAGAGAAATTGGCAAGGCGAACAGCTTGAAATCGGTTACTGAGAAAGGAAGAGATCCACTTCAACGCCAGACCCTGGATCCCGGTATTGCAGACACGGTCGATCAGGAGACCATAATCGATCATGGGGGAAAAGGACATGGAGATTCAGTCAGATCTTTATTGGACAATTATTGAAAGAAATCACAAATTTAAAACTCTGATGGAGCGCAAAAAACGGGGGTCTAGACTTGGGACAAACCAATATGGCCTAAACTATTAAATTCCCTGGAATCAGCTCAAATCTCTGTAAAAGTCTTTTTCATAGTAGATTACAGATGAGTGGGCTACAGATCCTCCCCCCATTTCCTATGTCAATTTTTCTGACCCAAATACTTGCCCCAACACCTTGCTAGCCACCAGTACCTTGGGTTTCTAACACTTGATATATTGCGTTCACTACAAGTGCCTATGTATGCTAAAGTATGAGCTTAACCCCTCCACTGCTAGGTCTTTCCCCCCCTGTGCTAAGCCTTTTTATGGCTATTTGGGGTAGTTCGCGCTTAGGCCCCTGTAACGTTTTGACAACATAAGGTATCCACGCCAAATTTGCGTCCTTTTCTTCCTACATCATGGGGATTCTAAAGGTACCCAGGGTTTGTGGATTCCCCTGGAGGGGACCCAGAAATTAGCTAATATACAGCAAAAGAAATTTGGGGGGGGGGGGTGGGGAATGGGAAAAAGTGCCTCAAATGAAAGCATCTGGTTTTTCCCTGCAAATGGTATCAACAAAGGGGTTGTGGGCTGAAATCACAGTTTTCCCAGCCTTTAGGGGCTGACAGACTTTTGTCAGAAAACCAACATTATTTTTACAAAGTTTTAGCATTTTACTATGACACAAATGGGTACAAAAGCAATAATGGATCCTGGAAAGCTAAACATTTTAGAAAAGTTGACACAATTCTGACTTCTGCAAGAGGTCATTTGTGTAGATCCTTCAAAGTTTCTTTATAGAAACTAACAGTTGAAAATAGGAAAAATTGAGAATGAGTTGGAAAAAACCAGCCATTTGTGCCAGCGTTTTCACCTGTAACGTCTTCTAATTATGACAGATGTTTGAAAGCAATATACCATTACATCCGCTGGACGTTTCTGGTTGTGGGGATATATAGGACTTGTAGGTTCACCAAGAACCCGACGAACCCAGAGCCAATAACTGAGCAGCATCTTGCAATGGTTTTTTATTTTGTACCGGGTATGTAGCAATTAATTTGGGAATATATATATATGCACACCAACCTACTGGAAGGTATAAATCAAATGGGAAAATAACTGCAAGTCCCAGCGTGCACCTGAATACCACGTATGGTGAAAAGGCACACCTGAGGCCAGGTAACTAATTTTGAATGGCGCAGGGGACTGTGGGAATCCTGCAAAAGTGTGTGCATTTAAGCTGCCTCTGAGGAAAGAGCATGAGAGCTCTGAAACGCGTCAGGCAAGGGGACAGAAACTATCGGACTGGCAATGCTTGCTCCTTTAAATAAATGATTTTGTGAAATCACTGGCTGGAGGAGTGCGTCTCTTGTTGCAGGGGCACCTTTGAGAAGAGATTTACACACGGCAGGTCCCGCCGTGAAGAGTTCGCACCGCCCTTGGAAAATGCAAAGGGATCGTCTTTCCTGAACCTTTCAGGGAAAGTATGACGGCGCAGCCACGTTTTTATTGTGGAACAAGACTTGGCAGTCTGAAGCCCACTGGAGGGCTGACATTGGTCCTCAAAATCGTTTTTATGCACACCAACCTACTGGAAGGTATAAATCAAATGGGAAAATAACTGCAAGTCCCAGCGTGCACCTGAATACCACGTATGGTGAAAAGGCACACCTGAGGCCAGGTAACTAATTTTGAATGGCGCAGGGGACTGTGGGAATCCTGCAAAAGTGTGTGCATTTAAGCTGCCTCTGAGGAAAGAGCATGAGAGCTCTGAAACGCGTCAGGCAAGGGGACAGAAACTATCGGACTGGCAATGCTTGCTCCTTTAAATAAATGATTTTGTGAAATCACTGGCTGGAGGAGTGCGTCTCTTGTTGCAGGGGCACCTTTGAGAAGATATATATATATATATATATAGTAAAAAATCAGGATGAAAGACACCTATGTATTTCTGAAATTGGAACAAAATATAGCGTTTAGAAACAGTAGCTATTTGCACATTACTGAAATTGTGAGTACCCATACTAGCATGAGAATTATAGGGCATTTTTCAAAGTGACTTCTTTTTTACAGATTGTCTTTCATTTGGAAGGCAGAAATGCATCGAAAGTCAATAGGTAATAGCAGTTGCTCTACAATTCTGTGTTACCCTAAGTTTCCCGATAAAATAGTACCTCACTTGTGTGGGTAGGCTTAATGCCCGCGACAGGAAACGGCTCAAAACGCAATGTGGACACACTTCATTTTTACAGTGAAAACTGACCCTTTTTAGGTCGAGCCTAGCATTGCAGCGCAGGCGCTGCACGCTTTGTGAGGCATATTGTATTAGGGTACGTTTAAGAAGTGGAGTGGAAGCCCGCCCATCTTTTTCATTGGCTTGTGTCATCGTCCATGGTAAATGATGGCTTCCGATTGATAATGAGACTTCTTAGTCCCTCCTTGTTACCGCCCTGTCTCCTTTTGTGGCCGCCCATCAGGACTGGATCTTTTATTTGCTGCGTTACACGGTCTCCTTCATTTGGTCTGTCAGCACTTTTTTTTCATTAGGGGCTTTGGCAAAGGTGGCGTATGTTTATTTTTTTTCATGCACTTTGACCACTGGTCTGGAATTTCAATTATTACACGGACATGTACAGTGTTAGAAGGTAAAGAGAGGTCACTTCTGTGCATCTCTGCTCATCCAATCATTGGCCCCTTTCATAGTGAACGAAATTGTCACCTCCTTGGTGGGACGGACCACAGTTGTCCTGGGCAGATCCATTGATTGCTCGACGACCCGCAGAAGGCAAAGCCTGGGCCCTTCCCTGCCCCAAGGGTGGTGGGGCTGGTACTGTGGCTGCTAAACTGACCCCTCCCTGACGGACGGGGCGCCAGACTCGCTGCTGAGATCTGTGAGCGGCGGTCAGGGCTGGGGGTGCTGGCCCACTCGGCTCCCTCCCATCCTGCAGACAGATGGCTTTTACAAGGCCCCAATGGGGCGGGTGCTGCAGAGCTCCGCCGCTGTCCTGGATACAGGGGTGACGGCAGCCAACTGCTTCCTGTGTGCAAACAGTTTCTTACTGGGAGCAGGAGTGAGGGCAGTGAGACCAGGCAGCAAGCAGGAGAAGAGAGGGGCCTGGGGCTCGTGGACCCAGAGTGAGACTGTTGGCAAGATACGGTGAGTGCTGCGGAGTACGAGACACACAGACACAGCGTGGACCACTGCAGGAGCAAAGCGAGGCCCCAAAAATAGCTGCTCCATGTACAGCAGCCGGTACACTGTGCACCCATGGACAGTGCATGTGTACAGCACAGTGGTGCTGTGTCTGACTGCACAAGTCAACCTTAACTTCCCATTGGTGCAGCAGGTACAGTGGCACCGTGAACCAGAGGCCTAAGGGCCGGCTCAACCCCAATAGTTGTATTTTATAACTCAAACAGCATTTCCTTCCTTTGGCAAGGGCTCATGGCACTGTCCACGCTACTGACACTAGTACTGTTTCACGTTAAATCAGCCTTTTTCATTTGACTATAGAGGTTGTCCCTCTGGTGGATTTGTGACACTCGTCTCCCCCCTGGTTGCGTTTTTCACTCGTTATTTTATTCCCTTGTAGGCTGGGGTGTTTCTGACCCGTAGAAGTTTGTTTCTTTTAGGGTAGCCTGGCGCTTTTGGAAATGTCGATATATATTTTTTTAAATCTTAATTTTTGCAAAGATTGTTCTTATTTTTTCCACCTCAAACCTCCTGTATTATGGTAACGCACACCAGCGATGATAATTAACTTTTATGTGTCACAAGAGCAAAATGGGAAGTTGTTGTACAAGGGAAACTGATGCGAGTTTATTACCCTTCAGCACTCACATAGGGTGGGTTAACGTCAGTGTGATCCAGCACTGTGCTGAACTTTGAGAGCTGCGCCCACCCCCGTATACCAAGCCAGAGCCTCTAATAACAGTTCTTCCCGGACTGTATTCAAATGCGGTGCTTGACATTTTAAAAGTAGGACTGAGGTCCGGTGAAACTTGGAGTGTTTAAAAGCAAACTCCTCCAGTTGTCAGTATATCAACTGACGTTCATGGGGTAAAATCAGGGCTTCTGAAATTATGCGGCAGGGGAGGGTCAAATCATGCGTCCTGGTTGAGCAAATTATGCGGCAAGTAAAGGTAAATTTTGCTGTATTTGTGTGGCAGTATTACTTCATTATTTTGTATTTTTTCAACTTCTAATCACTGTCAGGGCATTGATTGCGCCTCATTAGTACCAGTTTAATACCCACATATAGTAATAAGCTACAGAAAGGTGAGGAGTCAACCTTTGCAAGGGCCCTCTAGTGCCGTGCAACACATGTTGCTGCGTTTTTGGTAACTTTTGAACCATTTGAGGAAGAAACAATTTTTTGGTTTAAAATCTGCAGATTATGAGGCAGATGATGGATTATGTGACAAATGCGGCAAATCTACACTTATGCAAAAATCGCCACAGCATCACAATTACTTAATTCTAGCGGCCCTGGTTCAAATGCTCACTGTAGCGCTCTTTCATGAACGCCCTAAGGGCCAAGAGCATCAAGTTTGTGGTGTTTTCTCCATCCTTGGGGTCAGGGTTCAGGTCCTAAGAAAGAAGTAGGGGGGACTTACTAAGTTCGGCAGAATGGGTGTGACATCACAGGAAGTGACATCACCTTGTGTGACAACACAGAAAGTGACATCATGGCACATGACTTCGCATGTGGCATCACAAGAAGTGACATCGCAATTCATGACGTCACAAGAAGTGACAACCGATCTTAAAACCTTGCCTATGTTTAGCAGTTCTGTCATGAGTACATTTGAGCACAATACAATATTTAACAAATGAGATTTTACATTGTTGTGCCAAAATATTGAGGCAAGCCCGACACAAAATCTGGGCCTCAATTTATACCGTTTTTTAACCCTGCCACAATGAAATTAGCAACAAGGAGAAATGTGGCATAAATATGTCCTGCCTAATTGGTTGCATTGTCTGTATTTTTAAATATCTTATGGGGTTAAGGCACCTGCTGGAGACATCTTTGTGTGCCAGCTAAATCTCAGGGAATAATAATAAGATAACTCTGGAGGATGACTTTTTTGTTGGAGAGATCTGTGTTTTCCTAGTTCCAGCTTTGAATCATAATAGCAAGGAGGGTTAATATGTCTCCTGAAAAGCACATTTTGTAACCTGCAGATGACAGATTTTTATTTTATGTAACTGGGCAAGTGGGTTACTGCTTTTAACCTCTTCCCTGCTAGGCCTCCCCCACCCCCCACTGTGCTAAGCCTTTTTGTTGGCTATTTGGGGTAGTTTGCGCTTAGGCCCCTGTAACTTTTTCACCACATAAGGTATCCACGCCATATTTGCGTACTTTGTCTTTTTTGAAAAAAAGGAGTGACTAATGAGAGCCACGGGCCCGCATACCAGCTCTCAATTAGTTCAGGGAGTCAATACTGGTTGCACTTCTTTTCCCAATGTAAGCACATCACTTACTTACACCGTAAGGATTCCTCGTCGGCACGGTTACTCGTTCCAGGATTCAGAGCTGGTATGCGGGCCCGTGGCTCTCATTAGTCACTCCTTTTTTCAAAAAAGACAAAGTCCGGGGAAAGTGAACGCAGACCCTTGATGCCCTGATGAATTTGCCGCAAATTTGATAAGGCAATGAAACATGTTGGCCATTCCTGAATGTGGTTACATGACATGACCGTGTTTTTAACCTTGGGATAACTCACACAACGGAATAAAGAAATTGGAATTATATATGTGAGCCAGACCTAATTTTATTTAAAGACTTGACGGGTCTTTTTTTGTTCCTTTTTGGTTTTGGGGTTTTCAAAAATTCTTTTTACACTTTTTACACTTTCCTAAATGGGACACACATTTTCCTTTATGAGAAAGATATCGATGATGATAAAATCGTGAGCAAACTGGTGAAAACCTGCCAGCAGCTCCTTTGGTGTTGTGCACGTGAGATACTTTCTCATTTTTCACTTTATTTTTTATTTTATTTTTTGCACCACAGTCACTTATGGAGATTGGTTGAGTGATTCTATACATGGTTGGTTACCTTCACCGTTTTGGAATTAGTAAAGTTTAAGTTGTATGGCAGCAGGGATTTAATGATAGTTCATGAGAAGAACTATGTATGAAGGAGTAAGATATCTTTACATTACCCTCCTAGGAATCCCATGTAATTAATTGATTTAAAGGAGTGCCTTGATGTTACCAGGTCTATTTTGTTGTATTACAGTTTGAGTGGAGGGTGGCCTGGTATGCATTTTCCCTCTTTTGCTCCTAATTTGAATATAAACTTCTCCTAATTATGACAGTTCTTTGAAAGCAATATACCATTACATCCGCAGGACCTTACTGGTTGTGGGGATATATAGAACTTGTAGGTTCACCAATAACCCGATTAACCCAGAGCCAAAAACTGAGCAACGACTTGCAATGGTTTTTTATTATGTAGTGGGTATAAAGCAATTACTCTGGGAAAATGTATACATGGAAAAATTGGTATGAAAGACACCTATGTATTTCTGAAATGGGAACAAAATATAGAGTTTAGAAATAGTAGATATTTGCACATTTCCGAAATTGGGAACACTCATACTAGCATGAGAATTATCAGTCATTTTTCAAAATGACTTCTTTTTTACACATTCTTTCATTTGGAAGGCAGAAATGCATTGAAAGTCAATAGGTAATGATCTCCAGTGTGCGTTTTGGCAAGATGGCGGCTGAGTGAGGTCCTCCGTTACTCACCCCCGCAGCTCTCCCGGTGTTCCCTGAAAGAACGAGGCAATAAGGCTCTCTCACCTGGCGACGCTGGTAATGCGTGAAGGAGGTACCGGTTGGCCTTTGTTGGGCGGATGGTGCAGAGGCTGCCTCCAATCGGCGACCAGACGATCGCTGACGGGAAACTTGCAGGACGCAGACCGGTGGAGACGCTGGGAGTCCCTCGCACGGCTCCTCCTGCCGGCGGCTGCCGGCAGCGGGATTACGGACGTAAGGGCGGCGCTGCTAGGCAACGCAGACGCTGGGAAACCCAGAGAATTCAGATTGCAGCTAGCAGATCAGATGGCGGCTCGCGGAGCTCGCAGCAAGACCCGCTCAACAGTACCGGTAATTTCCGCAGCCACACAACCCGAATCGAAGAAGAAAGCTGAAGGTGACAAGATGAAACATGAATGTCAAACGGGTAAGGGCGGAAAACAAGAAATGAACAAAAACTCTTTGCCAAAAAACTGTTACCTAGGGGATCAGAACAAAAAACAGTTAGCTAGAACAAGCCTGTTTCCAACCAAGAACATAACTGAATCTGAAAAAAGACAAGTCTTCCCAAAGGATTTAAATGACATAACTGATAAATTAATTGAAAACGCTACCCCTTTTAATCCTGAGTTACCTGTCACAGACTTTCTAGGCTCCAGTATCACTCCAGTCAATATGCCTGAGATTAGCAACACGCGGATTTCATGGGGATCCACCGGTGATACAACTGTATTAGATACACCGGGACTGGGCAAACAACCAGGGGAGGTGGAGGCCTGCACCAGAGGAAACACCTTCGATGTGGTCATTCCAGATGAGACCCCAGGTGTAGATCTAGAAGCTCCTATCTCTACTTTCTCCCTTCCCTCCATCAAAAAAGGGAAGCAGATGCTGGGGGAGAACAACCAGGAGGCAGGTTACCTCTCCCCAGACCCTCAAGAAAACTTTTATTCTTTAAACAAGGAGTCCGGAGATTCAGAAAATGTGTCTTTAAGCTCTAACAGCGATGGGGAGCGAGATGAGGATACGTCTACAAGTTATTGTAGCCAGCAAGAGGGGTGGGGGGGGGGGAATACCCAAGAAAACTAAGAGGCTTTCAGACGGAAAAAAGGGTCCTCAGAGACGGAAAACGACGGAAGAAGAGAGAGAGGGAGAGCGAAGATGGGATTATTCAGACACACAGGTATTGCCCGATAGTGGTGTATACGGGAGTGTGAACGGGAAAGTACCCAGAAAACAATCAGCGAGTCTGTCCGCTCAGAAAGACTGACTTACCCTATCCATGATTCTACAGTCTCTTAAATTATTTCAAGATGAAACTAAGCAGGAGAACCGGCAAGCCAGAGTGGCCTCAAAAAAAATACAGGGCTCGATCAGGAAAGTCAGGAAGACCTGCACAGAGATTGTGGAAAGGTTACGTTTACTGGAGAATCGCACCGAGCTGTTGGAAACCACGGTGGAAACCATAAAAAAAACTACTACTTTTCAAGAAAGTACCCTGAACGACGTAATGTGGAAACTGGAAGAGGCGGAAAATCGGCAGCGCCGTAATAACCTGAGGCTTCTCGGAATTCCGGAGAATAGCGAAGGAGAGGACATCAGGAAGTTCACTATTAATTTGTTAAAGAGCTCTCTACCTGAATTGAGTCATTGGGAGTGGGATAGAGAAATTCAGCAAGTCCATAGATTTCCCCTAAACATTTCAAGACGACGCCCAAATGACCAACAGTACCCAAGAGCAATTTTAATTTTGGGGGGAAATTTTCTTATGCGACAATCCGTCTTTGAACTAGCAAGACCTGACAAGAAAAGGAACTGGGAGAACTTTTCATACTTTGTTCGTCCAGATTTTGCTCACGCCACAGTTAAGAGGAGATGGCGGCTTAGACAGTTGATTGCGCCCTTCCAGAAAGCGGGCGCTACTGTCTTCCTACAAAATGCCGCTAAATTAAAAGTTAACTTTCAAGGACAGTACCTGTATTTTACTTCTGAAATTCAAGCGCAGAAATTGTTAGAAGAAATTACCACATGTAAAAAAAAAAAAGGGGGAATGAGAACAAGCAATAGACATTAAGATGTGTAACATTGATTTCCGGTGGTCTGCTCTACAGTTGCCTCTTCGGGACAAGGGTATTTTTTTAGCTGATACTCAAATGTCCGCTCCTCTAAGATACGGGGGGAGAAAGTCGGAGAAAGGAGAGAAGAAGAAGGGGGCAAATTAAACAAAATATATATATATATATATATATATATATATATATATATATATATATATATATAGATATATATAATAAAAGGGAGAAGAAAGGGAGAAGGTGGAGAGAAGGGAAAATTAAAAAAAATAATTAAAAAAAGAGAGGGGATTGAATGATTATAGCGAAGGTAAAAAAAAAATTTTTTAAAAGAGAGCCGCGGGGGGTGGGGTGAGGATGTAAATAGTCGCCATCATAACAGGCTCAGGATTGAGCCTGATTGCCTACATAGTGGTGGGGGTTAAAGGGGGGGCGAGGGGTTGGGGGGGGTGAAGCTCAGATCAGGGTCCTTGCTATTTTTTACAAATCTTATGTCCAACGTAGAAATCGGCACTAAGGGGAGAAAATACAGAAAAGGGATCAATACAGAGAAGTCAAGTAAACATTTATCAGAGATAGAAAAATATCAGTATGGATAAGTTAAAAATCTTGACGATCAACATTTGTGGCCTCAATGATGAAAATAAAAGACAAAGAGTGGCCATCGGGCTACAAATATCTGGAGCTAATATTCTTTGTGTCCAAGAAACACATATGGAGGGGTCACAAATTAATCTGCTTTATAATTTGGGTTTTAAACTCATTATAGCCACAACACAAGGGGCTAGGGCAAAGGGTGTCGCTATTCTGGGGAAAGCAGGTATGGTACAATTTACTCGATCTATGTCTGATAAATATGGTTGTTGGGCTATCACAGAGTGTCAGCTGTACAACGGAGGTAAAATGACAATTTGTACAATATATAGCAATATTAGTGATGACCCCGTAGTCCTGGATCACACATCTAATGAACTTGTACACTGGTCACTCCCTGTAATAATCTGTGGGGATTTTAATATAAATTTACCTAGCGATTGGTCAGAGGAGTCTGGTTTCAAGTATAAAGGCAGAAAGCCAAGAGTCTTTCAAGCTCTTAAAAACGTATGCCTAACTCATGGTCTCAGACAGCTGGCAGGCGGAATATCCAAACAACCCGGGTTGTTCCTATTCCTATCCACATGCACGTCATGCAAGGTTGGATTATTTTCTGGTCTCTAGCATTCTAGCCGCTAGCTGTTCTATTGAAAAATTACCAAGGGTACTTTCCGACCACAATCCTCTTCTCTTAACTATCGAAATTGGACCAACAAGGCATAATAATAAAACATGGACTTTTGAAGGAGCATTATTAACAAACAAGTCGTACTGTCAGTCTATGCGACAGTGAATCCCTAGATTCCTAGTAGAAAATATAGGTAGTGCACCAATCGAGATTGTTTGGGACACCCTCAAAGCTGGATTCAGAGGTGAAACACTTCGATTCTCATTGAATGCTAATAAAAAAGCAAAACAAGAAATGAAAATACTTCACAATAACATAGCTATTGCAGAAGGAGGGTTAACTAAAGCCATCCAGGAGGGAAGAGACATTGAAAATGAGCTAAGACAGATTTCAATCGCTAAAAATGGTGTTATAGATGTATTAACGGCAAGAGCTATCGATAGAGCTGCAACATATAAGGAATAGATTTACGAACTGAATGGACAAGTCGGACATCAGCTAGCAGTACGCGCCCGAGAACTTAGCACCGCTACTTCTATTAAGATGATTCGGGATCCAGAAGCAGGGTTAATGGCAGATCCTGATGCAATTAGAACTGCCTTTCACAAATTTTACCAGGCTTTCTACAGCGATGATGATGCGGATATACAGTTGGATGCAATTAACGAATATATTAATCAAGATAGCCCAATGAGTCTAAAAAGTAGTGATTCAGAAAGTATGGATGCCATCCCGCAATGGGAGGAAATTCTTCTCGCATTGAATAGCCTTGCTTCAGGTAAAGCAGCGGGTATGGATGGGATTCTCACTGAATTTTATGTCAAATTCTTCCCCCAAGTGAAGAATATATTAGCAGAATTGGTTGCACATATATTTCTAGGGGGACGACCCCCAGGGTCATGGTCAATGGCCAAAATTGTAGTATTTCTAAAAAAAACTAAGATCCTACAGAACTCGGGTCGTACCGCCCAATTACTTTAATAACTAGTGACTCCAAAATCTACGCTAAGTTACTTGCTTTACGATTAGCTCTGAATATACATAAAATCGTATCAGTTCGGCAACATGGGTTCATCCCGGGCAGAGACACCACCGATCATATCCAGAGAGTAATCTCATTGTTTGACTGGTGTGCAGTTTCAGGAGACCCTATGGCACTTATACTTTTAGATGCTGAAAAAGCTTTCGATAGGGTCTCCTGGAAATATTTGTGGATAGTTATGGCTAGATGTGGTATCGGGGATTCCTTTATCACAGCGGTACAGATGTTGTACAAGGATCTGTCTGCCGTTGTTATGGTGAATGGGTCAATATCAGAACCATTGTCTATTACCAGAGGTACAAGGCAGGGGTGTTCGTGTTCGCCCCTTTTATTTGCTATATATAATCGACCCATTTATCCGAAGATTGGATAACAATGCATTGATACCACCCATCTGGATAAGAGATCAGGCCACAAAAACGCTAGCATACACGGATGATATCGCGCTGGTTACCAGTGACCCAGTGATCTCGGTCGCGGTGATTGAGGAGGAAGCTATTGGCCAAATATCCAGTTATAAACTTAATCAAACCAAAACTCAGATCGTCCTCAACAGTAATATTGAGATGACTGATACACGGGTAACCGAGAAAGCCATATATCTAGGCGTGAGTATAAGGGCCAAAATAGAGAATTTAGTTAATGATAATATCGATCCATTAATGCAACGTACAAAAAAGGATTTGATTAGGAGTAACAATCTTCATCTATCTATCGGGGGCCGGTGCAACTTGATAAAAATGTTTTTTCTGCCTAGATTTTTATATTTTTTCAGATCAATCTGTCTAGGATTTCCACCACAATTATTTAAAGATATGGATAGCATGTTTTCTAGATTCATATCGGGGTATAAGAAACCACGAAGAGCCTTACGAACTATTACCCTCCCTAAAGATAGGGGGCATGACCTTGCCTAATCTTAAATTATACTATTGGGCTACCATCTTAAAATATTGTATCAAGTTATTATTTACTATAGAGCACCTAGCAGTGAAGGGGATATTCAACTCACCACAAGAGCTTCTGCTAGGAAATTAATCTAGAGGTTGCTTCTGGCGTCATCTCAATGATAATTACTTTAAAAAAGTGAAATTTAAGTCCTGGAATTCCGTGAGAAAAGTTGCCAGTATTGGATGATTATCTTACTATACTCCAATCTATAAAAATAGTCATCTCCCTGGGGTTTTTAATGATTCATGCATGGAAAGATGGGTGCAGAATGGGATCACACAACTTGGATGTTTTTATACGACATTAGGAATCAATTTTTTGGGTGAATTACAGTTGGAATATAAACTAGATCAACGTGATTTCATTAAATTTTTGCAAAGTCGTGATTTTCTCTTAAAAAGAGGGGGGGGGGTGTATCATTCCAAAAGGTTCAGTTAATGGAGAATAGGTCTATGAAAACCAATGTCAAAATAGGAGAGATCTATGAACAATTGATCCTTTGGTACCCCGATGATCTGGGCAAATATATAACTAAATGGCAGGCCAAACTTGGTGTTTCGGCGGAAATTGTCCATCAATCCTTCTTAATATATCAGTCCATTTTAATGTCTACTAAGTTGCAGGCTCAATTTTACAAAACCTTTTTTTCTATATTATACTCCCTATAAGATCGCTAAATGGGGGACTGGGAAGGGAACCACATGCCCTCGATGTGACCTAGTCGAAGCCGACAGCGTTCATATATTTGCTACTTACACTGAATTAACATCAGTAGTGACCGATATTTCAGCCTTTCTTTCGGAAGTTTTTAATACAAGAATAGAAATCTACGTCGAAGAGATTATGTTAGGTGTAGCCAATATTCCAAGACCGAAATATATGCAAGGGCTGTTATTCGTTGCTGTGCCTGTCTTCAAAATATGTATTGCGTCAGCATGGCTTGATACAAATGCGCCAGTGTTTCAACAATGGAGATCTCGTTTGTTGGCCACCTGTAGTTTAGAGGTAGCCATCTATAAAAAAAAAAGGGCTACTGTAAGTGCAAAAAAGGACTCGCAATATGGGATCCGGTTTTGCAATGGTTACAGAGACAGAGGGGAAATACTTAAGTCATACTCGTCTAAATATAAATTACAGTCTTGTATTATGTTATGTTTTGCATCGATTATAACTGTTTTCTTATTTTTTCTTCTCCTCCCACTGTGTTATTCTTTGACCAATATCCAATTAAAGGGAATTCTGTAATTCTTTCTGTTTATATAGGGCCGATCTGATCTGGGGTGGGGGGGGGGGGCGGGGTATCGGGTGGGATTGTATTTTGTAATGGAAAAATTCTTCAATAAAGATTGGTTTAAAAAAAAAAAAGAGAGTCAATAGGTAATAACGGTTGCTTTACAAATCTGAATTACCCTAAGTCTCCTGATAAAAATGGTACCTCACTTGTGTGGGTAGACCTAGTGCCCACGACAGGAAATAGCGCAAAACGCAACGTGAACACACCACAATTTCACAATGAAAAATTACACTTTTTTTGCAAAGTGCCTAGCTGTAGTTTTTTTTAACCCTAGCTCTGCCAGCACCTAGGGAAACCTAGCAACCCTATACATTTTTGAAAACTAGACACCCAGGGAAATACAGGATGGGGTGACTTGACTGGCTCTCACCAGGTTCTGTTACCCAGAATCCTTTGCAAACCAAAAAAAAAAAAAAGAAGTTACAAAAAACACATTTTCCTCACATTTCTGTTGTGGAAAGATCTGGAATCTGCGTGGACCACAGATTTCCACCCACCCTGCAATCCCCAAAGTCTTCCCGAGAAAAATGGAACCTCACTTGCATGGGTAGGCCTAATGCCCGTGACAGTAAACGGCACAAAAAGCAACATGGACACACCACAATTTCACAGTGAAAAATGACCCTTTTTTGGTAAAGTGCCTAGCTGTATTTCTTGAACCCTAGCTTTGCCGGTACCTAGGGAAACCTAGCAAACCTATATATTTTTGAAAACTTCCCACCCAGGGGAATCCAGGGTGGGGTGACTTGACTGCCTTCCACCAGGTTCTGTTACCCAGAATCCCTTGCAAACCTAAAACATTGACCAAAAAAACCCACATTTTCCTCACATTTCAGTGGTGGAAAGTTCTGGAATCTGCGTGGATCCACAAATTTCCCCGCGTTCCCCAAAGTCTTCCGAGAAAAATGGTACCTCACTTGTGTGGGTAGGCTTAGTGCCCGCAACATGAAACGCCGCAAAACGCAACGTGAACACACCACAATTTCACAGTGAAAAATGACCCTTTTTTGGCAAAGTGCCTAGCTGTAGCTTTTGAACCCTAGCTCTGCCGGCAAACCTATACATTTTTTAAAAATAGACATCCAGGGGAATCCAGGATGGGGTGACAGGAAGGCTGTAATTTTTGCTGGGGTGGGGGCATGGGCATGCCCGTTTTGGGCAGCCCCCACCCTAATTCAAATTTGCCCCCCAAAAAACCCTGGCATTTAGTGGGCTTTCTGCCCGATTGGGGGCTGAATTGAAACACTGAATTTAGCCCATTTCTTGATGGGGGGAGCGAAGACCCTTGCCCAAGGGGCCGCTCCCCCCTCCCTGGTGTCTAGTGGGTGGATCCCCACTGGGGAGGGGTACCATTGGAAGGGGGAGATTCTCCCCTTTCCAATGATACCTCTCCCGTCTTTCTACGTGCCCGGGGGGCTGTGATAGCCCCCTGAGCACATAGAAAGTGAAACTGAAATGAGCCTAAAGGCTTGTTTTGGTTTCTGTACAATGACGACAGAGCGACGTGCGCGCTGCTCTTCATGGCACAGAAACCAGGGAGGGGGGCCTCGAAGCTGGAGAAGCTCTTCCCCAGCTCCCAAGCTCACAGGGGTGAAAAAGAAATCCCTCTGCTGTCTGCAGCAGAGGGATTTCAGGCCCCTGGCCTCATGACGGAATGGTTCCATCATGAGCACAGGCGCACTGATGCTCATGACGGAACCATTCCGTCATGAGCATCGAAGGGGTTAAGAAAGAGATCCTTTTGTTACTTTTAGTTATTAAATTTCAATCCTTCTCATATCTTAAAGTGAGGTGTGGAGGACAGGTGGCTCCTACACCTTGTAAATCTCACTGTCTCATATAACATGTCCTTTATATTGCTGTTCACACATATGACCTATTGCCAATGTATAATCTGTACGTGTGATTTAAAGCACTCCGACTCCCTGCATTGGGATGAGTAGGGCTAAAGTGCTCTAAAACAAATACAACATAGTGGCATTTAAATACTGGGACAGACCAACGCACCTGCCATTCTTACAGTGTATACATACCTCTTATATACATGGACAGAACAAAGTAAAAAGCATTTTTAGGTCAAGCCTAGCGGCAGCATGCATGCGCTGCTCACTTTGCGAGGCATGCAGTAGTCGAGTATGCTGTGGAAGCCTCGCCTTCTCTCCGCCCCATATTTTTGATTGGCTGGTATCATTGTGCTTGGTAAATGCTGGTTTCCAATTGATAATGAGGCTTGCTATTCCCTCCTTGTTACTGCCCTGTCGCCATTTGTTACCTCCCATGTGACTGGATCTTTTCCATGTGGCGTTACACGTTTTTTTTCATAAATCTGATAAAACAATTTTTTTCTTTTTTATTGCTGCGTGGTCCGCTTTCACTTTAGCGGCGGTGCTTGTTTAATTAATTTGTTGTGGGGGCCGAAAGGGAGCGTTTCTACTCACTAATCTAACAAGCATTTGCCATGCAATAGGTCTCACTTTTACGCGAGTTTGAGCTATTGACATTGCAAATAACAATGCCTTTTATTTTTGTTTTCATTTTTATAACATAAAGGAAAGGCAGTGTCATTTACAATGCCAATATCTTAAACTTGCTTAAATGCGAGACCTATTCCATTGCAAATGCTTGTTTTGCAAAGTGTCTAGCTGTAGATTTTGAACCCTAGCTCTGCCGGCACCTAGGAAAACCTAGCAAACCTATACATTTTTGAAAACTAGACTCCCAGCAGAATCCAGGATGGGGTGACTTATCTGGCTCTCTGATGCCTATAGGTCTTTCTGCCCCCTACCCTGGAGCCAGATAGGTGTTTTTGCCCTATCTGCCGGGATGGGGAGGGGGGGGGGGGGCAGAAAGACTGTGGCTATTTTGTTTGGGGGTGGGCATTGGCATACCCATTCTAGCCAGCCCCCACCGATACGTATATTGAAATAAAAATTCCTCAAGCCTTGTGGGCTTTCTGCTGGGGGGGTAGATCAGGGGCTACTGCCCTCATCTGCCTCCCTTGGGGGGGGGGGGGGGCAGAAAGACTGTGGCAATTTGGGGGGGGGTGGGTTGGGGGCATTGGCATGCCTAGTCTGGGCAGCCACCACCCCGAACTTTGGAAAAATAAATCCCTGGTGCCTAGTGGGCTTTCTGCCTCCGGGAGGGGTGGGGGGAGGGCAGATAAGGCGCTATTGCCCCATCTGCCTCCCAGGGGGGCAGAAAAACGGTACCATTTTTTTTGGGGTGGGGGCATTGGCATGCTGTTCTGGGCAGCCCCCACCCCTATGTATAAAAAAAAAAAATCAGTGGCTATTGCCCTCGTCTGCCTCCTGGGGGGCAGAAAGTCTATTGCCTTCTTTGGGGGGTAGAGTGGGGGCATTGGGATGCCCATTCTGGCAGCCCCCACCCCTGGCCTATAGAAAGATAAGCCCTGGGGTCTAGGGTGCTTTCTGCCCCCCCCCCCCGGTTGGCACATTGGGGGCTACTGCCCCCATCTGCCTCCCCGGGGGGGGGGGGGGGGGGCAGAAAGATTGTCTGTGCCCAAAATGTATGGGGGGGAGCAAAGGCCCTTGCCCAAGGGGCTCCTCCATGCTCGCAGGTGCTAGTGGGTGGATCCCTGCTTGGGAACCGCCCTCCTGGGGTGATCCCCAAGCAGGGATCCACTATGGAAGGGTACCATTAGAAAGGGGAGATTCTCTCCTTTCCAATGATATCTCTCCCATGTGTTTCGGTGCTCGGGGGCTGAGATAGCCCCACAAGCACCGAAACTGTGAAACTGAAACTAAGTTTCAGTTTCATTTTCATTGCAATGACAATCGCGCTCTTCATTGCAAGGAAAACCAAAAATAGGCCTGGGGAGGTTGGGGAAGCTCTTCCCCACTTCCCAAGGCAAAAAAAGGGGAAATCCATCTGCTGTCTGAAGCAGATGGATTTTCTGAGCCTATGCTCATGACAGAATGGTTCAGTCATGAGCACAGGAGCTCATGACAGAACCTTTCCATCATGGGCACCCAAAGGGCTAATTACTGGAGTTGAGTTGTATTTATCTTCCTCTCCAGACATGGGTCGTATATCTAATGCCTACCATTCATGCAGTCATTGTAGAGCTCTGGCAGTCCTTTTCAGTGTTTTTGTATGTAATATACTGACCGCTCAACAGTTTCTTGTGGTCTGCTCATAAGACACAAATTCTTAAGATCACTGGGGGTGCACACCATCCGCAATGACATGATTACGCCATCACACCCCCCACAAACGCTGTGCATAGGTCAGCTTCTTAATACATTGCCTCTCAGATGTCAGACTATGCCAGAGCCAGCAGGAGCAAGGACACGATTAGGTTTATGGCTAGTGTGACACCCTTGAACACGGGACTACAAGAAAATTTGTTTTTTATCCCTACATTCACCACACTATATATAATGTCCTTTACTTGTTTTGCTTATTGGCATATGTTCTGACTTTACCTACTATCAGTGTGTCACTACAGGTTCACACCTCCCTCCTCCTCCCATGTTGACTATAACAATTCAAAAAGAACAATTGATGGACAGAATGCTGAACAATGTCTTACATGCACCCCAGTACAGAGATCTGGGCCTAAATCCATTGGTTTTTTTTGCTCTTCATGCCATCCAGTTTGAATCCAGCCATATGCAAATCAGTCGTGACCCTGCACCCAATGGGAACAGTCCAGCCCGAACTGCCAGGGTCCTCCCTGGACTGGAAACTAGCATCCTAGGACCAGTTTCCGGGTTTCACCCCTCATCAGCCACTGGATTCAAGCTGGCCTGATGCTTGTTTACGGTTCAGGGAAGACCTGGCATTGCAGTTCGGGCTGGACTGTTCCCATGAGGCACAGGGTCAAGACTGATTTGCATATAGCTGGGTCTGAACTGAGGTGGCGAAGTGAGCTAAAGAACGATGATGGATTAAACTTAGATCTGTGACTGGGGGGCGAGTGTCTGAAAAGTTTCAGCGCTCCTTCCATTATCTCCTTGTGTTTGCCTATAACGATTCCTCAGTAGGGTAAGATTGCTTATATCTATATGTATGTCTCAAGTATGTGTCTTTTATATACACATTGCGATTTTTTAGTCATTACCAATGAAAACATCGATGGGCATGTAACTGTGTGCTTCTCCACAGCATGAATTCACCTACCGCACTGATGAAACGGTAAAAATGTGAGTTATTGTGTTTTACAGAGGAGCCATTGGAGTGCTGTTAACTTATTCAGCATTACTACTGTGGATTTTACCACATTCGTAGAGATAATGAATCCACCTGAATATACATGTGTGTTACTTTCCTTACAAGGATCAAGACTGAATACCGCTGCAGTTGTATGGGCTAGTAAGCCAGTTCTTTCATGTAATCTGTGTTTTATGGAGGTGTGTCCCCCTTTAATTGAGAGGTAGACAGGAGATAAGACTTTGGGGCACTTGTTTGTGCTGATGAATGCCCAGGACCTTAGGTGGCCATCCTTTCAGGGGCTGAAGCATGTTGACAGAAGTATAGGGCAATAGGATCATTATCCCCCGATTTTTACCTTCATATTTGGCTTTCAATCATACCTGAACATGTAGCAGTAAAGGGATACATTGGCTATTCAAGGTATTTTTATTCTCTACAACAGGGGTTCCCCAACCTGTGGTCCGGGGACTCCTGGGTGTCCGTTAAGCCTCCTCAGGGGGTCCGCAAACTACTTAAAAATATATATATATTAACAGTTTAATAAAGTGTGTGTAAATAAAAGTGCACAGTCAAAAAATGTTAAACATACTGTAAACGTGAGGGACCTTGAAATTGGAGGTTAAAAATGTAATTAGTTCTGATGGGTTGTCAAGGCAAGATTAGTGTATTCTGATTCTTGGAGGAAAAAATTCCAATTCAAAGCAAGTTGATTTAAACGTGAGCTAGTCCTTTATTTGCACTCATACATAGGGGTGGGTATGAGAAAAAACCAAGGGGTGGCACAGCCAACACGTGTTTCGCCCCCTACATGGCCTATAGGCCTGGGGCTTCTTCAGGGCTGTTCATTTTAAGGGTAGGTAAAAAACATTTGGGATATGCGAATGCATATGACATGTTAAGCACAAGAGTTAAAGAGAAAACAGGCCAGTGAGTCAAAATGTAAGAACGTTAATGGGAGAAGAAAACAGAAAGAACAATAAGATACACATTTAGGAGTAATGTTTAACAACGGAGAATTAGTAGGGAAAAGGATAGTGCGTTTTATAGAAGAAAGCCAAAGGAAAAAAGAAGGGGGGTTTGTTTTAATTATTTGGAGAGGTCACGTGAGGGTTAGTGTGGACGGTACAGTAGGTATCAAGAATAAGTAAGTTAAAGGTACAGTGTGTGACATATTATAGGATACAATACAATATTGTGCATGTCCATATTAGAGAAAGAAGAATCACAGGACGTAATGGAGGTCATCAAGACCAAAGAAGTCAAAGGTTCCATATGCCACAGATCATTCGAGTGTATACACAGAAACATTGTCATATATCGAGAAAAATACGTTATTTGTATCAATTTACAGGGTAAATGTAATGTGATCCACATACGCGTAACGGTATGAAATTTTCGACAAGTCATAGAGTATGGAACACGAGAGTGAATAAATAACAGTGCCAAAAAAGTATAC